>NC_136068.1:668633244-669244494 GCF_964261635.1 Lissotriton helveticus
CAATTTAAACACGAAAGTTTGTGTAGCTGAGCTAAATGCTAACCTAGTCACTGCCAAATTACGACATAGCAGGAGCAGGTTCGAGGGTCGACAGGCCGGTATGGCTGGGGCTAAGTCAGTTGGTGTTGTCCTCTTGTTAGCAGATGCACGGCAGGTCTTCTTCTTGTTAGTTTCGGAAATGGAATCTGAGGAAGGAAGGTACAGGGTGCCCCTAAATACTAAATTTAGGGGCGTACAGGTAGGGAAAGGTCAGGGACTAATGGGTCCCTTCGTTGGGGTGAGTACACCCCCATCCTGCCACTCTCCAGTGGGAGGGGGGGCAGGAGCCTGTCTCTGATTGGGTAGGGCTCCCCATCCTCAAGATGGCAGGAGCCCGCAGTTGTGCTTCACCTCACCTCCCCCACCTGAGGAGTGGGGTTGGCAGAGGCTGGCACCCCCCTTTCCTCACTTAGGTTTTCCCGCCAAAGTGGGGGTCAGAACCGGTGGGGGCCAGTTGCTGGGTACATCAAGTGGTCTGGAGAAGCTCACAAAGGCGGCATGCCTTTGAAGCTTCCCCGGCCCATCCTGGGGGAGGAGGCCTAGCACCACGCCTCAGGATGTGCATTGTTGCAGGCCCATGAGAGGAGATGGCTCTAGACCCAGGGGTCCAGCAACATGTCTGCTGAGTGGCAGCCTAGGCAGCCACTCAGTCCGGACGCTGGTTGTTGGTTAGTTTCAGGGGGCATCTCTAAGATGCCCTCTGTTGTGCATTTTACATTAAATCTCACACTGGCATCAGTGTGGGTTTAATGTGCTGAGAAGTTTGATAGCAAACTTCTCAGTCTTCAATGAAGCCATTATGGTGCTGTGAAGTTTGTGATGACGACCTCCCAGCACCATATACTCTTAATGACAGCACTGCACGTACAGGGCCCAGGAATGGAGCAAAAAGTGGGGGCATACCATGCAAGAAAGATGGCACTTTCTCACAACCCCTGACCTCCCTCAAGCCACCAGACAACGCCTGCAGCCTCAATCCAGACACCGTGACCAGAGCAAATAAGAAAATCCAACATCCCAAGACACCCCTGCACCCGGTGCCCCGCAGCCTTGTGAACCCAAACCAACAGTGCCTAACCAACCACGACATCCCAACTTACCACTCGAAGTGGTGGTCGTACCTGGAAGATCTTCGTGTCCAAGCCTGCAGTGTTTCTTTGCCCTGGAGGTTCTCCATTGGAAACCACAGGGCACCCGACCTCAAAACAGCACCCTGCACCCGGCCGCCCGAGTGCCACTGTGGGTGCACTTTTGGTGCTACTTTGGTCCCCAACTTGGCCTGAGCTAAACCCCAGGAGCTATGCTCCCACAACCTTGTGGCCTGCTTTCCAGCAGCCACCAACGGGAGACCCCCTATCCTCCACAGGATAACATTGCGCCTCAACACTGCACCCGGCCGCCCTAGTGCCGCTGAGAGTGCAACAACAGTGCCTCACTGACCTAGGAGACCCCTGAGTCAAACCCCAGAACCTTAAGTCCCACAGTTGTTTACTTACCTGCAAACCGATAACCTGTTTTTCCTCCATAGGATAACATTGATAATTATCCCTCCAAAAAACGACTGTGTGGAGTTTTGAAAACTAAAGATATTCTTTAAAAATCGTACAAATTACCAAAACTTGTTTTCACATCTGTTTGCAGGACATTTCCCCTGGCTGACCCTAGGCATTTAGCACTGAGTTAGAAAAAGTAACGTAAAAGTAACTTACCTGCAATTGTTGAAAAGGCCTATTCATTCCAATGTACTGTATTTACTACTGCTCCCCTGTAAATCAAACAAAGTACAATTTCTATTGCATTTTCAAACTGTTCCATATCCAGTAGCTTATTATTGAAAAGTATGTAATGCTTACCTATGCCAGGCTTGCTTGGTTCTAAAAATAAACAACAGTATATTTTTATACAAAAACATTTGGCCTAGAGTTCAGTTCTTGAGTATGGGAATTCATTTGCTGACTGAGTGTGTACATCAAATGCTTAACACTGTCCTCTGAT
This sequence comes from Lissotriton helveticus, assembly GCF_964261635.1. Classification (NCBI taxonomy): domain Eukaryota; kingdom Metazoa; phylum Chordata; class Amphibia; order Caudata; family Salamandridae; genus Lissotriton; species Lissotriton helveticus. Next base: position 668,635,279 of record NC_136068.1, read on the forward strand.
ACTGCCTTACTGCTCGGCCAACCTACCACTATTAAAGAGTAAGGTTCTATCCAACTTTAACCTCTGCCTACCTCTAGGGACACTTGGACTCCATACTTACTATACCTCATTTTGGTGTAATATATATAGAGCCGGTTTCTTAAAGGCTGTGCCTCAAAGCCCCAGTTCAGTTCTTTCTAAGGAGAAAACAGATGCCTGCTTACAGCAAGATAGTGACCAGCAATTATGTGGCGGTTACATTGCATGCATGACCTAATTCAGGTGTATCCAGCGTCCAGAGGAAACACCAAAAGACTTGTCCAACCAAACACTCGTTCAGTGGTCCACCACCCTATAGCTGCCTCCTATACCTTTGTAATAGTAGAGGTTGCTGCAGATTATTTCCATAGATTCAAATCAAGCAATCTAAAAGTGCAGAAAATATCGATGCTGTGAGTCACTGGGCTCACCAGATCGTCATCAGTGAAATTGTGGACTGCTGATGGAACACAATGCTGCAGCTAACAATCTCCAACTGCTCCAGTAACATTCCAAGCAGTATGACCTCATCACTCGTCTTAGATGGATTCTAGATTCAAAGCCAAATATAAGAGTAGAAGTAGTAAATAACACTATGCTTTGGTGTCTTGTAGACAAAGTGTGTGAGAAAGCCTCCATAAGGTGTTTTGTTTGTGTGAAGCAAAAAAGTATATGTCAACAAGAGTGGATACAGTAAATGGTTGCATTGTGCTTACTGTTGGGAGTTTGATGATAGCTACATATGTGGCATGTGTGAACTTCGTGGATGTTTGTGAAAACATTTGTCTAAAGCAGAGGTCTTCAAACTGTTTTACTCTGAGCCCACCCCTAAGCAAAATGTTTTGAGGTTCGGCCCTCTCCAAAACTTTATGGCAAGGATTGGGGGAGTGGGAGGGACTTAGCTGTGTGCAGAGAGCAGCGCTTATGAGATGATTTCAGGAAAACATTTTCTATATTTTATGAACCGCACTAAATATGAGACTTCTAAAACAGCAAATGCATCACCTAAAAACAGATATTATCCCAAACAAACTGCTCCCCTTAAGTGTGGTGTTGTGAGCCCCTCACACTCTTTGACCCAAATGCAACCACACCTGCTGCACTTATGAAAACTGCAGTCCTGAGTAGTAGGCCATCTTCTCTGCATCTTTTACCTCTTACCCACCATGACGGATCATCACCTCCGTCCAAATGCTTGAAAGGAAAATAAGCTCAGATGCCCCTTTTCTTTAAACGTAGACTGTCATAACAGTGATGCAGTTGGCCCCTCAAATCACTGGGCCCTAGTCCTGCTGCACTTGCCTCCTTAATGATAACCAGCAGTGGCCACTTACACACTTGGCAGCAGTACCAGCTTCACTAATGAATGTCCATTTAAAAAAAGAACACTTATAGTGTCGCCTTATTTGGGGTATCTCTCTGAAGAAGTTGTCTCTGGCCATTTGTAAACATACAATTGAGAGCTCCCTATTTTGGGCCTTCTCTTTAACAATATCTATACATTTCGCTCCTTTCCTCTGTCTCCTAGACCATTACTGTGAGGCCCCAGGGATTGAGAGGATTAGGGCTCTGCAACTGAATACAACCCTGTTGGCCTTCTATCTTCCACCCCATAGACTCATCATTCACAAAAAAACTGCCCCTGAAGGGGTAATACTGACTTTGAGGTTCCTCTCCGTGAAAGCGAAGGGTGTGGTGGTAATGCAGAAAGTTAAAAAAGAAACTAGCCTTCTTACCAGCCATTAATTGATTCTCTTAAAGCCAGGGCCAGTGAAATTATGAGTTTCTGCAGCAGCAGCATTTTCCACATGACTATCAGTTTAGTGCGTTTGCTACTTAATCTGCAGATTTCAACAACAACAAAAACTTGATTCTAGCTAAAACTGAACAAAAGTTACTTAAAGTGTGACAAAGTGTTCAGGAGCAGTGGAAGGCCCTTTGCAAAGATTAACTGTTAATCTTGTAGTTGCTTTGTAGTTGCTTACTGCTGTATTTGGGTGTTAAACTGGAACTAATAAGGTGAAATATTTCCTCTAACAGTGTTACCATGAGTTAAAATAACAAAATAATGAAGTAATGCTAACCTCAAAATGTGACACATTGTGCAGCATAATTTACCTTTTCTTGCTGCATAATTTTGTCATAACCTGCTGCACAATGTGGTCCTCATCTGCTGAATAATTTCAGTGGCTCTGCTTAAAGCTTCATGGTGGCAAAGATGTATTCTTTTTGAGAGGTAATGTAAGGGTGTTATCAGCTGAGATCTGGATTAGTGGAGACACAGTCTGCATTAGTTACAGTTTGATTAGTTATTACTAAAAAGACCACATTATGCGGCAGGTTTCATTAAATTATGCAGCAAGAAAACGTAAATCATGCGGCACAATGCGTCACATATTGTGGTTAGCATTACTTCATTATTTTGTCATTAGTACGACCTGTAGATGGAACAACTTGTGGCATGGTGCACAGCAAAGGCTGTTGGTCCCCTTTCCGCTTCTCTTTTAGAGTTTCTCTTGTACATACTTCTTTGGCCTATCAGGGCTCTGCCATGGGCACCCTTAGGGTAATCTTGCAGCTACCTTTCTCTCTTTTTGAGACTTTTAAATCAGCCTACCTTGTTCACATCTCCCATTGTAAATATGATCTTTAAGGGCCTTACTCACTTGTTCCCTCCGTCTCCTCTCATAATGCCTGAATGGGATTTAAATCTGTTTTTGACCTTTCTTATGGGTGCTCCCTTTGAGCTTCTTCATAACTGTACTGTCAGACTTCCCACTCTTACAACTTCTTTCCTTATTGCCATCACGTCTGTTTGAAGAGTTAGCCATCTCTTTCTTCCAAACCTTCTTATCAATCTGTCCATCCAGATAAAGTGGTGCTTAGAAAAAAGGCTTTGTTCCTTCCTAAAGTGGTCCCTCCTTTCATGTGGGACAGTCCATCACCCCCGCATCCCTCTGAGGAAGAGGCGAGACCCCACTGCCTGGACCCAAAATGTACATTGTCTTTTTATCTTGAATGTACCAAAGACTTCCAGGTGGATGATCAACTCTTCATTGGCTATGTGGGAGCCAAATAAGGTTGGGCTGTGCAAAAACGGACAATCTCTTGATGGTTTGTCCCATGCATTAAAATATGCTATGCACTGGTGAAGGAGAAGCCTCCTATGGGGTTGCTCGCTCACTCCACCAGAGCAACAGCGGCAGCATCTGCTTTAGTAAAACAACAAATTTCCTTTTCCAAAGTTTTTTTCGAGGATGGAAAGATCCTGGCAAGTCGCTAACTTGTATAGCGACCTACCCTTCAGTGTGAAGAAGGTTACCAAATTTACAAAACTCTTTGTAACAATTATTCAACAGGGGCACATTATCACACATGAGCTTAAAAAGAGAAGTAAAGTAAAGCCACGCCCATTGGTATCCTATTTTTTCTGTAGCAACCAAAGACAGGAAGATAACGCACTTGGACATCCAAATAACTTGCCAGGAAGGAAATAATCCCTAGGTAAGACAAATTAGAAACAAAGGTCAAGCTGTAACATTAACAAAGAAATAGGGCAGAGATAAGTATTTCTCTTTCTCCCTAAATACTGCTTGATTTATTTGAGATCTGCCGAGTTTTTATTCGCACAGACTATTGGAGGTCCTGCGGAGACCCAATAGGTATGTGAATTTTGTTTTTTAAATGCCTGATTGGTCATTAATAAAGGTTCTTTTAAACAATAGAACTGTCTCAGAAATACAGGAGTTGTGAGAATTTCTTGTGGGGTTACCAAATAATAGGAAAATAGATAGAGATTTATATATGAAATGAATAAACAATGTATAAGCACAAAAACACCAGTGTTAGAAACATGAGCAGGTTCATTGATTTAACTGATTGTCATTGTATACCTTTTAGATGTGCTTGTAATGAACAATGTCCTGAAGAAGGTGCAAGATTGTGTAGATCACCAAAACGCCACGTCGACAATTTGTTTGTTTACTATTAATTGTAGTGTGACCAAAGAAAAAATATTTTTTAGCAATAAATTGTGAATTTGAATGTTTTTCACTAAATATGTTTTTATAATTGTGACTAATTGTTTTTAAATGATGTATAAAATGATTCCAGTACTGCACTGATATTTTATCAAGACTTTTAATAAATAATTGAAATTTTAAGCTCATGTATGATAATGTGCCCCTGTTGAATAATTGTTACAAAGAGTTTTGTAAATTTGGTAACCTGCGCAAAGACTTTCTTCATACTGAAGGGTAGGTCGCTATACAAGTTAGCGACTTGCCAGGATCTTTCCATCCTCGAAAAAACTTTGGAAAAGGAACTTTGTTGTTTTAATATTGTGACCCATTCCTTTTCCAGTAAAAGGGTACCTCCCTCCATACTTGGTTATTTAAGCTTCTGCTTTAGCACACAGAGTCTCAGTCCTTGTTCTCTGTGAGGCAATGACCTTGGCATCCCTGCACACATTTACCAGACAATACTGCCTGGAGAGCCAAGTCCGGAGGAATGGATACTTTGCCCGTTCAGCCCTCAAGGACTTCCTAGTGTGATCATGGTTTGTCGACAGTCCTCCGGGGTTGGTATTGCTGGGGTATCCTACATTAAGAAAACTACAACTAATAGTCTCTATCAGATGAACAATTTACTTACCTTCGATAATGATGTATCTTGTAGAAACAGCCATCCTCCTCGCTCTGCGAGCTGATTTCTAGGGAAAGGAATTCCCCTAAAGGGCCCTAGTTTTGACGCACCAGTGGTCAATGTCTTTCATGGCTCTGTGTTTCTGTTGTGGAAAGTCATATTAAGAACTTATGTCAGCATGCATGTGTGGCAACTATATATGTCCTGCAATGTCATCCTGGTGCCTACGACGCCGATAACTGATGCGGGGCCAACCAACGCCACCTATAGACGCACAAGGGTACTGCTGTTGAAAATTCTCCGGATCCATACTGATGCCTTGGGGGAAATTCTACGGTAAGGAATCTACAACTGATATATGTCTCTACATCATACATAGTTACAGAAGGTAAGTAATACGTTCTGTAATCAGTTTATATGCCACTTGGGCAAAAGAGTGCAACTCACTACATAACTGATTGGTGGCCAGCCTACCTGTGTATTTTCTTTGACTTTGCTCAATACCTCATCACCAGCATCTTCCCGGAACCACACTTCTTAAGTCAAAGGCACATGTTGCAATGCACTTATCCCGCACACATTTGCTACTACATCGAGATCTTCATCTTCTTTATCCTCCATCTGATCTGAATAAGGAGATCTGGACAGAAATCTGCACATTTTTTATTTTTCCTGGGAACGTGCAAAACATCAAAGCAATATTCCTGCAATTTTGAGCGCAACCTGACAATGCGAGTCATAGAATTTAACCCATTCCCTGGAGACAAAATATGAACCCGAGGTTTATGGTTAGTTTTCAAATTGAATTTGGTATCCGATATAAAATTACTAAAGTGATTCCCTGCTCTGAAAAAGGCTAACATTTCTTTTTTTTATTGCAGCATACCGTCTTTCAGTAGAATTAAGAGTCCTAGAGGCATAGCATATCACCCATTCATCCTGACTATGTTTTGTGACTACAAAACCCCAAAGCCATATGCATTGTGTTGTCTCTGCTGCACTTCTTGCCAATCATGAATGGACTCAATGTGGGAGCATTTGGTATGCTTTTCTTTATCAACTTGAATGCCTCTTCCTGTTGATCTCCCTATTTGTATTTCTGGTCTTTGCGTAGAACAATTCTTTTGAGAATCTGAATACATGCTGTTAACGTGTGACCAAGACACTCAACTTGCTTCCCGACTAGCTTACATATATTTAGAGAAAGAGTTATACCCTTGTCTTCCAACCTGGGGCATACTTTATTCAATTCCTCAATATGTTGAGTGTGTTTGGAAAGGACAATTATGTCGTTCTGGAAGCATTTTACATGGTCCTCTTTGCAGGAAATTGAGTTTTTTGTTACAGTTGTCTCTCCACTATTTACCTGTTATTTGATGCAACTTTGACTGAAGTGCTCTGGATTCCTGCCAATCAGGTTCCCAGTGCCTGTGTTCTTTCCCAAACCAAGACAAATGGTCTCTTGATTCTCCAGTGACCAGGCCTTTAGCTCCTCTAAGTCGCTAGTAAGTGATACCTCTGGCACCTAGGCCTTAAGTACTGAAGAGCGTCCCTAAGAGCTGTAGCATATCTTGTGCCACTCCAAGAGACCCAGCATCAAACTCATTCAGACTGCCACTGCAGGATTGGTGACAAAGTGCTCTAAAAAGTGAAAACAAAACATGGCACACTACTTTGTGTCATGCCTCCTAACATTGCATGTAATATTTGTAAATCACCCTACAGCAGGCCATACAGCCCCAAGGCAGGCTGAATTACATTAGATGTCGAGACATATCTGCATGAGCAGTTCAATTATTATGGCAGCTTGTAAAGCGCATTGGTTACTCTATTGCGGAGTGTCTCAGCGCTAAAGACTGAAATCATAATTATGGAGAAAGAGGGCGGTGTATTTCTAAGGAGAGAGATTCTTCCTAAACTACCAGGTTTTAAGCTGTTTCCTAAAGACTGATTCTGGTGTCCCCTGTCTTAGGTTCAAATGTAGAGAATTCCACCTCTTTGCTGCCAAGTGCTAATAGTACAAGTGAACGGGGAAGCCATCATAAGAAATGTACTGGGCACAGATCAAAACAAGTTTCCACCTACATAATAGCTTACTAAAACTTTTGGTGTTTCAAAACACCTTGTATTAAAAAACCCACACTGATCCCATTGATGGCTTTAGTAATACATACACCCAGATGGTACTTTAGAGATACCCCCAGAACCCTACTATTCTTCTACTGTGCTGGCTGACTTGCCCAGTCCATCCTGCCACCCCAGAAGAATTTCTGACCCCTAGGAGGTGATCAGTGCTTTCTGAGGTAGACACCTGCTCTGGAGAGATATCATCACCTCCTCCTTCAAGAAGGCTGGTAAATCAGTATGTCAAAGCTGGAGGCTTAAAAGGCCTCTGCCATATTTGATTTGTAACCCAAGCCTTCCCCAGACAGGGGGGAGATGCCACCCCTGCCCTGGGCCCATCTGGAACCAGGACAGGTGGGAAAATCAGGTGTGCATAAGGTATGTTGCACTGCCAGGCTGGAAACACGTCTAGGGTGAACAGTTCTGAAGTAAACACTAAGGGCCCCATTAGGATGGCGGGCGGGCTTTGCGGAAAACGGGACTGCCCGCCTTAAGGGTGGGGGACCCGATGTCTGCATTAGGATGCGCCCGCCACAGGGGCGGGCGCATCCTCCATTTTTAACATTGTGGAGGGCGGTGCTCACTGCACCGCCCGCCATAATGTTAAAAATTAATGCGCGCATTTGCATAAACAAAGCGGCAGGCACCGCGCGTTGCCTGCCGCTTTGTTTATGCAAATGCTGGGGGGTACCACAGGTATCCCCGTGTGCACCACCCAACCCTCCTTCACTCTCGGGGCCCGCAGGGGGCCCCCAGAGTGCAGACCGCATGCCGATTCCGCCACGGAAAGGCATCCGCTTCGGCCCATACTAATATGGCTGGCAGTGTCCATGAGACACAGCCACCATATTAATCATTTTCCGCCCTGGCCGCAAGGCGACTGGGGTGGAAAAGCAGCGAACGGTCTTTCCGTCCACCGCGTCCCCCCCCGCCATACTAATATGGCGGGGGGGCATTCGGGAGTAGATGTCGGGCAGATTGCTCCCGCCAGGCCGGCAGTGGCTACCGCCAGCCTGGCGGGGGCAATCTGCCCGACATCGTAATGGGCCCCAAAGTTAGGAGTTCCACCATCTTGTGTGTGGTGGAATTAGGAATTCTGGGACAGGGTGATGTCCACTTCTCACATTAAGTGGTCATCTAGGGGTGTAGTGACTCAAAGGCTAAGTAGCCCGTTGGCTAGTACCTCACTCCCCTTAACGCCCCTAAAGTAAGTATTTAGGGGACTAAAAGAGGTGGACCAAGTAGACTGCTGACCTGAGACCAGAGGAGCACAACTGACGTGTTGCAACCCTGCCAGCCTGCCTGCTGCATCTGACACTCGTGGAGCAACTGAGTTGTCCTGCCACTGTGCAGACTCCAAGAAACCCGGAGGGTTGCCAGTGCTTTGCCAATGGCCAATGGCCATAGAAACTGCCTTGGAGTAGAGGAGCTACTCCCATACAGCCACAGGCATTAAAGAAGTAACACCGGTACAACGACCTGCCGCCTACAGGGACTACTGATGCAGCAACCACCCAGGAAGGTGCAGCCATGTTGCTACAGGTCAGATCGGTCCTCCCTCCAAGTGTGGGATGCCAGGACCGACTAAAGCAGCACAACACCACTACCTGGGGTACTGGATCAATTAGCAACCAAGGCTTGTTGTGTCCAGACTGGACACCAACACCACGGAAAACCAATCTGATTGTCAAGCAACTTTAGGACACCAAGACCCTTGACTGTGGCCCAGCTGTCCTGTTTACTCCCTTCTGCAAAAACCAAAGACAAAGAGTGAGTCCTCTGCTACCTGAACCCTCAAAGCACTCCTGCAACTGCACTCCAGAGCCGAGGAATATGACAGTGCCCACAGGCTCCTGAGACTCACTAGATCCGAGCCCTTCCTTGGGTCTAGCCAGACTGAACTTCCAGTTGCTACCTGCAGCCTCTTTCTGCAGGCCCCCTCCAACCGTGAGGGACTCCTGCACCAAACCAGATGCCAGACACCTGAGCCCCACAGCCTGAGGAAAAGTGGACCAACAGTGTCCCTATGTGGCCTGAGCATATAAAGGGTCGAGCCCCCCTGTGGGTTCCCCTGGCCTGGCCTCCAGTCCCACCTTGAACCCTCTTTCTGACTGGAGTGTTCCCCATTAAAGTAAAAGGGATACCTGACGCCGTAACACACCTCTGCACCTGGACGCCCCAGAGAATCCCGAGGTGACCTGTTGGTGCGGCCTTGGACCCTGCCCCATTCTCACCTTAAGTCCTAGAGAACAGTCCCTTAAGTCGCTATTGAGTGCCTGAATGCTATACAAGTTTCTCCCACATAGGATAACATTAACGCACCCAAACATTGCACTGTGAACGTTTGAAAACAAAAAAAATCATAATGAAAAAGAACTTACCTGATCCAATGATCTTGGTATCTAAATTCATTTAAAAGTATGTGTTCTTTTTAGGTCGGGATCCTAACAGCGAGCACACATTGCTCTGTGAGGCATGGGGTATCTACTCTGGTGCCATGGAGCACGCCCACCACTTTCCATTTATTCTTTCCTATGCCAGGCAAAATTGCTTAATTTGCTTTGATGAAATGCTGCTTGTTGCTTTGAGTGGAGACTCCATGTTCTCCTGAGGCGGAAGCCGGGAGATTGTATGCTTGTGTTGCTGCTTTTTAAATTGCTTAGTTCTCTCACTTATTTTCTTTGCGCCGCAATTTGGATTTTAAATTTAACTGCTGACATATCTGCAATAGCCTGCACTGACCCCTCCGATTAAACGCACCCGATTAAGGTGCTGTGGTCCGAGACGCCCGAATAGTTTGTGTGGCGGCCATATTGGGGGAACTACAAGTCCCAGCGCTCTAGCGCTGCAGACGGGACAATAAAGGAAGGAAGCGCGTTAGCTCGCGAGACTCCATGTTATACTGAGGCGGAAGCCGGGAGATTGTATGCTTGTGTTGCTGCTTTTTAAATTGCTTAGTTCTCTCACTTATTTTCTTTGCGCCGCAATTTGGATTTTAAATTTTTACTGCTGACATATCTGCAATAGCCTGCACTGACCCCTCCAATTAAACGCAGCCGATTAAGGTGCTGTGGTCGGAGACGCCCGAATAGTTTGTGTGGCGGCCATATTGGGGGAACTACAAGTCCCAGCGCTCTAGCGCTGCAGACGGGACAATAAAGGAAGATGGCTACTACTTCGCGCAGCGGACGCGAGCAGCGGGTGCGCCGTCGTTGCGCCGAAGTCAAGCCAATGTCCAGCCCGTCTGTGCCCGTCCGCGCCAAGGTCAGGCCTTGGGCCAGACATACTGTCCAGGTAGTTACTAAGGATCAGCAGTCCAAAGCCCTTATATTATCCTTGAATAATCAACATAAGTACTGTCGCCAGGCCCTAAACGTAGATAAGTGGGAAGGCCCTATAAGCTGTCCTGGATGTAAACAGGTGATAGAACCCTACCAAAGACCGACGGGGAAGGGGACACGTAGGACTCTAACCGGGGCCTCATAAATGCGCGTTCCATGTGCAAGAATGCACTTCATATACATGATCTCATCTTAGAAAAGGACCTGGACTGTCTATTGGTTACAGAAACTTGGCTCAGAGACTGTTCCAATCCTGATATAGTACAGGCTTTGCCTCCAGGCTTTCAAATTCAGAGGTTAGATAGACCTTCACAGCGAGGGGGGGGTTGGCAATTATCTACAGAGACACTCGTAAATGCACCACTACAGAACTATCGGACATTAAAGGAGCAGAATGTCTCGGTTTTAGTTTCCAAGCCCATGATTCATTCACCTTTGCGGGCGTACTGATATACCGACCCCCTGGACAACCGACTCAATTTCTAGAAAGTGTGGGTGAAGTCCTGACTAATTTAACTCTTAGATTTGCAAATGTTACGCTATTGGGAGATTTAAATCTGCACCTGGACAATACCAGTGATCCCAACGTGTTGTGTTTTAACCCCTCCCATGCTCATGACGAGCTGAGCTCGTCATGAGCCACGGCGCTCCGGTGCTCATGACGAGCTCAGCTCGTCATGAGCCGTGGAACGCTCGCCTGCGGGGAGAATTCCCCTGCTGTGTGAGCGTTCCACGGCAGGTAATGCACCTGTGACGAGCTGAGCACAGGAGCGCCGTGCCTCATGACGAGCTCAGCTCGTCATGAACGTGCGGGCGCTGTGCGCGCCCCCCTCCCCCAGCGCTGCGGGGAATAACCCCCGCAGTGAAGGGGTTAAATAGATTCTACACGTTTTGGGATTGACGATACAAACAGTGGAACCCACACATAAGGGAGGGCACATCTTAGATTGTATCAGCTCAAATCTGGACACGATGAAGGTAGAATCCCCTCTGACGCAAACCTGGTCGGATCACAAACACATTGCTTTCAGCATTAAGGTGGATGGCAATAAGGCTATGAAGACGGTTATACCAGGGAATGGGATACCCATCCCATGCTGGGGGAAAATTATAGAGCATCCAGATCTTAACAGCTGGGTGAAGGAGAGTAGACCATCATTGCTGGGGAACGCGACTATTGACAACCAGAGTTATGAGGGGTGGATGAGGAATATCGGAGAAAAGATGAAAACTCGAGGGACAAAGACTAGATCTAGACAAGGGAAAAAATCTGCTCCCTGGTATACAAGTACATTAAAAGAAATATTAGGAGAAGTGAGAGTTTTGGAGCGGAGATGGCGTTGACATTATAATAGAGACCATCAGGAGGTCTATAAGACTGCTAGGAGGGACTACCATGCATTAATTAAACGCGCTAAAGTGACCTACTATACAAATATATTAGAAGCCACTAAAAATAAGAAAAAATAAATTTTTCAAATTGTGAATAGTTTCAGGAATCCCAAAATATTCTCGCAGGAAATTCTGCCATCGCAGACCTTTTGTGAGGAGATAGCGACTTTCTTTGAATAGAAAATAACTAATCTTATAAAAGATTTCCCTCAGGCTAAGCTGGAGGATTTAGAGGTAATGGATATTACTGATACTAGAAACTCTCATTTAGCATGTTGGGAGACCTTTATCCCGATTAGTCTGGAAGATTCTCTCCAGGCTATATCTAAAATCAAGTCAGGATCACCTTTGACCCTTGCCCCCCAGCACTGTTAATAGCTATAAAGGAGGAGGTCAATCGTTAACTCATCACTCCAAACGGGCGAGATCCCAGCACACTGGAAAGTTGCAGCTGTTAGACCCCTACAGAAAAAAGCTCTACGGGACCTTACAGTCCTATCTAATCTACGGCCCATTTCGCTTCTCCCAGCCTTATGTAAAATGGCAGAAGCCTGTGTCAACAAGCAGCTGACGGCCTATTTGGAGGAGAAAAATATTCTTCATCCTAATCAAGCTGGTTTCCGAGCACACCACTCTACAGAGTCTGCTCTATTGTTCACAACAGAGACCATAAGAACTGCATTGGATAAGGGCAAGAGAGGGCAAGAGAGCTGTTCCACGCTATTTTACTACATCGCCTGACTAGTGCAGGCATAGCGGGCACCGTGTTAAAATGGTTAAAAAAAATTCTGGCGTATAGACGGCAGGTTATTATGCTGGGCCAGTTCTGTTCCGAAGAGAAGGAGGTTCGGTCAGGGGTACCTCAGGGCTCAAGTCTGAGCCCTACCCTATTCAACTTGTATATGGTCCCCTTGATTGAACTAATTTCCTCCTTTAACATCAGCACAATAGCATATGCTGATGACACACAATTGGTCCTAATCCTAGATGAGGACTCGACAAACGCCGAGCAGACCCTGAAAGAGTGTCTGACTGCGACCTTTGCGTGGATGACTAATAACCACCTTAAATGCAATTCTGCCAAAACGGAAATTCTGCAGTTTGGAAAAAATAATCTGTTTTCCCCCCAGATGTGCTGGCCAAAAGAGGCAGAAGCTCCGCCTAACACTATCCTAGCAGCACGTAATTTAGGGATTAAATTCGATGAGACCCTTTCGTTCAAACAACAGGCAAGGGAAGTTGCTGGCTAATTTTTTAACATCATAAAGGGCCTTAGGAAATTTTTTGATCTCCTGCCCCTGTCGGCCAGACGCACTGTCGCAGTGGCGCTGATTACATCTAGATTGGATTATTGCAATAGTCTGTATGCGGGGGCAAATAAATCTGCCCTGCACAGACTGCAGATGGTCCAGCATGCGGCAGCAAGACTGGTCCTGAGATGGCCAAGAAAATCCTCGGCCTATGCTGCGCTGGATGCTCTTCATTGGCTTCCTATTCAGAAGCGCATCTTGTTTAAGGTTCTGATGATTGCTTTTAGGGCCTTTCACAAGCATGGTCCATGGTACCTGTATAAAAACTTCAGGCGATACAATCCCATCCGAGAACTCGGATCCACAACAGCCAATCTGATGATTGTCCCTAAATTCAGACTGGCAACAAAGGGAGGAAAAACCCTGGCAGTAATAGGTGCAAAGGCATGGAATAAACTGCCCCAGCAACTCCGTGCAATCACTTCTGAACAGAAGTTTAGGAAATCTCTTATAACTTGGATCTATAGCCTGGCGGACTCAGTCTGTAAAACACTTGTTTAACCTCTGCCTTCTGATTGAGGATAGTTAAGCTGTGACCATCTTTCAGCTATACGAGTCAAAGCGCCAAGATGCTCCTTGGAGTGGTAGTGTGCTATATAAATGATCATCACAGCGTGTTTTGGCTTTGGTTGCGACTGCCCCGGTCACATGTTGCCTTACTCATTGTTTAACATATTGTCTGCTTGGTGCACTCTATTTTTACGTTGAATGGTCCCGCGCTGTGCCTTGTTGTTTGTCTGCCACTGCTTGTTTGTGAGACGTTTCATCTTTCTTCACTGCCGCTGGCCATCATGCATACATATAATGGTCGCTCATCAGGCTAAAACAGACTCTACCATTTATTTACATGCACGGTAAGATATCATCAGCGGCCGAGTGGAGAAGATGTTCAGGTAAACAAAAGATAAAATGCTAGCTAACACACGGTCTGGGCACATTCTTTCTCTCCAGAAAGAAAGAGATGGGCGAAGAACACATGTTGTGGGGAGACCAACAAGAAAGTGTGAAACTTACGATGTTTGTACTGAGACGCACACAGCTTTGTGAAGTGCCATGGAAGTGTAGTCTAGGCTTTGGAAGGAGCACTGAAGCGTGCAACCCAAAGCACACAGAAAGGGAGGAGCCTGCAATGTGTGGACAAAAATTTGTCACAACGACATTACACACGTTGTGTGCTTGCCAAACTTAGAAGTCAACTCGCCTCATAACTTTAAGCCAACAGTTCCAAGCATGTCAACTCTTAATTTTTATGATTTGATGAAATGTTAAACTACAAGTTCTAGAATGCTTAGTGGTGGCAACTGAAAGGATTAGCCTGGCTGATGGGCAGAGAGTCATTGTGGAGCGGATAGAATCTTTGCTCTTCAAGTCTCTTGAGCATTCTGTCGTGTAGTTCCTATAAAACCTAAATAGGATCTGCACGTTTAGACAACATACACTGCAGGATTTAAACCAGTATAAATGTTCCTGGTAAGTACGTTGAATTTCAATGCCCACGTATGGACAATAGTCGCTCAGTATTTCAACTTTTGTGTAGTAATAAAATGTGTTAGTTACTGCATTCGCCTGTGGGAATGTAACCGATTAATAGAATACCTCTGTTCTAAATGTGTGCCTCAATCACAAATGTTACTGACTCACCCCTAGCTGTAACACTGTATGCTACTAGTTTTAGGGTGATGGCATATCTTACATTTTCCGCAATGTGTATTGCATTAGCATCTTATTTTTCTCATGAGAGGTTTAATGTTACCACAGGATCTTCCTCTACAGTCATTGTTTTAGTAAGACGAGCCTTTCAAGGGAACTTTGATAAGGTTTTATGAACAATAGGAACAATGTGTCATTCAAGCTTGATTAACCAACAGCCGACAAAATAGTGGTATAAGAACCATGTGAGAGTTATAAAGCAGGCCTGGGGCCTGTGGAATCGCTGGGGCTACTCAGAACAACCAAAGGTTAGGATGTAGGAGGCCCACGGGAGATGCGTGCAGTGTCCAAACACAGCCGCGGGTTACCATTGACTTTCTATGGGAAACAAACCAGTTACAATTTTACAATTTAAGGACACTTCTAGGTGAACTACGATGGAACCCTTTTAGACTAGGACACTTCAAGAGTCAAGACCCACAGGAGCACCGAAGTACTTGTGTTACCTCTCCCAGGGAAGCCGGGTGCATAGGTGTCTTCGTGTCAGGTTTCGACGTCGATTCCAATGAACAGCTGCGAAGAAGTGCTGCAGGCGACCAGAGGAAAAGGTCTCAGCTTTACTGGGAGCACAGGTCAGCATCGGAGATGTCTGGAAGTCCATGTCCTGTGTCACAGATTCTTCGGTATCCGGCAGAAGCCTAAAAAATTCAGACTGGCAAAGATGCTGTTGGTGCCTGTTTGGACAGGGGGGTCACTCCTTGACCACAAGGGAGATTTCTTCTGTCTTCCAGTCGAAAGAAATGTCGAAGGTCCAGCATATATATTGCAGAGTTTTGTCCAGGGTAATCTAAAGTCCTAGGGGCTGGTGATCTACACTTATAGTAAGTTTATGGGTTGGACTAATTCTAAGGTCCCTCCTATGGGTGGACCTGGGGAGGGGGTGGTTACACCCCTTCCCTTTTGGCCAGTTTCACGCCAGAGCTGGGGCTGAGTGCCCCAGTAACTGGTTTGAACTGGGAAATGCATGGAGTACCTTGTGTGCCCCAGGTAGTGTCTGGAAAGCATTCACTGAATGCAGCCCTCCCTGCCCCAATACACTAAAGCCTGTCTGGGGAGGTGCCAGCACCTCCCTGGACAGGAAACTGTCCAAGCCTCCCCTGCTGGAGTTTCGTCCAGCAGCAGGAGGGAAGAGTCATGTGTGTGGCAGCAGCATCCATTTTGTGATGCTGGGCTCTGCTTAACTTTAACCAGGTTTAACAGTAACTACATGTCTTCTCCCTCTAGAAGGGTGGAATGCTACCCCCGCCGCCAGAATTCGCGGGGGCGTAGTATTCCAAAGTGTTTGACACCTTGCACGACATGTTTTGATAAAGCCAAACCAAAGTTTGCATTAACCGCAAGGATTATAATGCACTTAAGAGTATATGGTATGGCTATATCATAGAACAGCTATAAGGAGATGGTTCCGAAAGCTGCAGAGGGGCTCAGCTCATGCTAGGGCACGCTCTCACACAAAACCAAGCACTCTGCCTCCAGGATTGTCAAGGCCTGCCATAGGAGTGACTTATAGGTTACTATGTGTCTATATATAAGGTAAATATAGATATACTATATCTAAGTAAGGGATGATTACACCACCTTACGCAGACCTGTAGTGTCATTTTGGAAGGCTAACCAGGGGTGGCACAATACATGCTGCAGCCCCTGGTAGGACTAGGGTGCACCTATGTCCTGGGCACCTATGGTGCATGATACAGGAGCTCACAAGGGTGACCCAGTAACCAATCTAGTATGTACCTAAAGTACATGGTATCAATTCAATTAATTAAGTCTTTATTGAGATTTTTCATCATAAAAGACAGTGATTTCGGATATTTACATATTTCACCCATAAAAATACACCAGAAATTTAAAAAATCTAAAACTTACAGCTATTACACCAACACAATTAATAATTAGTACATATATATTTACAATTAAAAACCAGTTCTAAAAATAATTAAATGTATAACCAGCATAAAGACTTAGAACAAATATCATGGTTAAAAATCTATTAAATAGGGGCCATGGCTTAGTGGGCGACGATGGCGGTTGCAGCTTCTTAGAGCTCCCGCCAGCCCGATCATTAACCGACCTGTTATCCTGGCCCCCGGACCCGCAACTGCAGACCGCTTGTGGGGCAAGTGTAGCGGGTGATACCGGGAGTCCTCCGGTTCGAGAAGCGGCACTCCTGGACTGAGCAATATGGCTGAGTCGCCGGCGGCGGCCAGCGGCCTAGTCCCGACCAGCAAAGCCGGGGCCTCGATTTTGGCGCCCACCGGCCGGAGGGCTGGTAAGGGGGCGGCGGCCTACTTTGATCCCGTGCAGCCGGGGCCTCGAGTTTGGCGCTTGACTCCGGCCGCGACTGCAGTGCGGCGGTGGCTGCGGAGCTGAGACCCCTGGAGTGTGGCCTTACCTGGACAACTGGACATAACGCTGCTGGGCCTCCTCTGGCACAGGACAGGTGTGTGGTCGGACGGACCAACGAGGATTGTGCCCGTGCCTGGCGCAGCCCTGAGGCGGACTTTAAACAGTGAGTGACTTCCCCCTGGGGGCCCCCATACCAGAGTGATAAGCTGCTGAGCGTGGGAGGACGGCTACTGAAGTGAGGGGGGCCCGCAGCACCCTGCAAAATAGTGCTGGGCGGCCGGAAGCAGGCCTGCCACGTAACTGCGAGGTGGGGGCAGACCGGGGGCCTGATTGAGTCTGACTTGCGGCACGGGCTCTCACTTCGACTGGGAGCCAACCCAGTAACCAGTGGTAGCGGCGAGAGGGACATCTACACCCAGGGGCAGAAGAGGAGCTGGGTTGGCCTACGTGGAATATTACTGGAGGCGCGTGGTGCCGGCGCTACTACAAACGCTCATAACATAGCAGCCCCACAGTAGACTGCCGTCATGACCAGGGGCGGCGGCGGTTCCTCCAAACAGGGGACCATCGATAAATTCACGGGCCCAGTGGGGGGCCCGGGTCATCTGGAGGAGGACAAGGAGCAGGGCCGGATAATGCGGCACTGATGGCAGCAATCACCCAGTCCAGGGACATGCTGGACGCCAAGATTGGGGCAGTGGGTGCGGATGTGACCCTGCTGCGTCAGGACCTACGGAACGCTGTGGCATGAATAACGGAGACGGAATCCAGAATTTCGGTGGTAGAAGACGATGTCGGGACCCTGAAGCGGAAAATGGCAGTGATGGAAAACATTCAACGGGGCCTTGCGCTCCGTGTGGAAGATGCTGAAGGGCGCGCACGCAGGAACAATCTTCGCTTCGTTGGTTTTCCGGAGAGATGTAAGAAGGGGAACATGGAACTGTTTCTATCCCAGTGGCTGGAGAGCTGGCTGCCCCCGGGGGTCCTGTCCACTTGCTTTGTCATTGAGCGTGCTCATCGGGCTCTGACGCAGAGGCCGCCGGAGGGTGAGCGGCCCAGGCCAGTGATCGCTCGACTTCTGAATTACCACGATCGGGACGTAATCCTGCGGGAGGCAAGAACAAGGGACTCTATTTCATTTGAGAATCAGAAAATCATGATCTTTCCCGACTATACCCGGCTGGTGCAGCAACAGCGACATTCCTTTATAGCCGCCAAGGCGAAACTGCGCGGCCTGAAAATCCAGTACTCCCTGCTGTATCCGGCCCGCCTGCGGGTGGTCTTCCAGTCGCGGACGCACTTCTTCGATACCCCGGAGGACGTCTTTAAATGGACAGACGAAACGGTGAGGGTCAGGCCACATGCCCAACCGGGACTGAACCCAGGCCACTTGAGAGGATCGTCGCAGGAACGGGGGGACCAGCCTCCCCGGAGCAGCAGGAACCTGAGGTCCAGATCGCGGAAGCGTTCCGCTTCCGTCAGTGGGACACAAGATAGTGTGACTGTGGACTCTGATCACTCTGGAAAAGAACATTGAGGGCCTGGGGAGAACTGTGCTTATTTGTTGATGCCGCGGGCTCCGGTTGAGGGGAGTCGCATGGCCGGGTCCTTTCGTTTGGATGCATAAACGCTGCTAATATTGCTAGTTCTAAATGGTGCCATGTGCATGTGCGGGATTGCGGGATGGGGTACGGGTGGCTACTCTATAGGGGCTACCAGCCTCCTACTAGAGTGGGAGTTGACTGGGGGGGGTGTTTCTACAGCTTTCGGGGGGTGTTGGGATCCATTGGTATGGTTGGCCTTGGGTCCTCTGTTTTGGGCCCGAGGATGCTCATGCCGCGACAGGTACTTCAGAGTTCTATGAGGTATAGGGGTGGGGGGCGTGGGGTACGGGGGGGAAATGGGGGTAGGGTCGGGATTGGGTTGGGTTGTGGGGGGGACCTGGGGTAGGGGTGGGGGACTGTACGTGAGCGAGGAGGGGGGGGAGGTTGTTGTTACAGGGCATAGGGGTGGACTGCACGTGAGTTTTTCTGATATATTGTTGCCGGTGCTAAGTGCGTGGGTGTGGTGCAGGGGGTCTACATGGTTCGTCCCACTGGATTATGGTTGAAGCGCCTTCAGGGCTCCCAAGTGAGTCCATGCGAGTGGTAACCTGGAATGTCAGGGGGGTGCTCGATAAGATCAAACGAGGGGCGATATTGCGATGGGGGAAGAGGGAAGCTGCAGATGTGTTATTATTACAAGAAACGCACATGCTGGGTACGGAAGTGCTCAGTTTACAGAGGTTTGGCTACCAACAAGTCTTTCATGCCGGGTTTGCTAGGGGATCCAGAGGGGTTGCTATATTGGTGCATCGCAGGTTGGCCTATGTCCACGAGAAACAATGGGCAGATCCCCAGGGTCGCTACATTTTTGTCAAAGGTATGGTGGGTACTGAACCAGTGGTCTTTGGTAGTGTTTACGCCCCTCCCCCCCTGCAGTGGTCTTTGTCTGAGAGGCTGTTTACGGTATGGGAGGACATCCCGGAGTCCATGGCAGTGTTGGGGGGCGATTGGAACGATGTAATGGACGTGTCTATGGACCGTCAGCAATTGGGGGAGATGCTGGTGGCTGCCCCCCCTACCCGGTTGAATGCGATGGTGGAGGGGATGGGTTGGGTGGATGTGTGGCGCCATATGCATCCCAGGGTACGGGAGTACACGTATGTTTCGGCGGTGCATGGCTCCTTCTCAAGATTGGACTATGTGTTTATGCCAAGTGTTTACCTTGACAGGGTGCGGGAGGCCGGGATTTTGCCGAGAGGGCTGTCCGACCACTCCCCAGTGGTGGTCAGGGTCGACCTACTTAAGAAACGACAACCATTCCGGTGGAGGATGTCCTCGTGGCACCTTCAGCGGCCTGACTACGTCCAGCATCTGCGGGGTGCGATTGCCCATTACTGGCAGGAAAACCTAGTAGCAGACATAGACGCAGTTGTAGTTTGGGAGGCCATGAAGCCCGCCTTACGGGGTGTGGACATCGCGTGGTGTGCGGCGGCCCGTCGACGACGCCGGGAGGCTATCGCGGAGGCAGCCACGCTGGTGGAAACCTTGGAACTGAGGTGCCGGGGAGTGGGAGATGAGATAGCGGTGAGGTTGCTCCTGCAGGCGCAGCAGTCCTATGCATCTGTATTGATCGATGAGGCTAGACAGGCGTGGCTGGCCACACGGAGTAGAGTATATCAGTGGGGAGACAAGTCCTGTACCATGCTTCATAGGCTGTGTCAGCGTACCTTCCAGCCGCTTACGCTACCGGGCCTCACTGCTGAGGACGGAGTGGCGATTACTGATCCGGGGGAGCTGGCAGCGAGCTTCGCCCACTACTTCAAGGCGCAATATGCTCCGCAGGATAGACTATTGGCAGATGCAGTCGCTAAATTTATCGATGACTTACCGCCGAGGGCGGTCTCGGATGAGACCAGGACGGCACTGGACCTTCCCCTTACGGCGGAGGAGCTGGGAGACGCACTGGGACAGCTCAACACCGGGAAGGCACCTGGGCCAAGTGGCTTCCCGAGTGAATTTTATAGGAAATTCCAGCTCCAACTGGGGTCCCATTACCGGAATGCGTTAGAAGCGGCACGAACACGGGGTAGGCTGCCGCCTGACTGGCGCCATGCTGAAGTTGTAGTCTTTCAGAAACCGGGCAGATCTCCGGACAGACATGACTCGTACCGTCCGATATCTCTCCTCAACATAGAGGCTAAAATACTGGCTAAGGCGTTGGCGAACCGGCTACTCCCATATGTGACGGATCTCGTCCACCCCGACCAGGCCAGCTTCATGCCCCATAGGGCGACGCGGCACAACATCCGACGGGCGCAGGCGGCGGTTGACACCATGGGAGCCACTGGAGAACGGGCAGCTCTGCTGCTGGCGGACATTGATAGTGCTTTTGACTCAGTTAGTTGGATGTACCTATTGCGCTCCTGCCCCGTCTCAATCTGGGCCCCGTGTTTATTTCCTACATCAAATTACTCTATACAGATATCACCGCTTCGGTGCGTGTCCCTGGGGCGGTCTCGGAAGAGTTTCCGATTGGCCGGGGGACCCGGCAGGGGTGTCCACTCTCCCCATACTTATTTGCACTAGCCATGAAGCCTCTGGCCTCTTGGGTGCGCATTGATGCACAGATGCGGGGCTTTGAGTGGAGTGGGACCCTCGCGGACAGAATTGCATTATATGCAGATGACGTCCTCTTTTTTCTCACTGATCTACACAGATCGGGGCCCCGAGTCTTGGAAATTATGCGTGTTTTTGGAGAAGTGTCGGGCCTTTGTCTAAACCCACGCAAGTCCACTCTGTGGGTGTTGGGTGGCGGGGCCGCGGCGGGTCCCTGGGCATCAGCGTTGCAGGTGGCGGCCGGCGGCTTGAAGTACCTGGGGGTGTTCCTCTCAGAGTCTGTGGATATTGCTTGGGAACGTAACATAGTGCCAGTGTGGGAGAGGGTCCAGACGGACGTGAAAACGTGGTCCCGGATGCCCCTAACTATTTTCGGTAGGTCCGCGATCTTTAAAATGGTTGCGCTCCCACTCTCTTGTATCAGCTGCAGAGCTACCCACATCCAATTCACCCCCAGTGGTTTCGGCAGGTCAACTCCGTTTTGGGCCGTTTCCTGTGGGCTGGAGGTGCTGCCAGGGTGGCGCTGCGGACATGCTTCCTGTCCACGTACTGTGGTGGTTTGGCCACCTCGGACCTGTTATCATATCATCAGGCCTCCCAGTTACTAGTACTCAATGAATGGTGGTATGGAGACAGGGGAGAACCGGCATATGCCTTGGAGCGATTGCTGATGGGGGATAATACCCTCCATACGGTTCTATACTCGGCTAGGCTGCGGCGGACATTGCCGTGTGCCATGCGAGTTGTCTTTGCTGTGTGGAGACAGGCACTGCGTCGCATGGGCTGGTGGGGTAGGTTAACGGTGGAGACTCCGTTATGGAAAAACGGGCGACTACCCGCGCTGGCCACGTTGGCGGGATTTGATGGCTGGGACGCAATTGGAATCTCCTCTTTGGGTCATGTTTTGACCGGGGTCACCCTCAAATCCAGGAGCTCAGCACCGAGTTCCACATGCCTAAGACCCAATTCTTTCGATATCTTCAGTTTCGCCATGCACTAGCACCTAGCCTCACTAATTTGGAGTCACTCCCGGAATTCAGCCCAGTTATATTATGTTATGTTATGTTAAGGGAATTTTGTATAGCGCACTGTCACCGGAGGTATCATGGCGCTGAAAGGGTGCTGAGGAAACAGAGGGATTTTAGCGGGATTGTGGGAAAAGACAGGTTTTTAATGATTTGCGAAATTGAATCAGAGTACCGGAAGTCCTAACTGAGAGGGGGAGAGAGTTCCAAAGTTTGGGGCCGAGAAAGGCAAATCTTCGACCCCCAGATCTACAGAGTTTGAAGGGAGGGACCACCAGAAGATGTAAGTGAAGTGATCTAAGGTTACGTGAGGGACAGTAGGGGCAGATCAGGGATTTCAGAAAGGCGGGACAGGAACCAGAGAGAGATTTGAAAATAAGACAGCCAACCTTGAAGGCAGCCCTTAGGCTAACCGGGAGCCAGTGTAGCTTGATAAGGAGGGGTTTGGCGGACTGCCACTTCGGAATCCCGAGGGCCAGTCTCGCCGCCTGGTTTTGGATGACTTGCAACCTATTGATGGAGCATTTGGGCAAGCCGTAATTGATGGAATTTGAAAAATCCAGGCGGGAGAGAACAAGGGCCATGATGACTTGAAGCAAGGCATCGGGAGTAAGAAGGTAGGCCACCTTCCTGATCCTGCGCAGTTGGAACATGCAGGAGGAAACCACTGTCCCCACCTGCGGCCCCAGAGAGAGCCCAGCGTCAATAGTGACCCCGAGGCTTTTCACCGAGGTTACCGGGGAGGGAGGAGAGCCAAGCTCTGTCGGCCAGAAATATGGACCCCAGTGGACGGCGCTCTTACCCGGCAGGAGGAGCTCCGTCTTACCGGGGTTCAATTTCAGCTGGTTCTGACACATCCACTGAAAGATATGGGACATGACTGCCTGAAAAGTAGGAATAGAAGAAGGAGAGTTTAGAGAGAAAATGAGTTGTAGGTCGTCCGCGTAATTGAAGACGCGGACGTCCCACTGCCTCAGAGAAGAGAGAAGAGGGCGAAGATAGAGATTGAAAAGAAGAGGGGATAGAGAGGAGCCCTGAGGGACCCCACAAGGCAGATGTTCCCTAGGGGCCCTAAATGTACCTAGGCTGAGGGACTGGGATCTCCCCATAAGGAAAGATTTCACCCAGGCCAGCGCCAGGCCCTGGATGCCTGCCTGTTCGACACGGTGGAGGAGGATGTTATGGTCCACCGTGTCGAAAGCGGCCAACAGATCTAGTAAGACCAGGGCCTGGGAGGTACCCTTGTTAGCTCCGTCTCTCAAGGTGTCTAGGACAGCCAGGATCACAGCCTCCGTAGAATGACCAGGGCGGAAGCTGGCCTGGTTGGCCTCGAGAAAGATGGAACTCTCGATGAACCCCGAGAGACAGGCAGTGACATGGGCCTCCAAGATTTTTGAGAAAAAAGGTAAGAGAGAGATAGGACGATAGTTTGCCGGGACGGCAGGGTCGGCTCCAGGCTTCTTCAACAGAGGCACTAGAACGGCCTCCTTGAAGGAGCTGGGTACCGTCCCGGAA
The DNA here is from genome assembly GCF_964261635.1 of Lissotriton helveticus. NCBI lineage: Eukaryota > Metazoa > Chordata > Amphibia > Caudata > Salamandridae > Lissotriton > Lissotriton helveticus. The sequence goes on from NC_136068.1 coordinate 668,658,867, forward strand.
AGAAGAGAGGAATTGAGCAGAGGAAGGATACAGTCGGGTAGAGAATGGCAGATGTCGCAAAGTATGGAAGGTGGACAGTGGTCGTCAGGGGAGCCAGACTTGATCCGGGCCGCCAGGTTGGCTAAAGATATAGCGTCTAGTGGGGGAAGCTGGGTGATAGAGAAAGCATTATGAGGGGGTGTGATGGGAACAGCATCCAATGAGGTGACCGGGATAGTGCCCTTAATCAAAACAATCTTTTGTAAAAAAAAGGTGCTAAGTGCATTGCAAGATTCCTGGGTAGGGGCCTGGGACAAAAGCGTTCTGGCGTCAGTCGTGAACTCGTCCAGAACTCTAAAGATCTCCTTCGACTTACAGGGAGCTGACAGGATACGCTCGGAGACATAGGTTTTCTTGGCTGCAGAGATAGCAGATTTGTACCTATTACGAGCTGCCACATAGATATCTCTACTTGACGGGCAGTAGTCTCTTCTCCATCTGTGTTCGAATTGACGAAGTTCTAACTGTAAAGTTTTGAGGAATGGAGTAAACCATTTATGAGAATGGTTATGACGAGAGCGAGGGAACTTGATTAGTGGGGCAAAGATATCGCTGGCTGATATGAGCCAGTTAGAGACTTGCCCATCTAGCTCATTAATGTCAGAGTCATTGGGGGGAGGCGGACGTGTGTGAGACAGATGAGTTAGCAGTTTGGAAGAGTCGACGGCCTTCCACTTACGAGCCATGCCACCCTCCCGCGAAGGGATCCTGACCTGACCAGCCATCGAGATGGTGGTATCGATAAGGCGGTGGTCCGACCACACGCAAGGTGTAATAAGCGGGTGGGAGGGCTTCACCCCATAGACCCAGATATGATCAAGTATATGGCCACCACTATGGGTGGGGGAGGTGACTAACTGGCTGAAGTTCAGGCTCGAGAGACCTTCAAACAATTCGAGGGCGTGGGGGCCAGCGTCCCTGTGCTGAAACCAATAATTAAAGTCCCCAGCAATAACTATGCGAGGAGAAGAGGTAGCAATGCTAGCAAGCTGCTCAATAAACAGTGCGGGGAAAAAGGGCATGGATTGTGGGGGGCGGTAAAGTACCATAAAGGTAACAGCGCCCACCTCAGTTCCAAGACTGAAGACAAGGTTATCTACATCGGGAAAAATCATGGAAGTGGGGGTGATAACCTGAATATCCTTACGTATTACCGCCGCGACCCCTCCTCCAGGGCGACCCCCATGGCGGTTGGTGTTAAGCAGGCAGTAGTCAGGAGGTAATGCTGCCAGTATGTCCGGGAGGGAGTCGTCCGTAAGCCAGGTCTCAGAAAGTAGAAGAACGTCAGGTCTTTCAGTCGTAAGTAGATGGAAAATATCAGTTTGATGCCTGACTAAAGAACGAGTGTTCAAATATAGTAGGCGGATCTGCGACTCAGGAATAGTGAGGGAAGTGGGAGGAGTGAGTGGGCCAAGGTGGGGGGGTAGATTACCAGTGATTCCTAGAGTAGTGATCCGCGTCCAGGTGTCAAACGATAGGGGGCAGTCAGCAGCTCGAAGGTGCATCAGGGCGGGGGATGAGTAGGAGATGGTAGTATCCACATCCCTAGGCCCTAGGCCCGTCCCGGCGCGGACGGGCGCAGACGGGCTTGACTCTGGTGCGACTCCGGCGCGCCTACGTCGCGCCCACTGCGCTCGTCCGCTGCGCTGACGCATTGGGCCCGTCTAAATAGGCGATGACGCCGAGGGGGAGGAGTCAGGAGGGCGGGGTGGGGGAGGAAAGTAAAAACACAAGGTGTGCCACTCACCGCTAGTAGTCAGCGGGGGAAATGAAGTTTTAAAGCTGCTAGCACTCAGCAGCAGAGAGGCAAGCAGAACAAAGTAAAAAATACAAGGCTTCACAGCGCTCAGCGCGCTAAACCTCTGCCCTCTGCCACAGGGCTTTGGTAAATCGCGAGGCAAAAAGTGGGCGGAGCCTAAATAGGCGATGACGCCGAGGGGGAGGAGTCAGGAGGGCGGGGTGGGGGAGGAAAGTAAAAACAAAGGTGTGCCACTCACCGCTAGTTGAAGCAAAGGTATCCATGGGAGACCTTGGGGATAAGAAGGTGTCCCGAATTTATCAAACACTGGTTACACATTGCTCAACCACGCTACTTCCACTTAAGGAGGTGTGGGAGGAAGATGTTGGTCCCCTGGATGAGGATAATTGGAGGGAGGCCCTGGAGTTATTGTTATTGTTATTGTTATTTTTGATTTGTAACGCGCCCATTCACCTGCAGGTCTCTGGAGTCCCCGCGAGGGGCTGCCATTGCCATACGACTCAGGCTAATTCAATTCAAGTACTTGCACAGGGCATACTATACCCGAGAGCGGCTGTGGAAGGCTGGACTAATTGGGTCACCGGAGTGTCTGCGCTGTGGGGCTGCAACTGGTACGCTGCTGCATACGGTGTGGTCATGTGCTGGGTTGGTCAGATTCTGGAGGGGTGTTTGGAGTTGCTTGTCAGAGGTTTTGGGATGGGATCTTCCCTGCACCCCTCGGTTAGGGTTGCTCCATGTCTTGGAGGGTGTAGGTGGCAATATATATAAACGTCACCTATTGTTGTTGGGGCTTGTGGTTGCCAAAAGAGACCTGGCCCGAGCGTGGAACGGAGAGCGAGCCCCCCCCTGTGTGCATGGAAGGCTGGACTAGACTACTTTATGGGATTGGAGCGCCCGGTATATGAAGCGAGAGGATGCCCCCGCAAGCATTTTAAGATCTGGAAGCGGTGGGCGGAATATAGGGGGTTGCTACTGGACCCCCCGTGGAACAAGAGGAGGAAATACAGGTAGAAGATGCTGTACAGGCCTAGGAAGTGCGTCATACCTAACACACCGCGACCAAATGCTGATTGTCTTGTATACTCACGTGCACGGGGTTAGGTAGGGATAAGGGGTGGGTAGCAGGGTAGTTGGGTGGCTGGGATTGGTGGGTGGGGGAAGGGGGGGTTCAAGTTATTTGTCTTTTTATTGAATAGACTTTGCATTAATGATAAACTATGTCATGATGCTTGGTGGTGATCTCCTGACTGTGGGGAGCCACGTATCTCGCTTTGCTTAACCATTCAATAAAATTTGTTGTGAAAAAAAAATCTATTAAATATTACCGACTCTAAGCCCTGATTTTAATGGCCCTGCTTAGAACTTTACATGGCTATTACACCCCCCCCCCCCAGTTTTCTCACGTAATACCCATGCCCAGCTCAAAAACGTCGCTACTCCTATTACAGCGAGGTCGGAAGAGTCAGATTTTAGTATTCTCTTTGCAACCATCGCTGATCTTGTTCCCAAGGACAGGCATACTGGTTTCAGCCAGATGCACCTCGGGCAAAAAAAAAGAAGATGATCAATATTTTCTATGTGGTCTTGACAGAATAGGCACTTGTTACTAATAACGGGGTTCCATTTACTTGTTAGCCAACAAAGGGGTAATGTTCCTGCCCTAAACTGATGGTAGAGTTTACGATCTTGTTGCTAAGATCCCAATAGCTTTCCAAAAGTGGTTCATCCTTGATCTCAAGGTAATCCCTCGACAAGGACGGGCTGATATGGGTGGAGAATCTCCTGACTTTGATCAGCTCCCAGTACGCTGCTCTGTAGGACCTTTTTGACGGAAATTTCGCAGTCTCTGGGTGGTCCCAAAGATTCCTCATATCCATATCAGTCAGCAGAGATTTAATACCAGTCAACCATGGGATCTTATGTGAAATGCTTAACACCCTTACTTTCTACAGCGCCCTTGCATAAAGGTGGAGCTCCGGAGTAATCCAGAGGTGCCTCCAGAATGCCAACGGTCTATAACGTGCAACATCTTCAAGTGCCTGACAACCAAGATTAAGAAGCAATGGTATACGAGGGGATGATTGGGGCAAACCCACTATTAATCTCATGAATTTATTCTGAGTTGTGGAAAGTGAGGTTAAATTAAAGAAATTCCAAATTTCGGCACCATATAAAATGGCTGGGCAGATTTTGGTCGTATAGATTTTGACAATAGGGGCAATGGGCTTGGTTAGGGACAGCCTGTGCTCCTTAATCAGGGCACCGGCTAGCTGAGCATGTTTCAGCGCTAGAATCTCCACATGGGGCTTCCAACTCAACTTGTCGCTAAATGTAACACCCAAGTAGGTAAAAACATCAGTCTGCTCCAGTAGTTCGCCATCCATAAAAACACGTGCCTTGACTGGCTTTGACCCATGGAGCACCATAAAATGTATTTTCCCTACATTGACCACAAGCTCATGCTCGCGGCAAAACACCTCAAAACGAGACAGTGTCAACTGCAATCCCTGTCTCATCTTAAATATTAACAGGGTGTCGTCCGCAAACATGAGCAAAGGCACTTTCATGCCAGCTAACATTGGCGCATCCGTTGAGTGGTTCACAAAGTACTGGACCACCCCATTAATAAATAAGGAAAACAGGGTGGGGGCCAGCACACACCCCTGTTGGACGCCTTTGCTCACCTCAAACTTTTCAGTAACCTCACCAGGTTTGCCCCAACGAACCTGCGCATGGGTGTGTTCATGAAGTTTGACCAAAATAGAAACTAACTCTTTGGGCATTGTGGTAAATATTTTAGTAATTTACCTTGATCGGAATTTCTATATTATCAATAAGGTCAAGCATGAAGAGCAGAGTCCATGGTAGTTAGAATTCAGGGTCTTTATTCAGTAACTCGAGTTAAGGGAGAGCTCCGTCACCCGAGGAGGCTCGGGAATGGTCTCTACTTTGATCACAGAAAACATGGCATTTGTAAACAAAAAAGAGGAAGGAGCTTCCCTTGAGTAATGTTCAGTTACAAAACGTGGCAATCATACAGAAATCATGGCAGTAGCGACGTAACTGTGTCATAATCGTGAGGAAGTCATGGCAGAGGCAGAGAGTTGAGAAATAACCCTAGGCTGGTTCCTTAGATAAAAAATAGAGAAATGGTCGTGACAGGATGTCTGGTGTCATGTGTTTAGCAAACAGGAGCTGGTTTCTCGGAATTGGTTGTGTGTCTTGGCAAACGGGGGCTTATTTCTCGGAATCGGTCCGACCATAAGCGGGGGTGGTTACAACAGGGGCTCGTTTTTCGGAATCGGCTTGACCATAAGAATGTGCAGTTGCAGTTTGAGGAAGAGATGTGTTTGCGTGCAACCTACGTTTATGTCCTCGGATTTACTAGTTACCGTCATGATGAGCTCGGGACGTGGAAGAGAGGGGGTATAATGGGACATAAATAACGATAATATTCTATTTTCCACATTCCCTCCTTGTCCCATAATATACCCTTTTAAGATTGTTTTTCTTAATCTACCTCGATGTTCATTAGGTTGTCCACTTGTTCCTGTAACATATTATTTTCCTTGTTTTTCTTTCTAATTTGGGGTCTGGGAATGCAGGTAGTGATACAGAAACTACAGAGTGCTGGACCGCACTGAATACAGAGGCAACAGGTGAAGAGAATGGCTAGAGCAAGACCTATAACTGTAAGTGCCTTCCATCCCCATGAGGACAGGAGGCCCCAGAGCCAACCCGTCAGGGACCAGGCATCAGTGTCTGCATCTAGTTTTCTGGAAAGTACATGAAGGCGGGAAATAGCGGAATACACCGAGGGTGCATTATCTGGAACAAATATACAGCAGCTGGACCCGATCAGTTCACATACGCCACCACGGTCGGCCAATATGTTATCCAGAACCATGCGGATCTGTAACATCATGAGTCTGTCAGCAGCCATCTCAACGGTGATGTTACTTAATGCACCAGCTGTTTCGTTTATGGCTCCCTGGCCTACATGAGTCAGTTGTCTTATGTGGCGGCTGTTGATCATAGGACCCCAGAATGGGATGATTCCTTTAAAGAAATCGCCAGCCTCTTGGTCCGCTGGATCTTCAGCATCTATGGCCCCCCTTCGCACGTCTATTAGTTACGGTCGGAGGCTCACTTAGATGGTAATCTGCTGAGGCGGTGTAGGTAGGGGGAAGGAGAAATGCAATGTAGCACTTCCCGGACCAGCCTTGAGGTAGCCAAGTGCGTGTGTGAGGTCCACAGATAAAATAGGTGTTGGGGCCAGTGGCCATCGTTGGGAAATTTAGATCAGGTAGGGTGTATGTCTTGTTACACTCACTGTCTCCCATTTTCTGACCCTTGCCCTTTCCTCTTATGCAGAATAGGCCCTTATGGTTCACGGCCCATCCTCCCTGTTCTGTCTGTCTCTTCTGGACTGAAAACGTTTCCCTAAAGGAGGTAGTATCATTAAAGAGGGAATAACTGGCGTTTTCATTAATGTCTGCTCGTCCCCATGTCGCTGTGAAAGTTACCATCTTTTCGACAGCTCGTACTGTCTTCGTTTTTATCTCGTTCCAGGTCCTAGCATTCTTGGCCTTGGTCTCAGGAATGTTTCTAACAGAAGCAGAGAATATCATAGAGAGTGCATAGGTAGATCCAGCATAGCCAAAAGGGAGAGGTATAAAAGGCATTCCTCCGTGTACGGAGTGTGGCATTAAACCACAGACCCAACAATTGGTTTTGTTAATAACCATTTGGTGTTGGTGGAGCGTGGAGATGAAAGTGTTATTGAAGAATTCTTTCCTTCTATTTTCGAGATGTGGAGGAAGATCTACATGTGAATGCATAGCTGTGTTGTTCAAAGGCGTGGGGGAAGACGGTGGGAAAGCTAGATGAAGGAACCAACCTAGGCAAGCCGTGATACAAAAGATAGAAATCATAAAGAGTAGGAAGATAGAAACTTTGTTACGTAATAATTTTACGTTTTTAAATACATTTTCCATGTTTTGGCTGCTAGTCTGAGTCAATTTAGCATACGTGACCCGACACTTCCCAGCAACCGCTTCACCAAAACTACGTCCTGGACTTAAATTGCCACCGGTAGGTCGAGGTCAGATGCAATGTCTCTAGCTTGTTTCTGATGGGATCGCAGCCGCGATCTGTACTCTTCTTTGGCGGAAAGTTCAGGAAGGGGTGAAACAGAGTCTGTTGTCTCGATGTCGATGTCCTTGGGGTTAGCAACAATGTCAGTAGGAGTTGGTCCGAAGAATTTTTTACAGTGGCTGACGTGCAGCCATCCTTTTCGTCCTTCAACTTTGACTGCAGTCCTCGTCGTGAGTAGCACCAGCTTGGGAGACGTCCACCTTCTTTCCAGGGGACTGGCGCGATCAAAGTTCCTCACCAGGACCCAAGTGCCAGGTTGGATGGCATGTTTCTCGGGCGTTGTTTTGTCTGGAAAGGCTGCAGCCACCTGTGAACGACAAGAACGTAGTGCAGACATCAAGGAAGCTAGGTAATCTGTCAGTACATTAGAATCAATGTCAGTTAACTTTTTAGGGGATGGGACACCCCAGACCTTCGGAGGTCTCCCATATGTAACCTCGAAAGGCGACAGACCCATCCGGGAATGTGCCACCATACGCATGTAGAAGAGAGCAACCGGAAGGGCTGTAACCCAGTCTATTTGCTTGTCAGCACATATTTTAGCTAACTTTGTTTTTAGGGTTTGATTATGCCGTTCGACTAGACCTGCGGCTTGGGGGTGTCGGACACAGTGGAATTTCCAGAATTATATGACTCTTGGCAACCCATACCGAGGAAAAAATTCCCTCACCAGTTGTTTAGCTGTCATCTGGGCACCATAGTCTGGGACGGGGTATGCTTCAGTCCATCGGGTTAAGGTACAGACTACTACGAGGACATACTTATGTTCCCGAAATTTTTCCATTTGTATGTAGTCCATTTGAAGGACTTCGAAGGGGTGATTTGGAGCATGGAACCCTCCTTGTTCAACTGAGACACTCTTCCCAGGATTGAACTGACAGCAAATCATACAGGTTCGTACTTTTTGTTTAGCTGCTGAACATAGATGCTTGTTATGCCATATCAAATTTAGACTGGCTAACATCCCTTTTTCTCCTAGATGTGCGGGACCGTGAGCAGTTTCTATGATTACAGGAACCATTATGTCAGAGAGAAACCATTTGGACCTATCCTTTGTTACCCAACCCTGATCTGTGGGAGAACCTCCTTCTTCTTCCCATTTTCTCTTTTCGGTCTCTGTAGCTTGGTTTTGGATGTCTACTACATCTTTGGTAGGATCGATAACTGGATAAACAGTCTTGATGGAATTTTCAGTGTTCAATGTTCCTGTCTGAGCAGCGTGTTTAGCTGTGGCATCCGCCAGAGCATTAACTCTAGTGATAGAGTCTATGACCTTTGTGTGTGCTTTGCATTTCAGTATAGCTACTTCTGCGGGTCTGTGTATTGATTCTAGTAGCTGAAGAATAAGATCTCCGTGTTGTATCTTAGTTCCATGAGAGGTTAGGAAACCTCTTTCCTTCCCTAAAGTACCAAAGATATGGACTACCCCGAACGCGTATTGCGAATCGGTGTAGATATTGACTCGTTTTCCTTTGGACCATTCACATGCTTGTGTAAGAGCTATGAGTTCTGCTGCTTGGGCTGAATGCACGTGTATTCTAGCTGCCAGAAGGACTGTATTTTCTGTAGTGACAGCATAAGCTGCTGAGAGTTCGCCTGTTTGGAGGTGCATACAGGAACCATCTACAAACAGTGTGTGTTCTGGTGCACTTAAAGGTACATCTACAAGATCAGACCGGGGCTTTGTGACTAGATCGGCTATCTCTAGGCAGTCGTGGGTTTGGTTGTCTACTGAGACAGTGGGTAATAGTGTAGCTAAGTTGAGGATATTGCATCGCTTGATGATAATGTGGGGTTGGAATAATGTAACTTCATAACCTGTGAGACGAGGTATGGTCAAGTGTTGTGTCTGTGTTCTATTCAGAAGTAATTCTACTGCATGTGGGACTTGCACTTCAAGAGGATGTCCTAGCACAATGGAATCACTTAGTCTAATTGCCAGAGCCTTAGCTGCAACGGATTTCAAACAGGCAGGCAAGCATTGTGCAACAGAGTCCAGAGCACTGGAGAAATAAGCACAGGGACGATGTTTATTGGCCTGTGTTTGTGTGAGCACTGACAAGGCTGTACCTTCCCGTTCCGTGACAAAGAGGACAAAAGGTTTGGCATAATCTGGTGTTGCTAGGACAGGTGCAGATCATAATGCTTGTTTAAGTGTGTCAAAAGCAAATGTATGATCAGGTGTCCATGGCAATGGAGAGGAGGTTGCAAAATCGGAGGTTGTTAATTGTATCAGGGGTTTGGCCAAATAGGCGAACTGGGGAATCCACTGCCTACAATAGGAAGTGAGGCCGATAAAGGCACGGACTTCTTTCTGTGTCTTAGGGATAGGAATGTTAAAAATGAGTTTGATTCTTTCAGGTGTGAGTGCCCTACTCTCCTTTGACAGCAGGTGTCCTAAGTATGCCACCTGCTGTAAACACAATTACAATTTAGAAGGTGACACTTTGTGACCATGTTGTGCAAGGAACATTAGGATAATTCGTGAGGCTTGTTCACATTCTGGTTCGGAACGTGCGGTGATCAGCAAGTCATCGACATATTGTAACAATGTCATATTGGAGGGCAGAACAATGTCGTCTAACTGTCTTTTAAGTGCCTGACTGTAGATACTGGGACTTTCTGTATACCCTTGAGGAGCTCTTGTGAAACAGAGACTACGACCTTGTAGGGAGAATCCGAATAGGTACTTACTGTCTGGGTGAATGGGTATACTGAAGAATGCATTTTTAAGGTCAATCATGGTAAAATGTGTGGCATCAGGATCTATAGCTGTTAACAGAGTACTGATGTCTGAGACCACAGGGTATTGTGGTACCACACATTTATTGAGTTCACCTAAGTCAACCATGAGTCTGTAGACTGGTGGTGCACCATCATCAGTTTTCTTTCGGACTGGCAGAACTGGCGAGTTACATATGTTGGAAGGTACTTCTCTGACTACTCCTTTTTGTATCAAGTCATCAATAATCTGAATAAGGGCTTGTTTCGCATCTTGAGGTAACTAGTATTGTCGGACACGAGGTAGGACAACACCTTCCTTTAACGTGACTAGATGTGGTGTAATATCCATGAATCCTACGTCAGTTGGATCAGTAGCCCATAATGTAACAGGAACGTCCCTTAATCTGACATCTAATTCTCGTGTGGTGAAATGACCTTTGAAATCTCGGAGGAATAGTCGGATCCCTTCCGGGGAACAGCATATTACAACACCCAGTTCCTTTAATGTCTGGATGCCAAGTAGATTTTTGGGACAGGACTTCGTAAGTACCAAATCGGTGGAAGTTGTAAGAGGGCCAACCTGAAGTGATACTGGTTCAGAAACTTTGTTGATGACGGGTGTACCTGAAAACCCCATGGAAATACTATTTGAGCCAGAGAGGGGTACCTTGGGAACTTCGTTGTGTTGCACTGTCGTCCTACTAGCGCCGGTGTCGATCAGAAATTTTGTTTCTTTACCTAGGAGCTTAGCATGTACATAGGGACCCTGTTGGTCAACCGGGACCGGAATCAGTGGACGACTATCGTGTTCCTCCCAGCTGTCTCATGAAATCGTGGGGAATTCAGGATAGGATGACACCGGATACTGATAGAGTTGTGTCGCTAACTTAGTATCAGTTGGGGTAGCTGGTGTTGTAGCAGAGGGACGAGTGGTATAGGTGCGAGGTTGTGTCTTTCCAGTAGCAATATTGTGTTGTAAGACTGGACAGTCACGTACAAAGTGACCAGGCTTTTTGCAATAATTACAGGTAACCCTTTCTTGTGATACTGGAGTTTGCTTATGGGTCTGAGGAATTGTATTAGTCTGCGCTACCAATACCTTCATTTTAGTATCTTTTGTCCTTCTTTTCTCCTGTTCTTGTTCGTCCCTAATTCTGTTCTGATGATACTGGAGCATCTGTAGTGCTTGTGAAGGCCACAGGCCACGCCCCTCCAAGCTGCTCACGCCCACAGCCAGCCCTCAAATACGATCGCGCTGATCACAAGCGCTGTTGTCAGACTCTCTCCTGAGGCGGAAGCCGGGAGATCTTATGCTCGCTCGCATATCTTAAAATTGCATTTTTAAAACCTTGCACTTACTTTTTAGAACTGTAAATTTTGTAAATTGTGTTACTGAATTTGAGGCACTCACTGCTCGCACCCGACCACCGCCCAGCAGATTGATTGCTGATGCGGAGAGGGTTGCCATAGCAACGCCGCCCTTCGGCCACAGGTCACGCCCCTCCAAGCTGCTCACGCCCACAGCCAGCCCTCAAATACGATCGCGCTGATCACAAGCGCTGTTGTTCAGACTCTCTCCTGAGGCGGAAGCCGGGAGATCTTATGCTCGCTCGCATATCTTAAAATTGCATTTTTAAAACCTTGCACTTACTTTTTAGAACTGTAAATTGTGTAAATTGTGTTACTGAATTTGAGGCACTCACTGCTCGCACCCGACCACCGCCCAGCAGATTGATTGCTGATGCGGAGAGGGTTGCCATAGCAACGCCGCCCTTCGGCCACAGGTCACGCCCCTCCAAGCTGCTCACGCCCACAGCCAGCCCTCAAATACGATCGCGCTGATCACAAGCGCTGTTGTTCAGACTCTCTCCTGAGGCGGAAGCCGGGAGATCTTATGCTCGCTCGCATATCTTAAAATTGCATTTTTAAAACCTTGCACTTACTTTTTAGAACTGTAAATTGTGTAAATTGTGTTACTGAATTTGAGGCACTCACTGCTCGCACCCGACCACCGCCCAGCAGATTGATTGCTGATGCGGAGAGGGTTGCCATGGCAACGCCGCCCTTCGGCCACAGGCCACGCCCCTCCAAGCTGCTCACGCCCACAACCACCCATTCCACCACTACTTACATGTACAGGAACCGGAAGCGCAGCGGACGAGCGCAGCGGGCGCGACGATTGCGCGCCGAAGGCGCGCATAAGGCAAGCTCGTCTGCGCTCGTCCGCGCCGAGGCCGGGCCTAGGGCCACCCCCCCTGCACCATCTTGCTCCCGGCCCATCATCAACTCCCCACCACTATCCTACACCTTCGCTGAACTCCTTAGCATTAAATCCATTGCTGCGAAAGCCCATTCCATACCCCGCCTCAACTATCACAACCCTTGGATAGGACCGCTTAAATGTCCCACCTGCACTGAGACGCGGCCTGTACATCTCACACTTCCTCTTCGTTCAGTGTCAGCAGCTCTCATAAATGTGCGTTCTTTACCAAAACACAAATTTGAAATCGCTGATTTCATAGATTCACATAAATTAGACATACTATTTATCACCGAGACATGGGGAGACGAATCGTCTGGCCCTGACTTCAGAGACGCAACGCCTAATAACTACTGTGTAAGTAAGTTAGACAGACCATTAAGGAAAGGCGGTGGAATAGCGATTATTCATAAAGACCACCTTAAACTAACTACAACAGAGACCACTTTCTCTGAATGCGAGGCTCTCCTTTTCGCCATATGCCTCTCCAGTAAGACAACTTTTAAAGGCATGCTAATTTACCGCCCCCCAGGATCCAGAACGAAATTTCTCTCCCTTTTAGATAAAGTCATTGAGACGTCAATTGGATCCCCACAATTTACCATCTTGGGTGATTTCAATTTTCATCTTGAATCTCTCGAAGACCCCGATACTGTAACAATACTCGGTGATCTAGAGGCAGCTGGTCTGTTACAAATTGTTAAACTACCCACACATTCAGCAGGACACACTCTAGACGGTCTCTTCACGAACAACTTGGAGATCTCTATCACTAAGGTCCTCCCTTTAATTTGGACAGATCACTCTGCAATTTGCTTCTCCGTTCCCATTAATTCCGGCCCACTCCCCCAGATAAATTCTCGGTCTACGAATTTCAGAGACTGGAAGAACATTAATCTTGACCACCTCATCCAGATGATACATGACAGCCCGCGGCTAAATAAACAGGACCCCGCAGCAGCTTCGGATACCTACCTGAACAATCTGAACGAAGCATGTAACAAGCTAGCACCCATAAGAACCTCTCACCGGAACAGAAAACACCCATCAGCCCCCTGGTTCTCTGAATCGCTCAGATTACAGCGTCAATACTGCAGAAACTTAGAAAGGCATTGGCGTCGCCACTTCAATATCTCTGACAAGATTACCTACAAAAATGCCCTCTCTAATTACAAAAAACTCTTAATAGCTGAAAAAAACACCTACTACACCAAGCAAATCAATGAGGCCAAAAACTCTCCAGGGAAATTGTTCCAGGTGGTAACATATCTGTCCAATCCTCTGCTACCCCGGTCAGAGGGATCTCAGGCCCTTGTAGACGCATTGGCCACATTTTTTGAGGATAAGGTAAGAGCTATTTTCTCCACCTTTTTGCCTGACCCTTCTTTACCTTTTATCGGACAATCAACCTCCGATAAAACCCCAAAATTTGTAGCCTTTGAAAACACCTCGGTAGAAGTCATCCAACCCTTGATCGCCCAAACCAGATCCGGCTCACCTTTGGATCCGTGCCCTCCAAGCGTTCTTAAACTCATCTCAGAAACTATTGCCCCACCACTAACTATTATTTGCAATGCAATGTTCACATCCGGCACATACCTTTCAGTATGGAAGGAAGCCGTTATCAAACCTTTAATCAAAAAGCCCACTCTAGACCCCTCCCTTCCGGCCAGCTACAGGCCCATTGCATGCCTCCCATTCCCGGCCAAGATTTTTGAAAAAATCATGAACCTCCAGTTGTCAACCTTTATTCACAACAACAACCTACTGGATGACACCCAGTTTGGGTTCCGCCAGGGACATGGCACGGAGACTGCGCTCCTAAAAGCTGCGGACGAGATACGGTCCACTATCGACAATGGAGGAGCCGCAATCTTGATACTCTTAGATTTGTCCGCAGCCTTCGACACGGTCGATCATGCCACCTTGATCGACCGTGTCGCAGCAATAGGGATAAAAGGCAAAGCTAAGGAGCTTCTCGCCTCATTTCTGTCCAACCGCTCACAAACGGTGAAGCTGGGCCAATACACCTCCCAGACCTTTTCTCTGCCATGTGGTGTACCCCAGGGATCCTCGCTAAGCCCGACACTGTTTAATATATACGTGTCCGACTTGGCGAGGGTCATCAAATCCCACGGAATCCTCCTCACTACATACGCAGACGATACACAATTGGTGTTGTCCGTATACGACGATGGCACAGCTGTAGCTGCGAATTTCCAATCCGGAATGAAGGCGATAAGCTCCTGGATGTCATCAAACTGTCTTAAGCTTAACTCTGATAAAACAGAGGTGATGACATTCGGGAGACTACAGCCAACCTGGTCTCCACAATGGTGGCCACACCAGATGGGACAACCTCCGGAACCAGTATCTAAAGTGCGAAATCTGGGGGTTGTATTTGATAACAAAATGTCATTCCAGCAGCACGCCAACTCGGTGGTTTCTTCCTCATTCCACATTTTAAAAAGGATCAAAAAACTAATCCCTTACCTACCATCTTCTGCAGGCAAAACCTTAGTCAGTACATTAGTTTTTTCTAAAACCGATTATTGCAATGCCCTACTTCTCAACGCACAACAAAAGGTCCTTAACAAACTACAGACAGTGCAAAATGCAGCAGCTAGGACCCTGCTATCCATTCCCAAATTTGCATCTGTCTCCCCCTACATCAGACAGCTACACTGGCTGCCGCTGAGGAGCCGCATCAAATTTAAAGCTTTATGTATAGCTTACAAAGCCATCCACAACCACGGTCCCCTATTCTTAAGACAAGCCTTCTGCCCGCTTGAACACCCAAGGACACTACGCTCATCCTCGGCTCATCTGCTAAGAATCCCCCGTACAAGGAGGGTCAACTGGGGAGACAAACGTTTCACGGTTGCCACAGCCAAACTATGGAACACACTACCCCTCCACATCAAATGTGCTCCAACCCTGCTCAACTTCAGAAAAAATCTGAAAACTTGGTTGTTCTCAGCCTAATTTTTCACCTATCCGCCAGGGAGTTCTGCATCATAGCGCCGAGACACCTTCGGGTATTTGCGCGCTCTAAAAATCGATAAAATAAATAAATAAATAAGGGGAACTAGCTTGCCAAGTACTTTCAACCTTTAATACTCTATTTTTGATCGTAGGTAAAGCATTTTCTAGGAATTTTGAGACAAATAATCGACTATAGGCGTCTCCAGCTGAGGAGAGGCCGCTATTGATAAGAAAACATTTCTCTAATCTTGTATAATAGTCCCCTACATCTTCATCTGGTTTTTGTTTGCATGCGGAGATAGCATCCCAATGTTCTTTCTTAGTGGCCAACAACTGAGAGAGTATTTTTGGGAGAAGGCGAGGGAGTTCCAGAACTAGAGGTCCCAGGCCTTGTCCAGGATCACGAGTAGTGTCTTCTTTCTCTAAATCTGCCAATGCTACCTTTTTCCCTTCAACCTCCCAATCCTTTCCCTTTAGTTTGTCGTATGTTCCTTGAGGCAGCAGGACTTTGAGTAGAATATTGAGATCCTTATAAGTAAAGGAGGCCATTTGAAGAATATCTTTGAGCTCCCTATGGAATCCTGTAGGATCTTTTTCATGAGAAGGGACCATTTTCTTCATCTCTAATATTTCTAATTTTGTTAAGGGAGTATAGACAAATGTCTGTCGTAGTTTTTCTGCAGAATCTATGACGGGGTGTACTTCTCGTAGGGGAAATTGACCTTGGCCATACTGAGGGGGATTTGAGTCATATATATCAGAGAAGCATTGGACATAGCGTTGTCGCTGATTCAGGAAAATACTGAGGAATTCTTGTCCCCTTGCCACCCACCTCCCTTCTAGAGAATCCCGTAAGAGAGGACGTAACATTTTGGGCGGATAGCCAGTGTCTTCGTACAAGGTAATGAGGTGCTGAACCATATATATGCTGGCTAGTCTTTGAGATGTCATAGGGAGCGATAAAAACATTTGAGCAACTATGTCAGGGCCGTATATGGAGTATTGAGATACCCAATGAGCTCTTGATCGAGCGAGTTCTTTTTCTTGTGTGGTGAGTGGAGGCTTGTCGTCCATCCAATTATTCAAGGCTTCCTGTGTTTGTTGGAACAATCTATCTGAAGAAGCTGACAATTCTTTACTCTTATTCCTGAGTTGTCCCCTACCTAGGGATCGAGGGATACGGGAGCGTACTGCTCCTTGAAAAGCAGTTCCTTCTTCCCTGTCTTCGTCTGTACCCTCATTCTCGATCTCCAGGGCAGGGGCATTTTTCTGATGTGAGTCGGAAACCTTACTAGTAAAGAGAGGAATGAAGAGATCTATTTCTTTTATTTTATTATACTTTCCCGCTACTAGTGCTTGATCTAGCTGAAGTAGGTCGCCGGGAACCTTTTTCCCCGCACTTGAGATCATGCGGATGAAACAGGTAATCATAAATCGTGAGAGGCATTTTTTATGAACGATAGGTCTATTTTTAATAGCCTCTTGTAGGACTTCTAAATTTTCTCCGGTTCGGAGAGCTTTGTAAATTTTATTTAGGCAATGTGTGATATTCGGTACCTCCCGTATGCTTTCTAGAGCTTCCTGTAAGCGATAGAAGACATCTGCTTGTGGGCCTTCCCCTGGAGTAGGGTCATATTCACATTCTAACATAGGTAGAACACCACCCGAAGTGTCAGGGATGGGTTCCGTCTGGGTGACTACACGTCTGTTTGCTATTTGATTAGTATAAGCAGGAGGTGGTTCCATTAAATAGGTAGTAATGAAGTCTTCGGGTACAGAAGGAACCTTAGGACGGGGAGGCGCTGTGGGGATGTTAGGGTCTGAACTACCATCGGAACCTGTCTTTTGCAAGAGGACGGGATATATACCCGTCACGGATGCCGAGACCTCCCTTTTATTTTGTTCAAAACAAATATCATCATTCTGATCCTGTAACTTAATCATCTTACTTTCTTCTGACATTCTCTTTGCTTTCTCCACTTTCCCTTGCTCTTTCTGTTCCCTTCGATGTGCTTCCTTTCGCCATATTTCAACACTTTCTAACATCGAGGGTCTTGCTTTCTTTTCCCAACATTTCTTTTCAACTGCCATGGTACAATTCAATCCCATGTGCCACTCTTTGGCCATCTAATCGCAATTCCTAAATCTTTAGTGTAACTTTCCCAAAGATCCAAATACAAGATGGCACCAATTCCATATTTTGTATACATGAAGTAACTAGGAGTATCCTTCGGGGGACTGGTACAGATTGTTCAAGTAACCCTTTCCGGGTACCCAGTTTACACAATTTAGAAAACAAAGGCATTATCGTCAATAAATAAACAATATACACTTGATAACTTGATATACCCTGAGTATCAGAGTACAAACATACCGTTTTCTAGAAACGTAGAACCCGTCTTGATCGTGCTCTGAAAAATCAGAACCCGTCTTGACCGTGTCCTGAAAAAGATAAGAACCCGTCTTGATACACCCCCAGCAGTACTCGCCGAGGTGCAGACAACTTGAAGACCTTGGAAACCTAGGTCACTGGACTTGTTGCGCTGCGCTCTTGATCAGGGGCTTGTCGGGGTTCTGAAGACCTCGGACTCGGCAACTTCACAATGTTCGGGCTCTGGGTCGAGACTTCCGCTGTCGTCCTCACCGCCTCGTGTGGATGGTTAGGCCGCGGCTCGGTCCCTCTTCAACACGAAGGAGTTCATGCAGGAACACCCTGCAGTGTGCACGTGGAAGTCCGTCGATGTCTGGAGAGACAGGTTCGGGTCCGCATCACCGGCGTGTGGGGAGAAAGGGAAGTCCCTATTCGGGCGCCAATTTGCTGTGGTAAATATTTTAGTAATTTACCTTGATCGGAATTTCTATATTATCAATAAGGTCAAGCATGAAGAGCAAAGTCCGTGGTGGTTAGAATTCAGGGTTTTTATTCAGTAACTCGAGTTAAGGGAGAGCTCCGTCACCTGAGGAGGCTCGGGAATGGTCTCTACTTTGATCACAGAAAACATGGCATTTGTACACAAAAAAGAGGAAGGAGCTTCCCTTGAGTAATGTTCAGTTACAAAACGTGGCAATCATACAGAGATCATGGCAGTAGCGACGTAACTGTGTCATAATCGTGAGGAAGTCATGGCAGAGGCAGAGAGGTGAGAAATAACCCTAGGCTGGTTCCTTAGATAAGAAATAGAGAAATGGTTGTGACAGGATGTCTGGTGTCATGTGTTTAGCAAACAGGAGCTGGTTTCTCGGAATTGGTCGTGTGTCTTGGCAAACGGGGGCTTATTTCTTGGAATCGGTCTGACCATAAGCGGGGGTGGTTACAACGGGGGCTCGTTTCTCGGAATCAGCTTGACCATAAAAATGTGCAGTTGTAGTTTGAGGAAGAGATGTGTTTGCGTGCAACCTTACGTTTACGTGCTCGGATTTACTAGTCACCGTCATGATGAGCTCAGGACGTGGAAGAGAGGGTGTATAATAGGACATACATAACGATAATATTATATTTTCCACATTATCCCTATTTTCAGTAAAATGTCCCACAATATTGCCCTTGGGACAAGATCAAAAGCGGATTTTAGATCCAAAATGCTGCAAAAAGCATACCCCCACCTAAGATACCCTCCTTCCAATAAATTAGTATAAATCTAAAGGCTTGGTCAAGGGTCCCTATATGAGACCGAAACCCTGCCTGCAAGGGTGTCAAAATGTCGGCATCAGTCATCCATCCCTGTATCCTGCCCAGTACCAATCTTGCAGCAATCTTTTGCACAGCGTCAATTAGACTGATGGGTCTATAGTTGGTCGGAGCAAAGCGATCTCCCTTCTTGTAGATCGGTATAATCTCTGCTCCTGACCAAGGTGCTGGGAGCGGAGCTCCACAAGCTATAGCATTAACTAGTATCTTGATATAAGGGACCCACAAATCTTGATCCTGCTTAAATAAGTTGGCAGGAATACAGTCTGGCCCCGGAGCCTTGCCACTCAGAATTAACTTCAACACTGACTCCACCTCTCTGTTTGTGAGCTCCAGTGGATCATCAATTATAATGGGCGGGGCAACATCGTTACTACAAAGGCTTGCCTTAAACTGTCCTTCAAAAAATGACACCCATTGCTGAGGTTCGACATGGTTACTCTGGGGTTATGACTGCAGCCTATTCCCCCATTTGAGTAGATCCCAGAATTGGGTCATGTTTCTCCCATTACAGGCTTGTAACAGATCCTTCCATCGCTCTTCATCCTAGTCTCTCTTGGCTTGTCTTAGGGCTGTTTTATATTTTGCTCTGCACTGCTTAATATTGCCCTGGGACCTCCATTTTATAGCTTCCACCAAGGCTTTATGGGCCAATCAACACGTGTTATTATACCACGAGCTTCGCTTCAGCAGCCTAATCTTTTTAGGTGGGTTTGCATTTATAAAAAACCTTTTCAGCCCACTAAAACGTTTGCTGTGGACATCCAGTAGGTTCGCGTTAAGCACCCCTGAGACTCACATTCAGAAAGGTTCTCTAGGGACCCTGATACCATTGCCCTGATCTGTGCAACATTCCTTTCGTTAGTAGCTACCGGTGCCCACCGAACCCTTTTTAGGTCATTGGTGATGGTTAACAAAATGAGCCAGCTATCGCCTTCCCTCTGCATGGAACTAGAAAAGCTTCTATCATTAATTTGAAGAGCCAAGGGATTATGGTTCCTTTCAGGTCTACTCTGTACCTCCATGTCTAGGACTATAGTCCACAGCTCCACGTTCACAAGGATATAATCTATACGGCTGTTAGACCTACCATTATCAAAAGTAACAGCACCCTGACTATCCGACTTCGTCCTTCCGTTGACCGCTCTCAAGCCCCTTTCCAGACACAGGCCCTTCAATTGAAGGGCGGCCTCAGACCATTTCTTTATAGGTTGAAGATCCAAGTGAGGGACACCCCATAGTGCATCCACATCATCACTTAGCCTTCCATCTTCGGAATCCAGGGGTTCGAAGCAGGTATTGAAATCGCCGGCAATGATCAGATTACTAGTATTGACCTCTTGAGGCAGATGGCTTTCAAGGGTTGTAATAACGATAGAGCTCCTGCCACCAGTTCGGCCCCTCGAGGACACATTATAAATGATTATATCGAGGCCCTTTGATGAGCGGACCCTTATGGCCAGAATACCTGGGATATCGATGAAAACCTCGTCCACCCTTATCCCCTCAATTTGCCGTACCCAACAAGTCAGCCCACCCACTGGTCTACCCATTTGTCCCCTTGATGCTGCTTTAAAGAAGTTTAGATAATTCATGGAAGACTCCTTCTACGGACCATGTCTCTTGAAAAGCCCATACATCCGAACACTCTATATATGCAAACCAATCTGTAGACATTAATTTAGCTTCTAGACCCGCTATGTTCCAAGAGGATAAGGTCATGAATGGACGCGAGGGACTAGGGCCTCCGTTCCCAGTGCTAATCCTGACCTCGTTTATATTTGTTTCCATTGTTAGTGAATGGCGTAAGCTAGGGGTTCTAAAAGGAGGTTGTGCCTCAGAGACAGCTGAAGTGTCCCGCCCTTCTCTTCCCGTATGTCCATTCCCTAAGTCAATTGCTAATGTATCCCTAGGTGAAGCACAGATTGCTACCTATGCCAATAGATGGATTCTTAGCTACCAACGTTTTATCCCTACTGTCTATAACCCACTGTGCAATGTCGCTCCCTCTTAGTCAGTCAATGTCTTCAAGTGACGAAAGTAACTCGAAGCGATTGTTGGTCTGAATGGGGTAGTCTAACCGATTGTACATCTCATGGGGTACCCGTGCTCCCCTTTTACTAGGCGGCGTACGTCGGTTGTAGAAAAATCCAAGGGGGAGTAATCTAATTCCTTCAGCGACAGGGGGAAAATGCCCAGCCATCTCAAGAATGTAACGAACCAGAGGGGGTGACCTGAAACTCAATACCACACAATCGCCAGGCATGGATTTAAATGAGAAGCCTACCCAGTTGATGCGTCGCACCATTTTAAATTCATCAAATAGTTCGTGTCTAATGCCTGTCTTCTTACTCAACAAATGGAGGGCCTTATTTTTGAGCGTTGACCAGTGCTCTCAAGTTCCCAGAAGGAGAGGGGGTACATTCGCAAGGATGACCGTGTATGGTGTGGCTTCAGAGGGAAGATGGAGACTAGGTAACATAACTGGGTCCCCTTCTGTACCATGCTCATCCTGCCTCCTATTCCCTACTTCCCTATATTGCTGTGGCAGGGGAGCAGAATTACCATTACTAACACTGGTAGGGGGAGGACAAACTACACGTGTTAGACCTGACATCATTGGCCTGAGTCTCTCCTCCATTTTTTCTGTTTGCCTCCTCTGTTTACGCTGTTTTTGCTGGTATATGCTTTTGGCACTGTGCCACTGCTGTTCAGTGCCACAGTGCAAGTGCTCCCTATGTGAAATTGCTGTATTGATTGAATTCCATGTTTGGCTTATTTGGTTTACTGTCAGTCCCTAGTAGAGTGCACCAGGAGTGCCAGGGCTTGTAAATACAAATGCTGCTAGTGGGCTTGCAGCACATGTTGTGCCACCCACAAGAGCGGCCCAGTAAAAGTATGTCTGAAGGTCTACCATTGCTAGACCACGTGCAGTCTGACTGTCACGAGGACTGCGCAAGTACACCTACTTGCCAGTCCCTAAACCTTCCCTTAACTTCATGTTAGTCACCCCTATGGTAGGCCCACGGGCAGGGTGCATTGTAAGCTTAAGGTAGGACAAGCCTGACAAGGTTGGCATGTCCTAATAGTGAATTACAGCCATATTTGTTTTTCACTATTGTAAGGTAACCTGCTCTCCATCAGTTAGAATGGGCTGCCAGGATTATTAATGCTATAATCCTAGCGGGCTCGGGGAGCATGGTGCAATGTCGAGTTTGGTATCCCTGAACTCAGGGTTTAATAACGCATCCGTTTGGGTGGATGGTTTTTGGACTCTGTGTTTGAAAATAGCACTTTTAGAAAGTAGCTATTTTCTTGTCTAACTGTCTACCGGTCTCTGCTGGTTCTGGTGTGCGTGTGACAGGAGCTGGGTGGCTCCAGAGGTCTGAATGAGTCAGTGTGGGATGAGTGGGGCATTTGCATTGAGATAGGGGAAGAGTAGCCCCTGATAGCCTGGCCTGCCTGATACAATGCTGGATCTGCCCCCCTGCCAGGCGACTGATGACTCTGTGCCTGCCGGGGACTTTCCTGGCCCCACCTCCTGCCGGGCAACTGATGGCCCTGCCCCTGCCAGTGACAATGCTGGCTCCGCTCCTGCTGGGCGGATGAGGACTCTGCCCTGCACAGTGAATAGGCCAGGTGCCTAAGCCTGGCAACACCCACAACAAACCCAGGATGGGGGGAAATTCCCCTGCATGGACAAAGGGATCAAAGCCAAAAAGGGGTATAAGAGAAGGACCCCATAACCAAGAATTTAGATCACTTCTGACAAGGAAACCTGAACCAAGGACAAGAAGCCTGCTGATCCAAGGACTGTCTACCCCTCTGCCAGAGTGCTGTTTGTTGGGGGAATCCTACAGTTGCTTCTTTATTTTTGCCAAGGAACCAGGAGAGAGAAACTGAGTGTGTACTCTCAATCTTGCTAAGAAAATCTCCAAGGGCTGGAAGAAGTGCCAGCCTCCTGTTGAAGTCACAGGGTCAAAGGACTTCATTTGTTTGCTAAAAGTGCTTGTTGCTGGAACCTGAAAATCCAGCACCTCTGAAGAATCCAGCAATCTCGACGCCGACGGACGCTGCCGAATCCAGCTCGACATCGTGAGTAACGGCTCCAGTGTCCCGCACCTTCGACGCCGGCCGCCGGGCCCGATCGACGCCAGTAGCGACGCCAGTGAGTAGCGAGTTCGGCTCCAGCTCCAAGTGACCCTGTGTCGACGCCGCCGCTGATCGCATCAACGCCGAGCCCTATCGACGCCGTGAGCGCTGCTCACTCTTGCAACATCGACATCGACGACGCCGTATCCTGCTTCATCTCGTGAGCGCTGCTCCTGCCCGACATCGGTCAACGCCGCCGCAGATCGCCCCGACTCCGAGGCCTGATCGACGCCGAAGACACGACGCCGGACATCTCGACGCCGCTGATCATCGAGTGCTTCACTTTTCCAAGGTACTGTGTTGTGGGGGTCTGTGCGACTCCGGGCTCGACGTAGCGCTCCTCGCGGTCGACGCCGAACCTTTGGATTAACTTTGCCTCGACGTCGTGTGACTCCCGTGTGGGTTACATTGTTGCCAAGAACTGTGTTTTAAAGAAGAAGAGTTGCTTTTGTTACTAAAGACTTTGTGCTAAGAAGAAACCGTACTTGAACTATTATTTTTCCCTCCAAGAGTATTTATTAAGATTGTGGTATATTTTTGTCGTTATTTGGTCTTGTGCTAAGCCTTATATAAACATTCTTATTTTTATAATACTACTGTGTCGTGTCCATTTGTAGTGTATTCACTTTATTACTGCATGCGGTCATAAATGCTTAACGCACTGCCTCTGAGATAAGCCTGTCTGCTTTGCCAAGCTACCAAGGGGGTGAGCAGGGGTTATCTAAGTGTGTGATCCCCTTGCCCTGACTTGAAAAGGTGTGTCCCTATTTGTCAGAAGTGTATACCTCTGCCAACTAGAGACAGCCGCTTCTAACATTGGTGGGTCAGCGGTGAGGATTTGAACTTTGCATTTATGACCCATGTGCAGTGATTACTGTGCGCTACAGAGTGAAAGCAGACCATAGCGCAGCCACAATCTGGTTTTGGTTGGATATTCTATTTTTGTTCTCCGCTTTCCTGGAGCTTGATTTTTTAAACTGCCAGTTTTGACCATGAGTGACGCCGGAGTCACTGCCCCTGTTGTTGTTGTGGAGGAGTTTGATAGGAGTAAGATAAAGGATTACAAGTTACAGCAGCTGAAATCCTTTTGCAAGCAATTTAAAGTTCCTACAACAGGCCTCAAAGTTAAGGAAGAATATTTCAAAGCATTGGAGGCCTGGTTAGAGGCCAGAGATCCCTCTGATCCGGTGGTGGTACCGACAGGGGAAGGGGAGGAGGAAGTGCCAGTGAATGGGCCTACATCTCCTCCTGGCAGCAGTGTTTCCTCCAAAGGTCTTTCTCCTGAAGAAAGAGAAGAAAGGGCGAAGGAGCGAGCATACAACATGGAAATGGCAAAACTTAAGATAGATGGGCAGTTGGAGATAGAGAATGCAAGAGGCAGGAGAGAAGCTGAGATGGAGATCAAAAGGTTGGAGTTTGAAAGAGAGAAGTTAGCTTTGGAGCGTGATACCAGGTTGAGGGAGTTGGAGCTCAAAGCTAAAGAGTTAGAATTGAATCCCTCTGGTGGCAGCATCCCATCTGTGCCTGCAGAAAGTAGGTTTTATTTTCCTAAAGATGTGATCAAAGATTTTCAGAAGAATGAGGATATTGGTCAATGGTTTAAAGCATATGAGTTAGCATTGTTGGCCCACCGGGTCCCTGAGAAGGATTGGGGAGCGGGGTTGTGGGGTCGCTTTGTGAATGAGGGAAGAGATACCCTGTTAGACATGCCTGTTGAGGATAGGATGTCTTATACTCATATGAAATATGCTTTAATGTTAAGGTATGGCCTAACCCCAGAAAAGTACAGACAGGCCTTTAGAGAATGTAAGAAGTTGCCTGGTACTACGTGGGTTGAATATATGTCATTTTTTTGCAGAGCCATGGATGGTTGGGTAAAGGGCAGCAAAGTGGAAAGTTATGATGCTCTTTATGATTTGTTTGCTCCGGAGCACTTGTCTAATAACTGTTTTCCAGAGCTGCGCCAGCACCTTATTGATAGCAAGATATCTAACCCTAGAAAACTTGCTGAGGAGGCGGACCGCTGGGTCAGTACCAGGGTCCACAAGGGTCCAGTGGGAGACTCAGCCAAAGGTGGGCAGGGTCCCCAGTAGAAGAGTGGGGGGGACAAGGGTAAACAGAGGGAGTTCCAGAAAGGGCCCCAAAGTAATCCCCAAGGGAACCAAGGGAAGGGTTCCCAGCCTCCCCCTGTGAAGAAATCAGAGGCCCCGCCAGGTAAACCTGGTCATAGGGGCCCAATGACCTGCTTCGCTTGTAAGCAGGTGGGACACCGTTTTTATGATCCTCAGTGTCCCTTGAAGAACTCTAGTGCACCACCCCGTGCACCCCCCCATCAGTTGGCGAGTGTAGCCCTGAGAGGGGAGGAGATGGTTGCCCATGGTGGGGAGGGTCCCGCAGAGATGTCCCTGGTCTCTTTAGGAGACATGGAAATGGTCCCTCCACCCCCTCTGCCTAGTAACACTAAGAAATATAGGCAGTGGGTGACCATTAATGGCCATAGAGTGGAAGCTCTCAGAGGCACCGGAGCGAGTGTGACAGCTGTCAAGT
Source organism: Lissotriton helveticus (assembly GCF_964261635.1). Taxonomy (NCBI): domain Eukaryota; kingdom Metazoa; phylum Chordata; class Amphibia; order Caudata; family Salamandridae; genus Lissotriton; species Lissotriton helveticus. The sequence continues at coordinate 668,684,178 of NC_136068.1, forward strand.
GTCACTTGGTGTCCAGAGAGCAGGTTGTTCCCCACGCATTCTACCCTGTGATAGCTGCTGACAACTCCCAGAGAGAGTGTGAGGTAGCTCAGGTTCCCTTTGAATGGGGGGGAGTTTCAGGTACTCTTCAAGTTGCTGTAAGGCCCGCCATGCCTGTTGATTGTCTCCTGGGCAATGATTTGGAAGACTCCCCTTGGGCTAAGGTGGAGAGGGAGACATATTTGAAAATGTTGGGTGTGCCAGAGTGGGTGTGTGCAACCACTCGATCCATGACAGCAAGTAAGGGTGTTGATGGGGTTCTGGAGCCTGAAAGTATGGCCCAGGACCCAGCTGTGAAGAGAAGAGGCAGGGGGCGCGGGAAACTGTCCCCCGTAGTTCCCGTGGTCCAGGAGGAGGCAGACCTTTAGGGGTATGCCCTGGAACCCACAGGTGAACAAGTTGCTGAACTAGGAGACCTGCCCGAGCTGACCCACTGGCAGCAGGATGGTGGTCCTTCCAGGGAAGAATTTTGTGCAGAACAGAAAGTGTGCCCTTCTCTTGTGGGTATGAGGCAGCAGGCCTCTGCCCAGACAACAGGTGATCAGTCAGGGTCACATTTGGTCTACTGGGAGAACGGTCTCCTGTATAGCGAGCCTAAGGCTGCTGAGCCTGGGTCAGCCCGTGTGCTGGTGGTACCCCAGCGCTTCAGAGCCTTCCTACTGGGTTTGGCTCATGACGTTCCGTTAGCTGGACATCTGGGGCAGGACAAGACCTATGACAGGCTTGTCACCCATTTTTATTGGCCTCAGATGAGAAGGGATACAGATATCCATTGCAAGACCTGTCAAACTTGCCAGGCAAGTGGGAAAAGTGGGCGGAAGCAGAAGGCTCCCCTCCAACCTTTTCCCGTGGTCAGTACCCCCTTTGACCGGGTGGGGATTGACATTGTTAGGCCCCTGGACCCCAAGACAGCCATGGGCAACAGGTTCATCCTGGTCTTGGTGGACCATGCCACACGGTACCCGGAAGCCATCCCTCTCAGAACAGTGACGGCCCCCGTGGTGCGACGGGCACTGATGGGTGTTTTTTCCCGAATGGGGTTCCCCAGAGAGGTGGTGTCAGACCGGGGCACCAACTTCATTTCCAACTATATGAAGTCTCTGTGGAAGGAGTGTGGGGTAACCTACAAGTTCACCACTCCTTACCACCCTCAAGGTAATGGGTTGGTTGAAAGATTCAACCGTACCCTTAAAGGCATGATTATGGGTCTTGAATAACCAATGAGGCGTAAATGGGACGTCCTCTTGCCATGCCTGCTGTTTGCTTACCATGAGGTGCCACAGAAGTCTCTAGGGTTCAGCCCCTTTGAGCTTTTGTATGGACACCCGGTAAGAGGACCTTTGAGTCTGGTCAAAGAAGGCTGGGAGCAATCTCCCCGGAAACCTCCCCAGGATGTATACAGTTACATGCTGGCCTTTAGGAACCAGACTAGGCGCTTCAGAGATCTTGCTCAGGCAAATCTGGAGGCCAGCCAGGAAGAGATGAAGCGGTGGTACGACCAGAAGGCCACTCTGGTAGAGCTTCAGCCTGGACAGAAAGTTTGGGTCATGTCCCCTGTGGAACCTTGTGCACTCAAGGACAGGTGGACTGGACCATTTGAGGTTGTGGAGAAAAAGAGCGATGTCACCTACATGGTGGACTTGAAATCTCCCAGGAACCCCTTGCGGGTCCTGCATGTCAACCGTTTGAAGCCCCACTTAGAAAGGTCCGAAGTGGGCATGCTCCTAGCTACAGATGCTGGAATGGAGGAGGAGAGTGAGCCTCTTCCTGACCTCCTGTATGCAAAAGAGCAAGATGGGTCAGTGGATGATGTTGTCCTCTCTGACACACTGACCCCTGAACAGCAGCAGGATTGTCGCCAATTGTTGGGACAATTCCCTGATCTGTTCTCCTTGATTCCTGGTGTCACTCAGTGGTGTGTCCATGATGTGGACACCGGGGACAGCACTCCTGTGAAGCACAAGGCTTACAGAGTGACTGACAAGGTCAGAGCATACATCAAGGAGGAGGTCTCCAAAATGTTTGCCTTAGGGGTGGTTGAGTCCTCTAGCAGTCCTTGGGCCAGCCCAGTGGTCTTGGTCGCAAAGGCTGCAGCGCCTGGTGCTTCACCAGAACTTCGGTTCTGTGTGGATTACCGAGGACTCAATTCAGTCACCAAGACTGACGCGCACCCCATCCCCAGAGCTGATGAGCTCATAGATCGGTTGGGGGCTGCCCGGTACCTTAGTACGTTTGATCTGACGTCTGGGTACTGGCAGATCGCCTTGACTGATGGGGCAAAAGAGAGGTCCGCATTCTCCACACCAGATCGGCACTACCAGTTCCGGGTTATGCCCTTTGGGATGAAGAATGCCCCTGCCACCTTCCAGAGGTTGGTCAACCAGGTCTTGGCTGGACTGGAGGATTTCAGTGCGGCCTACTTGGACGACATCGCAGTGTTCAGCGCCAGCTGGGAGGAACACTTGCACCACCTCCAGGAAGTGTTGTTGGCCCTGCGCAGAGCAGGCCTCACAATCAAAGCCAGTAAGTGCCAGATAGGGCAGGGTTCAGTGGTGTACTTGGGGCACCAAGTAGGGAGCGGCAAGGTGGCCCCCCTACAACCCAAGATTGATACCATCCTGGCATGGGCACCGCCCAAAACCCAGACTCAGGTTCTTCTTGGGTCTCACGGGTTACTACAGGAGGTTTGTCAAGGATTATGGTAACATTGTGCACCCCTTGACTTCGCTGACTTCCAGGAAGCAGCCAAGACTTGTGATCTGGACTGACGCCTGTCAGACGGCCTTTGACACCCTCAAAACTGCAATGTGCACAGCACCCATACTCCAGGCACCCGACTTTTCTAAAGAATTTGTTGTCCAGACGGACGCTTCAGAGCATGGCGTGGGGGCTGTTCTAGCTCAGGTGAATGAAGAGGGCCGAGACTTACCTGTAGCCTTCATCAGTAGGAGGTTACTTCCCAGGGAACAGAGGTGGAGTGCGATAGAGAGAGAAGCATTAGCTGTGGTCTGGGCGCTGAAGAAGCTAAGACCCTACCTGTTTGGGACTCACTTCCGGGTTCAGACAGACCACAGGCCCCTCAGATGGTTGATGCAGATGAGGGGTGAGAATCCAAAGCTGTTGAGGTGGTCCATTTCCCTACAGGGGATGGACTTCACGGTGGAACACCGCCCTGGCACAGATCACGCCAATGCTGATGGTCTGTCCAGATTTTTCCGCCTTAGTGATGAGGACTCCCTAGGGTAAGGGTAGTTCTCCCCACATTTCAGCTGGAGGGGACACGTGTTAGACCTGACATCATTGGCCTGAGTCTCTCCTCCATTTTTTCTGTTTGCCTCCTCTGTTTACGCTGTTTTTGCTCGTATATGCTTTGGGCACTGTGCCACTGCTGATCAGTGCCACAGTGCAAGTGCTCCCTATGTGAAATTGCTGTATTGATTGAATTCCATGTTTGGCTTATTTGGTTTACTGTCAGTCCCTAGTAGAGTGCACCAGGAGTGCCAGGGCTTGTAAATACAAATGCTGCTAGTGGGCTTGCAGCACATGTTGTGCCACCCACAAGAGCGGCCCAGTAAAAGTATGTCTGAAGGTCTACCATTGCTAGACCACGTGCAGTTTGACTGTCACGAGGACTGCGCAAGTACACCTACTTGCCAGTCCCTAAACCTTCCCTTAACTTCATGTTAGTCACCCCTATGGTAGGCCCACGGGCAGGGTGCATTGTAAGCTTAAGGTAGGACAAGCCTGACAAGGTTGGCATGTCCTAATAGTGAATTACAGCCATATTTGTTTTTCACTATTGTAAGGTAACCTGCTCTCCATCAGTTAGAATGGGCTGCCAGGATTATTAATGCTATAATCCTAGCGGGCTCGGGGAGCATGGTGCAATGTCGAGTTTGGTATCCCTGAACTCAGGGTTTAATAACGCATCCGTTTGGGTGGATGGTTTTTGGACTCTGTGTTTGAAAATAGCACTTTTAGAAAGTAGCTATTTTCTTGTCTAACTGTATACCGGTCTCTGCTGGTTCTGGTGTGCGTGTGACAGGAGCTGGGTGGCTCCAGAGGTCTGAATGAGTCAGTGTGGGATGAGTGGGGCATTTGCATTGAGAGTAGGGGAAGAGTAGCCCCTGATAGCCTGCCCTGCCTGATACAATGCTGGCTCCGCCCCCCTGCCAGGCGACTGATGACTCTGTGCCTGCCAGGGACTTTCCTGGCCCCACCTCCTGCCGGGCAACTGATGGCCCTGCCCCTGCCAGTGACAATGCTGGCTCCGCTCCTGCTGGGCGGCTGAGGACTCTGCCCTGCACAGTGAATAGGCCAGGTGCCTAGGCCTGGCAACACCCACAACAAACCCAGGATGGGGGGAAATTCCCCTGCATGGACAAAGGGATGAAAGCCAAAAAGGGGTATAAGAGAAGGACCCCTGAACCAAGAATTTAGATCACTTCTGACAAGGAAACCTGAACCAAGGACAAGAAGCCTGCTGATCCAAGGACTGTCTACCCCTTCTGCCAGAGTGCTGTTTGTTGGGGGAATCCTACAGTTGCTTCTTTATTTTTGCCAAGGAACCAGGAGAGAGGAACTGAGTGTGTACTCTCAAACTTGCTAAGAAAATCTCCAAGGGCTGGAAGAAGTGCCAGCCTCCTGTTGAAGTCACAGGGTCAAAGGACTTCATTTGTTTGCTAAAAGTGCTTGTTGCTGGAACCTGAAAATCCAGCACCTCTGAAGAATCCAGCAATCTCGACGCCGACGGATGCCGCCAAATCCAGCTCGACATCGTGAGTAACGGCTCCAGTGTCCCGCACCTTCGACGCCGGCCGCCGGGCCTGATCGACGCCAGTAGCGACGCCAGTGAGTAGCGAGTTCGGCTCCAGCTCCAAGTGACCCTGTGTCGACGCCGCCGCTGATCGCATCAACGCCGAGCCCTATCGACGCCGTGAGCGCTGCTCACTCTTGCAACATCGACATCGACGACGCCGTATCCTGCTTCATCTCGTGAGCGCTGCTCCTGCCCGACATCGGTCAACGCCGCCGCAGATCGCCCCGACTCCGAGGCCTGATCGACGCCGAAGACACGACGCCGGACATCTCGACGCCGCTGATCATCGAGTGCTTCACTTTTCCAAGGTACTGTGTTGTGGGGGTCTGTGCGACTCCGGGCTCGACGTAGCGCTCCTCGCGGTCGACGCCGAACCTTTGGATTAACTTTGCCTCGACGTCGTGTGACTCCCGTGTGGGTTACATTGTTGCCAAGAACTGTGTTTTAAAGAAGAAGAGTTGCTTTTGTTACTAAAGACTTTGTGCTAAGAAGAAACCGTACTTGAACTATTATTTTTCCCTCCAAGAGTATTTATTAAGATTGTGGTATATTTTTGTTGTTATTTGGTCTTGTGCTAAGCCTTATATAAACATTCTTATTTTTATAATACTACTGTGTCGTGTCCATTTGTAGTGTATTCACTTTATTACTGTATGTGGTCATAAATGCTTAACGCACTGCCTCTGAGATAAGCCTGTCTGCTTTGCCAAGCTACCAAGGGGGTGAGCAGGGGTTATCTAAGTGTGTGATCCCCTTGCCCTGACTAGAAAAGGTGTGTCCCTATTTGTCAGAAGTGTATACCTCTGCCAACTAGAGACAGCCGCTTCTAACAATACTCATCACTAAATGTACCCGATCTGCATTTATTTGGGCATTCACTGTATTTCCCAACTGTTTTTTGTGAGTGTCCCTTGAAGTGCTGTATTGGGGCCCCCCATTGGGCTGAGTAGTAGGTTGCACAGAATTCCTTTGAATGCTACAAGCTAGGGATTGTTCAATCTTATTAAGCCTAGCATCAACTGAATCTAATATTTTAATGATAGGATCAATAAGGGCAGATAATTGTTCTCTTAGTAAGGAACACAAGTCTCCTTGATTAAGCTGGACATTTGGGCAAACAACATGGTTAGGGTCTGGGGTATTAGCACCAGGATTTCCAAAGACAAAGACACCACTTGATTCATTTATGGCAAACAATGGGTTTTGTTTGATTGTGCCACGACCTTTCCTTTTTTTAGTGGGCGGGTCCGTTCCTGTCCTCCCCATAGCTTTCTTCCCTCTGGTCTTTACCATAGCAGGGCTCTCTATGCTGCGCTAAATTTGCGGGGAACCCAGGGAGGGAGACATAGGCATCACACATGATAAGCTAGGGGATGTTATGTCGCATACAGGTCCTAATTCAGTGTTAGTCTGCGGGTGGGGTATCTGGGCGCTAGGCAAGGAGCCTCACCTAGAGGGTATGGGTTCAAGCGAGAGCCTGCGCTCTGTTGCCTGGATCTCATGTATCAGGACAGATTTGGCTCTATTTAAAAAGGCATCTAAAGTGCCCACCACCCTATCCCCAACCTTCCTTTTACTCATAATATTCTTAGAACCTCGGAGCCACCCAAAAACAGTGACCCAGCTAGCCTTTCAGGGACAAGACCCCAGCAGAAATTACAAGCTTACAGTCCAGCACAGAAGAAGACAATAACGGTGCCCGGCCCGGCCTGGCCTCTGACGGGCGTGGACAGGCTCGCCCTTGGGCCAGGCTTTGCCTGGGCACGCCCGCGCAGCGGGAATCCAAGGTCCTATATAAACGCCTCCTGGCGCTGAACTGTGACGCGCTAATCCTGGCCACAAGAGGATTCTGGAGGTAGTAGTCCCCCTGTTCAGTGCGACAATGGTGGCGCGGCGGCAATAGCCGGGCGAGACAACAGCAGTCCCCGCCTGGTTCCGAGTGGGAGCAGGGCAGCGAAAGACAAATCCAGTAAGGGCAGCACCAGGTCACGAGTAATCAAGGAGTCCCACGCCGCGGGAGTCCAAGGTACTATTTAAGCGCCTCCTGGCGCTGACCTGTGGCGTGCTAATCCTGCGCCACAAGAGGATTCTGGATGTAGTAGTCCCCCTGTTCAGTGCGACAATGGCGGTGCGGAGGCAATAGCCGTGCGAGACAACAGCAGTCCCTGCCTGGTTCCGAGTGGGAGCAGGGCCGCAAAAGACAAATCCGGTAAGGGCAGCAGCAGGTCACGAGTAATCAAGGCGTCCCGCGCCGCGGGAATCCAAGGTCCTATTAAGCGCCTCCTGGCGCTGACCTGTGGCGCGCTAATCCTGCGCCACAAGAGGATTCTGTATGTAGTAGTCCCCCTGTTCAGTGCGACAATGGCGGCGCGGCGGCAATAGCCACGTGAGATAATAGCAGTGTGAGACAACAGCAGTGCGAGACAACAGCAGTGCGAGACAACAGCAGTCCCCGCCTGGTTCCGAGTGGGAGCAGGGCAGCGAAAGACAAATCCGGTAAGGGCAGCAGAAGTTCACGAGTAATCAAGGCTTGGTATCAATTTAGAGAGAGAACAGCTAGGCTGTGGGCCTGATTAGCAGGACCGCAGTCATACTAAAGTCGAAAAACCATAGAATCACAGCAAAAAGTGGGGGTAACCATAGGAAACAGACGCTACTCTCCTACAATTAATACCAACTTAACTCTTACATACAACAATTAGCAACTGAAAGATGAATAGTCAACCTCTGCAAAAAGCCTCCGGTGCAAGGTAACCCGATTTGCCATATTTTTTGTAACTTTTGGTCCGTTTGAGCTGGAAACAAATATTTTTCTTGTTGATGCTCTTTCTTGTTGTTTGCGTACCTTTGCTTGTTTGTGTGCTGCTTCATCTTTTTTCACAGCTGCTTGCTGTCATGCATAACTATAACGGTCCATCATCAGAATAAAGCAGACTCTACCATTTGTTTACATGCAAGGTTAAAGCCTCACCAGCGGGCGAGTGGAGAATATGAGTGTCACTTTTTAAAATGCACACATTAAAAGGCTAATACAGCTTCTTTATAAGTAGGAACAGGTTTCAGTGGGGGAATTAAAGTAAACCTGCCTGTTTGTTGTTCCACTTAGGATAATATGCTGCCTGGCTACACACTTATAAGGTCCCAAACACGAGACCTATTGGCTATGTCAATGCTTGTTATAAGTTGGTGTCAGATTTGTTTGAGTGTGCATCTCACTTCCTACCTTTGTGTGTGCAACAAATGATTAGCGCTACCCTCCGATAAGCCTAACTGCTCACCCACACAAACATAAAAGAGAGCATTTGGGGTGTCATTTGTGCCTCTGTAATTCATTTGGTGTTTGCCTGGACTCTTTGCACAGTGTTCCTCTTTTTGGTCCACTATATAGGTGTAGGAAACTAGGTTTTCGGTTGCAGAAGCCCCCTCACTTTCACTTGGTATTTGATGCAACTTTGACTAAAAGTGCACTGGGTTGCTGCTAACCAGGTCCCCAGTGCCAGTGTTCTTTCGCCAAAACAAGACAACTGGTCACTTAATCCCCATTTGACCAGGCCTTTAGCCCCTCTGTAAGTCCCTTGTAAGGGGCAATACTGGTGCCTAGGGCATAGGTACTAAAGAGGGTCCCTAAGAGGTGTTGCATATTTTGTGCCACTCTAACCAAACTCATACAGACTGCCACTGCAGGTCGCATGACAAGGTGCTCTAAAAAGTGAAAACACAACATGGTACACTCCTTTGTGCATGCCCCCTAACACTACATGAAATATTTGTAAGTTACCCCTGCAGTAGGCCTTACAGCCCTAAGGCAGGGTGTGTTATATTACATGTAAGGACATATCAGCATGAGCAGATATGTCACTGTACTGGCCAGTTCAATTACTCATAGTACAAGTGAACAGGGAAGCTATCTTAAGGTATGTATTGGGCACTGGTCAAAACGAGTTTCCCAACTACACTAAAACCCATGGTGTTTGGTATCAAACACCTCATATTGATAATCCCACACTGATTCCGGTGATGGCTTTAATAATACATCCAACCAGAGGGTACATTAGGGGTACCCAATGAACCCTACTAGCCTTCTAGTGTGCTGGCTGACTGTTCCAGTCCAGCATGCCAACCCAGACTAGTTTCTAACCGCCTAGGAGGTGATAGCAGCGCACCCAGGGGTAAAAAACAATGCCAGCTCTGAAGAGAGGTATTATCACCATCACCTCTAGGAAGACTGGTAAACCAGCAAATCAAGGCAGGAGGCTTCAAAGTCCTCCACCTCCTTTGATATCCAATCCAAGGCTTCCCCAGACAGGGAATAGACCACCCCCTGCCCATCTGGCCCCATAATAGGTGAGAAAATGTGGTATGCAAGAGGCTTGTTGCACTGCCAAACTAGACACACCTCTAGTGTGAAGAGCCTGAAGTAAACACAACGTTAGGAATTCTGCCATCTTGTGTATGGTGGGATTAGGAATTCTAGGACAGGGTGATGCCCAGTCCCAACAGGAAGTTGTCATCTAGGGGATGTAGTACCCCCAGGGGTAAGTAGCTGATAAGCTACTACCCCTCACTCCCCTTAACACCCCTAAATTTAGTATTTAGGGGTCCCCCTGATACCAGGACTTAAGATTTCAATGGACCAAAAGAAGAAGTGGACCAAGAAGACTGCTGACCTGAGAGCAGAGGAGCACAACTGACTTGTTGCCAACCCTGCCCGCCTGCCTGCTGCACCTGACCCTCGTGGAGAAACTGACTCTGCAGACTCCAAGAAACCCAGAGAGCTGCCAGTATTTCACCAGTTTCCAAAGGGACTCCTGCGGAGTAGGGGGAGTTACTCCCATGCAGCCACAGACACCAAAGAGGCAATGCCTGGTCCACCAATCTGCCACCTATGGGGTCTACTGAAACAGCAGCCACCCAGGGAGAGGCAGCTGTGCTCCTAAAGGTCAGATCCGTTCTCCCTCCATGTGTGGGGATACGAAGAACAACCAGAGCTGCACAACACTGATACCTGGAGAACTGGACCCATTGCAGCAATGTGGGCTTGTTGTGTTCAGACCGGACACCAACACGAGGAAAACTGACCTGCATGTTAAGGGACTTCAAAGACACTGAGGCCCACAGCAAGGGTGGTCAGTTGTCCTGTTTGCTGCCTTCTGGAGAAACCGAAGACAAAGAGACAGCCTTTGACCGCTGCCACCCGACCCCTCAAAGCTTCTCTGCACCTGTGCTCCAGGGTCCAAGTCCGAAGGAGGTGATAGTGCCCCTGGGGTTCCAAGACCCACTAATGCTGAGCATATCCTTGGGTCTGACCAGTCTGAACTTCCATTTACCGCCTGCAGTCTCTTTCTGCAGGCCCCCTCCAACCGCGAGTAACTCCAGAACCAAACCCTATGCAAAAAGACACCACTGCAACTGAGCCCCACATCCCGAGGAGAAGTGGGCCAATGGTGTCCTTATGTGCCTGAGCATCTGCATGGTTGAGACTCCATATGGGTTCCCCCAGACTGGCACACCAGTCCCAGCTTGTAGCCATTCTCTGACCAGCCTGGTCCCTCTTGACGTGAATTGGACACTCAATGCTGTAATACACCTCTGCGCCAGGACACCCCAGAGAATCCTGAGGTCACCTGTTGGTGTAGCCTTGGACCAATTCCCATACTCGCCTTAAGTCCTGGAGAACAGTCCCGTAAGTCGTGTTAAGTGCCTGAATATTGAACAAGTTTTTCCCACATAGGATGATATTAGTGCACCCAAACATTGCACTGTCCGCGTTTGATAACTGTAAAAATTCCTAACTCGCAAACTACATACCTGATTCCAATGATCTAAATTCATTTAAAAGTACATGTTATTTATATGAGTTGGTGTTTGATTTATTTATAGAGTGTGTGTCTCACTACCTTCGGGTGTGCAATAAATACTTAGCTCTACCCTCTGGTATGCCTAATTGCTCTCCCACACTACCACAAAAGAGAGCATTTGGCATGTCATTTGTGCCTTTATATTTTCTTTGGGGTTTGCCTGGACTCTTTGGACAGTGTACTTCTTTTTGGTCCACTCTATAAAGATCTGGCTTCCTATACTCTGTGTCTTTAAAAATGTGCAGATACCATCCCAGGTGACATTTGTATGTTTTGAAAAAGATTAAATAGAGTAAAGAAACAAGCTAATGGTCTTAAATCTGTCTTAAATTCAACCAGGTGGTATGCCTGCCGTAAATCCAATGTTGAAAAGACTGCACCTCCATCGAGAATAGATGTGAGTTCACATTCTTTTTTGATAATGGATGTCCGTCAATAATGATGTTTACATTGTGTGCCCTGAGGTCGACACACAAGCGAAGGTCACCATTGGTTTTCTTTGTCAAAAAAATGTGAGACACTGATGATTCGTTTTTTTCAGTGATCTTGTGAAAAGAGCTTCTATAAATGCTTTTGCAAGTCTTTTCTTACACTTAAGGATACACCCCATATCCTCTGCTTGACTAGGACGTATAAGTCTTTTAATCTGATATGATGTGTAAAGCCCAATGGTTTCCCTAAGTCTTTCCTGAAGGTCTTGGAAAATTCTTGTATCAACATGTTACTCAATTCATCTTACTGTATTTCATCCAGAGCATTAGGATTCATAACAATTTGTAAAAGTCTTTGGTCTTTCCTGCCCCAGAACACACAACTCTTGTGATCACCTACCATTTGTTGTATGCACTTCTTCCTTTGAACTTAGCAATGGTACGAAAATAGCCAATAAAGTCAATTAATTTTCCATCAAAGGATATGGCACTAACATCAGGGGTTATGAGCAAGCCAACCAATAGGGCAAACTCCCTGAAAAACATATCTTTGAGAATTGTGGTGCATGAGGATGCCGAATCAGCCATAACTTCTTGTTCATTATTTAAGACTATTAAGGTACAGATTGGGAGGTTGTCTTTAGCTTCCTCTGAGAACGATTTAAAATATGCGACAATGAGAATCATTGCTTGACTAGGTTTCATTTCACATTATGTTGTCTCCAGATCGCTATTATGCGCTTTGCTAGAAATTTGAGCCCCACTTGCGTGAGAAAGTACCCTCTTTCTTGCATGGTATGCCCCCACTTTTTGCTGAATTGCTAATGTTCTTTGACTGAGTGTGCTCTGGGCTCCTGATAATCGAGTATCCAGGGCCTATGTTCCTACCCTAAAATTGCATTGAAGCCTAAACCCAATTGGCATCTCTGGCCACATGTCAGCCCCTGGTAAAATGTACCACAGGTACCAAGGGCACTGTGATCATACAAGGCCTCTAAGGGCTGCAGCACTTATTGTGCCACCCTTGGAGATCCTGTACCCTTACACACCCACACTTCCTTCGCAGGCTGCGTGTCTTTGTGCAGAACAAAGTGAAGAGTCGACATTGCCCACATCTCTGTGTGCCATGCCCACAAACCATTGCCCTGGCATATATCAGTCACCCCTCTGGCAGGGTGGATGCAGCAGTAGTGAGAGGAAAAATCCTGTCAAGTGATAACCACAGGCTAACAAGGGAACACAAGTAGCAGGAGTACATGGTGTCTCATAGATGGACATAGGCCACAGCTTTGCTTCTTGTCACGTGTGTTTCAGTATTTTTCCGCCCCATGTTGATTATAGGAACAGCAGAGTTCTATAACAATATCACGTTTTCTGAATACCAAGAGACACTTCACTTTGTGGTTTGCAATACGTACATTTGTGCAAATATTATTGTATTTGTCTAATTATGATCATTATTATTATTACTTTCTTCTAGTGTGTGTTTAGCCCACTATCGGTTATGTATAGAACATATGATAAAAACCGAATTTAACTGCTGGTGCAATACCAATAGTGGACACATAGTGGTACTGTTGCTCTAAAAAATCCTCAATTTACTGTGTAGAAGTTTATGATTTTTATAAAGTAGAATCTTATCCCATCGCTGCAATGCTTCCAACAAATGCAGGACGAAATAGTCAGTGGTCGGATTCATACTTAGATAATAATAACTAGCAATCGCGAAAGGATTGCAAGAACATGTATGTATGTATATTTGAAATGAGCTAAATAGCTTACTGCTGCACTCAGCTCAGGCTGACCACTTACGGGCTTATTTACAAGCCCTGTGTGCCGCCAGAACGTCACTGTTTTTAAATGTTCCGGTGGTGCACAGTGCAGACCCATATCTACAAGGCCACGGAAAGCCACCCTGCATGGCTTTTCATGTCCTCGCATGTAAGGTGGTGTAAGGCAATGCAGCGTAAGTCACTGCCTTTCCTCAGACTGCCTCGGGGACGTGTGCCATGGGTGTTGCAGTGGGTGTTCCCACTTCACTCACATGTTTTGTGGCACATTCTCAAAATTACAACATAATATCAATCTGGAAATGCTTTAAAACCATGTGTTTCCCCAGGGGTGTCGTAACTGTTGTACGTAAGGAGATGCACGAGGAAGAGAAGTCTCATGCAATTTGCAATGAAATCCTTTATTTATCAATCTTCAAATTTAAAAAATACAATCCAGCCAACACTTTTCATTCCAAAACAGTCTTGGAACATCGTCATGGCTTTGAATTTCATTAAGGCCAATATTCATTTATTATTTGAATATTGATAAATGATGGATTTCACTGCAAAATTCATGAGATTGGACTTTTCTTCCTGGTGCACCTCCTTACATACAAGAAGTCTGAAATCTGAAATCTGTCGAACAGTGGCACTAAACGGCGGCAAGTGCCGTAGAATTTGTGCACCGGACATTTGACTATTAATGATTAATACGTGAAGTGCAGCCTAGACAGTTCATCGCTGGGCCTTGCTTTCCTGTCGTAACTGTTGTTTTTCAATCAATCAATCAGAGAATTGTAAAGAGCACTACTCACCCATGAGGGTCTCAAGGCACTGGGGGGAAGGGTTGCAACATCCTGTCAGCTGAAGAGCCAGGTCTTGAGGCTTTACCTGGAGGGGTGCAGAGTGGGGGAGCATCTGATGTTGATAGGGAGCTCATTCTAGGCCTTTGCCGCGATGTAGGAGAAGGCTCTCTCATCCACTCTGGTTCGGCGGAAGGTGTCCCTTCCTACACCAAAGCAACCTGATTTCAATGCAGGCCCCCTTGAATGAAGGTGCAAGAGTGCCTGCATTGGCAATAGACAGCCATTTATGCACCAGTACAGTATAAGAGGACTGGAATGCGCTATATCTCATAGATACAGCGCATTCTTGCCCTTTTCTTTTGACGCAGGGCAGCACAACAAAGTGGCATGCAGCACCGCCTGGCATCAAATTGTTGTCAATGAGGTCCTTAATGTTTTAATACCTTTTGGTTATGGTGGTAGTAATCTTTCCTTTACAGTGCCTCAGCCTATCAGGCTCCCGCTCCCTTTGTACACATACCTACACGGATCTTGATGAGGGCAATCTTTTTGGCTCCTGCAATTTCATAGACTGTACTTCAATCCAACTTTGTCTTTGCAGGTTTCTCTGAAGATGCTAGAGTGTAATATGTGCCCAAATTTGTCTTTCTGTTTGTGTACTGATGATCTATGTACCAGCAGTTAGCTTTCTATCAATATGTATTACACAGTGGAGGTTGTCACTGTGTAGTTACAGTTAGGACCATGTTTCCATAAGAAATTGATTTATTGGTGTGCCTATAACTTTAGTGCTGTGTGATGAAACTTCATTCACCTCAGCTCCTTCTTGGTTATTCATTGAGCAGGGGGCTGATAAAAAGGGGGGGGGCAACAAAAATGTTTACCCATATTTTCCATAGGAAAATTGAACAGCCATGTAGGAAAAACAACTAAGGGGCATATTTACAATGAAAGTGGGGGAGCTTTTTGTGATGCACCAGCGGCGTAAAAAATGCACCACATTGCGCCCTATTTACAAAGTGGCGCATCTAAGCACATGCGTCACTTTGTAAAGCCCTGCACTACATTATACCTGCATCAGGTATAATGTATGCAGGGTGGGCATTCTCCGAAAAAAGCCTTGTAGAAGTGGCACAGTGAAATCTATCTGCCTCACAACAGGCATAAGACTGACACAGGCCTTTTCACATGGGACTTGCCCCATAAGAAAGGACACATTGCTGGAGTTGCGTCTGTTTTCAGACACATCCCAGCAGTGCTTCACTTTTTCTCCTACAGATATGTCAGAAATACTGACAGATTGGTAACTCCTTGCGACATGGGGCGACACACATTAAATATGGTACATCCATTGTGTTGTAAGGAGGGTGCAGTGAAAACTGTTGCATCGCAGCAACAGTTTTCATGAATGAGGCTCTAAAGGGTCAACATGTACATATGTATGTAGAGACTGTAGCACAGTTAACTGATCTAATGCTAAGATCTGATTTGCTGTTGTCAACATCAACAAAGAAATTCTGGCAGACATGTTAGTGCTCAGGGGCTCAATCCCCTGTCCTGAGAAAACAGTTTAAAGAAAACATTATTTAGGGGGCAGGAAGGGATAACCTGACCCCCTAGGGAAGGTGAGTGGATCCCTTAGGTACACCCCCAGAGCCCAAATTATGAATCCATGTGAAAAAAGGGCTCCCGTCCTTGTTAAAAAAAAACCCACCAGGGGTTGCCCACGGAGTTGGCGCATTGTTTTCTTATAAGGGAAGGAGGCATGTGACCCCCTCCTTGAGGCATTTCAAGATCCCAGCAATACGAACATCAGCTCCAAAGTCGTTTTCTAAGGGCAGGGGGCATGCAGCCCCACTCCCGAGCCTTTTGAAGTCCTGGGGATCCCATCCCCCAGGGCTAATATGTATGAGAAGGGGCATGAGTCCCAACCTCATATCCATTCCAAGGACATTCTAGTGGAAATATGGGGCAGATAGGGGACAGAATCTGATTTAGTTTGCCAGGCTGACATGTGGTAAAGCCAATTGGTTCTTCAGGTTGGTCAAGTTGATTACATCCTCCATTTGTGCCCGCCCCCTACTAACGCTCCTCAAGTTGTTACTCAAGGTTTGAGCCACAAAACCAATCCTGTCCATACAGGTTCAGGTAAACTTTGGGTGTCCCGGGTGGTACAGGAACACCCCTCAAAAAAATAAACAATAATAAATGAGCGGCAGGAGCCCGGTCAGGTGCGTCCCATAATGCTATTCAAGGACTTATTTACATATTTTTCTCTATTTTATGGTATGGCCAGGGGTTCCAACACATGTTACAAATGTGTTGTGGGAGAGTGAGGTGGGCGACTAGGAGCACAGCAACACCATAGGAATTTTTTTTTTTTAAACTGTGTCTCCTGTCTCTTTAAATGCATGACACCAGAAGAGCTTCCCATTATTTTGAAAGCACTCTGAGTTGGAACTGTTTGTCCTTCAGCTGGAGTGTGGGAATCCCTTGTGGTAGGTTCTATAGCTACATTTTGTGGTTTAAAGAGTGTTAAAAAAAGACTCAAACACACATTTAGAGTTGTTTGGAATAAGAATGCTTTATTTTAAATACTTTGGAGGAAATAATTATTGTGCATTGCCATGTGTGTATTTATAGGGATTACATTGGAATGTGGCTTTTGATGTTATGGTGAATTTTTGCCAACACCAATAGGTCTGTATCATATAGGCTAATGTGCTGACCCCTTACTAAAGCCAATAGGCAGTTTTAATATATTTTGGGGTTCTGACTTATGAAAAACCCTGCAGTCCTGCCTTATTGAAGGTACTTGGTCCCTGTGTCCTGAACATGTTTTAGTAAAGGATATAAGCGGGCAGGGTAGGGAGAATACCTGACTCCCTAGCCCTTGTGTGGGGTGGGGGGTCACAGGGGGACCAGCCATGGGGCCAAATGGAAAAAAAAAAAAAAATTGGCCGCCAACAGTGGCGGGTGGACTGCCTTCTTCATTTATGTGGGTGTTGGTACATGTATTTCTCTTTACATTTTTGTGGGGCGTGGCTGCATGTGCCCCTTTTCCTGAGTCATTCCCCAGCGCAGGGACAGAGACAAAGAGCCCTAGAGTATGCTTGCTGGGTACTCACCGCCCACCATTCCTGTGACTGTGTGGGGGTGGGGCCTCTCTGGTCTAAGCCTCCAGCCACTTTGCATGCTGCTCCACAAATGCTGCTGCCAGCACAGGTAGGAGCACAGAAGAGGCTTCTGACCACCACACTCGTGGTGGCGCAGTAGTGGTGGTCCACCGTCTGCCCGGTTTTGACATTCAAAGTCGATCCAGTGGTGGACCGCCACCTGCGCAAGGGAACCGCCGTTCCCTGGTAGTGGCCTGGCGGAGGCCCAATGTAACATGCTGAGCGGGACTGGCCCAGTCCCACTGAGCATGTTACGAGTTCCTCCACCGCCAGCCATTTCATGGCAGGCTCCCTGCCAGGAAAATGCTAGGAGTGGAGGAACAAAGGGGGGCCTATAGGACCATCATGCACCCCGCCATGGGGATGCATTCAGAGGGGGACAAAATGTTCCCCCCTGCTAGTGACTCGGTGGCACATTTTTATAACTAACAATCACTAAGATATACAGGTCAGTCATTATCGCTAAGATGGTCCACTGGAGATCTCTCTGCTGCTCGGGTGTCCTTTGTTCTACGCACAACGCCCAAAGATCAGTTTCCAACAACCCCTCTTGTGATCAGCCAAATTACACCTGCAGACGGCACTCACCAAGGCCCCTGCACCCAAACCATGGGGTGACTGACCAACTGCCTGCATATCGCCTTCAACCATGTTGCAGCCTGAGGTTGGCTGCCTAACTTATATTTAACACAAACCAACCAACCCCTCTGCTGCACATGGCCTTCCAGGACAGTTCAGAGTTGTCCGTAAAGCCTTGCCTATGAACAAGCCCTGCGTCCAACCCCCTTATGACAGAGAACCTCAAAAGTGGGCCAGTCACAAACCGCATCGCCATGGTGTCACAATCCCTTACTACCTTCAATTACTCTAGGTCCTGCTGTACCAGTACTCCATAATGAAGCCTGAATAAGACCGCAATACCACAGTATAGAAGCTCCGTACACTTGTGGCAACCTCTGTAGTACCATGGCACTCCATGTGGATCTGCACTGGGATCCGTAGTGGTAACGCAGTACTGTGTCCATTTCTTTTTTTTTATTGGCTACTTGGTGTGGTATTGTAGACGTTCTAGTAGCTGGGTGGGCGGAGTTAGTGGGCTGGGGGAAGAGGAGGATCCAGGGGATGGGCAAGTTAGTTAGAGTAGGGACGGGGACCTGAGAGCACCTGTTGAATAAAGCTCTTAGATAAAAGAAGAAGTTATTACAAGGAAGACACGACAACTGGCGACGAGGGTGGGATGCACAGCTTGCTGTCCCTGAACCCGCAAATGACAGTCGGTCCCGTCCCTAGAAATTGGGAAGGAAGTCGCTGTTGCGACACAAGTGCCCCAAGAAGAATTGCCGCCCAGAGAAGAGAGGCCAGCAGTTTGTATCTGTTCCGTGACCGGGAGATCACGTAGAGCCCCGGCGAAGAAGCGCAGTCGAGCATTGGTGAAGTTTTGAATTTGGCGCCGGTCCAAGCCTGAAGCGGTGAGAAGCTAAGAGGCCCGGCATGGTGTGAGGCCTACCGACTAGCTCTGAAGTCACCCAGTACCACCGTGCTACGAAATCGTAAGAAGTGTGAGATCAGGATGAATGCGTGGAAAAGTATTGCACAGATGAGATAGCCCGCCACGAGAGAATCTCACCCCGGAAGCGTGCGAAGTGGCATGCGCGCGAAAAAGCCGAAGGTTGAATTGAGGCCCAAGCGTACCTGGTGAAGCGGAGTGGCCGGCGAGAGACAAGCAGACGATTGGAGAGGTCGTTGTGCCAGCAGTGTGGTAGCGGCCGGTGAGTCCCTGTTGCAACGCATGGTGCGAGTGAAGAGTGCATGTCGTCGGACATTGCAGAGTGAAAGTTGCCAGCCAAGCGGCCATTTTGAAGTCAGGCAAGACGGGAAGGACATCCCTGATCAATAGTGAAGCGGCCATCTTGGAGTCAGGCATCAGTGCGCGCAATTCAGTTAAAGAAAGTCGAGCACAGTAATGATCGAATAACGGACTGCACCAGGAGCGGAGCGCATCACCCCAAGAGGCAAAAAAAAAAAGGACATGAGCGTTGGTCGTGTTGCACAGAATTGCAGACATAAAGTATCACAAATACAGTGTACCGACGAGTCACATGAATGAAGTGACCCTGTTGCATGAAGACAGGCCTGAGACATTCCAAGCCACATGGCAATGAACTGATGAAAACATGAATAACATGAGATGATTGCTCAGTGTGAATAAGGGCATCACTTGAAACTGTGAACAGCGAATCACACGATTGCCCAGGGGCAGCGGCCGAGTCCTTGAACAAGCACAAGCCGATCCAAATGACCACACGTGGTCAAGAGAGATAGAGTGTCACAGGAAACAGGAACATTAGATAAATCAGTCATTATGTCAACGCACAACTCACCACAAAGAGAAGCCAAGCCAATCCTGGTGGGCATGACCCACCTGAGGCCCCCAGAGCCATTGACTCTGGTAGCTGGTGGAAGTATGGGTCCACTGTGGCAGGAGTGGGTTGAAGATTTCGAGGACTACATCAAAGGGTCCAAGGTGACGGTGGATGAAGATCAGTTGATTGCATTGCGTAATTTAGTTGGAAAAGACATTAGCAAAGTGATAAAAGAACTGCCCCCGACTGAAACCGGAACATATGCCAAAGTTCGTGAGGCCTTAAACAAAAAGTTCCTGCACAAGCGTAATGTTGATTACGAGAGATATATATTTCACCAGGCTCGTCAGGACCCAAGAGAGCTGATGAGCACGTACATAACACGACTTCGTCGGTTATCCCGATACTGCGACTTTGACACATTTTCCACTGAAGATGCCATACTGCTTCCGATCATTGATGGGTGTCAGTCTGAAGCACTTAGACGGAAGCTGCTAAAGAAAAGTCACAATCTTGAAGAAATCGAAGAGATGACAAGAGTGCACAATCAGGCCGAGGAGCACCCCAAGAAAATGGAGGCAGGGTGTGTAGGAAAAAGAGAACAGGTTAACCGGGTTCGGAACGTCCGATCCTGCCGGTATTCCAGCGACAGGCCCAGAAGAACCAGGCCATCCTCGTGGCGCCAACCAGCCAGACACTAGTGTCATGAACCCGGTCAGCACGACCAAAGGGTGGATCGGACCAAGAAATGCCATCGATGTGGGTATGCCTTTCCACATACGTTATGTTATGTTATGTTATATATGGGTCTTATATAGCGCAACGGCTACTCCAAAGGAGTGTCCCGGCGCTTTTATGCTCCAGACCCAGAAAAGAAAAACTAAGAAACACAACAACAGACGAGTTAAAACAAAGAATGGAGACAGTAGAGCTCTAATTGGAGAATAACCAAGTCTTGAGACCCTTCCTAAAGGCCAGCAGATTGGATGTAGACCGCAACGACAAGGGTAGGGAATTCCACAGCTGAGGGGCCAAGAATCTAAAAGACCGCCCTCCCAGGCGTGCCCTCTTTATGCGTGGAACCGCAGCCAAAGCCAAAGACTCCGATCTTAGGGATCGCTTCGGCCGGTAAAAGGCCAGCCTTTTCTGTAGGTATTTAGCACCCGTGGCATGCAGTGCCTTGTGAGCTAATGTCAGAGCCTTAAACATTATCCTCTTCCGTATGGGAAGCCAATGGAGGGATTGCAGCAGATTTGAGGCACTGGCTCGACGATGCAAGCCGAAAATAGCTCGTGCTGCCGCGTTCTGGGTCACCTGCAAACGCTGTAAAAGGTATTCTGGGAGACCCAGATACAGAATATTAGCGTAATCCAATCTGGATCCGATGAGGGCCTGAACAATCATTCTCCGGTGTTCCTGGGACAAAAGAGGAAAAAACTTTCGGAGCATCCGGAGGATGCCGAAACAGGTTCCTGTAAGGGTGGCCACCTGGGAATTAAGCGTAAGTCCATTGTCGATTTTAATTCCCAGGTTCTTAGCCCAAATGGAAGCCTGAGCCGGAGGGAACATGTCAACAGGCCACCAGTCATGCCAGTCCGGTTCCAAGGGACATCCAAAGAAAAGTATCTCAGATTTATCCGAGTTACACTTGAGGCTGTTCAGATGGAACTAGTTAAAAACAGCCCCAAGGCACTCACGGATACTTTCCCCATCAAATTCTTCGCTCTTACGGCAGGTGAAGAGAAGCTGGGTGTCGTCAGCATATGAGACGATCTGGGCCCCGAAGGACTCCACCAAAGTCGCCAGAGGGGCCATGAGGATGTTAAATAAGGTTGGGCTCAGTACTGAGCCCTGAGGAACTCCGACTCCCAATGGCGGCATTTCGGCAGATCCAGGAGGGGCCCAGACCGTTTGCCGGCGGTTGGCTAAGAAGGAACAAAACCAGTTAAGCACCGTCCCCCCAAGACCGATGTCATGGAGTCTTATGAGGAGATCCTCATGGGGGACGGTGTCAAAAGCCGCCGACAAGTCTAACATGACTAACATCACCCTGCCTCCGTCATCCAGCACCTCCTTCACAATCTCAGAGACTTCCAGAAGCGCCGTCTCGGTACTTAAGTTGGATCGAAAGCCCGATTGAGACGCGTGGAGAAGCTCATTAGACTCCAGGAAATTGGAAAGCACGCTATGAACGTGCTTCTCCAGGATTTTAGTCAGTGCTGGAAGGAGCGAAATTGGCCGATAGTTGGACGGGACTTCTGGGGCAAGATTGGGCTTTTTAAGGAGAGGAATCACCATAGCCTGTTTCCAGGAAGGTGGCAGAACTCCCTGACTCAAAGAGAGGTTCAGAATAGGATTAGCCAATGGGTTGACAACATCTGCCATTCTGGCTAGAAATTTTGCCGGGCAAGGATCACACGGTGAGCCAGATTTCAGGTTCCTCATCAAAGCTAAAGATGAAGCAATTGTGAGAGGCGGGAAGTCCAAAAGAGCCGGACCAGTGATAGGCTGGTGTGCTATCTCATTAGACAGGATCGAATGGTCCGCTGTCAATCTCGGAGAGAAGGACTCCTGAATCTGTCTAATTTTGGTCGTAAAAAAATTAGCAATGGTATCCGCCCAGTTCTCATCTGGAACCTCCTGATCTGAGATCGAACGTGAGGTAGTAAATTCTCGTACGATCAGAAAAATTTCCTTACAGGAGTTAGCTGCTTCCTCAATTTTTCTTGCAAAATAACACTTCTTAGCCTGTACGATTAAAGCATGATGGCCGAGTCTGTAGAGGGGAAGGGGGAGACCGGGGCTCCCCATAACTCTTCGTTTGGTCCCCCTGATGTGGGTTTTGCGGACTTGTCACCCCCTGTCGAGGATTGTAGCATTGCAGCTGTAACGGACCCCCCGATTAGGGTTTTCAGCTGGAATGTTGCGGGCCTCGAAAGGAAGCTGGCGTTGCCGGATTGGAGCGAGCGTGTGGAGCAATACTCCATATGCCTGTTTCAGGAAACATGGAGCCGGGTGCCCCTTCATAAGGCGGGGTATTCCACCCACTTTTTGCCGGCAGCAGAAAGTGTAACTGGTAGGGGCCGCCCCTCTGGCGGTTTGTTAATCTGGGTAGCCACCAATCTCAACTGTAGGGTGGAGGAGAAGGACACTAACTGCCCTGACCTCTTAAACATTTTGCTTCGTAATTCCCAGGGCAGAGTTATCTTAAACATTTTTAACATCTATGCCCGCGGCACTAAGGGGGGAAGAGAATCCCCAGTCATAGCTTGCTTGGAAGTGCAACTCCGATCATCTCCATACAGGTCTTGTACACTGCTGGCAGGTGACCTGAACTGCACTTTCGAGCCTCTTGATCTGGACATCTTAGCAGATCAGGAGGAATTCGATAATGGGTGGGGGATTCCCCCCCTCGAGCTTGGCCCTGTTAAAAAGTGGACAGAAGTGGCCCTCCAGATTAATTCCCTAGCTATGGAGTTCGGGCTTAGAGCCGCCAATGGCAGGACCAGGTCCGACAAAGTAGGGGCGCACACCTACAATAGGCCAGGACACACGTCACGGATTGATTATTTCCTCCTTGACATACACCTGTGGGGCATGGTGGAGGACATGGTAGTTTTACCTTCTGTGGAGAGTGACCACAATCTACTGTCCCTCACCCTGTCACACAGGTGTGTCAATAGCACCGTGAGTGGGTCTTCTTGTAACCCCGCTCCAGACCTGTCAGTGGTCACGAATTGTGGGCGTGGGCTGAAGTGGGCGAAGCTGGCTCTTTCGGAGGAGAAAACCTCTGTGATCAGGCAGCTTCTGGCATCAGCCCTGGCCAATCTTGACTGCCAAGAGGAGGGGCAGTTGGAGGTGGCACCTAGGTTTTGTGCCATAATTCGGGCCATTGGTGACCTCTTTGTAGTCCCAGCCCACCCGAGCGGAAGGAAATCCAACCTACGTCCGGGTCAGGGCTGGTACAACCAAAAGTGTAGGGAGGCGAAATCACTTCTTATCGAGGCAGTCAAGTCCAAATTACCGTTTAGGACTAGAGAGGCCAGGAGACACTACACACTCTGCCAGAAAAATGCAAGGATAGAATGGGAGGATAACTTCTGGCAGGACCTCCTGGCGGCCAGCCGTGGGAAAGACGCTAAAGGTTTTTGGGACATGGTGGGCAAAAGGAATCGCCCCGACGACTCCCGGAGGACTTGTGCGATTAATGCCCAGACTTGGTTTTCCCATTTCCAAAATCTTTACTCTGCTGTTGAAGGGCCACTTAATGACCCCTTTAAAATTCCATCCTCTACTCTAGACCGAGACCAGGAATTGTTTTCCCCCCTCGATGTAACAAAGCAAATTAAAACCTTGGTCCCCTTGAAAGCTGCTGGCCTGGACGGCCTACCGGGGGACATTCTCCGTGCTTATCCGCAAGAATGGGGGGCTTTAATCTCTGCACTCCTCAATGCAATCATGGGGGGAGGGCTTGTGCCTGACTCCTGGAGAGGTGCGGAGGTGGTCCCCATTTTCAAAAAGGGCAGTCGGGATTCACCAGGGAACTATAGGCCTATAAGCCTAATAGACTCCAGCCAGAAACTGGCCGGGAAAACCATCTTGGGGAGAATTACTCAATGGGTGGACGACAATCACATTCTGTCCGACATGCAGGCTGGGTTCCGTTCGGGTACAGGAACTATTGAACAGGCCTTTAGGCTTTTGTTGATACACTGGAAGGTGGTGGTGCTGGGCAAAGGCAGTCTCTATCTGGCCTTTATTGACCTTAAGACTGCCTTTGACCTGGTACCGAGGGAGGAACTTTGGAGGGTGCTCGATGGTTTAGGGATGCCCCCGTACCTACTGAACCTCCTCATTAACCTGCACACTAACACCTATGCCCAGGTTAGATGGGGGTTGAATGGGGAAAAGACCGATAAAATCAGGGTCGAGAGGGGAGTAAGACAGGGCTGTGTCTTGGCCCCCACCTTATTCTCCCTCTATATTAACGGGGTGGTAGATTATCTACTGGGCGAACCTTCAGACGCTCCTAGCCTGGGTGGAGTAAAAATCCCAACTCTGTTGTTCGCCGACGACACCCTCCTCATCTCCAAAACCCCCCAAGGTCTACAGTCTTTACTGAACCGCTTCCAGGATTTCTGTACCACTAAAGGCCTCGTCATAAACATAGATAAGACCAAGTACCTAGTCATGCACCCACCCCGCAAACTTGGTCACCCTCCAATCCTGAACTCTATACCTCTAGAAAGAGTGGCGGAATTCGATTATCTGGGGATCCGTCTGAATGATGCAATGAGCTGGACTGCCCACATTGATAAAATGACTCTGGCTCACAAAAGGGTGGGGGGCGCCCTTCTTAAGGAGTACAATAACTCCTCAAAACATTGTGTTGCACCCATACTCGAGATTTATAAAGCCCGTGCAGTCCCTGCTTCTCTTTATGGATCGGAACTGTGGGGCTTGGGCAAGGTCGATTCACTGAGTAAGGCCGAAAATAAATTTATCAAGGACCTTCTTGCTATCCCATCGAGCAGCCCGACCATCCCAATGCTCTTGGACACTGGCTGCAAAGCCATAAGGGACCAGGCTCGGCTTCGTCCCCTTCTGCTCTGGGCACGTTTGTGGAGGGTCCCGGAGCTACAATCTTACGCCAATGGGCTGGCAGAAGTGATGCATGCTGATGGTTGGAGTAGCATCAAATGGCTGAAGGACATAAAACATCTTTTGGGGGAACTGGGTCTGGCCTCTTGCTGGCATAGTCACTCCGCTCCACCAAAGAAGACTCTAAAAAAACTTTTCTGGGAGTGGGTTGACGTGAAGCGCTCTAGTAGCCAGCAGCATTGTAAAACCACCGCAGCTTTCCTGTTGTTCAAAGACGTTGTCTTGTATGAGCCATATATGGATATTATAACAGTTGCCATGGATAGGTCCTTGTATATAAAATTTCGGCTAGGAACCTTGCCCTTGGCGGATCTCTGTTCAAGGTGGAATAAAGCCCAGCACACATCACGCTTTTGTGCCTCTTGTTCGGATAAACCAGAGACGGTGCCACACTTCCTTTTCGAATGTCCGGACTATGGTCGCCCCAGATCACGTTGGCTTGGCCCCATTTGTAGAGAATTGGGGACTCGTCAGCACTCTGTTGCCCTTCGGATTCTTTTAACGAACACAGCCCCTCCTATTGTTTGTGCTGTTGCAAAATTTTTAAAATGGGCTTGGTTGATAAGACTTAGAAGACTGTCCATTTCAATTTAATTCTTTTTTAGCTAATTTATTCTGACATATCGTGTTTTAATTGCCATTCTATTTGTACAGTCTTACTTATTTCGACATGCTGTTTTTATATTTTTTGTACTGCTTTTATGATATGCGCATATCGAAATAAAGCATCAATCAATCAATCAATCGATATGATTTCATCATGGACTTATAAGTCTCTTTTGTCTCGCCGTCCTATTGGGCCCTCCATGCACGTTCAGCGGCTTTTGCATTGTCTACGGGATTGGGCGACATCTGCCGTGAACCAGGGGGCCGAGGACCGTTTGGTGTCGGATCTAGGGGGCTGTAAAGGGGCTAGCTCATTCAATCTAGCTAAGAGCCAGGACTGTAGGGTCTCTAGGTCGAACTCCAGATCCCCCGTGACGGAGAAAGGATGGTTCACCAGGGCCTGAGATAACATGTCGGGAGATACCTGATGGTACGCCGTATAGTTCCTTCCCAGTTGCCTGGAGGCTCTGATAGATGGTTTCTCGGTGCCAGATATTTGAAAATGAGCAAGATGGTGGTCAGACCACAGTATAGGCACAAGTGCAGTAACCACAATTGGTGAGGTGGAAAAGACCTGATCTAATGTGTGGCCTTTATCATGGGTCGGGCCGGAAAGATAGGGAAGCAGACCCAGGGCAGATGTAATATCTAATAACTTCACAACGTCCTGAGCCTGCTGATCTTCCATATGGAGGTTAAAATCTCCCGCCAATAAACAATGTTCCGATCTAAGAGCTAGTATAGCCAGGACCTGCTGGAGGTCCTCAAAAAAGGACCCCACAGGGCCCGGGGGCCGATATACTATGAGACCCTTCACAGTTTGTTGAGGTGATAGGGACAGGGTGAAAGCAAGAGATTCGGCACCCATGATGGTCTGCGTGGGCACAATTGCACACGTAAAATATTTTTTTACAACGAGGGCAACACCTCCCCCTCTTCCCTTAGCTCTATCTTGTCTATATATGATATACTCAGGTGGAATGGCAGCTGCAATATCCGGGTGCGATGATTCATGTAGCCAAGTCTCAGTGAGCATAAGGCAGGTGGGGTTGTTTGTAGAGAGGAGATCATAAATCTCCTGAGTATGTCTGTGAAGCGACCTGGTATTAAGGAGTAAGCAAGGGTGTTTAATGCTGCACTCCTTCGCGAGGGAGGTAATAGGGAGAGCCCTGGTAGGATGCCACTTACAGCCTGGACATTTATTTTTACCCCTGTAACGCCCAGGGAAAACGGAGTGGCAGGAGGCCTCCACAGAGCGCAGAGAGTGGAGCTCCTTGGATGTATACGACAACATATTGATGCAGGGAAAAGAGAGGTGACGGCCAAGAGATCCTGCCACGTCTCACGCCTCCGGGACGCTGACGGGCGCAGACGGGCAGGACTCTGGCGTGACTCCGGCGCAGATCCGGCGCGTCCGCAGTACGCGTCCGCTGCGCGGAGGGAAGGAAGAGCTTTATGTAGCGCTACTAGAGCGCGAGGGCGGAGAGTCCTACCCCCAAGATGGCGGCCCCAAACAGATCCCAGCCCTCGGCGTCAATACTTGGCCGAGGGCGGTCTGAAATCCCAGGTAAGGAGAAGGGAGCAGGTGAAGCGCTTAACAGCGCTAGGAAGTCTCAGTCTGAATGAGCAGCACGCTAGTAAATCAGGCGCGCTCACGGAATTGCACACAATGTTAAAAACACAAAAATAAAGTCAAATGCACACAGTTAAAAGCAGGTAGCAAAGAAAAGAAAGGAGACCTCCCGGCTTTCCGCCTCAGGAGGGAAATGGTTTGTTTGCAGTTGGTAATCCCTGACTGACAGGCAGGATTCCCTTTTGTAGCGCTACTAGAGCGCGAGGGCGGAGAGTCCTACCCCCAAGATGGCGGCCCCAAACAGATCCCAGCCCTCGGCGTCAATACTCGGCCGAGGGCGGTCTGAAATCCCAGGTAAGGAGAAGGGAGCAGGCGAAGCGCTTAACAGCGCTAGGAAGTCTCAGTCTGAATGAGCAGCACGCTAGTAAATCAGGCGCGCTCACGGAATTGCACACAATGTTAAAAAAACAAAAATAAAGTCAAATGCACACAGTTAAAAGCAGGTGGCAAAGAAAAGAAAGGAGACCTCCCGGCTTTCCGCCTCAGGAGGGAAATGGTTTGTTTGCAGTTGGTAATCGTACAGACGCCTGCCCAGCAATGGGCCAGAAGTGTCGGAAGTGTGGGCGCCAGAATCATTTTGAAGTTATGTGTGGAGATCACCGACGGGAAGAGGAAGGTGGCGCTGCACGAGCATCCCGGCTGGGTGTTCGGCATCATTATGCGCGAGCAGTGCAAGATCGCACCAAATCCGTGTCCGGATCATCAAACTCCAGCAGGGAGTCGAGACGATCTCAGTGGATCCGCAGATCGTCGTCACGAGAGTCCCGGTCAGGATACAGGGAACCTGAATACACGGATGAATACGTGAGCATGGTGGCTGACAGAGATCACTTAAAGAAGTATCCTCGCCTTGACATTTGGGTAGGGAATCATGCTGCCAAATTTGTGCTAGATAGCGGAGCGTCATTGAACTATATATCAGTGAATGAATACAAAAAAATGAAAGCATCACCGTGGTTAAGCCCCGCTTACGTCCGGGTGTATACGTGGATGGCCAAAGAGCCGCTTAACTGTCTTGGAAAGTTTTCCACTATACTTCAATACAAAGCAATGTCAATACCAGCTGTCATTCATGTTATCGAGGGTTCAGAGGCGGACTGTCTCCTCAGCCTGCCTACTGTCGAGCGCCTTCGGCTGGTAGAAATTCTGTATAGGGGTGGTGATGACCCAGGTATAGTACACCAATTCCCGAAACTATTCTCGGGTCTGGGAAGGATGAACCAGTTTCAGATTAAACTTCGCATAGATGAACAAATCCGCCCTGTGGCTCAACAACTCCGAAGGGTGCCCGGGCATCTCCAACAAGCTGTCGACAAGGAGATACAAGAATTATTGAAACATGACATTGTTGAGCGAGCGCGTGGTCCTGTCCCCTGGGTGTCACCAGTTCTTATCGTCCCCATGCAAGGGACGCCCGCAAGAGTACACCTGCATGTGGATATGAGAGTGCCCGGCATGGCCCTTGGCGAGGAGCGCCATGGAGGGCCCCATCTGAGTGGAATGAGGTGGACACTAAATAAGGCTATAGTGTTTTCCAGACTTGACCTCAACCGTGGGTATTCCCAGCTAACACTACACGACAGGTCGCGATACATCACGACTTTTGTCACACACATGGGACTATTCTGCTACAAACGATTGAGTGAAGACATCCCTGCAGCAGCAGAAATACTGCAGGAAGCGATTGGCAAAGTCTCGTCATGAGACGAGATGAAACATGGTTCCAAAAGGGCTCTACTAATGCTTTTGTGACCATCTTAAGATGGCCACCATGCTAGCAGAGACGCTGTACCACGTGTTTTCCACGCTGCAGCGTCTCAGCGTTCATCCTCTTTATTGAGGCAGAACGGCGCGGACATACGAGAAGGAGACAACGCGCTCGGCCCGACAACACACGTTGAGACGTAGAAGATCTGGGCACTGGTGGTTATATACCCGTTTTTAGAAGCAGTTGAAGTTTTTCGTCGCTCTATTTTTGGGGTTGTCGGGTGCGGACGGAAACGGGATGTCATTTTGCTTCGTGTCGGTTCGTCTTGTCATGGTTCTCCCACAATATACAGGCATTGGGAGAGCGATTCTCTGCAACCCACAAAAAGTATTGACTAAGAGTTTGAGAGTTTTGTAAGCCACCCGAGAGCTTTTTTCGGATATCGTTGATATCATTTTAGTAACGATTCCCTGAACTTCGCACTCTATGGATATGCGATAGTTTCAGAATCCCACATGTTTGAGCTACAACTGAAGCTGGTACAAAGTGGTAGACCCCCTCCTTTTAAATTAGACAGCACAAGGGGCTTGTCAATTGACATACAGCTTATGCATAAAGAAATTAACACTGCTGACATTTTTGTGCGTTTGTCTTTGTTCTGTCGTTTTTTTTTGTGTTCCTAGATTGATGATTACAATCGTTGTGACTATAGAAACTCACCTCCGGAGTATCATTTTATACTCTGGCCCCTCAGCAGCTGGTACGAGTGAAAGGGGTTGCTTGAGGGTAAATATTCAGAATACAACATCACACACACATTCCCAAAGGGCGTGTACTGTGTTTTTAATATATTTCTATTGTGCTTCCTTCTAGACAGTTGACATAGAACAGAGTGTCCGACAGTGGTGTGGCAACAAGGTGTGTAGCCCTGACGAATCTGCCAAAGACATTGAGGCAGAGAAACATGTTGGCGAAAGGTAATGGTATGCGAGAATAGCTACCAGCCTTTTTAATTCAACAGTGCACACCCATTTTCTATGAATAAATTTGTGGAGAGGTATGCCTGCTGATCTTAAGCACTTTGTGTTTGTCACTAGCAGATTGGAGCTGCTACCACTTTTTCTTGCACTTTTGGTTTTTTGCTTTGAACACACTTTTTCTTTTGAACTGAATGACGACCAGTGATGAGAAAAGGGGCCCAGTCTGGAGATTACGTGCCAGTTACCCCAAGGATGGTGTTCCCGTGAGGTGTCATTCGGTTCTTCACATTTTTCTGTGCAGAACTCAATCTCATGTGCTGGAGAATTGGTATTGATCAAGGTTTCAGGCAGCTGTTTGTTGTTTTATGCGACTGTCAAGAACTGTTGGCCAATAGGTTCTCTTTTTAAATTCTTAAATAACTGTGGACGTACTGCAGCTAATATCCCTGAGGAACAATACGGTATATAGGGGAGTATAACAGTGATCAGGACTATATGACTGGTCTGTTATAAAATCTACTGACACAACTTACGTCCGAAGGACAGGGTTTTTTCTGTTGTTGATAATAAGGGATCTGTGCCTGCATGAGGATGCGCTTGGCAGGGACGAATTCTCGACATGCCGCTTGAACAGCCGGAATGAAGTCGGGATAAAATGAAATGGTGTTGTCTTTATGCAAAAGTTGACCTTTTTCCCTGGCCAAGCGCAAAATAAGATCCCTGTCCTGATAGTTCAACAACTTTGCCAGAATGGACTGTTCCCATGAGGCACAGGGTCAGACTGATTTGCATATAGCCATGTCTGAAATGGGGTGGCTGAGTGGGCTAAAGAATGGTGATGGATTAAACCCAGATCAGTTGACTGGGGGTGAGTGTTTGATTTGCTCAAATGCTCCGTCCATCATCCCCTTTTGTATCGCTATACTTACAAATAGTCATGGATTGAAGGACCACAGACTCTGGACTTCATTTGATGGGTTTATTATAAGGACAAAAATAATTGAATATAAACACACCTTGATATCAGAGTATATATATATAGATAAAAATTAACACAGAGCCGAGTCAACGAATATAATTCATTCTGCATAAAAGGCATAATGTGATGAACTCCAAAAACAAGATGCAACACGGAAAGGAAGCTGAATCCAATTCTCTTTTCATTGAGAAGAAAACAAAAGTTATCTTTCCCTTCTCTGTCCTCAATGAGGATCCTGCCTATCTCCCTTATATCATACCCCAAATGTGTCAGCACATGTTGACTTTCTAAGAAGTACTCACGTCAAATGGGTCTGATAGTTTAAGGCTATGGAGCTTGCTCTAAGATGCTCCTTCTCCTCCGAAAAATGCAGAAGTCTCTTGAATCTGTCCATGCGCATCATACAAAAAGACAATGTTCAGCCCCCCAATACACCACAGAATAAACTTTTCAATTGCAACATTTCTTCCACAGGAGCCGTGTTGTTCAGCTTCTTTCCAGAGGCCTTGGCTCCCAGATCAGCCAGATTCTTCAGAGACACTCCGGGTATCTCCTTAAATCTAAGAATAACGAGGTTGAATTCCTGCACCTGCAGTAGGATGAGAACATGCGATCTTCGAATACAAAAAGGATTAATTTAATTATTTCTTGCGCAACCAAGGAGAACTGAACTCTAAACAACCTGCATTGGTGGGCTACAGTGCAGGCAACTTAAACAATAGACAGTTAAATTGTATGAGTATAATTTTATCCTGCACATTATGCATACAGGAATTATAGACTTTTCTAATACGTACAAATACTACTGAAATGTGCATACGACAATTTAACGCTGATATGATTTGAATAAATGCATTTAATAGTCATGAAACACTGCAAATGATAAAATATATGTGAGTGCATTTGAACCATGAGTATAATGCACACATACAATTTAGAGTGCTGTAAGCGCTCTATCACTTTCATGGCATAGAAGTACAAGAAGTGTTGGTTTTAATAACACAGTAGTGATTGTATGTACTTAGTAATAGGAGGGTGTCTTTAAGGACAGTTATCGCTGTAAAAAGTGCAGATCAAGTAAGGTTATACTACAGATTTCGAGGCTTTATGGAATGGAGGAAAGTGTTAAACTGTAAACACACCAAGAGGCTTAACGTGTTGCGGTATGCGCGATGACTAGAGTTAGTCACCAAGAAAAAGCCACAGGTAAACTTAAGTGACTTGCCCCTCCTTTCTAAAACATCCATCTAAAAACTCCACACCTAACTGTGTACACCAATACATGCATTAAGGCATTAAATAGTGCATTCGAAAAGGATACTATTTTTTTGCGTCGCCTAGAAGGCAACTCCAAAATGTAGCATCTGGAGACATGTTCACTTTTCTCTCTTACATCCTGAGAAACAAATTGGAACTCAATTCAAGTGGATGCCCACAAAACCTCCCTGAAAAGTAGGCTGCAGCTGAGTATTCAAAAACTGTGAAAATCACCTATAGAAAGTTGACCAAAAACACACTTTAAACCTGTGTCATCCACTGCATGACTTCATGACACAATTTCCACCTCAGTAACTAAAAACAGGAGTTTGAACCAGGAAAATGTATGTGGAACACACTTGCCAATGACCACTGAATCATGCACAGTAATTTTTTTGAAAACATATGTTATTGGTTTTCTTCCATCATACAATTTAAAGCATTACTTGCATCATCCATGTCCAACAAATATGTCCCCGTGTGCAACTCTCAACTCACCCCAGGATCCCTCCCCCTTACTCTTGGTGGTGTGGGCATGTTCACATTTCCATATCTCATCACATATTCAGCAGTACAGACAGTTATTCTCCTCGTTGTTCATCTTCGATGACCACATGCACGTTTATAACTTAATCACCGCCCCCCTCCGATTGTGGTTCCAGCAAAACTTGGACCAGCGCCTCCCACGCTCTCGCCATCTCCATTGCCTTGTCATTTCCCACCCGTTTAGCCTGGCGGAATCTAACGACACTCTCACTACTCGCCCACTTACAGAACTCTGTGCGCCAGCGCCTGCCTGAAGGCCCCTCCCTTGATTTCCAATGCCAGGTTATCTCCCTCTTAGCTAATAATAGCCCTAAATCAATGAACTTGCTGGTTATTTTAGTTTTGGCTGTGTGCGGGAACCAGTGCAGCAGGCAAGTCGCCATATCATAGTCTAGCTGTCTATCTGTGATTGTATTCAAGAGGTCCCCTATATCTGCCCAGTAGCTCCCCATATTTGGGCAGTGCCATAGCATGTGTTCCAGTTCTACATCCCGCTCCAGGCATCTAGGGCATGCTGCACCCTGGACCTGAAAGTATTTCCTAATCTTCCCCGGAGTCAGGTAAGCTCGATGTAGTATGAAAAATTGTACTTGCTGGAACCGCGCATTTCTACTCCCCTTCCATGCCCTCCTAAGAATGTGGCCCCATGCGGCTTCCGGTATTGGTCGGCCTATGCTCGCTTCCCATTTTAATTTTAGGTCTGTTAACGGTCTTAACCCTTCATGCAACATCCTAGATTGGGACAAGTGATCGCTTTAATGGTACCCGCCGCCATTACAACATATTGGCAGGCCATCTTGGTCACAGGCTCCGGCTGCCCGCCTCTCCAGTACTTCCGAATCGCTGCTGTTACAGCTGCGTGAATCAGGAAGCTTCCTTTGGGAAGACCATACATCTCTTGTAACGCCTGAAAGGGCATGAGCTCCCCATCCATGTACAAATCCCCCACCATGAGGATTCCCAGCTGCTCCCATTCCAAGAGGGGAGTCCAGTCCCCTCCATGCGGGAGCGCAGTCAGCATTCCCAGTGGAATCTCTGGAGCGTATGGGTGGGCCACACCGGCTTTCCATTGGCTCCTGTTCCAGCACAGCCTCAGTGTCCTCTCTTCTATTGTGAGGTCTCTCAGATCAATTTTCTGCTGTAAAACTATGTAAGATAGTATATGACGTTGTATTCCCTGTCCTCGCCCATTTTCAGGGCCCCTGAATTCCGTTGCAATTCCCTGTGTTAGAACCTGCAGCTGAGCCTCCAGGTAATAAAGCTCAAAATCGGCTACTGCCATCTCGCCCTCTAGTTTAGGTCTCATCAGAGTAGCCAGTGCAACACACCGTCTCCCAGTGCCCCACAAAAAGCCTATTGTCATGGACCGCAGTTCTTTAAATATTTGCGACGGTATCCAAATTGGAAGTGTGCGGAAAGGTAGGGCCACCATTTTGAGCAACACTACTCTCCCCACTACCGAAAGAGGGAGCGTGGACCAGAACGCCATACATCCCTTCACGGCCTTTATGCAGCGCCCCATATTCACTTCCAGCAAGTCTACGTTATCATGATAGATGCTGACCCGTAAGTAGGTGAGGCACGCCGGCTCCCATGTAATCTCACCGACTGACGGCAGTGGTTCCAGCCCCGGTTGGATCGGGAATAGACACGTCTTACGCCAGTTTACCCTAAGGCCCGATACCTTCCCGTAGTCCGCGAGCAAAGAGGCTCCTTCTCGCACTGCTTCCCCGGTGTTCTCCAAAAAAAGGAGCAAATCGTCCGCATAGAAAGAAATATACTGCGGCGTACTGTTGAGCATCAAACCCTGGTAAATTTGTCCCGATCGTGCTTGGACCGCAAGGGGCTCTATTGCCAGCGCGAATAATAGTGGCAATAGCGAGCACCCCTGTCTCGTCCCCCTTAGAACTGGGTATTGAGTAGATATTACCTCCCCCAGCCGTACTCTGGCCGTGGCAGAGGAGTACAATACTCTCTTCCAGTGTCCAAACATTTCACCCAGTCCGAACCGTGCTAGCACTCTGTGTAGGAATGCCCACTCCAGGCTATCAAACGCCTTCTCCATATCAACAGAGAGGACCCCCGGAGATCTCGATCCAGGCTGTCCCTCAGCTATCACCCTTAGTAATCTTCGTATGTTCGAAGCAGTGTGCCTAGTAGGGATAAACCCCGCTTGGTCCGTATGAACCAGCGTGGTCATGTACGGCAGAAGTCTGGTTTCTAATATCCGGCTCAATATCTTATAGTCCACTGTCAGCATGGATAATGGCCTATAAGAGGCCACGTCTATATCCGGCCGCCCCGGTTTGAGTAACGGAATAATCAGTGCTTCCCGCATCGACGTTGGTAGACGACCCAGCTCCCCGGCCTCCTTATAAACCTCCAAAAGGCGGGGTGCCAAAATATCGATGTATCGTGCATAGAATTCTATGGGTAGTCCATCTACTCCTGGCGTTTTATTCCGGGCCATGTTTTTGATTGCGAACCGGATTTCGGCTAGTGTGATGTCCTGCCCTAATATGTTTGCCTGTTCCTCCTCTAACTGCGGAAGCGGAATCTCCACCAAATATGTCTCTATATCCACATCCTCCGCCTCCAACGCACTCTTATATAGGGTTTCATATTAGTGTAGGAACCGGGCGAGCACCTCTGCTTGTGAATGGACCAGAAGCCCTTTGTCATCCACTATACTCATGATCCGGCCGCTCTTTGGGATTGGGTCCGCTAGCCATGCTAGCAGTGTTCCAACTTTGTCCCCTTCCGCATGTACTCTCGCCACATAGCTCTTGTGCTCAAAACTTTGCAACCTCTCGACTTCGCCCGCTACCTGTTCCTTCGCTTCGAGTAGCTGCTCTTGTAGCGCCGGCTCTTCCGGCCTTCGTCTCTCTATTGCCCTCAATTTGTCTTCTGCCTTCATCACATCATTAAGCACCACCTTCCTCGCTCCCGAGTATTTGCTGATACATATCCCTCTTATGACTACTTTAAAGACGTCCCACTCAACTGCTCTGGTGGAAGCCGTCCCTTGATTTCCTTCTTAGTAGTGCTCAATGCCCTCTTGTATTTCCGTACGGAATACCTGATCCTCCAGCGTTTCGGGATGGAGCCGCCATGGGGGGATCGTGGATCGCACTCGAAGCCATTTAAGCGACAGTAACATCGGGTTATGATCAGAAATAGTTTGTGTGAGGTATTCAAAATGTGCTGCTATGTGGGCGATCATGTGAGAGCATAGGATTGTGTCTATCCTAACATGTAGCTTGTGTATGGATGAGAAGAAGTAATAATCTCTATCTCGGGGGTCATGCCTGCGCCATGTATCTATTAACCCCCATCTGTCTTGCCAGTCTGACCTGCTTTTGGCTAGTCTCCGAACTGTTATTGCGTTAAAATCACCTCCCACTATGGCGGGGCCTGCCAAATAGTGCGCTAGTGTACCGGACAGTCTTTCAAAGAAGCGTGCTTGATCTACGTTTGGGGCATATATGCTACATAACACGATGTCCCTCCCATATAGCCATCCCTCCACCGCCACGAACCTGCCCTCTGTGTCCAAAACGTGTCTCGTGGCCTGGAAGGGGACTCCCGCTCTCACCCAGATAAGTGCCCCCCTAGCGAATGCCGAGTATGCTGTGCTGAAGACTTGCCCTCTCCATCTGCGCTGCAGCGCCTGACCCTCTGCTCTAGTAAGATGTGTTTCTTGTAGTAGGGCTATCTGTATACCCCTCCTCACTAAATATGTGTGTATCTTATGGCGCCTGGTCATCGTGTTCAGACCTCCTACGTTCCATGTGATGCATCGTAAGTCAGGTAACGTTCCCATTGTGACTATCTCCCAGCTTCATGATTCTCGTGTCACGTCCGCCCACACCACCATTAACCCCCCATACAGCAACATCCCACTCAACACCCACTTCCCTTCCCCCAGAACAGGACCTAATAACAATCTATCAGTCCCCATCCAAACTTCACAACAATACACACAACTATATTCTGTAGTAGTCACTACAGATTGCCGGAAGGGCAATTGAGGCATGCCTTCCGCCGTACTGGGTGTGACTGCAGGGCCCTTGTTACTGTCCATCTCTGAAATTTCAGTGTCCAATCTCATCTTTTCTTCCTCTGATTCAGTCCCCACCGCCGACTCTGTTCTCTGCTATCCAGTTATCACAGCCGTCGCTGCCAGCGCCCCCTTGTTTTTCTGCCGCCATTTGCGTTATTTGCTGTTTGCTGCTGTGTGGAGATCGCCGACACCCTGTTGGGTCAGGGTGTCGGCGATCTCCACGATCAGTGCCCGCTCTGTACGTTTCAAGCCACGCCCACGCATCTGCAGGCGCAAAGAAAAACTGCGTTGCACCGTCCACAATAATTCTTAATTTTGCCGGAAAGATCAATGAGTACTGGATCCCTTCGTCCCTCAGTTCTTTCTTAACTGCCAGATAAGAAGCTCTGCGTCTCTGAATCTCCTGCGTATAATCTGGGAATATTGTGACCTTACTATTTCCTACTGTGAAGGGCCCTGCTGTTCGCGCTCTTTGGATCAGCGTATCTCTATCTTTATAGTGGAGTAACTTGGCCACCACCGGCCTGGGCTGGCGGCCAGGCAGCGGAGGCTTAGCCGGGACCCTATGTGCCCTCTCCAGCGTAAAATAGGGAGACAGTCCCTGCGGGGCAACTACTGTTTTAAGCCAGGTCTCCAAGTAAGCCATCATATCGGCCCCTTCTGTTTTTTCCGGCAGGCCCACCATGCGTATGTTGTTGCGGTGATTACTTTCGGAGTCTTCTGGCCTTTTTTCCAACATCTCTATGGGTTCCAGAGCTTGCCCTAGTTTGAGCTCCACAGCTGCATGGGCTGGGGTCAGGTCCTGAAGTGCCAGTTCATTTGCTTTCACCCTATCCGCCAGCTGCGAGTGGTCTGCACGCAGAAGCCCCAGCCCAGTTGCAACCTGCGCAATGTCCTGCTGTAGGGCCTCTTTCGTCGCCGCAATGGCTTCTAGGATCTTGTCAAGATGTTGACGCAGCCCTGAGTCCGACAAGGCTTCCTCAGGTCCTTGCTCTGCGCCACCAGTGTCATCCTGCCCCGTCGCGTCCTCTTTCTTGTTTTTCGGTTTCATTCCCACAGTCGGTCGTCTCCCTGTACTCTATGGGTTACCGCGGTGTACCAGGGCTCACTTATTGTTGCTGCGATGCCCAATACCCTAATTGTGAGGAAGCACACTGTGCGTAAGTCCAATGTCTTTTAGAGTTCCAACAGTGCGTGCCGAGTAGAATCGATTGCTGGTGGTGCGGCTCCCTGAATGACTCCCCACTCCAGCCCTAGAGTCCTGCAGTCTATTTCTCTGAGGCCCTAGCCGCTTGCAACAGCCGTGCTCGATATCACTTCTCGTTGCGGGACCTAATGTCTCTCCTGCTATTATTGCGTCCGCGAGCTTCCTAGGTCTGGATTCACACTCTGGCTGTTCTTTGAGCTCTCCTGCCTACCAGCCGACAGCTCCGTCCGTCCAGCCTTCAGCAGCGCTCTCTTATCATGCCGGGGCACCGGGCCCCTTCCTCCCCAGTCCCAGACACTGTGCCTGCCTCCAGTCACACCAATTGCTTGTTGCCTAGCACGTACCCCCTAGATGTCTTCTCCTCTTTCTCGGTCGCGTGGGGTTCAGAGTCTGTTTTCAGCCCTCTCACTGTTGCTGCCTCGTAGCGTCTCGTGCCTGCTCCCTCAGCCTGCTACCGCTGATCTCGCGCCCCTGCCCTCGCTCATGCGGTGTCGCGTACCTGTCCCCCGCTCCCACCTCTGCAGTACAGGTTCCAGGCACACTCCACCACACTTACCCGGGTACTGTAGTCGGGCGCTGCAGCTGGGTGTTCTTCCCCCTTGTCCAGCGCGTCAGACTCTGCACTTCTTCCGCCACTGCCGTGTCTCTCAGGGACCCTGGGCCACTCCGTTGTCCATTTCCGAGGCCTGCGGTCCCTACGTTGTGGTAACTGATCTCTAGGTGCTCCTCCGTTCACTGGCACTCCGCCTCCCTGTCAGCGTTTATAGACGTCGCTCCTCTGTGCCTTCTCTCCCGCCCAGTTCGCAGGCAGCAAGACTCCCGGCTCGTGGCTCCCTGGTGCCGCTCCTCAGAGGGTGGACGGTCCCCCGGCCACCATTTTGGCCTTCCCTTTCGGCCCGTAGGATAGTTCAGGCAACGGTGTGTCCGGGACGATGTGTTCGTCCACTCCACCTCGGGTGCTGCAGTGTAGGCTTCTCCGGTCTCGGGGCTTGTGTTGCCCTCTCACGCTGGTGCACTCAGGAGCTTCCGTGTTGCGGCATACTAGTACCCACCAGCCTCCGCCGCCATCTTGCCGCTGCCCCCTAGTCAGATTGTCTTTCACCGTTCTCGCCTGGGTCACGCAGAAGGCACCGGGTGTTCCGAGGTCGTCCGCATTCTTTCCCTTCACTTCTCCGACTCTCGGATCTCGGAGATTGCAGCCAGATTCGGGTTTAAAACAGGATATTTGAGGGATCGGGTCCGGAGCTACCAGCTCACGCCACCTCTCCCATCGGCGCTCAAGCCACACCCTGAATCATGCACAGTAATACCTAAAAAATACTGAAAATCAGTTTTCTATGACCACTTTTGAAACTCCTTTCTCTCCAACAATCTGATAACATTCCTTGTCGGCACATCTTTTTTCTTGTGGAATATTTGTATTAAGCTTCGTACATGGATAAACAATATGACATACCCATCTAAACTGTAAGAGGCATGTATTAGAGCATTTATTCAATAACAACCAATCCCCCAATATTAGTCCCAAGCCGGACTGCATCCCACGGCGGGACATTACATGCTGTCATCCGATCCCTTGCTTCCATCGCTTCTGGAGCCTCTCACATTCCTTTGTCTTGCTACATTCTACCTCTCCCGTACCTTTTTCATGTCACATCTCTTGCTGACACATTTTATCAAATTTCATGGACAGCCCCTTGCTTGAAACACCAACATCTCTGTTACAATACACAAGTCTATACCTTCTACGCATTCTCACAGGTTCGGTAGCAGCTTCGTATAGCGGTCAAGGGATTGTTATCCGATATGCCTAGGCATATCAATTGCAGGGTGAGTATCACCATAAGATCTAGCACCTTCAAGTGTCTGCCACCTACCAGTACCCTCCAGCCCGCCCAAATCATCAGGGTACCCCTCACCCGGGCATCCCTCAGACAGTGGGCATTGGCAGTCCTCTATAGCCTTTTAACTTCCGCAGGTGGCTTAAGTGATCCTAGTCCCATAAAGGGGTCTCCAATGTCAATTTGCCCTGCCAACCCACGGGTCAGGTTGCCTGTTTTCATGTTTTCACAACTGGTGCCTTTGGCAGTGGCAGAGCGGCCAGCACACTCCCTTCATATAATCTCTGGATGTAGAATTACACCTACCATGAGGCCTGCTATCTCTAACTCTGAACAGGAGGCCCCAGTGTTGTTTGTCCTTGCACACTTGTCAGCAGTGTCGCTACTGATCCTCCGGTGAAATTAACTGAGCACCTTATGCACACTGCTCTGAACAGACACGTCTGCCTACTCAGCCTGTACGGTTTTGGAAAGATGGACAAGTTGCACCGGGTTCCGTGCATAAAATTATAAAGCAAACCATAAGTTGAACACTTCTAATTATAAATTAAATTAAACAGAAAGATAGAAAAATATTCTTTTTATTAAATACTCTTTTTTTATACTTTTGCTTATTTAAAAATTATACATTTGCTTCTTGTCATTTGATAATGAATCTCATTTATATCTTTCAGCAACAAAGGTCAATTGTTCCTAATTACACCGTGATTATTTTGTCTTATAAATTATTGACAACATAGAGATGGAGGGGTTATAGTTGCGATGATCTTTGGTGATAGTACACAGAACCAATCAACGCGTTTCGGCTACTGCCTTCTTCAGGAGTTCTGTATAACTCTATAACTCTATGAGACAAGAAAATGTATATAAATTATGTAAAGTGACAACGTATTATAGAAATTCTTATTTGTACAATCTGCAAATATATATGGGGCATAGATTACATGTGGGTTACAAAGTTCTGTACTACATCTTTGTTGCGAGGTGCTACTATCTTACAAATAAACAATACTTATCTTATAACAAATCACATACAGTGCTGTACACATCCTATTAATAAATACATCATTTATTGGATTC
The DNA here is from genome assembly GCF_964261635.1 of Lissotriton helveticus. Lineage (NCBI taxonomy): Eukaryota > Metazoa > Chordata > Amphibia > Caudata > Salamandridae > Lissotriton > Lissotriton helveticus. The sequence goes on from NC_136068.1 coordinate 668,725,003, forward strand.
AATACTGTACAAATTTTATATACATGGCAAACAATTGTACATATTATACACTTTATACATAACCTATTTACATGATTTACTAAGAATGTTGTTCCTACCCTGTATTGATTGTGGTACATCAAAGAGCCCTTCACCCCTCCTTCTTTCCCCCTCACCCTGTTTTTTGGCTAAAGTTCTGTAGTTCTTTCCTGAGTTGCATGACATAATTAGATAACTCAACATTATTTGTCATTCTACATGTTTCTTTCCTATCTGACGGGAAGACCAAATTGTAGGCTTGGGTGTAATTAATACTTTTTTATCATGCCTCCTATTTAGCCTAGATTGAGACGGGTGGATATATATAGTAACTCCTACTTACATTACAGATCTTGATGTTACTTGATCTTTTTTTTCCTCTGGGTTACAATTCCATGTGTCTGACGATATCTCGTGGTGCTAGGTTAAAAAATGAACAGTCCCATATTTACTGTGCTGACCTGGACTTCCAACCACTACAGGGATGAGGTGAGTAATAAATAATTACATACCTAATGACCTGGGTTTGAAGTTTTAGATGGAGTCGTGGATCTGAATATGTGGCGTGAACAGCCCACTCTCTCCCTTTGTTTCAAGTGGCTAGATACACGTTCTGTGGTATCTATATTGTTCTCTAAGAGATGGAGAGATGTTTAAGATAAGGTTAAATTCACTTATCCCCTGCTTAGGCACATCTTTTGCTGGTGAACAATAGCAAGTTTAAGTATCGATTTTCAGGAGATACCTGGCTTCGAGGTAGAGATCACATGTCAAGCGGGGATTTGCAATAGATGGTCCATGTTCTTTGAGATAACACTCTTCTTGGAGGTCAGCTCTGATTCTGGAAAGTAAAGGAACTCGACTAGTATCCGTAGTTGTTTGACATCTGTCTCTCTCTCATTTCTCCCCGTGATTTTTATGTTGTGATGCCTTCTACGAGAGCTAGAGTATGTTTTATCCCCCGCTGCCCGTATAACATATTGGGATGGTTGGTTGCTCTTAATTACCTAAGGCTGCTCACCTTCACAGGCTCCCCTTAAATGGTGCTCTCACGGGCTCGGCATATGTATGGTACCTCCCGCTTCCCACACAGACGCTTAAGCCTTCTGATTAGCCCGCATCATTAGGAGTCCATATTTTAAGTGGTTGTTTATCTTGCGATGAGTGGGCCCGCCATACATGGGTACCTATGGCGGCCACACTCTACGCATTTATGCAACCTCGGCCAAAGGACCCGACTGTGGCCTAAACTCGATACCTATGCCAGTTCCCGTTGCTAGCTCCCCGTTTACCAGGGTACTCAGCCTGTAGGTCCACTGGTCTCCATAAATGAAAGAAAAGAGGAAATGAATGTCACCATATCAAGTGTGTAACTAAAATATCAGTAACGCATGAATGCAACCCAGCTGATCTGAAATGACTGTGAATCCAACAATGCACAGCACACATGATTGCCAATGATAAATCTACTACCAAGTAGTGTGTATATCTGTATTGTACACACCTAGAACTTGGAATTTACTAATACATATGTAACTTCTACACCACGTTGGCTTCAAGTTATTGGGAGATACAACGTCCATCCCTCATATCAACATGAAGCATATCAGTACAGCAAATGATCAGGCCATTGCACTTCATGTAGCGGATGTCTCCCAAAGTCTTGCAAACGAGTCAAACACAGCAGGGATAGTTCACTATGTCAACATCTAACCCTTTTGTCCTTCCCAGCCTGAACCCACCAAATAATATGGATGTACAAACCACACTTACAATAATAACATTCTACTCTATGTCTGAATAGATTAATCTGGCACTACATCTGGCCGCACTCAGGACACTGCCCAGACACCACTTCCTCCTCCCTGGATCAAGCCTCCAGTGATACAGAATCTCCTGAACCTATGGTCATGAAGGACCAACCATGTTCTATCTGGGCAGCCTGGACAGATGAAAACAGGAATTCTCATTGTGCCCATAACTATACAATCCACCTCATTATCAACATCTCAGCCAACATCTGCCCCAACAATCTGTGGACCTGGCACTGGCAGCAACATCTCATGCACTCCAGTCCCACTTTCGGGGTGAGGATTGACAGCACACTCACTGAGGATGGAGGAGTCAGTGGGAGGGGGCAGCTGGCCCAAGGCCACAGGCCCGTGGGGACAGTGGTGGTGGGAGGGTAACTGTGGGCCCACAGAGTGAGGCCACTGGTGCCACTGACGCCTAAACCAACATCACCACAGTCATGGGAGTCAATGTGGTCACCCAAGAAGTGATGGGCCAGATACTTGAGGAACTCTGGAGATGAAGCAGCTGCAGAGGTCCATAGACCAGAGGCAGGACACCCACAACGACAACATGGGCCAGCAAATTGGGATGCTGAGGGACATTAACACCACACTCTGCAGGGCTTTCCCTCCACCACCTATCCCTTCCTGTGGTCCAACTACATATGTCACTTCAACATCTGTGGCAACCTTAGAAAGGGAGGCCCTGTTAGGGGAAGACTTCTCAGACATCCCTAAGCTTGCAGCAGTGCCCTCCCCCTTATGCGCCGGGGGTCTAAGAAAAACAACCGGAGATTTGATTGGCATGGCACCCACCGCCACCAGCAAAAAATGTTGCACCTGATGTCCTCCTTTGTGTGCAATACGTTCACTTTGCTGACTATTCCTGTACACATTTACATTTCTGATGGGAGGAGTATGTTGGACTTTGGACTACAGACAATGAGTCTCCTACAACAATAGTTTCACCCACCAACACTGACAACTACACTACTGTGTTGTCACTATACATTTAGCTGTATATTTCCACATTGTGCACTGCAATAAATGCACTTGTCATAAAATCATTAGCTCATGTAGTATCATTCACATCTAGGAAATAATGGAGTTATCCCCTTGTGTATTACCAAATGTAAGTAGAAGCTACCTGTGTGAGCACGGACATATGGAATGCCAACAATGTGCATCTGAGTATCACAACCATGTCACCCCAACACAGACGTACAAGTGTACAGTCTCATGACATCTTTATTCCATAGTTCCAACATTAGGCTGGCATAATGTCATAAACACAGTTAAATAATACATCACTGATATGATCTGTATTAGTGACCACAAGTGTCATGTGTAGACCTCAACAACATGGTCAGAGGGGATACATCTGACAATGACAAATAGATTAGGCAAATGACACTGTGTTTATGGAATCAGTTGGAGTCATATTGCCAACCTCACAAAAGGAATAACACTTAATTGAAAAAAGGAACCAAAACATTGCGATACAAAGGTTTCTGAGTGCAGGTTCATTCCAATCCAGTGTTGCTGCATCTTTTGGAATGTCACAAACATTTGTCAGTGATGTGCCACAACCTCATGGCATATAATGATGACACACATCAACAGCTACATTAATTTCATACACATTGAGGACTTGGCCAATGTGAAGAGAGACTAGCATGATTTGGCCCAACAACAACATTGTTTGAAGAACATGATGGCACACATATTGCTAAAGGACCACCACATGACAGGGAACATGTCCAATGTAGTATCAGCAACGTCCATCCTATCGCTGTGCAAGCTGGCTTGGTACTGGAGTACCAAGTCTGTGCCAGACATTCCCAGGAACATTCCATGTCCACTTCGTACTTCAAAACAACATCAGATACCTGCTGATGTCACACCCCTATAATGTCATAAAGAAGATGACATGGTGAGGATACCTACAACAGACCAATCACAGAGATTAGCTAGGAAACCATGCATATGACAGCAATCACAGTCCACTTCTGGAGTACACAGTAAATGAGAAAAGGTCACCTACACAAAGCAACATCTACAATGTGTTCATGTGTCAAGACCTTTCTCCACAAACAGCTATGCACAGAGTTTCCCACAGCTGTACATACCTAACAAGTATCCATGAACATCCTCCTCACAGCTACACAACAACAGTCACTGTAACAGTCAAAGTCATTACATCTCACAACATACTTACACTCGTGAGAAGAAGTTCTGGATGACCTTTTGATGCATGTCAACTCTTTTCTCTTCACCACTGTCATTTGGCATTTCAGGATCCTCACACGGTGGCTCCTGCTGGCCTACATCCTCTACAAGGAGAGGGATGGTCCATCACAGTGCAAGGTTTTGGAGCATGCAGCAGGCTACGATGACACACCTCCTGGGAGAGTAGAGGAGGGCTCCCTCAGTCTTGTCCAGACATCTGAATCTGGCCTTCAGGTGCTGAAAAGCCTGCTCCACTGGCCACTATGTTCTACAATGGGCCTCAGTGAAGTGGACTCCCCCTGACGTTCTTGGACTCCTTAGTGGTGTCAACAACCATGGCAGGTTGGGATATGCTGAGTCTCCTAGATGCAATACAAATAAATGTGCAATAACGCTTCACTCATTTGCTGAAGATGCAACCAGACAACACACATACAAAGGTTGGACACATCATACTCACTAACAAGCCAGGCCCTCTCCAGTAGTAGTTCTGATATTAACTGGGGTGAGGTGCTGTTCTGCAGTATGAAGGAGTCATGGGCAGATCCTGGGAATCTGGTACAAATGTGTGAGATATATAAATCTGCTAAACATGTCATTTGCACGTTGATAGAAGTGCTACCTGTTACTATAGACCTGGTCTCTGGCTTGCAGTGGTATTAAGGCATTATGTGTGTCTGCAATAGCTCCAATCACAAGTGAGATGTGACTTAATCCATAAAAGTCACACTTCACAATGGCCAAATCTTCACATCTGGGTAACTGGATGTAGCTGCCCATGTGTCTCATCATTGCTGAAAGCACATCATGTACCAAACCACTGAACATAGATTGTGACATTCTACCAGATACAGCCACAGTGTACTGAATTGAGTCTGTGGCCAGGAAATGCAGTGTTGCTATGAGTTTCACCATTGGTGTCAAATATGTGGGATAGGTCCTTTGAGGAAGTAAATGAGGCTCCAACCAGTCACATAGACCTTGTATTATCTGTCTATTGAGTCAAAACTTCCTGATGACGTCTCTTTCTTCCATAGTTTGTGGGTCTAAAAATTACCGGAATACTGGAGCCTGTCGTCTCCTACCTCTGCCAGGGTACCTATGTGTGGAGTGTACACACATATGGATATTGGTCACAGTGTCCACATTAATGTATACCAAAACACAGTTAAATGTTATGTGAACAAACAGTACTGCATATGTGAGCAGGACACAGCATTTCACATCATAACTGTATAAAAAAACTTAAGCATACATAGCAACTTCTTGTATGAGGAAAGTGGAAGAGACGCCTTAACATTTTCTGTATGATATACGTCCCCCATTCACCACTGCTGTGGGAGAGCCTATTCCTGGTGGAAGGCCGCCTTAAGAATAACATTGACTTTCCAGATATATACAGGAGTCACCCGGATGAATCGGATCCATTGCATAATTTCAAGTTCCACCTATCATTCCTAATCTGTACTCCACATGTGTCTATAACAGCACTGTGCACATTATACACACTTCATTTGTATGGTGGATGTGCCTGGGTGGTAAACTCCCCTCCATTTGCAGAGTTTGCAGTGTTTTCCACACTCCGCAATACGTGGAGCACATATAGTTCCAAAACACTGCACGTAGCGTAGCAGCATGGAGCTTTTTCCTCACTCGTGCTCGTTAACTTCAAGTAGGCAAGCACGGGTGAGGAAAATCCACCTGTCAGTGAGACTTCCCAATACGGGCAGTCAGATTTCTCAACACAGGCGGTTGCAGATGGTAGAGACCTCTCGCATTGAGAAACCTTCCGTTCGCATTGATAAAGCTGCAGCTCGAGTAGAAAATCTTCTCGAGCCACAGAAAATAAGCAGTGGCCTCTTGTGCTGCGCATGGTGCCACTCATGCTGATTTTACAGTGGGAGAAAAATGCCCAGCACTGAAAATAAACATGAACGGCATGACCACAGGTACTCCAACGCTTGTGGAACTCCGTATAGCGTGTCAGATTTTTTAGTCACTTCACAGAGTTTCAAGTAGGCTAATTGTGGACATACTCATGTTGTAAAGTCCGCATTGCACACATTACTACCTTCAGTGCCTGTGTACACTGCACCTTAATAATCATTTGTTCATGCACAGTCGTGTATAACAATGAAATATGAGTAATGGTATAGGCAGAGGAATGGTGTCATACATCAGGTGACATGTTCCACCAACATATATGTACTTGTGGAGGCAAACTTATATGATCATTTTACAATGTGGTTTTCAACACTGACGTGGTGTATGCCTGTCCTCTGGATTCAAGATAGCCTGGCTGATGAGGATTATGAATCCGAAACCGGTCCCAGGATGCTTGTTTCCGGTCCATGGAAGACATGGCTTGGCAGTTCGGGCTGGACTGTTCCCATGAGGCACAGGGTCAGACTGATTTGCATATGGCCATGTCTGAAATGGGGTGGCTGAGTGGGCTAAAGAATGGTGATGGATTAAACCCCGATCAGTTGACTGGGGGTGAGTGTTTGATTTGCTCAAACGCTCCGTCCATCATCCCCTTTTGTATCGTATGCCTGTCCTCACCAATGGGACATGCAGGCTTGCCATCTGCTGGCAGATTCAAACAGCCTGGTAGGTTTATTCAACCCCAGCGGTCACAGCCATAGGCTGACGGTGGTTATTGGGATGGTTCCAGTTCAAGGAATGTGTCCAAATAACTGGGGAGACTGCCTATGTGGATGCCTGACCTCACTTTTGGGACGAGATCATTCGCCGACCACCGGCCGAATTGAACCACTCGGTAGGCAGATTCAACCACGGCGGTTACAGCTATAGGATAAAGTTGGAAAATGCTGCCATCGCAGTCCAATGGATGCGGCCATCTACACAGAAGACCGCCTATGTGGCGTACTTATATGTTGCAATTTGGAAATCAAATCTCTAGACACTGCTGCTTACGACACCTCATCATCATCAGTTGCTATTTGCCACCTCTGGGAGCTGTCAAGGCACGCTATTCAGGGAACATGTCTTTGCCTTCACTCCAGAGGAGATGGAGACCCTGGTCAATGAGGTCCTTCCCCTGTATTGCCAGCTCTATGGCTCACCAGAGGAGCAGAGGAGTACTGCTAATATAGTATGTTCTCTGCAACATTTATCCTATCCAATCCCGTAGGCCACAATGTGGCTCAGAGTCCCAGAATGACATCAGCATTTTGACGGGACCTTACTCCAGTTACGGCCCGTAGTCTTGGCCGGAACGGGAGGTTTGTCCTGGCGGTCAAAGGAAAAAGTAAAAGGAATAAAAAATGGTCCGACCAAACTACAGGATAAGGATCCCCTATGGTAATTTCATTGAGGTTTGAGCAAATGAGGTCCAAAGTGTGGCCAGCTCTATGGGTGGGATGAGAAATCAGCTGACTTAACCCTCCGTCCTTGAGCATAGCAAGGAAATTAAGGCAGGTAGTGTCTAATGCGTCCTCCGCATGGAGGTTAAGATCCCCCAATAAAGTAAAACTTGCATAGCGGAGACTAGCCTGAAGAATAAAGTCCTGGAAAGTAGATAAATAAGAGACCTTCGACTTAGGGGGGCGATAGACTAGGAATCCTGAAAACGATGTATTCGCCGAAAGCTGGATGCAAAAGGGGAGTCCTTCAATAAGTTCAATTTGTGAATAAGGGTAAGAGGAAATGGTCCAGTGCGACCTAAAAACAATCGCAATGCCACCACCGGGATTAAGGCTCTGTCTATTAACACATAACATTTTATAATTCGGAGGAATGGCTAAAGATATAGCAGGATTAGATTCATCTCCCAGCCACATTTCCGTCAAAAAAAGGAGGTCCCATTTATTGTCCACCAGTGATTGATAAATATCTAAAGAATGTTTCACCAAAGAGCGGCAATTAATTAGGCCCGCTTTGAGAGTTAAATTATTAGGATTTCTTAGACTTTGTCGAGGCCGAGGACGGGAGTGTAGGAAGGGGCAGGGAGTCTGCTGATTAACAATATCATGATCCTGACAACACGGACTGCAAAGGTTGGGAAAGGCAGAGAGATCTGCTTGCATCGGGAGGGAGAGGGCACAGAAGGTACGCTTCAATAAAAGTAAAGTCTCCTTACTAAGAATGATGACCTCAGGAGAAGAAAGTCCATCAAAATGTGCAGCCGCGGTCGCGTTCAGGTCGCGGACAGGCGCAGACGGGCAGGACTCTGGCGCGACTCCGGCGCAGGTCCGGTGCGTCCGCTGCGCGAAGGAGAGTCCATCCCCTTATATACTGGCCACTCGAATGAGTGGAGATGCTTTCCCCACCCAAGATGGCCGCCGCACTTCTGGCTGCCCGGGAGAGGATCTCCCCAGCCCCAAAATCGGCTGCAATGGAATTAGGAAGCAGGGCACTGCGGGGGTAAGTGAGAAAAAGTCACTGGTTGACTTGTTTCAAGTAAAAAACGATTTTCGAATTTTTAAAATGAATATTAAAAAATTAGCAGCAGGAAATCAAAGTGCTTCGAAATTCAAGCAGAAAAAGTAAAAGAATGCACCACAACCACAACCTCCCGGCTTCCGCCTCAGGAGGGACTCACAAACACAAACAGCTAGGACAGAGCCTGGCTCCAAGTGCCCCTTATGTACTGGCCACTCGAATGAGTGGAGATGCTTTCCCCACCCAAGATGGCCGCCGCACTTCTGCCTGCCCGGGAGAGGATCTCCCCAGCCCCAAAATCGGCTGCAATGGAATTAGGAAGCAGGGCAGTGCGGGGGTAAGTGAGCAAAAGTCACTGGTTGACTCATTTCAAGTAAAAAACGATTTCCGAATTTTTAAAATGAATATTAAAAAATTAGCAGCAGGAAATCAAAGTGCTTCGAAATTCAAGCAGAAAAAGTAAAAGACTGCACCACAACCACAACCTCCCGGCTTCCGCCTCAGGAGGGACTCACAAACACAAACAGCTAGGGCAATGGTATGTTGTTGTCATCCTATACACACTGCCACAGATGGCATATGGTGTGTCCCGTGATGCCAGGACTTCCTACACAAACACATGCAACCGCAGTATGATGTCCAAATTAGTAAACCACATGTCCACTGATCCTCAGAGTGGGAGTTCTCAGTTACACACATAGCAGCCCTGTGATTGCGGCCCCAAACTTTGAATGTAGTCAATGCAATGGTATCAGTGATGTCTTGGGCAGTTTGAATCAAGTAATTTGTTCAAACTGCTCAGGTGTCTGTGAAGTGCTGCACTATTACTATAGTCTACAGAAGGACACAATGGTGTGCTGTCTTATATGGCAATACCTTTCAGAGCACATGTGGTGTGGGCCACAGCTACATGATGCCAGTTGTCTGGCATAGTCAGGATAGGCATGATCAGGATGGGGGGTAGTACTCAGAGGACTTTAACAGTGTGCAGCTATGCTTGCTATGTACTACCTTTGATTCACCCTGGCAGATAACCTATATCTTTTATGACCACTCAGTGTCCTCAGCTATTCATCCATACAGGTCAACATCCATCAGCAGATGTCTATGTGGAAAGCCATCGCCCAGAAGGTGTGGACTCTGAGGGTCGCTCGTTGGTGCAGTGTTCACTGCAGAAAAAGGTGGGCGGACTTGAGACGCTGGGCTTGTAAGATTGTGGAGATCAGCTGAGGCTATCCCCCCAGGCAGAAGGGGCACATGCCAGACCCTGACCCCCCTGATGGCCCGCATAATGGCGGTGGCATACCTGGACCTTGATGGGCAGTTGAGAGCCCAACAGCAGCAAGGAGCGGGGTGAGTATTAGCCTGAGTCAAACATTATGTATGGCCTACTACCTTTTGTTGCAGGCAGCTATTTCCCCTTCAAGCTTGAAGGTGACTCGTCCCACACAATGGGAGCATTATTGCATGTGTAGTTCTAGAATTGTGTTAACTATAGACTAATGGCCATGTGACCAGGAACTAAGCAGGCCCCAGTCAAATTTGAGTTTCCATAGTTGAACAGCCACATGGCTGCCTAATGTCTCAGATAAACTACATTATCTTTTGATATCATGTGAGACAGTGCCAGTGAAGGAGACAGGGCTGAGACCGTTGGGAAAGCAACTGGCCACAGTGGTTCCCGTCAAGCCCGTGACACAGAGTGAACAAGTGACCCAGAAGGTGGTGGCAGTGCCATGGAGGAGCCAGATGGCTCATCATCATCTTTATCATCAGAATAAAGCTTCAGTGCCACTCCCGGGTGGTGGTGGACTCTCCTGGATCTGCGTCTGCAAAAATCCATGTCCACCATCCCCGGTCAATCTCCACCCTCCCTGATGCTTCCATCCAGCTTTCCTGGCCCATTCCCTTAAGACGGGGCAAGTCTCTATTGCACCAGGCACCTCACCCCCTGCCCCTGTCTCCCCTGCTGCCTTGAGTGTAGAGGTGTTGAAAAGTGAGTTATTAGATGTGTTAAATGTGCATCTACCACTGGCAATATGGCCACTAACACAGTCTAGGGCTCAGAATAGGTCTCAATTATTCCCATGCTCAACCCTTGGTAGATTGGCTTCAAGCAGTCGGGCTTAATTTCAGAGACAGGTATGTAAGGCATTTAAAATTCAGTAAATAATTAAGACACAGCACACAATAAAAATCCAACACCAATTTATAAAAATAGGAAATATTTTTATCTTTAAATATGACACCAAAATGAAATAAAATCCAATTTAGGGAACCTGAGATTAAAATTTGTAAAGAATAACCACTTTCTAGCATTTAGACTTCTTTCTGGAGTGTTTTTTCCAAACTTTCCCAAACTTCTGTATCTTCTACCTGCAGTTCCCATTGACAGTCCGAAGGGTCCAAAACACAATCCAAGGGCCTATAAACTTTAAGATGGTCCTAGAAAGTTTGGTACGACAATTCCCACAATGCACCTGGTTGAAACCCTTACAAGTCCACTGAATGCACTCCAGGTAGAGGACTCTTGGTGGAGTTGACGCAGGTGAGCTCTGTTAACCTGTAGCTTACAGAGAGCCCACTATTTATTCCTTTTGCTACAAGGTACATCCAGAGGGTTGTAGTTCCAGATAATTCAGCAGGAGCAGTCAGTCAAAACCAAGGGCCTGATAGTGCAAATCAAGTTTCCAGCTTGGCATCCACTCTCTTGAAGCAAGGTACAACCAAACAGCTGTAGTTCCAGATAATGCAGCAGGCGCAGATTGTCAGAATGCAGGGACTGATAGTGCAAATCAACTTTCCAGCTTGGCAATCCTTCTTCTTCTCAGATACTCTCAGATATTTATTCCGTGTTCTCTGGGGTCAAGCAGGAGGGCATTCCTGTCCAATGAGGTGCAAGGCAACAGCCCAGAGCATGACCCTTTCCTCCAAAGTGTGGCAGAATGGTCTCCCAGAAAACACTATTCTTCCAATATTCAATGTGGCTGAAGTCTCAGCAGAGAAGAAAGAGCAAACTAAAGTAACCTCCAGGATGGCTAATTTCCATAGCCCCCTCCACCTGACATCTGCAAATTCCTTAATCCTGCCATCTGGCTGGGCTCAGAGTGGAAGGGGGTTAGATGGAACTGGCTGTCTCTGCCTGTCCCCTTCTGCCTTTGGAGCAAATGCTCTATGACCCCTTCCCCCTGCTTTGGCATTCCTGTGGAGCAGGGTCCTATTACAAGAGATAGCTTCTCTGGGATGAGCCACTTATCATTTCATCAAAGCAGCCTCACCCATGCTGTGAAATCTGACCAATCAAGGCATACCACTGTAAGGCTGAATTTTGGCTCACAGACAAGAAAGTCTTATAACTTATTTTTTGCACATTTCAGGATAAATATTGTTGGATTTATCAATACCATTCTCCTAGGTCCTTAAATGGTATTTGTCATGGTCATGGACTGCGGCTCTAGGGGCACCACTGCCATGCTGTCACAGTCTGGTGGTAGTGATATATGGCGCTGTGTTGCAAGACATTATTTGCGGCGTTGTGTCAAATGACACAATGTGTGTGGCAAAATGCATGGTCCTTGTACCCCAGCACAGTATTGGTGGTGCTGTTAGTGTCTCTAATTTATTGTGCCAATGATTTTCATGTGCCATTTCTTAGTTGCACTCAATTATGTCCTGAGTGTCCTTTTAGCGTTTATTAAGTTCTTGCCTTTTATATAGTTTTGTTCTGTAGCAAGCTTGGTTGTTCGCTCCACCTCCGTGAGACGTCACTGGACTGCATTTCCCGATAGGATCAGCGTGATGGCCATGTTGGGAGGGGCTCACCTTTAAAAAAGCCCCACCCGTCATCGTGCACTCGCTGTTGTGTTGTCGACCCATGGAGTGGGTGCGTCCTGGATTCTGTCTTTGGCGTGCAGCGGGCATGTCTCCAAGGTTTCCAGGTATGCTGTGAACCAGGGCCGGTCCTTGGAATTGTGGGGCCCTGGGCGAAATGGAAGATGTGAGGCCCCTCTAATTTGCATGTGCCATCACAAGAAGTGACATCATAGAAAACCGACATCCAGTGGCGAGGAGGGTCGCCCCACTGATTTTAAGAAGTATCATGTAAGTAAAAATAAAATTATAATAGCTAAGTTATTATTTAATTTTTTCATTATTGCTACAGCTTTGCGGGAGGAACGGGACGTGGCTGTTCTGCTGAGAGAGCAGGGGACTGGAGGAGTGGTTTGCACTCCCTAACGTGCACATGAACATTTGGCCGGCCATTGGGGCCGGCTTAACATTAATGCACACTTTGCATGTTCTCCTTGCAGGCTGCATTACAGTCTGCATGGAGAACATACACAGCCTCCCATTCTCTGGCTGAGCGCCGATCCATGGTGCTCACAACGCTGCATTGTAGCTTTGTGATTGGCCATCAGGAGGCTGGGAGCGGGATGCATCCTGCTTCCTGCCCTGGAAGCGGGGAAGAAGACCGAGAGGAGGCGGAGGTGATGCGAGCGGCAGACAGGTAAGTGTGTATTTTTTTAAAAATGTTATTCCCTCTCCCCCGCTCCGTAAAGTGTGTTTGTACTCTGTATATGCAACAAACAAGGCTAAATAAGTGCAAGGCATGGATCCTTGTGTGTGGTCGCTAATAATTGAGTAATTGGTTTGGATAGTAAATCTGTTGACCAACAAACCCTGGAGAGGAGGCAAGCAATGGCCTCTGTTTCTTCACAGATGATAGCAGATTAGTTTGATGAGTTGCACTCTGGCTGTATAACTGCAGATCAGTAGTTTGAGTTTAAGTGATGCACAATCATCCTTCCAGGGTCCATTATCTGAGCGTAATTAAATAGTATAATAGCAACTCCTTAGAAAAAGTGGAATTAAACACATTGATATGGTAGTGGTAATTTAAATGACAGCTAAAAAATACCTTTGGCACACCACCACATAGGTGTTGTGCTTTTCACCTCTGTGTTAATACCCAATGTGTTGTGTGAATCTTTTCTTGGTAAATATTCTAGGCAAAGGCTCAGAATAACATCACCAATAACAAGCATTGGCAAAGCCAATAGGCCGCGCCTATAAGAGCAATTGGCTTTGCCAATGTCTATTTGACATGTTGTACATTAGCGTGGCTGCTGTTCAGCATGGTTAGCAGCCATGGAGTGAGGAAGATAGGGGTGGATTGGACTGTAGAGTGAGTTTGATTGAGTGGAGTGAGTTTGATTGAGTGGAGTGAGGTTGATTGGAGTGGATGGACTTGATTGGATTGTAGAGGGGTGGATTGAAATGGGGTGAGTAGGATTGGATTGAGGTGGATTGGAGCAGGGTGTATTAGATTGGATTAGAGTAGGGTGGTGTGGAGTGGGGTGAATTTGAGTGGACTGGAGGGAGTGGATTGGACTGTACTGGAGGAGGTGGATTGGACTGGTGTAGTGGGGTGGATTGGACTGGATTGGGGTGAATTGGAATGTGGTGGGCTGGAGGGATTGGATGTTGTGGGGTGGATTGAACTGGTATGGATTAGATTGGGGTAGAGTGAGGTGGATTGGAGCAGATTGGGGTGGATCGGACTGCAGTGGGGTGGACTGATTGAGGTGGATTGGAGTGGGGTGGATTAAAATGGGGTGGGGTGGAATGGAGTTGAGTGAACAGGAGTGCTGTGAACCGGAGTGGGGTGGTGTGGACTGGAGAGGGGTGGACTGGACTGGTGTGGAGTGGGGTGGAATATAGTGAGGTGTGGCGGATTGGAGTGTGGCAGATTGGATAGGAGTGGATTGGAGTGGGTCAGATTGTTGTGGTTTGGAGTGGGGTAAATTGGAGAGGGGCAGATTGTTGTGGATTGGAGTGGGGTACATTGGAGAGGGGCAGAGTGTGGATTGGAGTGGGCTAAATTGGAGGGGGGCAGATGGTTTTGGATTGGAGTGGGGCAGATTGGAGTGGGGCATATTGTTTTGGATTGGAGTGGTGCAGATTGTTTTGGATTGGAGTGGGTCAAATTGAAGTGGGGCAGATTGTTTTGGATTGGGGCAGATTGTTTTGGATTGGAGTGGGGCAGATTGTTTTGGATTGGAGTGGGGTAAATTGGAGTGGGGCAGATTGTTCTGGATTGAAGTGGGGTAAATTGGAGTTGGGCAGATTAGGGTGGGAGGACTGGAATGTAGTGGGGTGGATTGGTTTGGTATGGATTGCATTAAGTGGAGTGGATTGGTGTGGGGTGAGGTGAGGTGAAGTGGGGTGGGTGGGGTGAATTGGAGTGGGACGGATTAGGGTGTACTGCACAATTACATGTCAAAGCATAATTTCTGAAAATACACATAAGAAAGAAACAACGTTGTGCTTCGCAATAAAATAATCCTTGTCTTTTGAGAACAGTGTCCACAAGCAAAAACAAAAGAAAGCATGAGTGCAAATTGAGAAAAGAAGACTTGGCAAAATAAAAGCAACTTGACTATAGAAAATAAATCTTTGCAATTGTTTGTTCTGCTGGGCATGTTTATGCAAGTCGCATGCCTTCTACTTGCAGGGCAATAAAGGTTAAACAGAACAGAATAGTACATCAATGACGTCCAGAGCAATGGACAGGCAATGATTAAGTTGACTCAATCAGTGCTTGGGCACTCATTATTTCAAGGAAGTTGCTTGCTATTTCTACATTTGAAAAGGCAGGTAGCGAGGTTTCGTGGCTGCTGGCTGACAGCGTGTCGCACTCTTCCACAACAAGAAACCTTGTCTAGCTACAGTAGATCCTTTCTGTCTGCCCCTGCACTGCACCCTCACTGTCCTGTTAAACGAGACCCAGGAGCAGCACTCGCCATGGGCTGTCAAAACTGTATCTATGAAATCTCCTACAAGTAATTATATGGACAAGAAATGACTAATTCAATTCACAGCCCCTAGGGCATAAGTGGGCCGGGGGAGTGGGGGGGGGGGGGGCTCAAAGTGTGTCATGGAGCAGTTAATCTGCTACAATCATTAAAAGAGGGGCCACAGAGCTCCCTGCTGGGGAATTGGGTGGTTATCAGGTTTTTGCACTTAGCTGCATTTACCTCTCTAGCCCTCTAAGTTTAGCACTGGTGGCCTAGTCTGGGAAGCTAGTCCCACTGTGAAATAAAATGTAGTGATATCACAGTATAGCGCTGCGAGGCAAAGGACAGGGCCCTCCTGCCCTGGGCCTCCCAGCACTACATAATGGATACAAGGCCCTGCAAAGGGGTCCCCACACCAGGACCTTGCAGCCTAATTGAATGCTGTGAGGCCTACCTGCCCTGGGCTTCACAAGTCTCAGCGAAAGGTGCCCCACAGATGACATTGTAGCCTGATCCAGTGCTTCAAGGCCCATGGGATGGAAAAACACCTCCCCTATGCCTCAAAGCAGTAGCAAGACACTTTGCTAAACACTGCACTAGTGTGCCCTGCCAGTCTGATCTGGATGCTCCTTCCTCCCCTCAGCCACCTCTCCTTACTTGTTAATGTCTGGCTATTCCGTGAAACAAAAGAGGCTTCTGTTGCGGGGTAAACGGAATACACAAAGGGCAGACGGGTTTTTAACAGAGGTGCTGCCTTGCCCTTGAGCCTGTGAGGCGGCATAATTGCTTGCCTTGCTGCTGTCACCTCCTATACCTAGTCTTTCCCCACCCCCCACCACTACACCTCTATGAATGACCCCACGCTGTGAGCAGGCAAGTCGAGACACCTCACTTGAAAACACATTAGCAGTGTGAATGCTTTGGGGAGGGGGCCCTGAAGGAGCAGGAGGGCTGACTGGGAAAGTCACACAGAAAGGGGCCCCAAGTTTCTGAGCTGAGCGCGAGGCCCTGGGCAGCTGCCCACACTGCCCATGCCTAGCACTGGCCCTGCTGTGAACTACATTCAGCGGGGAAGTGCGAGTACAGAAAGAGATGGACGGGAGCTGTTTGCAGATTCAAGATGATATGTCAACATGTTAGAGATCGGTCTGATCTCATGGGTAAGAGTGCTTGGCGCACAAAGTGAAAGGGTTAATTTTGGAAATCTCTGACTTAAAAAACGTTTGGCCTTTTGAGTTCTGGATATGTTTGGCCTTTTGAGTTCTGAACATTTTGTAATGACCAAGTGAATCCTGTATAAAGGTGTATGCAGGACCTGCGTATTTCATGAAGCACCCCAAGGAACAGTAATACACTAGAGGCAATTAACGGAATAAACATAGGGGCATATTATCAAGGGTGTTTATCTCCGCTTTTTTGGCTTTAAAAGCTAAGAAAGCGGAGATAAAATTATCTCCCTATTACCTAGCTGTCGCTAACACCAGTTAGCGACAGCTAGTAGGAGATAGCGACCATCTTGGGCCCCACTTTGAATGTCAGAGAAATTTATCACTAATGACATGCAAAGTGGGCGTGCCAAGATGTTAGCGACTGGAAACAGTCGCTAACATCGCTATCTCCTATTACCAACTTTTGGAGATATTCGCGCTAAGCGCGAATATCTCCAAAAGCTAACACCTGCCCTGAGCAGTTCTTAGCCATGTTATCCAATGGGAGGTGGATAACATGGCTAAGAGCATTAGCTCGGTAATGCCTGAATATCGCTGACTTTTCAGCGATATTCATGAATTGCGGCCGATATTTATCTCATTTGCGATAAACCTTGGTAATACCAAGGTTTATCTGCGATAAAAATCGCCGCAGGTCGGCGATACATTTTTGTCTCTAACCAAGCAATAGCGATAATTATCGCTATTGCTTGGTAATATGCCCCATGATGTTTTACTGTTGCCAGCCTCCAATTATTCTGATGATGCTGTGCTCTCATTAAGAATATTACAGAGTGAGATTTGGTAGGTTTATTTAAAAAAAAAAAAATGGAATTATGCATACTACATAGATTTCTAGTCACCATAGCACTTGAGAGTGTATGAACTATAGAGATATACATAACATTTTGTCTCCTAGGAATACACTCAATCCTCATTCCCTCACGATAACAGAACATATTTCAGGTGAATATCCCTTGTGTAGTTGATGGTGTTGGGGTAGTGCAGAAGACGAATCACAAGCAATTAAGCACACTTTTGGTTTTCTCTTACATGTCTCCGTGCCCGCTGTTCCTTCCCCAACACCCTTTCCCCCACCTGGCCACTCCAGTTGTTTGCACCATAACAGCATTCAGACTTGGTGGTGCCTGGAGGTGGACTATCCAGCATCGAGCAAGTTCTGAGGAACTGCACTACCTAACAGTATTTTTTGGTAATCACTAGTGTTAGTTATGTAAACTATTGCATTGTTAACCAATGTGGCTGGGGATCTACAATGGGGAAATTAATTGTTTAATTTCTCCAACAAAAGGCCTATAAAACGTTTTTTTAAAGAACACTGTTTACAGCTACATGACCCCTGTGGGTCACCTAGGGGAGACGTTAGGGGTTCTGAATATGCAAAAATAATATAGATCCTAATTCCACACTGCTCCTAGCACAAACATCGATTTTGGGAAGCACTTTACAACAATGGGGGACGTGAAATGTGCAATTTGTCTCTCCCTAGGGCATATAAAGCCTCTTTTATAAGGTTCCTCCTTATACGTACCTGGCCCCCCACCTTGGGGGTGCCTAATATGTCAAAATATTGAAGTTTATCAATTTTGAAGTGCCCCTAACATCAAAGTCAAGTTTGGGCACAATTTACATTTAAAGGCAGTTCTGCAACACAGGGCTGTTTTTAAAATGACCTCTGGCTCTCAGCAGTGCACGCATGCAGGTGCAGAAATGGCTGCTGGCCTCTAAACTGCCATGCCCTATTATATACTAGGGGCCTTATTTATGAAAAGTGACGCATCGCTGCGTGAAAACAGCGATGCGTCACTTTTCACTGCGCTCTCCCTGCGACATGATTGATGCGTCATATTTATAATATGACGCATCATGTCGCAAGGAGTTACAGATACGTCAGTATTTCTGACGTATCTGTAAGCGCAAAAGTCACGCATGCTGGGGTGTGTCACAAAAGTGACGCAACTCCAGCAATGCGTCCTTTCACATGGGGAAAGCCCCATGTGAAAGGGCTTGCGTCAGTCTTCGCCTGCTGAGAGGCAGGCTCAAGATTTTGACGCAACAGCGTCCTAAAAGTGACGCAGTGAAATCTCATAGATTTCACTGCGTCACTATTACGAGGCTTTTTGCGTGTGAACGCCCCCTTTGCATACATTATACCTGACGCAGGTAAAATGTAGCGCAGGGGTTTACAAAGTGACGTATCTGCTTAGATGCGTCACTTTGTAAATAGTGCGCAACACAACGCATGTTGTATGCCGCCGATGCGTCACAAAAAGTGACGCATCGGAAGCGCAAAACTCACGCACGGCCTCATAAATGAGGCCCTAGGGTCTTAAAGGTAGTTTTAACCCCCTGCCCTATTATGTACTAGGGGCTTAAAGGGTAGGTCCTGCCGATCATAGGGGTACCCATACCCAAAGTGTACCCTAGTGTATGTAGCTGTTTTCACTGTTTTCGAAAAGTGTTTTCAGCATAGAACTGGGACTGGTTAGGCAGAGTCCAGGGGGAGTCAGAGTCAGTTACCACCAGTACCAGTCAGCAAAAAAATGGGGGAGGGGGGCAAAGTACAGAATGACTTTGCAAAAGGAGGAAATTCACATCCTGAGGCAGATGTCTATGGGTCAGACTGCAAAGCCACCAGCTTATGCAGATGATGTCATACCTGGAAGGCATTCATGTTGATATGTCTGGCCTTCAGAGATCTTTTCAGGCTCTGGCTTCCACACTCATGGCTGCCTTCCACCAATTCCAGCTTTCCACCCCACCTCCTACTTGTTCCCCATTCACAATTCCTATTCCCATACCTGCTCAAGCACACACACACACCAGCACCCATCCACCTCAACATCTACATGTAGCACACAATAACAGAAACGGAAGAAAAAAGGCAGGCATTCACCCACTCACCAGGCACTAAACCCCCTCTCCACCTCATCCAGAGACATACACCCAGGCACCACACCCATGGCACCAAATACATCTACTACACACATACAACTAGACACCACACCACCAATCACAGCCACTGCACACATATACCCAGACCACACCACCAGACATAGCCACTACCAACATCATACACCCAGACACCACGTCTATACCATTAGGCTTAGCTACTACCGACATCACACACCCAGACCACACCCACACCACCAAACACAACCACTACTGACACCACACCTCAGACTTCACATCCCTCTACTTCCAACACCCAACCTCTTGCCATACCTCCTCCCCAGTCTCCAAAAGAACATATCCTGTTTGCCCTTGACCTCTTTCCTGCCACTATTGCCCCCTCTCAAACTCAAAAGACCTTCTTTCCCAACCCTGCCGTACCCTCCCACTTCCAAGCCAACCCAAAACACCTGCCCCCCCAACTAAACCCCTCCCTACCGCACAAGGCCGTAAAAAAGGAAGGCCACAGGTACAGAAACCCACCCACCCCCTCCCAAAACCCATAGGACCTCTTCCCCACCCCAACCCAGATCTTCCAAGTCCAAAAGAAAAACTAAAATAAACTGCTCCCACCCTCCTCATCCTACAACCCTTCATGCATTGTTGTATACCCAGTATTGTCAAGCCTAGCCCTCCCAAACCAAAACCCAGACCTCCCACACACCAACTCAACCCTCTTAATCCCGAGCCCAGCCCTCCAAGGATCAACCCGGACATCCCGATTCCAGCCCCAGCTCCCAAATGACATTATTCAGGTGCCTGGACTACTCACTGGATCGCGCTTCCTGGGGAGTTTTCCTTGGCAGTTTTCTGGTTGGCAAGTTAGGTAGCACATCAGTGAGCTGGCCCACATCCTAGAATATGGACTGGCCATTTGCCTTTGTTTTTGGTTCACAATCTGTACTTCATAATAAACAACTTGCTTTGTTTAGAAACCATTGTCTGGTCAGTGCTACTAATGCTACTTGTTGTTATTGGCTAATTTGGGATGTGTGACTATAGTTGTATTTGTTTGACCATGAAAGCTGTTCCATTTGCAGTGGTAAGTATGGTCAGAACTTGGGACAAGTAATGGTGTTACAGAGGACAAGGGGAAATGTTCAGTTGATGTATATGTGGGATTAATTCCAATATGGAATGACATTGCATTGGGTGGGATCTGCTATGGTAAGTACTGCAGCTTAACATATCCAATGTCCATGTCTTTTGGCTTACAAAGTAGGCATTTGTTTTTCTACCCATGTGGAGTGTTGTAATTGTCATACCTATTTGGTACTTTGGATGCACATGTACACTTTTTCATATCTGTTCTTTCCGCATACATTTATTAGATGTGTGACAACTGGTGTTGCTGCTGTGTTTTCTTTCAAGACTTGCAATTACATGTGCATTTGTGACAATATTGGTTGTCCCTGATATACCTCATGCCACAGGTCTTGTGCACATGGATACATTGAAGCAGGTGCAATATGGACTGTGGCCTTGGCCCGTCGCCTTCCAGGAGTCCACCGGCTTTGGGTGCAGGGAGTCTTTGCTTTGTGGCCTTTAAATGTATGTGAATATGGTTTGTGGTAATCCCTTTTACCCGACTTTCCTTTTTCATGTGGCTGATGTTTGAAGGCTTTAGCAGTGGATCTGTGTTTTGTTCTCCTGAGACGTCCATACTATTGTATGTTCAATATCACAACAGGACCTAGCTGATGAGCAACGTGAGGGTGTCACAGAAAATGCTATTCACAAGGATGTGCTGTTTAGTGACACTGTTCATTGCACACATCATTACATCAGCTTCTGAGATGTCCAGTTGGTGAGAGTGTGCCTGTACATTGTCACTGACCAGGACATAGCGGTAATCATTCAGATGTGATGAGAATATACATTCTGTGATGTTGTATATAAGGACCCACAAGTATGTTTGGACTAGGGATACACTGCCCCAAGCCTTATCCATGGAGTTGTGGCTCCAGGGGGGTGTATGTAATGTCACAACTCCCTAATTGATGTCCCTTGTGGGCCAAAGTTGACTGGGAGTGTTTTCTGTCAGGTGACGTGAAGTCTGTAGAATTTTCACCAGGGATGTTTGACATGCCCACAATGACACATGCACTCACTTTCTGTCTTCTATGTTGTGGTGGACTTGTACAGTTTTGTGAACTTTGTGTTTCATTGTGTTTTTCGTCTTCCCCACATGAGGGCTTTGAGTGGGATATCTGTACTGGAGGAGGGGGTCTTTCACAGGTGCGTGTACATGAGGGAGTGGCTTACAAGCAGGCAAGCTGTACATTTGTGTATGGCATATTATCCTACACAACTATATATTCCAACTTCTGTCATTGCACAATTTCAAAGTTATCAGATACAATGAGTTACAATGCACCTACAAGAAGCCTGGATTAATGGATTTGCCAATGGTTGTTAGGTACATTAGTTATTGGAACAACAAATGTGACTTGCATAAAATTATGATAATGCTTCTGTTCTGACCTGACAACACTGGGAATGGAGTATTGCAAGTCTCTTTGCAGTTACATCTGCAGTAGTCTAAGGTGTTACTGCTGTAGAGTTTATTTTAGTTTGCACACTGAGGTTGAGTTCAAATATGGAGAGTCTGATGGAACCCGTCCCTGCTTTTTCAACCTGCGGATGCCAAAAACTGGCAGATCACACTCCACTTCAAACTCTACAGAACAAATCTTACTACTCACTCTTTCCACTGTCCCCTCAGGCCCCCTCAGTCAAGTCCTGCTTCTCTTGAAATGTGTAGTGGCAACATGTTCCAGCGTTGGCTTGGAAACATTGTGGCTCACACCCCCACTCATACTGAGCATGCTACGCCCCTGCTTTTCCATGGTGGTGCATCGATTTCCTTAGGATTCCATGTACATGAGTAGGTGTGAGACTTACGAGCGCGTGCGTCCACGACGGTATTGGTTTTGGGCATCATCGAGCAAGTACAGCAGCGGCAGGATTTTAAGGATCGGCTCCATGTTGGCACAGAACATGGGAAGGAGTTCAGGGGTGAGTGTCAGCCTCTATCCCTCCCATTCCACCAGCTCAGATGAGGTGGTTGTACAGCCACGGTAGACTTGTTGGAAAGGCGCATTGTAATTGGGCAGGCGGTTCGTAAGGTGGTCCAATCTCTGACTGGCTCCATTGGTCCTTTTTGACGCCACCTCAGTTGAAATTTCCTGGTGGAGTCAGAAGGACCGCGGTGTTGGATTTTTGTGCATATTTAAGAATTGTAATCTGGCAGTCAGAGCAACTGCTTTTTGCGCGACCCCGGTGGTCCGTCCATCTCAGACAGGGAAGCTGTTCCAACCAGAATCGTAATGACGCCCCATGGCCCAATAGGATGGCAGTCTGTTGGACCGACGCCAGCTATTGCAGCAGTCAGGAGACCGTCCAACAAGAATGCAGCAGTCTGATTGTCCACCGGGCTGGCGGTTGTAAAGGTGTCAGAAGCACGGCACAGTTATTTTGTGTATGGCATGCAGTGCACAGAAGTGAGTCTGCCCCTAGTACTACTTTTCAGTGGCTTATGAAGAGACGGGGCCCTGTTTGGGGCCCCCAATATCCCTTTCTGACAACCTTTTCATGGCAGTGTTTCCACCATGAAAATGTTGTCGGAAAGGGATATCCAAATCCCAATGGAGGTGCCTGCCACCATTGTAGGATGCTGGTACGCATGCCACTCCATTGGGATCTATGATGCTGGCAGAGGCAGTGGTCTTTTGCCTGACAGAATAGAGTCTGACCACCAGCATTGTCATTCGGTGGTTGGAACGCCACTGAAGGTCTGTCAGTGTGCAGTCAAACCGCCATCATAATGAGGCCTTTAGTCTTTACTTGGTTCAGTTGGGGTTTTAGACATATATTTACTTTGTTACTCTTTAGAGTAGTTTAAGTAAAGTGCGATAATTCTGGCTTACAGTTGTTTCATTTTTTTGTAATGTAAATTCTTTAAAATCGGGGTGTTTGCAATTATATATATTTTTGGTAATAAAATTGGGTTTTGGATTTATGAAAAATTGTCTGATTTTAAACATTACATTTAACATACTGAGAAATGTTTAGTGGTATATAATAGCAGTAAATTACATTCGTTTTATCTAAAAATATGTTTTATATTTTAAGATAAAAATATGATTATAAAAATGAAGATTGCAAGCCTGAACTTAAAATTGGCAAGCAATGGGGGTGATTACGATGGCGGTGTACCTGCCACCAGCAGGCTGCCAGTGGCGGGTTCACCACCATCGTAAGGCCTTTTTTTGCCAGCCATATCAGGATGGTGGGTGGTATGCCTGGTGGACAGAAAGCCCGACCAACACGGGTCTGAAAGAGGCAATCATTATGTTGGTGTGCCGGACCCACCGGCATCCACAAAATGGTAGTGGTGCCTAGCAGGCATCGTACGCCAGATTTGGATGCTGCATCCCTGCCAGCTTGTCATTGCCAGTTCAACCGCAATTGAAAGGCTGGTGGGATGTACTTTGGGGGCCGGTTGTGGGCCCCCTTGTGCAGCGGTATGTGCATTTTGCACTTAGGGGGCAGTTCCCTGCACCAGGTGGCAAGCACTGTGTGGTGCCTGCCACGTAGTGCAGGGAAATGCACAACATGCATTATTAACATTGCGGCGGGTGCTCCAGCCAGCAGCACCCGCCTCAATGTTAATAATGCCTTTTGTGGCTGCCGTGGTGGTGGCCGCATTGTAATATGTTCTGGGGGACCGCCGCCATATAGGCAGGCGGTCCGAAACCCCCGGACAATGGCGGACGGACTTAAGTCCATCTGTCATCGTAATCAACCCCTATCTCTCTGTTGTTAGACATAACAATTAAATTATATTATTTTATGCAGCTGAACAAAATTCCTCCTGAGGATTCATTTCATTTTCAGAATTATTAGCATCAAAAATATTTTTATTAACATAGGACAAATCTTCTTCCCAATCAATATAAGTTCTGAGAGCAATATTGTGAAAAGTGGTACATACAACAATCATGTTTCACATCATCTCTGGTGTGTATAGCCATCAATGTCCAGTTTGATCCAAACATCTAAGCCTGGATTTAAGATCTACCCAGTTTTGGACTTTTGCTCTGAGAGAGTCTCACT
The DNA here is from genome assembly GCF_964261635.1 of Lissotriton helveticus. Lineage (NCBI taxonomy): Eukaryota > Metazoa > Chordata > Amphibia > Caudata > Salamandridae > Lissotriton > Lissotriton helveticus. The sequence continues at coordinate 668,749,543 of NC_136068.1, forward strand.
ACATTAGTCTCTCGCACTGTAAATTCAGTGGCAATTGACTGATAATGCTACTTGCCAGTGACCACCTTTTAAGAAAAGGCCACTGCTGCACTGCTGGGTATGAAGCCCAGGCTGGTTACATACAAACAGGTGTGTGGCTGAGCTTGTGAGGCTACCATCTGGTATCTACACACAGGTAGCTTGTTGAAGAAGGGACTCATCAGGGATTGGTGCTGAACTGGTGTAAGCACTATAATGTGAATGGTCATTCGTAATGTAAATCTGTAGTGCTTACTAAAAAGCTGTGTGCTCGCTGGATTATGCCTTTGGGCGAAATCCATGCCACCGCAGTTTAATCATACTTAGGCCTAGAGATACTGGTCAGGTATGACTCTTAGGGCAAACATGTGTAAAAAAAAACATGCCCGGAGTGCAGGTCCACTTTTGTCATAAGTGTGTTCCTTATGCCACTTTGAGAATTATCATATTTTTCAGGCTCAGCCATATTAAGATTCTAGGCAATTGTTCACCGGACCTTCCCAAGATCTTGAGCAAAGGAGGAAGGCAAGGTCTTTGCGACCAAACACAGGAGGGACTCCCCTTTGGAGTTTTGGTGAAAAGGGATCAGGCAGCTCAATCAGTTTGGGACAGGGCTAAGCATCCCAGGGAGGTCTTTTCACAAACCATTTCAAGTCGCCATCTTTAAATGTACCAGAATTCTGTACAGGAGGGTTAGGGCAAGCGTGGAGTGATGATGTGGCACCCTAAGATTAGGTGTTCAAGATGAATCGGACTCCAGTGTGGTTCAAGCAGGTACGTTTATTCAGATTCCTTCACCATACAAAGTTCCCTGCTTCTGCTTCTGCTTCTGCTTCTGCCTCAGGTAACCACCTCTCCTAGAATGACCTGAAACACTCGGAACGCAGCAGCATTCCAAGCGTGCCATGTCAGCCACGAGGAGCAATGAAGCACGAGGACAAGAAGATAACATCACAACACATCTCCTTCTCTTACAACAAAATGAGAAAGATAAACAGCAACGATAAAAGAATGCACAAATAGAGCAAACAAGAAGGAGAAAAATCAATAAGCTGTGGTACATGCAAATGAATATTATAAAACACAGTAAAGCAGTGAAAAGAAAAATACCAACAACATTGAATAAAGAGTAAATCTTATCACACAAAAAAAAACTAGCAGAGAAGAAAAAGTGAACAGTATAAAAAAATCAATACAAATCAAAATCCTGGAAGGCGAACATCACGTGACTTTCTAACCATAGGACATTTTTTGCAAACATCTTGTATTAGCAATTTACGAACTTTAGGATCCCGCAAACCTACATTATCATCAGGAGTCTGAATACTTTTTTTTTAATGAAGAGCAATCCTCCTGAAATTCTACTTCTGTCCATTTTCTAAAATGACATGCCACCTGTGCACCTCTTTTCCTTTAAAAGGATCAGAAAACATATTCATACCTTGCCCTCTCCAACCAAGTTTAACTTTGATAAGGTCACCCACTTGAATTTTGTTACTGCTGCTAGGGCGAGAATCAGAGACATTAGTCACAAAATTCTCAAGCATCAACTGAGGAGTGAGTTTAGTTTTGGGTATTCTCCCTCTCATTTTTGGGGCTCGCCTGGCGTTGGAGCGCGAAGCGCTCCCTCCAGCGAGTTCTATAGTCACTATCCTCCCTGCCAAGGGAGTGAGAGCTGTGAACGAGCAGCTCTAGACCTGTGAACGAGCCGACTCAGGTCCGTGAACGCGCAGGAACGTCAACGTGCACGTTCACGCGCGTCACGCTCCTGTCCTCCCGCGTCTCTTCTGAGGCGCGCTCGAGGCCGACTTGCGGTGTGCTGTTCCAGCGTTAGGTAAGTGAGGGGGGGGATTTGTTTGCTTGTTTAGGAGCAGCCGCCCAAGGTGACGTTCAGGAAGAAGCCGCAACCATTGCCCGCAGGAGTACGAGAGGGAAGAAGAGGAACCGTGCTTGGATATTCGCGGAACTCCGCAGGGGGAAAGTACTGACCCCATTACTCGGATACCGGAAGGACTCACTTGTTTGTTCCCGCAACCCCTGTAGGACTGACAGCACTCGACCCGCATAATACGGACGCCCGGCTCCCCAGAAGGACTGAGGGTCTGAGCCCGGCCTCTCGTAAAGACTCGTTACCGGCACGACCCGGAAGGGGGGTTGAGACCAGGAAGGGATCATCGCATTCTAATATCGCAAGAACTAATATACCGAGCGACACCCAGGTTCCGTTTCCAGTAAGGACTGAGGTGCTTCGCTAGGGAGCGAGGCCCCCAAGTGGCTAACCGGCTGCCGTAAGGGCGGCTGACACCGGACTCTGACCGCGGACTTCTCAGCCCCTCTGGTGCTCGGCTTGTGTCTCTGTTCTTCTCTCATTGCCTTGTGCCGGGCTCCTCCTCTAATACACGCTGCGCAGTCAGTATGTTGGTATTCCGTAGTGTCCTTCGGGGGGAGTCTGTGCCCCGCTAGGCGGGCCCGGGTCCCTGTATGTGTGTGGTTGGTGGGAGGTGGAGTGTGATTGTTGAAGGGGAGGAGTTGGGGTCCCGTATCTTTGGGGTGGGGGGGGGGGTCAAAAAGCCTTTAACAGGTCGTGTGTGCATTATAAGTTTCCCTCCAAACTGAACTATGACACGGTGACCTTCGACGGGATGCACATCTCCCTGTGCGACCTGAAGAAGCAGATCATGGGCCGGGAGAAGCTGAAGGCTGCTGACTGACCTCCAGATCACCAACGCGCAGACTAAGGAAGGTAAGAGCCCAGAACCGTCGAAACATTACGCCCGTTTGTGCTTTTTTGTGTGGTGGGGTGGGGGGGGAATGGGGGAGTAGTGCTGGAACATCTTACAAAGTTTATCTGCTGAAAACGATGTTTGAACTGCAGAACGTAAACATCCATTTCTGTACGCGAAGGTTTTTATTTTTATCGGCTAGAACCAAGATTTCCAAACTGCACTGTACGTGGCCTACGCGTCTGTCACGTCTTCTGTACTAAAATATAATTTTCTTTGTATGTAGCGGTGATGTTTCTTTAGTGTGTGTGTGTATAATCAGAGATTCCCAAACTTTATGTACGCGTGCATAACGGTCTGAGCATTTCGTTGTATCAGAGTAGTGCTGTTTTGCTTCTTTTTCAAGTGGTTTAGTTTTCTTTTGCATCTGAATAAGTACACATTACTTGTGGCACAGTAGAGGTGCTATTCTTTTTACATGGCTCTTGGCGTATTGAAGTAGATGGTGGGACATAACGATTTTCATTTACAGCAGCCAGTGAAGTACTGGGGGTGGGAGCAAACTACAATTCTTGCTTTCTCGATTTGATAAAGTTTGTCCTCGTTAATTTTACAAGAATCTAACCCATTCGTAGTTGAAAGGTATGTATGCTCCGGCAATCTGCTCTGGACAGTCTGTACAATTTAAGTCCGCTGTGAACGCTTCCAGAAAGCGGTTCGTATTTCAAATAGATTATGATTCAGTGGTAACTGTGCTGTCATGTGACCAGGCCTAATGCTTTAGTGGTATAAAAGAATAATTAAGAAATTGTCAGTTCACCAAAATGGCAGTGTCAGAAGTGACTTCAACAACCCATAAATTAGTGGATGACATCAGATGGTACTCTCTTGATACTTGGTGCCAAGTTTGCTCAGTACCCCCTTTTAGAGTAAAACCATATTTTCATTATGTTGTACAACACTAGCTTTTTAAGTATTAAAATGGATATGAGTTGTGGGTTATATACTTGTTCTCTGCTAGATGTAAGTTTTCTCTGGCATCTGCTCTTAAGTTACGGCTGTCAGTCGCCTTCACAGAGAGTCCCTTTGGAATCATCATGGACTAAGAACACTGGTTTGTAGGGAACGTTGCTTACTTGTCTTAAACTAGGAATGTTTTTGCTTCCAGTTGTGGGTGAAAATGCACTTGGTGGTTAACGTGGCAACACACATATTAGCAATGTATTCGGGAAGTAACACTGCCTACTCTTTGTAGTTATTTACTACAAAGTTGTATTCTCGAGTAAGTGTACTAAAGAAACAGCACTTTTATAAGTATCAATGTTTGTGTAGTTCACTTAGAAGTTATATCTTTCTAGGCATGCTATTAGGCTTCTAAAAGTAGCCCTAATTCAGGTGTTGCCGTTGGCACCGAGCCAACATTATCGTGCTTTGTCTGCTGCTGATCAGTGTTGACACCAGAACAACATTTACCGTAATCTCAGCATACCAATTGCAAACTGTTGGTGAGACAAATAGATGCCCAATATATTTTGGTAAAATGAGGTTCGTTATTGTTGGGTTGCATGGATATGGCGTGAAAGAAGGGGTGGTTGTGTATGAAATGAGTTGAAGACGATTTTCAGAAAAAGCATAATAAAGGAATGAGGCATGGAACTTGTAATAGTCTGTACTTCGAGGGAAGGAATTTGGTTGACATTGGTATGGAGAGGCAGGGTAATTCAAAAGGATAAGAGGGAATAATCGAGTTTTAATTACGGTCAGAATTACAGGTGTGATTTTAGGAAACCTTTTGGTGTAGCATGTAATTCGAGAATGTAAAACTGTAAAGCAACTATAGGTATTTTAATAGCCACTAGAATCATAGTTTGTCCACCCCTAGGATTGATTTGTTCTGACAATATGTCCTCTGCATGATTTTCGGGCTTGTATGCCTGCCTGACGTGTATGTGGTATCGTGACTTTTGTTTTGGCCCTGGTGTCTCACTAATCTAGCATGTGCCAGAAGCCTATTCCGGTCTGACAATGCAAGGTTGAAGACCTGCCCTATGACCTGAGAGGTACACCATGCATTGAATGATTAGAGGGTATGTTTTTCCTCGAAACTAAATTGTTTCACTAGTATTTGGTAGTGTTGGGTTCCCCCTTGTTTTTTTAGTCATGCCATAAGTATGCGCTATATCCACATCCACATCCACCACCACATCCACCACATCCACCACACCCACCACCACTACATCCACCACACCCACCACCACTACATCCACCCCCCCATCCACCACCACCACCCCCCCATCCACCACCCCCCCATCCACCACCACCGCATCCACCACCACCGCATCCACCACCACCACATCCACCGCATCCACCACCACATCCACCATCACCACCACATCCACCACCACATCCACCACCACATCCACCACCACATCCACCATCACCTCCGCATCCGCCATGACATCCACCGCCACATCCACCACCACCACATGCACCACCACCGCATGCACCACCACCGCATCCACCACCACATCCACCACCACATCCACCACCACCACATCCACCACCACTTCCACCACCACCACATCCACCGCATCCACCACCACCACCACATCCACTGCATCCACCACCACATCCATCACCCCCACATCCACCGCCACATCCACCACATCAACCACCACCACATCCACCACCACCGCATCCACCACATGCACCACCACCGCATCCACCACCGCATCCACCACCACATCCACCACATCCACCACCACATCCACCGCATCCACATCCACTGCATCCACATCCACCACATCCACCACCACCGCATCCATCACCCCCACATCCACCATGACATCCACCGCCACATCCACCGCCACATCCACCACCACATCCACCGCCACATCCACCGCCACATCCACCACCGCATCCACCACATGCACCACCACCGCATCCACCACACCCACCGCATCCACATCCACCACATCCACCACCACCGCATCCACCACCGCATCCACCACCGCATCCACCACCGCATCCTCCACCGCATCCACCACCTCCACATCCACCATCACCGCCACATCCATCGCATCCACATCCACCACCGCATCCACCACCACATCCACCATCACATCCACCGCCACATCCACCACCACATCCACCGCCACATCCACCGCCACATCCACCACCACATCCACCACCACATCCACCGCCACATCCACCGCCACATCCACCACCACTACATCCACCACCCCATCCACCACCACCACCTCCACCCCATCCACCATCACCACATCCACCACCACATCCACCACCACATCCACCATCACCACCACATCCACTGCCACATCCACTGCCACATCCACTGCCACATCCACTGCCACATCCACTGCCACATCCACTGCCACATCCACTGCCACATCCACCGCCACATCCACTGCCACATCCACCACCACATCCACAGCCACCACATCCACCACACCCACCACCACTACATCCACCACAATCCCATCCACCACAACCACCGCATCCACTACCACCACCGCATCCACCACCACCACATCCACCACATCCACCACCACATCCACCATCACCACCACATCCACACCCACCACCGCATCCACCACCGCATCGACCACCGCATCCACCGCCACATCCACCGCCACATCCACCGCCACATCCACCGCCACTACATCCACCACACCCACCACCACCACATCCACCACACCCACCCACCACCACCACCCCATCCACCACCACCCCATCCACCACCCCATCCACCACCACCACTGCATCCACCATCACCGCATCCACCACCACCGCATCCACCACCACCGCATCCACCACCACCACATCCACCACCACCACATCCACCGCCACATCCACCACGCCCGCCACAACCACCGCCACATCCACCGCCACATCCACCACCACATCCACCACCGCCACATCCACCTCCACCACCACCACATCCACCACATCCACCATCACCTCCACATGCACCACCACCTCCAACACCACCTCCACCGCCACATCCACATCCACCGCCACATCCACAGCCACATCCACCGCCACCGCCACATCCACCGCCACATCCACCGCCACATCCACCGCCACATCCACCGCCACATCCACCGCCACATCCACCACCACCACATCCACCACACCCACCACCACTACATCCACCACCACCCCATCCACCACCACCACCGCATCCACCACTGCATCCACCATCACCACATCCACCGCATCCACCACCTCCACCGCATCACCACCACATCCACCACCACATCCACCATCACCACCACATCCACCATCACCTCTACATCCACCACCACATCCACCATCACCTTGACATCCACCGCCACATCCACCACCACATCCACCACATGCACCACCACCGCATCCACCACCACATTATTTACAAAATTAAAAGCCATTGTTATTTGTAATATCAATACATCTAAGTCACGTAAATACAACACACATTGCATTACAAATGCTATAGGTGTCACATTTGCGAAAGTTAAAACTATTGACATTGTAACTGACAAAGCTATTAATTTTGATACTTTCAAAACCAACACATAAAGTGTCATTTACAATACCAATCGCTCAAACTTTCCTAATGCGAGACCTATTGCATTTCCAATGCTTGTTTCAAAAGGGATCTGATTTGTAATACTATGCACTGTGGTATTATAAGACCAAATCATGTCATCAACACATCTTTGAATATCACAACCTCCCTGAACTGCTAATTGAATGGTACCTTTGACAACTCTATTCATACGCTTGACTATGCCATTGCCTTGCGAGTCATATAGAGAGGTATACATATGCTTGATCCCATTACTCAACAAAAAACTATGCATGGCCAACGACATAAGTTGAGTACCGTTATCTGTGACTAAAATGCGAGCAAAACCTTCCTTCAAAAAGATGGATCTTAAATGTTTGATAACATTACTAGTAGCGATGTTTCTCAAAAAATCAACAGTGACCCATCGTTCAGACACATCCACCAGGACCATAGCTAAGCGATATTCACAAGAGAGAGAATCCATGGGACCAATAATGTCTAAACAGACCCTTTTCCACGGAAGATCAGTTTGGTAATCTGAGATTGAGCCTGATTCTTGGGAATTCATCTTTAACCTTTTCTCGCTGTCCTTACATATTGTACAATTTTCCACCCAAGTTCAAACATCATCAAGACCAAGCTACCAAAAATTGTTCTTAAGATGTTTAACAGTGATAGTTTGTCCGAGGTGACCTTCGTGGGCTAATAGAAAAAGTTTTTTCCTTAATGACCTTGGAGGTACACAGTCCTCCCCTCTCATAACCAAATCATAAGTAAGAGCAATGCTAAGTTCATCTTGTAACTTGACAAAACTGCATAAAGAATGCTTGACATCTCCCTCAAGTCTCCAACCCCAATGGATAGAATTAACAAGTTCAAAATAATCTGGGTCACAAAACAGCTTGATGCCATTCATCCTTGGAAATAGATTTGAATTCCTCAGAACATGCACCCTCCACACTGGCCACAACACATACTAGTTCGTCATCATCAGATTCCTCGCGTAGTTTGTTCTGAGTTGGTAATTTTGATAAGCAATCAGCCTGAATGTTCTTCCAACCAGAGATAAACGGGAGATCATAGGTAAACTCTTGCAACTTAGAAGCAAACCTCATTAAACGAGGAGAACCATTGTTGGCACCACCTGGGTGTAACATTCTTATGAGGGGTTTATGATCGATCCTGAGAGTAAAACATGTTCCCCATACATAGTTGGGAAAATGCTGAACGCCCCAAGCATCAGCCAATGCCTCAGACTCTATGACAGCATCATTACGTTCAAAGTTACTGAGTGTGTGTGAAGCAAATGCAACTGCTTTCTTAATGCCATTCTTTATTTGGGAAAGAACAGCACCGAGTCCATGGGCACTCGCATCAACAGTAACAAAGGTACTCTTACTAGGTTCAAAGGGGGTGAGAATACCTGCATTAATGATCTCTTCCTTAATACTTTGGAAAGATATAGCTTGTGCTGCTTGCCAATAGAAATTGATACCTTTTTTAAGTAAAAGGTGTAATGCCTCAGTTTTATGTGCAAAGTTACTGACGAATTTGGAATAATACTCTATTAATCCCATGAAAGATTTAAGTTGATCTTTTTTCTTTTTTTTTTTTTGCAGAGTTTTATATAGGCTAAACTAGACCCGAATCGGGTATCAGAGCGCTTTACATAGTACCAGTTACGTTACATGAGGACAAACATTCATTTTAGGCACGGGGAGATTAATTGATTTTCCCAGAATCACAGGAGGATTTGGCGTCGCTACCAAGACTCGATCCCAGTTCCCCAGGTCAGAGGTCGAGCGCCCCAGCCGTTAGGCCAACTCCTCTCCAATTATTGGAGGGAACAGGTGCTAGTCGGATTGCCTTCAATAAATCTTTGGGTTTAACTCCATTCTCTGAGATGGTGTAGCCTAAGGAATATACCTCTTCCATCAAGAATTTACATTTGTCTTTTCTTAACGTAAGACCTGCATTGCGTAAAATTTGAAGCACATTAGATAAGTTGCTGTTGTGTTCAAATACATCTTTACCAGTAATCAAGATACCATCTTGAAACTAATGTAAATACTCTGAATCTTTCAACAAAGTGTGCATCATGTGCTGAAAGACACTGGCTGCTGAGGCTAATCGTGAGGGAAGCCTTTTAAATTGAAAAGCAGCTTCCATAGTAAGAAAGATGTAAGTTTACGAGAATCAGGGTGTAAAGCTACCTGATGATATGCCGATCTCAAATCGAGTTTGCTAAAAAGTTTTACTTTATTCACCAGGAGCACCTTTTCGGAAATGTTAGGAAGAGGAAAATTATCTACTATAATATTCTGGTTAAGGGACATGAGGTCCACACAGAAGCAAAGTTTCCTATTTTTTTTTGGTGACTAGATTGAAGCAAATGCATCTCTTGCATGCACTTATTTGATTCTTCAACTACTTTAGCAATGGAGATGGCTTCAAGTAGAGATGGATACTTGGTAGCCCAAAGTTTTTCTTGCATGTGTTTATTTTTACACTAAACAATCAATTGTTCTCTAATAAGTTGATCAGTCATAGGACCAAAATCACACTTGATGGCAAATTCCCTCAATTGAGTAACCATCTAATCAACAGACTCTTTGTCTTTCTGATGGCACAGTATAAAATGTATGCCTTTGCATGACAATGTTACCTTTCATCCCAAAATATTTAGCGAGTCTTTGCTTGGCTTCAATGTAGGGATTATCAATAGGCTCGCCATCAGCACCTAAAAATTCATGTAAAAATTTGAAGACAGGTTATCCAGCCTGGCCCAGTGAATTGAGTAAGATGGCTTTCATCCTTGATGCTTGAAATCTAGGACCATCAATAGCTTCGATGTCATTTTCAAAAAATACCAATCCACTCCTCCCATTCAATAGAAGGGGAATCACCTTCAATAAGAAAAGCAGGAGAAGGCACAATATTTTGACTGGCAGCCATAGCTAATAGAAAGAGCCAGACGTGACACACTTGAAGAGAAGAGGGGTGCAAATCGCCAAGAGATTTTGAAGAAATTCCTAATTGAAATAGGAAATGCACAATTGAATCAAAAGCTAGACGTAAAGCTGTTCTGCATATCACTATAGGAGTGGGAAGAATGAATGCACAAAATGACTATAAAAGTTTATAAACGTTGAAATGAAATGGTTTGCAAATCACCATGAAATCTGCAGGAATACGTTTAAAGAAGTATGCTGAACACTGTTATAAAAATTGCCAAAGGTGTGCAGATCACCGTGAAATTTTCTGCAAAAAGTAAATAACGCAACAAGGCTGTCGCAATCAGTGAAACACCAAAACACTGACAAATGAGGAAAGTACTTTTAAAAGGAGACAGGGCACTGAAAGCAGAGCGAAACTGAAGCAAAATTGTAGCAAAATGCTGCAAAATGACGATCTAGTCAAGTGTTGAAAGTACGTGGTTGGCAAACAATTGTTGAGGCACAAAATGGCCGCACGTTGCATAAAATACGTGCAGCATGATGATGAAATTGTTGGCAAACTGCTTGGTTAGCAAGAGGAAGAAACTGTCTCACGGTTGCTAGGCAACGGCACAAACGAAAAGGTTGCTCGCGAACGCAACAAATGAGAACAAAGAAAAGGAAATAAATACAAAAAAAAATACCTTTGGGGAAATCGTTGTAATAAAGATACTTGCCACCAAGAGCCAGGAAAGTCCAGGAGGTAGGAATGAAGAGCCACAGCTAAATCAGATGAAAACAGGAACAGCCATTGATAATGAGGTGCGATGAAGCTGGTGAGTTCAAGCTCCATAAGCGAAGGAGAAGGGTGTAATCGTCGCCAAAATGTTCAAGATGAATCAGACTCTGGTGTGGTTCAAGCAGGTAAGTTTATCGAGATTCCTTCACCATACAGAGTTCCCTGCTTCTGCTTCTGCCTCAGGTAACTGCCTTGCCTAGAATGACCTGACACACTTGGAATGCAGCAGCATTCCAAGTGTGCCATGTCATCCACGAGGAGCAGCAAAGCACAAGGACAAGAAGATAACATCACAACATTAGGCAGGGGTACCTATCTTCTAGAGCTTTCCACTCCCACTTTAAAAACAACATGCACAATGGAGAGACACGTAAGAAGGCACTGGACCTGAAAATGCGATGTTGGAATAGTGCCTAGTTTGAAGGGGGAAGACCCCTGAAACTCTGCAAGGATGGTCTTTGGGACTCCGAAACTTCAACTAGCACCCATGACTAAGATGGGCCTCTCCAAGGCCAGTGGTGCTGGCCTCCTTGTGCCTCCTTAGGAACAGTAGGGGGAATTTACCTGATAGGGGACCCTGGAGGGTGCCCCTGGGAGTTCTGTGGACTGGATCCTGACTTCACTGACACAAAGGTGTCATTGAAGTCAGGATCCAGGAGTGTGGGATCCGGTGAGTGTGCCAGCCAAGGAGGGTGCATTGCTTATGGCTGTGGAGGGACTGTGAAAGATGTCATCAGGCAAGAGAGTATTAAAAAAAACTAAGGTCCCTTCCAAGACAGACTACTTAATAAGAAATTGAATTTACAATAAAAGACTACGTATACGAACTCCGAATGGACATTTAAATCATTTATTTAGTCAAATATAAGTTCAAACCTTAAAAAAGTAATGAAAATGAAAGAGAGAGCATCAGGAGCTCAGGCAGAAGACATGTCTGGTGGCTTAAAAACCTAACTTCCCAAAGAAAAGCAAAATTAGAAGCCAGGCTGCCTGAATACATCATCTTTTCTAAGTAGATCAACCTACGAGACCAGAGAAAATAAAGAAAGAAGTCTAGTCCCCTGAGGAAACAGGTGGGATAAAGCATGTGGCACTCTTTAAAAAATTTTTTTTATTGTGTTCTAAAAACCATGACAGACCTTCAAATCAACATACTTATACACCAACAATTAACTACAAATACAGGTACATATTTCATCACACTATAAATCCTCTTAAAAAAACACACACATTTCACTAATATAAAGAACTCATTTTAGACAAAGCGATATCCTCAAAAAGCAATCAGCCTCTTCAACCTACCCAGAGGCTTCTTCCATAAAGTACCCCCATAATTCATCAAATGTCCTAATCCCCCCACAGCGAAGAGCATACACCTGCTCTTTATTTTCACCACCCATTCCCCTATTGTGGGGATCGGCTGAATTCACCACCTTTGAAGTAATAGGGATCTAGCCACTTCCATTGCAACATATAAAATGTTTTTAAATTTGGGAGATAACTGAATGGCAGGATCATATCCCAGCACTATCCACCATATACTAGGAGCTAACTGTATCTGCCAAACCCTCACCAGGAACTCAAATATTTCTATCCAGAATTCTTGAATCAGAACACACAGTCCAATTATATGAGACCAATGTGCGACAGCCTCCAAATTACCTATAAAGCAGTGTCTTGACCACCTGGGGTTGACCTGAGCTAAAAGTTGCAGGGTTTTACAGAGAAGCCACTTACAGTAGAATAACATTCTATGCAAATTGACTTCTCTCAGAACCTTAAAATATAATCGATTAATTTTTCATCCCACATCTTTTTTTGTTAATCCCAGCCCTTGGTACGGGAAACATCCTTTACAACGCAACTTTTACCACGCAGTGCTATTACAACGCAGGTTTTACAACGAAACCCATTACAACGCATTGCGCTGGGGGGCGCTCTAGGATAGGGAATAGATTTAATTTACTATCCAACACCTTCCCTAGTGTCCACGGGGACTGGAGTAGGAATAGTAAATTAAACTATTCACTATCCAGCACCCCAAAGCGCTATGCGTTGTAATGGTATGCGGTGTAAAAACCGCGTTGTAACAGCATGCGTGGTAAAAGCATGCGTTGTAACGTCATACATCCCTTTGTACTACTCCCATTTATAAATTGCCATCTGTGAGAGATTGTTGCCCTTTTGGAGGCAAGCAGGCTTGCAGTCAGGAGCTTCCACTAATGCTGTAAACATTTTTGACTTCCCCCAAATCTGCCATCTCTATAAATTATTAAAAATATTGCCAACATTCTAAAAGACCGATCAGGTGAAAAAGATTATCTTTAACTAAGTCACAAATTTCCAATGCACTCTTCCACCTTTCTCTGGTCAAAAAATCTGCTTCCTTACTGAACCTAGCTCTCTCCCATTTTCCCACTATATTGGGATCTAACTTAGCTCCAACATCCCTCAATAATACTTCCCTGGGGAGGTATAAGGGATGCACAACAAGGAGGAATATCTTTATTTCTCCTAGTTTTTCTATGTGTGATGCATTCTGCTGCACAAATAGAAAGAGGAAAAAGCCTCTTGTGATTGTTTTTGTGCAGGAAGTTTTCCCTTCCTGCTAAAAATAAAAGAATGCCCGCAATGCAGGCACCCTTGCACTATGGTGCAAAGGTGCCTGCGTTGACGCGCTGCAGACCATTGTGCACAGCACAGGCAAAAATGACAGGAATGCCCCGTATGTGATAGATCAGATATGGTGCATTCCTGCCCTTTTCTTTTGCTTTAGGGTAAAAATAAAGAAAAAACGTATTTAAAACAATCTGTTTAAGAATTATTCAAGGTTATCAGGGCAAGACTCTGCAAAACAGAGCTGGCTCTATCAGGGGCCCTTTGAAATGTTAGAGCCTTGGTCCAGAGCCCACTTTGCCCATGCCTTAAACCATCTCTGTTTAAAGTACTGACTGTAAACTACTAAACAAACCTTCATGCCTCATAAACTAAAATCCCCTATAGTTGCATTCAATCACATCTCGCACAACAGTCCAATCACATTATTATATCGGATCGTAGTCAGGTGGTGCTTCAACCTCTTCATCTTGCCACAGGGATAAATCTTGTATTATTGACAAGGTGTGATTGTTAAAAAATAAAATTTTATAAAGTGCAGAGGAACAAAGGGGGACATGTACAAGGAAGTGGCGGAGCGTATCGTTAGCCTCCTTGGCTTAACGACACTCTCCACAACTTCTAAAATGCAAGGCTGCACCATATTTCTCTCCCTCATTCTTTCTGGACATTGCCTCTGTTCTTTTTGTCTTCCTCCCGTCATATTGTAAAGCGCTCTGTTATGCCTTGGGATCTTGTTTGCGGTATAAAAAACTTTATAAATAAATAAAATAAATAAATATTTACAAGAATGTGGTGCAGCCTTGCGTTTCCCCCTGAGATGCAATAAGTTTAACAACTTAGCGGCAACGCAGGCACCCTTGCACCAGAGTGCAAGGGTGTCTGTGTGCAGGGGAGGATTGGTTATGTGTAGGAAGGTGTCCCTTCCAGCACATAAACAGTCCTAAAATGCCATTTTGTAACTTTCATATTGCGCTGTTTCATACAGCACAAATGAAAGTTATGAAATGATTTTTTTAAAAGGTTTGTTTATGTTCAGTAAGGGACACCTTCCTGTACATAAACAAACCATGGCATTTTGCTTTTTCTATGTGTGCTGCACAAGGCAGCACACATGGAAAAAGCAAAAACAAGGAGAAATAATGCATTTCTCTTTGTTTCGCCAACTTAAGACCAGGATTTGCCTGGCCTTAATTTTGGCTCTGCCTCCTATGTACACCACCCTTGTACATAGGCCGGCCACACGCTTGACCCCATCTTCTCCCCAAGCAAGCAAATCTCCTTCAGCCACTCCACCGGACTACACTGGATAGACCACAGCTGCGTCCACTTCAGCTTCAGGAGAACCATGACCCACCACTACCCACAACAGGTTCCCCGCAGAAACTGGAGCAAGATCACCGCCGACCAGCTCACCACCTCCCTCAGCCGGAACCCTCCCACCCACATGACAGACCCCAACGAAGCGGCCCGCAACCTCACACAGTGGCTCACCAACTGCGCCAATGACCTTGCACCACTGAAGATCCCTCCCAGCAGACCCGGCAGCAAGAAAACCTCTTGGTTCACCAACGACCTCAAAAACTCAAAGAAAACCTGCCACACCCTCGAGAAAGCCTGGCGCCGCAACCAGACAGCAGAAAACATGACAGCCCTCAAGCACGTCACCCGCCAACACCACCAGCTAATCCGCACCACCAAAAGGACAACATTCAAAGAATGATTGGACAACACCCACAACAGCAAGGAACTCTTCACCATCGTTAAAGAGCTCTCCAACCCCAGCGCCTGCAACAACGACATCACACCCTCGCAAGACCTCTGCGAATCACTTGCCTCGTTCTTTCACCGCAAGATTGCCGACATACGCAACAGCTTCGGCGAACAGACCACGCACCCCACCACCGAACCAGCGCCCCCCACCACCACCCTCTGCACCTGGATCCCGATCAGCACCGAAGACACCACCAGCATGATGAACACTATCCACTCCGGCTCCCCAACCGACCCCTGTCCACACCACGTCTTCAAAAAAGCCGGCTCCATCATCGCACTCCAACTCCGGGACATCATCAACAGATCCTTCGCATCCGCCACCTTCCCGGAGAGCTGGAAACACGCCGAGCTCAACGCCCTCCTGAAGAAACCCCATCTCGCTCCTCCCTTTTCCTGTCAAAGTCATCGAGAACACCGTCAACAAACAACTCTCCGCCTTCCTCGAGACTAACGGATCCCTCGACCCCTCGCAGTCCGGCTTCCGAGCAAACCACAGCACTGAAACCGCCCTCATCGCAGCTACCGACGACATCAGGTCCCTGCTCGACAACGGGGATACAGCTGCCCTCATCCTCCTGGACCTCTCAGCAGCCTTCAACACCGTGTGCCAATGCACCCTGATACGGCGCCTCAGCAACACTGGAATCCAAGGAGCGGCCCTGGAATGGATCATCTCGTTCCTCGCCGGAAGAACCCAGAGAGTCCCCCTCCCCCCCTTCAGATCCGCGGCCACCGAAGTCATCTGCGGCGTCCCGCAAGGATCCTCGCTCAGCCCCACCCTCTTCAATGTCTACATGAGCCCTCTCGCAGCCATCGCACGCCAACACAATCTTAACATCATCTCCGATGCCGACGACACCCAGCTGATCCTCTCCCTCACCAACGACGCTGAATAACCCAGTGGCAGTGGGTTCGCGCCTGCTGTGGTCGCGTGTGGGCTTGCCTCGCTATTTTTAACTGCTGGAGAATTTTAAATCCACTATTTGTGTTCTTTTACCTTCTGCTGCTGCCTGTCCTCCTTGCTCTTTTCCCGATCCCCTAGCCCCGGTCCGGCACGGCTGAGTGCCGCTTGTTCCGGAGGGCTGACGGGGTAGCGGGTGCCATCTTAGGAGGGGCAGTGGTGATTCACAGGGCCGCGCACCAGTCATTGCGCACGTATTCCTAGAAAAGAGACGCCCCATGTGAGCGCGCAGCGGACGCTGAATAACCCAGTGGCAGTGGGTTTGCGCCTGCTGTGGTCGCGTGTGGGCTTGCCTCGCTATTTTTAACTGCTGGAGAATTTTAAATCCACTATTTGTGTTCTTTTACCTTCTGCTGCTGCCTGTCCTCCTTGTTCCTTTCCCGCTCCCCTAGCCCCGGTCCGCCAGCACGGCTGAGTGCCGCTTGTTCCGGAGGGTTGACGGGGTAGCGGGCACCATCTTAGGAGGGGCAGTGGTGATTCACAGGGCCGCGCACCAGTCATTGCGCACGTAGCCCTAGAAAAGAGACGCCCCATGCGAGCGCGCAGCTGACGCGCTGGTGGCGTGCCAAAGGCAAGCCCGTCTGCGCCCGTCCGTGGCCGGCCGGGGCCAGGGGCCCCTCACTATGCCGGTTTTTATACTTACTCCTCAGCCCAGCTGCATTCTCTCCAAGGTTCGTGGCCACTGGCCCCCTCCACCGCTGCCTATATTGCCTCTCTCGGTCTCAGGCAGACAACCCCCTTCCCTTCGCCTATACCCCACTTGCTTTCCTTATCCTCCCCTCACCCTCCCTCTCAGGAGCAGCTCCCCCCCTACCTGTGTTGTTCCTGCCATCTCGGTCTGCCTTCTGAACACCAGATCGGCCGTTAAACATCATCACAAATTATTTGTTCTGCTCGACACTCACAAACCGGATCTTCTGTTTCTTACAGAGACCTGGTTTTGCCCTGATTCTCTGCCCACTATACTAGCGGCCCTCCCCTCGTCCTACTATGCTCTCCGCACTGACTGACCCACGGGGAAAGTTGGTGGTGGCGTTGCCCTGATTGTTCGACCTGATCTTCATTTTCAGTTGCTATCAACCCCTCCCATCACATCGGTCGACTATTTAGTCGTCCGCTCTGCCTCCTTCCAAACGCCTTTGACCTGTTTGCTCATGTACGGTCCTCCTCACCCAATGCCTCATTTTATCCCTGCTGTACAGGAACTATTGGCCACCCTAGCTGTCAACCATTCCTCTGTTCTTGTGCTTGGGGACTTCAACTTTTGGCCTTCAGATCCTACAGAAGACCATATGTCTAGAGAATTCTCGGAATCTCTTTATAGTCTTAACTTTCTATCTCATGTCCACACCCCTACCCACACTCACGGCCACACCTTGGACCAGGTTTGGTCACTTAATTGTCCCGTCTCTCCCCCTGTTGTTTTTCCATGTGCCTGGTCCAATCACTTTTTAGTTTCTTTCTTCCTTCATCCCACTCTTGTTAAAAGACCCCCCCTTCCTAGGAACACCTGGGCGCGCAATTGGAACCATGTCGATATGATTTCCCTTTGCTCTTCTCTCTCTGCTTCAACTCCCGATATTAAAGATCTTTCCTCTTCTGCTCAAGCAGACACTATTAACAAATGGCTTGCTAGTGGGTGCGACCAAGTAGCTCCTTTGAGACGCATTGCTGCCAGGCGCGTTAATGACGCGAATAGGTGGTTCAACGCCGAACTTAAAGAGAGGAAGCTTGCGGTTCGGCAGGCAGAGCGCGCCTGGCGGCGGGCCTACTGCCCAACACTCAAACTGCAATACACCTCACTTCTTAGTCAATACAAAAAAGCCATTCTCACTGCCAAGACCAATTACTTTTCCCTGAAAATTTTGTCAGCTGAAAACCAACCATGACAAATGTTTTCAATTGTGCAGGACCTAGACTTTTCCGACAGAGTCATCCTCAAACCTTCCCCTTCCCAGGCCCGCTGTGATTCGCTCAATAACTTTTTTATCGAGAAAATCTCTATTATCAAATCCAACATTTCATCCCCCTCTTCCTTTTTTTCCAACCCTCAGCCTCCTGCCAATCAGTCATTTCTTGATTACATTCCTCCTTTGACCGGGGAATCGTTTTTGTCCCTACTTATAAGGGTCAAATCTGGATCTCCCCTGAACATCAGCCCTGCCCGAATCCTTAGACAAATTTACTTGGCATGTCCTTCGCCCCCTCTTACTTTTCTTAACGGCTCCCTTGCCCAGGGCATTGTTCCACAAGTGCACAAATTTGCCACCATAATTCCCATATTAAAGAAACCTGGTGCAGACCCCACCTCCATGGCCAATTATCGCCCCATCTCTCTCCTTCCCTTCTTAGGAAAAATACTGGAGCGACATGTCACCCAAGTGCTCAGTGCCTTTGTTGAAGAAACTGGCAGGTTAGCCCCGTGCCAGGCAGGCTTTCGCCCCAGGCACTCTACGGAGTCGGTAGTCCTTTCCGTCATGGACAAACTCAGAGAAGGAATGGATACCAATCTGCCCCAGGCTCTGGTCCTTCTTGATTTATCCGCTGCCTTTGACATGGTTGACCATTCCATCTTGCTCACCCGTGTCAGGGCGGCTGGCATCAGGGGATCCTCCTTGGTTTGGCTTTCCTCCTTCCTGAAGGACTCAGGCCGTCCATCTGGCCGATTTCTCTGCACCCTCTCGCAAGGTTCAATGTGGTGTTCCGCAAGGCTCCTCCCTGTCCCCCCTGCTGTTTAATTTGTAAATTTTTCCTCTGGTTTTTACTTTACAGCAAATGGAGGTCACGGTGTACTCCAGCTTATTTTTAATTTGTCCTCCTCCTTAGACCCCATTCATAATTTCCAATCCATCAGGATTTTCATCAGGGACTGGATGAATCACAACCACCTGAAGCTGAATCCAGACAAAACTGAATTGGTCCTTACAGGTGGTTGCTCCAGTCCCTGGAATCCCTCATTCTGGCCTTCCTCCTTGGGGCCTCCCCCTGTCCCCTCCTCCTCAGTACAAACTTTAGGTATAAAACTGAATGATCATCTTACCCTGCACTCCCAGATAAGTTCTGTTGTTTCTTCCTGCTTTATGATTCTTCGCACCATCCGAAAGATTTCGCGTTTTTTCTCCCCTTCTGCCCTCAAACTCATTCTGTTAGCCACGGTCATCTCTCGTATTGACTACGGCAATGCTTTATACTTTGGTATCCCAGCTTATGATTTACGGCGACTTCAGCTGGTTCAAAACCAGGCCGCCCGACTGGTATACAACCTCCCTAAATCCCACCACGTCACCCCGCTACTCAAAGCATTACACTGGCTCCCTGTCCGAGAACGTTCCCTCTTTAAGATGGGTTGTATCACCTATCTGAAAGAGACACGTTAGTGATAGATTCCTTACCTTAGAATATCCCCAGGCGTCATACTGGATCCGGAAATTTTTGCATAGCAATACCCCTGCGCGTCGGTAGGCGTCGTCTGCGGCTCCGCGTCCGTCGTCGGCGTCGTTAGCGCCGGAATGACGTCGTCGGAGTACTTAGACGCCGCCCATGCGCGCTGACGTCAGTTCTTCTTTTTTCCGCGCCAGCTAGCGCAGATCCGGAGAAGCTCTACCCCTAGTCATTTTTTGACTAAACTTTTTTGATCTTTTTCAATCATTTCTTTCTTGAGTCTTCGACTCTATCGGTGCCGGTAGGGATGCCCGGTTTCAAGCCCTGTTCGAAGTGCGACCGACTGATGTCGGTCACGGACCCCCATCGCCGGTGCCTGAAGTGCTTAGGCCTCGACCACGACGACCGCACCTGCTCCGACTGCCGGGCCCTGACGTCGAAGGCTAGGCGGGGGCGGTCCCGCAAGCGGCTCGAGTTCCGGCAGTCGGCCCGCGCCATTCCAGGTCCCGGTCCCACGGGAGGTCGAGGGACCGGTCGCGGGGTCGGAGTCCCCGCAGCTCCGGGAGTGGACATCGGTCGTCGGGATCCAAGTCCTCAGGTAAGAGGCATGAGAGGTCGTAGCGGCGTCATCGCTCCTCCGACCCACCCCGACGCTCGCACGATGCGGCCGGGGGTTCGGGCGACACCGCCCGCGCGGCTCCGCGAGAGTCGCAAGCGTCGCCGCCTGCCCCACACCTTCGGGTCCCTGGGCACGGCGCGACGCCGGAGGAGGTCGAGCGGTACCTCATGGCCATGAAGTCCCTCCCTCCTCGGCCGGGCCCCGCGGTGCCTCCGGGCCCAGTGATACCGGCTGGAGGCCCTAGCGGGTCGGGCGCTTCAGCCCCGGCGCCGCCGGCGACTTCGGTCAAGGCGCCGCAGGACCTCACAGGATCCGGATCCGGGTCGTCGCCAGTCGACCTCACCGGCGCCGGCCCCGAGGGTGTCGCCCCCGGCGCCCATTGTGGACGTCGTCCCCGGTCTTCCCTTCGGTCCGACTCTGGGCGCCGTTGGGCGCCGCTTCCGACGGCCTTTGGAGATTTCTATTTCCATGAGGAGGCCCAGTCTGTTGACCCTGGATTACAGGAGACTGATGACGGAGGAGATTCGGAGTGGTCTGAGGACCCTCTGGCACGGGATTGCCAGTCACAGGAGGACTGGACATATGAGCTTGGGGAGGCCAGTGGTGTTGACACCTCGCCAGACACTGGATTTGTCTCCCCTCCCACCGTGGCTACGGAGGAGGGGGCTGCTTACAGCGTAGTGTTGATGAGGGCAGCCAAGGCCTTGGGCCTGGAGCTCCCCGTCGCGGCCGTGAGGACTAACCTCTTCACTGAGGTTCTTAAACCGCAGGCAAGCTCCAGTGAGCCTCTGCTGCCGTTTAATGAAGCCCTATGTGACGTTCTTGTGGGCACTTGGTCCAAGCCCGCCACAGGTCCGCCTGTGGATAGGAACGTGGCCAGACGCTACCGCCCGGCCCCGTGCGACCCTTGCTTTTTGTCCACCCACCCCACCCCTGAGAGCCTGGTTATCCAGGCCTCCACTTCCCAGACCGCATTCCCGACGGCCCCGCCCGATCGGGAATCCAAGAGATACGAACAGTTCGGAAAGAAAGTGTTCTCGTCCCTGAGTTTGGGACTGCGGTCTGTCAACACCCGTGTCTCTTGGGCCACTACACCCACACCCTGTGGGACGCGGTCGCAGACGTGCTGCCACAATGCCCGGAGGAGGTCCGGGCTAAACTCGCCCAAGCCCTTGTGGAGGGTCGAGATGCGGCACGATACTCTATTCGGTGTGGACTGGATACCACGGACACACTGGGCAGGACGATGGCAACGACGGTGGCGGTTCGACGCCACGCCTGGTTGGGGTCCGCCAATTTCTCGGCCGATGTCCAGGCCCCCCTCCTGGATATGCCGTTCGATGGCCGTCGCCTTTTTGGCGACAAGGCAGACCATGCGCTGAGGCTTTTTAAGGACTCCACGGCTACGGCCAAGTCCTTAGGCCTCTCGGCCACGCGCCAGCAATCGGGTGCCTTTCGCTCCTTTCGTGGCCACGGAAGGGGCGTCCCCACACGTGCTGCCAGCCACGCACCGCAGAATACCCAGCAGCGCCGTGGCGGCCGTGGAAACCTCCGTGGCGGCGGCGGTCGGGGTCAGCGGCGAGGCCAGTCCACACCTCCCTCTGCAGCACCTGCCTCCAAACCTTCCTAGTCCGAGCTTTCAGGCCCATGTGACGCCTGTGGGAGGCAGGGTTCGCCATCACCACTTCCACTGGCGCACTGTCACGTCGGACAAGTGGGTGCTGCAAATCGTCCGAAGGGGCTACTCCCTCCCCTTCGAGGCGACCCCTCCAGCCATGCCACTGCAATTCCACCACGTGTCGGGGGATCACTTGCAACTTCTGCAAGAGGAAGTCACGGCCCTCTTGGCCAAGGGGGCCATCGAGCGCGTTCCTGGGCCAGAAGTAGGGTGTGGATGTTACTCCCACTACTTTCTGGTGCCCAAGAAGGGCAAGGGGGGCCTGCGCCCGATCTTGGACCTACGGAACGTCAACGGCTTCCTCCGTCAAGAGAAGTTCAAAATGCTGACTTTGGCTCAGGTCTTAGCTGCCCTGGACCCCGGAGACTGGATGGTAGCGTTGGACTTGCAGGACGCTTACTTTCACATCCCCGTCCTGCCGGCCCACCGGCGTTACCTGCGGTTCATGGTAGGCCACGAGCACTTTCAGTTTACCGTGCTCCCCTTTGGCCTTACAAGAGCCCCACAGGTGTTCACGAAGGTGATGGCGGTGGTCGCAGCTCATCTGCGCCGGTTAGGGGTGTCAGTCTTCCCCTACCTCGACGACTGGTTGTTGAAGGCGGGCTCGCCCCAAACAGTCGTCAGCCACCTCCAGACTACGGCCGACCTCCTGCATTTGCTGGGGTTCTCCATCAATGTGCCGAAGTCGCACCTGTATCCCTCTCAGAAGCTCCTCTTCATCGGAGCGGTTCTAGACTCGGCGCGGTTTCGGGTTTATCCACCCGAACAGCGGGTCCGGGATATTCAGGCTCTGATTCCGGTCTTTCAGCCGTTATCCCGGATCTCGGTCAGGTTGACGCTGCGGCTTCTGGGGCTGATGGCCTCCTGCATCCTACTGGTGCGTCACGCCCGGTGGCGGATGCGGGCTCCGCAGTGGGACCTGAAGTTTCAATGGGCCCAGCATCAGGGCAACTTGTCTCGGAGGGCACTGCAAGACAGTTGCAGTGGTGGCTCACGGACCGCGATTGGGTCAGTGGCAGGTCCCTCTCCCTACCCCACCCGGAGCACGTAGTTGTGACGGACGCGTCCCTCCAGGGCTGGGGTGGCCACATGGGAGAGGCGGAGATCAGAGGACTCTGGTCTCCGGCGGAGGCCCGGCTCCACATCAACCTGTTGGAGTTACGGGCGATTCGTCTAGCGCTGAAGGCATTCCTCCCCTCTGTCTGGGGGAGTGTAGTGCAGGTGTTCACGGACAACACCACCACCATGTGGTACTGGAACAAACAGGGCGGGGTGGGGTCTTGGACCCTATGCCAGGAGGCTCTGCGCCTCTGGCAGTGGCTGGAACATCAGGGTGTGACCCTGGTGGTTCAACACCTGGCAGGTTCTCTGAATGCCAGGGCGGACGAACTCAGCCGTCGGTGCATGATAGATCACGAATGGCCTCTTTCAGCAATGGGGAGAGCCTTGGTTAGATCTATTCGCCACCGAAGAGAACGCGCAATGTCATCGGTTCTGCGCGTTGGAATTTCCAAGGCGGCACTCGCTCGGAGACGCTTTTCGTCGCGAGTGGAGTTGCGGTCTGTTGTACGCCTTTCCGCCTATACCACTTCTGCCCAGAGTGCTGAAGAAGATCAGGCGCGACCGGGCCCAGGTTATCCTTGTGGCTCCGGACTGGGCACGAAGATACTGGTATCCCGAGCTACTCAGCATGTCAGTAGATCCCCCGATTCATCTGCCCCTTCGGGAGGACCTCCTGTCGCAGCAGCAAGGGACGGTCCTCCACCCGAACCTGTCCAGTCTCCACCTACAAGCTTGGAGATTGAGCGCCGACAGTTGAGGCCATTTGACTTGCCTCCCGAAGTCTGTAATGTCATTCTGGCAGCCAGGCGTCCCTCCACAAAGTCGGTATACGCCTGCAGATGGAACAGATTTGTGGCATGGTGCACAGCAAAGGCTGTGGATCCACTCTCTGCCCCCTTTTCTGAGGTTCTCCTCTTCCTTCTTTATCTTGCCCAGCAGGGTTCTGCTCTGGGCACTGTCATGGGCTACCTTTCTGCCCTTTCTGCCTTCTTACGGCTACCTGATCAGCCTTCTTTGTTCAAGTCCCCTATTGTAAATCGATTTCTTAAGGGCATCACGCACATGTTCCCTCCTGTTCCTTTCGTGATGCCCCAGTGGGACTTGAACCTTGTTCTTACCTTCCTGATGTGCGCTCCCTTTGAGCCACTTCACAACTGTCCTCTTCGTCTTCTGACTCTAAAGACTGCTTTCCTGGTTGCCATCACCTCTGCCAGGAGAGTGAGTGAGCTCCAGGCCCTTTCTTGTACCCCATCTTTCCTTTCTGTCCATCCGGACAAGGTTGTGTTGCGTACTAAGCCATCTTTCCTGCCCAAGGTTGTCTCCGCCTTCCACATCGGGCAGTCCATCACCTTGCCAACCTTCTTTCCGCCTCCGCATCCCTCTAAAGAGGAAGAGCGGCTCCATCGTCTGGACCCAAAACGTGCACTCTCATTCTATTTGGATCGCACACGCCAGTTACGGGTGGATGACCAACTCTTTGTTGGCTATGTGGGTGCTAAGAAGGGGAAGGCGGTACACAAGCGGACCATCTCCCGGTGGATCATCTTGTGTATCCAGGCATGTTACTCCATGGCTATGAAGGAGCCCCCTGTTGGATTGAGGGCTCATTCCACTCGGGCCACGGCAACTACAACTGCCTGGGCCGGGGAGTGCCCTTACATTACATTTGCCAGGCAGCTACGTGTCCCGTGGGCCTCGCTGCACACGTTCGCACGACACTACTGCCTGGACAGTCAAGTCCGGAGGGATGGCTTCTTTGGCCGTTCCGTCCTCCAGGACTTTCTGGTGTGATTATTGGTTCGCAGACCCACCACCGGGGTTGGTATTGCTGGGGTATCTATTCTATCACTAACGTGTCTCTTTCAGATGCACAAGTTACTACTTGTGTAACGTTATATCTGTAAGAGACATTAGTTAGTGATAGATTCCTTACCGACCCACCCATCCTCCCCGTTCTGCGAACCGATATCTAGGGTTAAGGTCATCCCCTTTCAGGGCCCTAGTTTCTTGGCACCAGTGTTGGTTCTATCATGGCTCTGCGTATCTGGCGCGGAAAAGCTGTGTATCAGAACTGACGTCAGCGCGCATGGGCGGCGTCTAAGTACTCCGACGACATCATTCCGGCGCTAACGACGCCGACGACGGACGCGGAGCCGCAGACGACGCCTACCGACGCGCAGGGGTATTGCTACGCAAAAACTTCCGGATCCAGTCTGATGCCTGGGGATATTCTAAGGTAAGGAATCTATCACTAACTAATGTCTCTTACAGATATATCGTTACACAAGTAGTAAATTGTGCTTCAAGCTCGGGCAGGGACGGCCCCTCCATTTATCAATTCTGAAATCAGGGCCTATCTTCCCTGTAGAGAGCTGCGTTCTTCCTCCCAGTTCCTTCTCTCTGTTCCTCGATTTAGGAGGAAGAAACTGGGAGGTATGAAATTCTCCACCCTCGCACCTGTATTTTGGAACACTCTTCCTTTCTCCCTCAGGTCCTCCTCCCACTATTTAGAGTTCCGAAATGCCCTCAAAACTTTCCTTTTTTCCCAAACCTTCCCACACTAGCAGCTCACTTCCTGCACTGATCACGGGTCTGCAACCCTAGCGCCAAGAAACCGCTTGGTAAACGTGCGCTCTATAAGTATTTTAAAATTCAAAATTCAAATTCAACGACCCCGCCACCGCCAGAGCCAGCCACCAGGAAGGAATGAAATACGTCGCGGAGTGGATGAAGCTCAGCCGTCTGAAACTGAACTCAGACAAGACGGAAGTCCTCATCCTGGGACCATCCCCCTCTGCCTGGGATGACTCCTGGTGGCCCTCTGCGCTGGGCACCGCCCCCAAGCCCACGGACCATGCCTGCAACCTGGGCTTCATCCTGGACTCATCCCTCACGATGACCAAGCAAGTCAACGCCGTCTCGTCATCCTGTTTCAACACCCTTCGCATGCTTCGGAAGATCTTCCGGTGGATCCCCACCGACACCAGGAAAACGGTCACCCAGGCCCTCGTCGCCAGCCGACTGGACTACGGGAACACCCTCTACGCTGGAACCACAGCCAAACTCCAAAAAAGACTCCAGCGCATACAGAACGCCTCTGCATGACTCATCCTGGACATCCCCCGTCACAGCCACATCTCTGCCCATCTGAAAGACCTGCACTGGCTCCCCATCAGCAAGAGGATCACGTTCAGACTCCTCACCCACGCACACAAGGCTCTCCACGACATGGGCCCCGAATACCTCAATAGCCACCTCTCATTCTACACACCCACCCGCCAGCTCCAATCCGCCAGCCTCGCTCTCGCTGCCGTCCCACGAATTCGCAAGGCCACCGCCCGGAGGTAGATCCTTCTCCTACCTGGCGGCCAAGACATGGAACTCCCTCCCCACCCCCCTACGGCTGACCCAGGACCATCTCTCCTTCAGGAAACAACTCAAGACCTGGCTGTTCGAGCAGTAGCGACTCCCCTCCCTCCCAGCGCCTTGAGACCCTAACGGGTGAGTAGCGCGCTCTACAAATTATTTGATTGATTGATTGATTGATAGGGGCAGAGTCAAATACAATGGGTGTTACACTGGAACGCCCACCACAACACCCACTGCACG
The DNA here is from genome assembly GCF_964261635.1 of Lissotriton helveticus. Classification (NCBI taxonomy): domain Eukaryota; kingdom Metazoa; phylum Chordata; class Amphibia; order Caudata; family Salamandridae; genus Lissotriton; species Lissotriton helveticus. The sequence goes on from NC_136068.1 coordinate 668,776,294, forward strand.
CCCCTTTCATGCTAAGCATAGCGTGAAAGAGGGCCTTATGTACAAGGCAGCGCTAAGCCATGTGAAGTACATAAGGCACACCCCCTGTCGCCACCACAATGTCAGTAAAAGTGAGGACACATTGTGGTGGCGATAGGGTCTTGTACATATGCCCCAAAGATTTACTTCTGATCCCGAAGTCGGTGCCAACGAATTCTGGGATTGCCAAATGTTTAGAATTCCTAATCTTGATTCCACCTAATGGCTCTTTCTTCCACTGTCTAAATCGTCCTCTCTCTTTATCTCAATCTTCTGGTTTATTTTTCATTGCTGCATTCTTCCTTTTTCACAGCGTTCCTAGCGTTATCTTCCTCCACGTACCTCCCTTTTATGCCATTCTCAAAAAAAGGGTGCAAGTGTGAGGATGAAAAACAGTTGCAAATTAAGCCCTGAATTCGCCATGTTTTTCATTTATAGTCTAAAGACCAAACCAAACAAAGCTGCTAACGCAGTACCGGTATTCGACACTAGATGTCAGTATTTCCCTCAACACACCGTTTAATAGGCCAGGAAAATACAGTTTTAGCAAGCAGCTGTTACTGGCCACGGAGTTCGACATAGGTTAACTCACATCTTCTTCGCCTACAGATTTAGTTTGCTGTTGTCGCCCTTCAAAATGCTTATAAACGTACTGTATACATACATTTAATTGCTCAAACTCTGTACTGCTAAAAATGACACCAATGAAAATGCATCCAAGTTGTTAATGCCTCGATTACTTACCGGTAATCTTCATTACTCCAAGTCTAGGTCTTCCATGCCACAATCTTCACTAATGAGCAGCATGATACCCAAGCAGATGTCGTCTTCAAGACTATAGAAACATGTCCATCAGACCGTCTTCTATGCACAATTCACCACACGTTAAATAAATGCACCAGAAAATGTACACCTGTATGATATGTTTACTTCGCATATTGTTAATCTGTCACAGTATCGAACACTGACCAAGGAAAATCAGTTGAAAACAACTCCGCCCCACTGCAGATGATAACGATTCTTACAAGTATTAGGGGGACCCCAGTGGCGTAACGAAACTTGAGGGGGCCCCCTGCAAAATACATGGAGTGCCCCCCCCCGTGGCCCGGCCCACCACCTACCACTTTGCCCCACTTTGGATGGATTGATGGGTGGGTGGACGGTGGTACGGATGGATGGATGGATGTGGGTGGATGGATGGATGGATGTGTGGCTGGGGTTAGATGGATGGACGGATGAGCAGACGGAGGTACGGATTGATGGATGGATGTAGATGGATAGGTTGAGGGATGGGTGGATAGGTGGAGGGATGGGTGGATAGGTGGAGGACAGATGGGTGTGTGGTGGCTGGGCGGACGGATAGATGGATTAATGGACAAATGCATGTGTGGCTAGGGATGGACGGATGGATATGTGGCTGGGGATGGCTGGACGGGGGACTGAAGTACGGATGGATGGATGGATGAAAGGATGGGTGTGTGGCTGGGGATGGATGGATGGATGGAAAAATGTATGGATGAAAGGATAGGTGTGTGACTGGGGATGGTTGCATGGGCGGACGGATGGATGGGTGGGTGGGTGGGTGGATGGATGGAAGGATGGGTGTGTGGCTGGGGGGATGGGCAGACAGACAGATGGATAGATGGATGGATGAACGGATGTGTGTGGCTAGGGATGGACGGATGGAATTGTGGCTGGGGATGGAGGGATGGACGGATGGATGGACATAGTTATGGCTGGATGGATGAAAGGATGGGTGTATGGCTGAGAATGGATGGCTGAATGGATGGATGGACGGACGGACGGATGGATGGATGCAGGAGCGGGTGATGCAGTTAAGCTCGGCGGGCGGGTGATGTTGACTCACGTTGGAATAGGATTTATTTAATTTACTCTATTCTATCGTCTATATTTCCCCCCTTCGGCGCTTACTGCACCGGTCGCTGCTGGATGGATGAATGGATAGTTGAATGGATGGATGGATGGACGGGTGGATGGAATGATGGGTGTGTGTCTGAGGATGGTGGATGATTGGTTGGGTGGATGGTTGGTTGGATGGATGGATGTTTGGGTAAGTGGAATGGGTGGACTGGATTTGAAGGTTAGAATGCACTTGACGTAGTAGGCAGTGGGAGGTGACAGGACACTAGGGCCAACTAGGGGTCTGATTTCAGAAGTAGGCATGTGGCATTGGTGGCTGGAAGGAAAAGTGGTGCCAGTCATAGACCCTCCTCTCCCCAGGCCTGTAAGGGGTGCCACAGTAAGCAGACCCTTCCTCAAGCTTCTCTCTAGAGTCTCATCACCCTAAAGGGACCACGGGCCTTTGCCAGACTGTCCCCGACTCATCAGTGAGTGGGGGCCCCATGCCACCCAGACTTGGCCTGTGATTCTCTGCCCCTAAATGCCTCTCCACAGCCTCTCTCCAGCGCTCCTGTGAGCCGCCATTGTCCAGATGAACAGCCCCCAGTGCCCACAGTCAATGCCCCAATGTTTACAATCAACCTCGCCCAGTCCCCAGGCACCTGGCCCTACCTCGTAAACACACTTGCTTGCCGTGCCAGCATTCTAGTGCTCCTTGTTAGCCCTCCCTAGAGAGCCCTTTAGGAACCCTCAAACCGCCTGTTATTCGTTGAGCGCGCCCCTGACCTTGAATGTACCCAGGCCCGGTTCTAGCGAGAGGGCCAGGTGGGCCAGGCCCCCCAAGGTAGCCCCATGGCCCTCCCAAAGCCAATTTGCAAGCAGAAAAACATTGTTCTTTTTCGTTATGATTTATTTGGGCCAGCGGCCTCGCTTTCTCATCCCAATTGTTTAATAAACATGATAGGCACCAATGCCATGGGCTGCTTGAAGTGCCTGGAGACAGGCGTGAAGTCAGTGAGCATTGCGGTTATCAATGAGCACATGTGAAAAGGAGGAAAGCCTGTGACACTCCTACCACTTAGAATGCATTCTGCTCAAAGAGCTGACAGTCAAATATTGTTTGAGAAACTAGGTACCAAATTGAAGGCCCGCTTGTCATTCTCAGAAGTTGTAATCTTTGCACAGTGGGAAGCTAGGGGTTGAAACAGACCTCTCTCTGTTTGAAGTTTGGTTGGTTCAGCTTAGGTTGGCAACTTTGATTGATCATCCAGTTGTTACTTCTCTTCTTTGGAGTACATGTACCGCAGTAGGCACTATCCAAAACGTTTTTAAAAAGTTGCATAGGCTATTACTTCTTCTTTAAAACATGTATGGCTTTCAAGTGTTTGTATATGTTCTGCGTGCTCATGAGCACACTATTTAAATAATTCAGGCCTTGTTGCTGCTGTCATTCCAAATGGTAAAGGCCACCATGGAAGAACAGGAACAGGTGCAGGGCAGCAGGATTGCACACATCCATGAACCCACATAAGTACAGCCACTATCCCTCATGCAGCAGTAGGAAAGACAAGACTGACAAAAGAGGGTGAGGGGGAGAGAGTCAAGGTTGAGATAGATAGAAAGAAGAATAGGTGAAGCAGAGAGAAGGGAGGGTTATAGCTAGCAGAGTGATGATGAGAGGGACGAGGGTGAGGCAGAGGGAGGATAGTGAGACAGAGAGAGGGGGTGACTGGTGAGCCAGAGACAGAGAGGAGGGTGAAGAAGAGAGAGTTGGGTGAGATAGAGAGAAGAATGGAGTGAAGGTGGAGGTGCAGTCAGACCAACGAGAGGTGGAGAGAGAGGGGAGAGTGAATCAGAAAGAGCGGCGAGTGAGATGAGAAAAAGATGGGGGTGGGTCAAACAGAGAGGAAGCAGAGCCAGGGAGAGAGCAGGGAGTGGTGGAGAAATAAGAGGGTGAGGCAGAGGAAGTGGAAGGAGAGATGAAAAGAAAAGGGGAAAAAAGAAAACAAAAGAGGGGGAGGTGGGTAGGTGAGCAGGGTGAAGTGGAAAGGAAGGAGGTTGAGGTGGAAAGAGAGATGGGTGAGGTGGGGAGAAAGGATCATGTGGTGGAGAGAAAGAAGCCTAATGCAGAGAGAACAGAAGAGATTAAGCACGTAGGTGAAACCTCAAGAAAGGCAGAACAAAATCTGGTGTACATGCTCTCAGCAGTAGGTACAGTATGCAGCTCAACCCCCTTCAAAGCCCCTCCAGCATGCCTGATCCCAACTCACTGATAGCTGGGAAATGCTAAGTACCTCCATTCATCTTCACGGCCCACCCATGCTTTCTTTTGGCCCTCCCAGAACCTGAATCTTGGAGCCGGGCCTGAATGTACCCCTCGGGGCAACTCCTAGTGCCTGGAGTCAGCAGCCACTCCCGTGCCCACTACAAGCCACAACGCTTGCCCGTAACCACCCGCTCCTGTATGCCCCCACCCCCAGCCCCAAGGTCCGTGAACACCCCACAGTGCCCTCGGCAGAACCATCACCCCAAAACCGTGAGCTGGTTCTGCCTACCTCCTTCAAGTGAATTGCCATCGACGCCACCCCTCCACCCCTCACCCACGCAGGCAACACGCTGCCATGAAGAGCACACAGCGAACCAATGGCAGGGCATCTCTGCTCAACAGTGAGGTTCCGTAAAAATTATTACGACGTTCTGGGCATTACCGAATATGGACGAGTTTGGTATCTACGAACCGTAAATGACGAGTTCGGCAAGTGTGTGTATTTTCGCTACGCTACCTGCCAGGGTTCGTCTAATATTACGTGTTCTTCATCTGAACCCTCGGGTTCCATTTTAGATACGGCATCCATTTTGTTTCTTGCCCTCACGTAGTCAGCGAGCAGGTAACTGTTCGCCCCTTGACCCTCTAGTTCCCAAGCCTTACGGAAGACGCATATTCCTTTCATGCGTCTTTATGGCCGGAGGAATGACACAGCAAAGGCAAATGGCTCAGCTTGAGGGTAATCTGGTCGTGCCGGCCTATTGTGACAGCCGTGCAGGAGATGGGATCCAACTCTTTGATCCTACGATCATGCTTCCGATATTACCCCCACACTCTTTTCTCTACACGTGTCTGACTTCCTTGCAGCTGCTCTTGTCTCTTCTTCTTTGTCATTTACAACTCTAATGGGTGTGCCTAATGGTGGGAAGATGTACTTTTTCAGTTGGGAACCGGCATGGCTATTGTAATTATGTTCCGGGATTCTGAACACATGAAAGCGACCTCTTTGAAGTTTACTGTGGGAACCGGATTGTAATCTTTTGTCCACATGTTATGCAATGGCAACATTCTGTATAAAAGAGAGCGACCTACAAACACAATTTGAAGCAGACTCGCAGAACTACTCCATGTACTTCTTATGACTCTTGTTTCCCTGCAGTAATAAAAGCTGATCTTTGACGCCGAAGGAAGTGTCCCGTGTCTCTGTAGTTTGTGCGCCGAAACAGGTATCCCATGAAGGTTATAGGTGTTGTTCCCTGGCACCGCTGGTACTGTTAAAAGTCCAGTCCTTCAGTTGGCGCCCAACGTGGGGCGACTTCAGCGGTACCGGTCCAAAGCCTGATGATCGTGAGGAACTTCGTGTGAAATCTCCGAGGGAAGGTGCACCCCGCTTCATCGATCCTGTTGTCGAAATAAGTGGCCCGAAGTTTTTCCCTGCGAAGATTCCCGCCTCCTGACGGCTGCGACGGACCGATGCCCTGACTGTCGACCTGTCTTCGACGCCCGGCGCAGACCTTACGTACAAGCGAGACGATAGACGGGCCTTCCTGGTGACGCCATTGAAGTTCTGAGTTAAGTATTTGTGGGTCGCTCCCAGTCCTTAGTGGTTGTTCTAGCTTCTCGAAAGCTTTGTTGTAGCCTTTAAGGCTTTGTTGTAATAGCTCACTGAGCTTTGTTATAGCCTCCTCAGGCTTTGTTGTTAGCTCTCCGAGCTTTGTGATAGCCTTAAGGCTTTGTTGTATTGCATGGTTCCATTGCATTTGTGGTTCTTAGTATTGGTTCTTAGTATTATTTGACAGTTGCAATTGCCAAAAACCGAGGGTTTTGACTTGCACGAGGTTTAATTACTTCGGTAATCCTTGAAGTTTGATACTAGATTAGTGTGCACGATGCCTAGCCATAGTGGTTTGTTACGTATTTTCAAATGTTGCGCAATGGATTCCCGGTTGGAGGACTCGTGTCCGATACCTCCAGTTGGAACTCCGATACATGATCTTTATAGTCGACATGGGGTGGGTCCTATAATATATAATGATTACTCTGTCCGCTATACAAAGAAAGACGGTGACCTTAGATGGCCACCACATGGAACTTTTGAACTTTCGATTTTAGATAATCTTGAGGCTAAATTATTTTTAAAGAAAGCTAGGCCAGCTATGTTTGATTCCTTTCGGATATGGCGTAAAGAGGCCAAGCAGAAAGAAATCAAACAACTTAAAAAGAATCAAAAACAAGGGTTCGTTCCGATAATGCAAACTATACGGGAATGTAAACAGGAAAAAGAAGAAAAGGAAATGGAAATCTCTACTAGATTGCATCACATGAAAATAGATAAATGTTACCCAGTTTTGCCAAATAATCTAGAAAAGAAAGAAGAAGATTTGAAGGAGGATTCCTTGCTGTCATATTTGATGAAATCACCACCTCCTTATATACAGGGTGCTACTGCTCCTGTAGCTGCTCCTGTAGTACCTCCTATTGTACCCCTTGTTGCTCCAGCGGCTGCGGGTCAGCCCGCTGTTAACCCTACGTTTGTTCCACCACCTGTCCTTGTTCCTACTGCTCCTGTACCTGTACCTTCGCAGACTGTTGTTTCTGCTACTCCGACTACCTTGTCCGTTCCTACTATGCCTTCCTTCACCTCCAGTGTTGTTGCCCCTGTTTTTCTTTCTCCTTCTGTTCGTAAGCGTGTTCCTAACTCTGTTGCTACCCTTCATTCACCTCTTTCTGGTCCATTATTTTCGTCTAATTTATCTGAAACTCCTCAAAGACGGAGTCAGATCCCTAGTGGGAGGGAGAAAGAGACGTTAGTAACCATGGCACATAGGTGGATAAGACATCCTGCCAACTACACTCCTCGTGTAGTCTTCGACACGTTTTCTCAGTTTAATGAACCTACGCAGAGATTCGTATTTGAGGAGATGTGTAACTTTTTGAGGGAAGAATGGTATCATGATGATGTAGATAATGTACCGCTCGACATAATTGAACTTCAGAATCACTTTTTGAACGGTATGATTATAGGTGAAGATGTACGACGTGCCGTGGAACGCTTATTAGCGTTCAGATCCACAGCACATTCTCGGGTGTCATTTGATGATACCACTGAGAATTGGAAAGCGGCTCCTGGTCAGTATCCTATGAGAGAGGTTCCGCCACTTTGGGTGCCTGGAGATCTGCAAGCTAACCCTGTGGTTCTACCGCATTTTCGGAGGGTGTGGATACATCTTCCATGGAAACGATCGGAGGTTTTGCAAGTGAAGCAATCCTTGCCTGATCCGCGTAAAAATCCGGCTGGTTATTATAAGGAGTTATCACAACTGGTGGAAGCTTCTATTATGAACCTTGCCGATATCGACATGTTGTTCGGCAATGTTGTACCGCAACCAGTTTGGGCAAAAATTCGTCAAGCCGACCACGCAGTTGAATTAGGGGGTGATTGGGCTGCATTGATAACGGCTGATGGATTACAAGTTGGTGGGGCTAAGCCTGACCAGCTAATCTTAGATTTGCCTCAGAAAATCATTACGCTCATGAAAACTCTCATGCCAGCGATGAAGGTGAACTGGGACAAGTTATCAGCTTGCAAGCAAAAGAAAGACGAGAGTGTCTCGGATTTCTTTACAAGGTTTGAGGAAGCGTTTGTCGACCACAGCGGCCAGGACATGGGCGCTGAGGGAGGCCAGCGGTTATTTGTTGACAAGTTCGTGTCGAATTTGTTGCCTGAGCTAAGCAACAAATTGAAGAATTCAGAGAGTGCGTGGGCAGTTTCAACCCCTGCGCAAATACTAGCAACGGCCCAGTATTATGAGAATAGGGAAAAGGAAGAAAGTGATCGTGTAGAAAAGAAAACGAAGGAGCTCAAAACGAAGGTTTTGTTGCAGCAAGCATACCCTCCACGATCAAACCAAAATGATTCACAACAGCAGTATCGACCACGAACACAGCCTGATAGGATGCAGCCGCGCTCTGACAACTTTGATTATAGATCTTCACTTGGGTATAATCAGTGCGCATATTGTAGGAAAGAGGGACACCTAAAATATGATTGTCTTGCCTTACGGGACCGCCTGAATGGTGTGTCGACACGAGGAAACCGTGGTGGTGGTCCTCAACAGGCATCACGAGGTAGAGGTCGTGGTTCATCCCAAAATCAGATTGATCGCCATCAAAATCAATCGGACGCGAATAATTGTTTCGACCAGCGGAATGCGGGGTCAGTTCGATCTGCACAGTATAATGTGGATGATTATTACGTAGAGCATGAGACTGTTGTAAATGACCATTACTAGGACAGCCAACGACAAAGAGAGGGAGTAGTGTCAGTTCCGGTCGATCAGAGTGGGCCTTACGTTGCAGTGGCTACATCGGGTGTAGTTGAGCCTTTTCTGTTAGACACGGGTGCGACAAAAAGTTCCATCATGCATTCGAAACTCCCTGGCGCACCTTTGTCTGGCTTAACGAACGTTTCCGTTGGATTCTCTGGCGCCCCTGTTAGCAACCCAGTCTCTAGTCCTTTGTCTCTTATGATTGGACCTCGTGAGCTAACGGCTCCACTGATTCTATCTACAGGTTGTGGTGAAAATCTTTTGGGCCTGGATTTGTTGAAACGACTATATGCAACATTGTATTGTTCCCCCGAAGGAGTGGAGCTTACATTGGGACGGAGAGTGATCTCTCCCATGTATTTGTCGGTCGATAAATTCCCACCAGAATTGAGTTCCCTCCCTGCGTCCCTATGGGCCACAGGTCCCAACGATGTGGGCCTGTTAGACATTCCACCCTATGTGATTCAATTGAAACCAAATGCGCGATTACCACGTTTACCTCAATATCGTATTTCTCTTGAGGGCGAACGAGCGCTGTTAGCAATCATTCATGATCTCATTGGAAAAGGTGTTGTTGAAGAAACTCGTGGAAACGTGTGTAATAGCCCTGTATTGCCAATTCTGAAACGAACTGACCCAACTAAACCTCCTGTGTATCGTTTCGTTATAGATTTGAGAGAGGTAAATAAAATAGTGGTTCCACAATTTCCTGTGGTTCCTGACATTACAGCCTTACTAACAATGATTCCGGCATCTGCCTCCTGGTTCACGGTGATCGATCTAAAGAATGCTTTCTTTAGCATTCCGATTGCAGAGGAAAGCAGAGACCTATTCGGATTCTCATTAGGTGGTCGCAGTTTTAGGCTAAAACGCGCTCCACAGGGCTACTGTGAGAGTCCGTCAATCTACAGCCAAGCACTTAAAGGTCAGCTTGATGCCTTTGTTTTACCAACGGGTGCGGCTTTGATACAATACGTTGACGATCTTTTAGTGGCAGCTGATACAGAAGCTATTTGCAAAACGGCTACAGTATCATTATTGCATTATCTACATGACTTACATCACAAGGTATCGCATTCAAAGCTACAGTATTGTTGTCAAGAAGTTACCTATTTAGGTCACTTATTGTCAAGAGAAGGGAGAAGGTTGACCCCAGAGAGAATTGCAACGATTACCCGAATGACTGTGCCAAAAACCCAGAGAGATGTTCGCGCCTTTTTAGGTATTACGTCCTATTGTAGACAATGGATTCCAAATTTTTCATTGTTGGCGAAACCAATGATAGCTCTTACGTGCAAAGATATTCCATCCCCATTGCCTTGGTCTAAAGAGTGTCAGAAAAGTTTTTCGGAATTGCGTGATGCGTTGTGTTCGGCTCCTGTGTTGGGTACTCCTGACTACAGTAAGCCGTTTACACTATACGTTCACGAGAGGGATGGTTGTGCGTTGAGTGTTCTGACACAACCTTTTGGCGGCAAACAACGCCCATGTGCCTATTTTTCTTCGACTTTAGACCCAGTAGCAAGAGCCTTGCCGAGTTGTTTAAGGTCTACAGCGGCAGCTGCGGCGTCCATTCGACAGTCCGCAGGTCTAGTCATGGATAATATGCTTACGGTAATGGTTCCACATGCAGTTGACACTCTATTGAATCGAACGAAAACTCAACATCTGACGAGCGCAAGATTGTCTGGATATGAGTTGACGTTGCTGGCCAGTCACATACGGATAAAACGATGTAATGTGTTGAATCCAGCAACATTGCTGCCGATCGACACAGAATCAAGTGGTGAAGCAGTACATGACTGCTATCTCAGAACTGAGGAGGAAACTAAGGGTCGTATTGACCTAAAAGATACTCCATTGACAGATCCCGATGGTACTTTGTATGTGGATGGTTCCTGTTTTAAGTTGCCGAACGGTGATGTGACAACTGCGTATGCTGTAGTAACATTGAGAACGATTGTGGAAAGCGCAAGATTAAGTCAGAATTCGGCTCAGGCTGCCGAGTTAATCGCATTGACGAGAGCGTGTGTGTTGTCTAAAGATAAACGGGTGAATGTGTTTACAGATAGCCAGTATGCGTTTGGTGTGGCACATAGTTTTGGACGATTGTGGAGAGAGAGAGGATTCCTTACGTCGCATGGCACGAAGATTCAACATGGTCAGCTTGTAAATGATCTTTTAGATGCACTCACATTGCCTAAACAGGTGGCCATAGTCAAATGTAGCGCACATCAGAAAGTAACGGACGATGTGGGTCGTGGTAATGCGTTTGCGGATGAAACGGCTAAAGAGACGGCTAAAGATTTGACGAACAGAATGTATGTTACGAGCTCAGTGAGATGGCCAACAGAGGCTGGTATGTGTGAAGACACATTTGAAAGTGTGAAGGGAATACAGAATGAAGCCACTGAGATGGAAAGGACTAAATGGAGAGAGAGCACGGGAAGATTGGATGAGAATGGATGTTGGGTTGATTTATCAGAGAAGCAGAAATGGATGTTACCGGATGCGTATGTGCTCGCTGTTGTTACAATGGCTCATGGTATGGCGCACATCAACACGAAAGGCATATGCAAGTTGTTGTCTCATGTATGGAAGAATGATGGGATTACTAAGTGTGCCGAGAGAGTGGTTAAGAATTGTATGGTGTGTTTGATGCACAATCCCGGTAAGGGCACCCCCACTCCACCTGGCCATTTTGCCCCTCCTACATACCCTTTCGAAGTCATCCAGTTGGACTTTATCCACATGGACCGATGTAATAACTTGAAGTATGTGTTGGTTGTGGTGTGTGCATTCTCTAGGTGGATTGAGGCCTACCCCCTTAAGGACAACACGGCTTTATCCACGGCAAAAATTTTGCTCAAAGAGTATTTTCCCCGCTACGGAATGCCTCGGGTCGTATGGTCGGACAACGGAAGTGAGTTTGTTGGGAGTGTGATGAAGAGTGTGTGTCGTGGTTTAGGGATTGTACAAAAATTTCATAGTGCAAACCATCGACAATCAGCAGGCTTGGTGGAAGGATATAATGGCACTCTAAAACTGAAATTGGCTAAAATTCAGGCAACAACTGGTTTATCATGGCCCGACGCTTTGCCTCTGGCTCTCCTGTCGACCAGGGCAACTGTACACTCTCGAGTAGGGCTCAGCCCAAATGAGATTGTGTTCGGCCGTCCTGCTAATGTATGGGGAGTCCCAAGACCTAAAGAATTTGACAGAATCGAATACCCTATGTTGATTGATTATCTCTATGATCTGACTGCTAAATTGAGTTTGATTAATCAACAGGTCTTTGAGTCTCTGCCGTCACAAACAGAGGGTCCTGGTCATCGGCTCCAACCAGGAGACTGGATCCTCGTCCGGAACTACGGAAGAAAACGAAACCTTGAACCAAGATTTGTGGGCCCGTTTCAGGTACAGCTGGCTACGAGGACGGCGGTTCGACTACACGGACGTCGGAACTGGGTACATGCTACCCACACAAAAAGAGTCCCGCTTCCTCTGCCGTCGGACACCTGGATGAGAAGAGGTCTTTCTTCATCTGAGACCGACACTCCACAACGTTTCGTTCCGTTCAGCGAAGCTCGGCTTGTATCTGACACCGTTGCTGACTCCCCTCAAACAATTTCCTCCACGTCAACCTTGGAAAATTTGACTGTTGAACAATCACCTGAACAATTGAACACTCCTTTGCCGTCCAATCCACTGTTTGAAGATCAGACTCACCCTGGAAGTAGCCGATATTTTCTTCGTCCACGAACAAGCCACAAATAAAAAGATTTTTTTGTTTCTAGGTTCTACATTGCTCTGAAAACAGTGGACATTATATATTGTGTATCTTTTTCTTTTTTCGTACAGCCAAGAACATTATTTAGCTAGAACCTACCATCCAGGTTGACCGTAAGGCCGTGCGGGTACTTCCTTCTGTTTAGCAGCTATCGACACAAGGTTGGTTTCTATTATCGATTTCTGGGAACTCCTGGAAATTGATAACCGCTACTCAGAACGAGGTGCGTCAAGAACGTCGCGGACGGTCGTTAGGGGATGGAATCATCATTGTCTGAGCTGTCGAAAAGAGAGGAAATTTTGGCGCAAAGATCTGCATTGCATAAAATATTTCATACGAAATGGTTTTTCTTACAGGTGGTCATACTGTTCCTAACTATATCTATGTTGCTGGTGGGGGGAGTATATTATGGGTCCCAATTCTTATTATCTTCTGCTACATCTACTCTCCCATCTCGTGATCTATATTTCGTTTCTACTGTCTCTCCACATTCCTTTTATCTTCTGCCTCAACACGAACAAGTCAGACGTGCGGAATTCAGAAACAACTCTTTTATTCAACTCTTGCATCAGCATCAGTTAGTGGTAAACACTACCAACTGTTGGGTGTGTGGGTTAATGCCACATACCATGGATAAGGGTATTCCGTACTTAGTTCTGCCTTATAGTGCACAAGGGTCAGCTCGAGCATTACAAACTATGTTCCGTAGCGCACTAGATTTCTACCCCCATCGAGAACCACGCTCAGCAAACTCTGGTCCTGGTCCGTACCACAAGACTCTGGCGAGAGCTATTGCAGACTTAGATAGAGATATTTTTGACGCATCGCTCATCCCAGAGGAAGAGGTGCGAGCATATAAGGAACTAAGTGAGGCTGAGTACAGCTTATCAGTGGGTGAGAGGCAGCTTAAAAGCTCGCCACCGATATGGATTGTACCTCACCTTGGTCATTTCTGCTTGAAAGGTCTTGGTCGAAATCCGAGAGCTCAGTTTGGGGAGAGTGCTTGTACCGAGACATATGTCCTACCGACGCTCTCCTCCCCTGTCTTCCTGCCTGCCAAGGGTACCTACTTTGTATGCTATGATCGAGCCTATACGTGGTTACCTCATGACTTCTCGGGTACCTGCTATATTGCAAATCTTTTGCCTCCGACTTTCACTGTGGCCTCTGATTACCACAGAACTAGAATTGCGAGAGGTGTGGTTAGCAAAGAAGATACTTCCGGACAAGAAGCGGCAGACTTCTTTAAGGGTTTCCTACCGTTCTGGGGACCGATGGTTAATAGCAGGAACCTAAGGCAGTTAACTCGTGTAGTAGAATCAACTGCCAACATAACTGCAAATGCCCTTGGTAATTTGACAGCCGAACTCCAGGCGGATAGACTAATGACGTTGCAGAACCGTATGGTTCTAGATATCGTTCTAGCAGATAGAGGTGGGGTTTGTAAAGTCATCCATTCGAGCTGCTGCGTATTCATACCTGATAACGCTCCAACGGTTTATCAAGCCATCTCTAAGTTGCACAAAATTTCGGAGTCCATACACGTGGACGAAGGAAATTGGACGCTTCTGGGATGGTTTTGGGGTCTGATATCGACTTGGGGTTGGAAGATTCTGATGATCATAGGGGTTGTTGTGACATTTCTGTTCTCATGTTGTCTTTGTGTGCAATGTGGTCCTGCCTTATGTGGCCTTTGTGCTACGACGTGTATAAGACAGCCCGTTGTCACCAAAGAGGCATTGAAGGATAGAATAATGCATCAGCGACATCTAAATGATCTGATGAGTATTGAAATCGATTATGATTCCGACTAGTGCTTGCCTACATGAGGGCAAAAGGACCGTCTGAGGTTCCGTAAAAATTATTACGACGTTCTGGGCATTACCGAATATGGACGAGTTTGGTATCTACGAACCGTAAATGACGAGTTCGGCAAGTGTGTGTATTTTCGCTACGCTACCTGCCAGGGTTCGTCTAATATTACGTGTTCTTCATTTGAACCCTCGGGTTCCATTTTAGATACGGCATCCATTTTGTTTCTTGCCCTCACGTAGTCAGCGAGCAGGTAACTGTTCGCCCCTTGACCCTCTAGTTCCCAAGCCTTACGGAAGACGCATATTCCTTTCATGCGTCTTTATGGCCGGAGGAATGACACAGCAAAGGCAAATGGCTCAGCTTGAGGGTAATCTGGTCGTGCCGGCCTATTGTGACAGCCGTGCAGGAGATGGGATCCAACTCTTTGATCCTACGATCATGCTTCCGATATTACCCCCACACTCTTTTCTCTACACGTGTCTGACTTCCTTGCAGCTGCTCTTGTCTCTTCTTCTTTGTCATATACAACTCTAATGGGTGTGCCTAATGGTGGGAAGATGTACTTTTTCAGTTGGGAACCGGCATGGCTATTGTAATTATGTTCCGGGATTCTGAACACATGAAAGCGACCTCTTTGAAGTTTACTGTGGGAACCGGATTGTAATCTTTTGTCCACATGTTATGCAATGGCAACATTCTGTATAAAAGAGAGCGACCTACAAACACAATTTGAAGCAGACTCGCAGAACTACTCCATGTACTTCTTATGACTCTTGTTTCCCTGCAGTAATAAAAGCTGATCTTTGACGCCGAAGGAAGTGTCCCGTGTCTCTGTAGTTTGTGCGCCGAAACAGGTATCCCATGAAGGTTATAGGTGTTGTTCCCTGGCACCGCTGGTACTGTTAAAAGTCCAGTCCTTCAACAGTGCCTGCTCTCGCTGGGTGAGGGGGCCCATTTCCCCCCCCCCCCCCCGCAATGCAGGGACTGTAGGGGCCTGTGTTACGCCCCTGGTCCACAGTCAAACACTGAATATTACTGCAGTCATCCTTCCAGGCCCTCTGCAAGAGTTCTCACCCACTCCTGCAATTAACAAACCCTGCCTGGCTTCCTGTAGAATCAGTGGCTTCCTTAAATGTAACAATAAAGGGTTACTTACATTTCTTCAGAGCACTGTCACCTTATTGCACTGTCTCTGCACAAAGAACAGAGCATGCTGGTGTCTGCTGAATATCAGGACAAGCAAGGTGCAGGGCTGAGGGGTCCCAGGCCTCCTGCACCTGGGGCGGGGGGGGGGGGTAAGCCCCTTTGTGTGCACACACAGAGTTCTATCACCTGTCTCTCCCTCTCAGCATTGCTTCTTCCTTTGAACTTCCTTTTGACCTTCTCCTGATCACTGCTCTGTCGACTGTTTCTTTCTGCACTCCAGCACTCTGGTTTCCTTATAAATCCTGGGGTGCCTTCCCTTCCAGGCCTCCCTACACAAGCAAGAAACAAAAGCTATAAATTGTAACTGTTTTTTTTTTTGTGCAAGAACTTCAGAAAACTGCTTCCTGCCCAAAGAAAGGCTGAAGCTGGTCAGAACTGGTGTGCATTGCTCAGGCCTGTGCTCAGCACTCTCTTCACTGTGGGGGCTGAGGGGGCCCCTTCAAGAGTAGGGAAGACTGGAGCTGCAAACTTTCTCCAGGTCAAGTCAGCTCTGTGCTGCCTCAGAGGAGCAGGGCCCTCTCTGGGGCCCCCACCCCATCCTTGTCCCGCGCCTGGCTCGTGGCTTAGACTGAAGAGATACAGGGTTGATACTTTGTTTCTTTTCTCTTCAGTCCACAGCACGTGCAGGGCAGGCTGCTTTAGGGAGACAGAGGGGTCCCCCTTCACTTACTGAAGCCTGCCCCCCTACCCCCACCATGTGTGTCCTCTGTCTTCCATCACAGGCCTGACTTCACTTCAAGCCCCTTTACTCGTTGGTTTCACCTCCTCTTCTCTTGCTTTTCCCAGCTGGCATCTCTCTCCCCCCCCCCACCCATCTGTCTCCGCTCCTTCGCTGTTTGTCCTCCCCCCTGTTTCGTGTGCCTGGTACACTTTCAGAGGCCCGGGGCTGGGCCTGGACTGGAGACTAATTATTAAGTAATAAAGAAGATGACGTGGTGTGCCTTGCTAGCTCTGCTCAGACTGAGGGGCCCCTGAGGGGCCCCTGGAGCGCAGGGCCCCCCCGCACTGCGGGGACCTGTGTTACGCCCCTGGGGGACCCAAGTGGCAGCTTTACAGGGAGCCTCCACTGATTCTCCTTTAAACGCGGCCCAAGGGGCAGACAAACCCCTTGTAGACCTCCCTGTCCCTTTGACCCTACTTGTCTCCCGTGGGACTCATAGGCTAACAGGGTGGTCTGCTTGATCCGCTTTTACCATACCATTTTGTAGGGCCAAAGTTCACAAACAAATTGTCAACCCTCCTAAATTGCTCTGTGTTTTCTAATTATATCAGCTAGGAGCGGCCCGTGCAGGTAAGAGCGGTGAGGTGGTGGGCGGGGAGGGTGGAGGGGCATTGGTACTCAACAGACAACGACGAAGGAAAATCAAAGAATTTATTTAATTTTCCCTCGTCGTTGTCTGTCGAGTCCACCCCACACCGCCCACCGCCCCACTGCTCTCACCTGCACAGGTTGCTCATGATATCAACACCGCTCTTTGTGCATCTAGTAGATGGAACAAAGACTCCTCTTCTGCGACCAGGCTGGGAACCAAGGCTGGTAAAACAATCTCTCTAGAAGAATGGAAGTGGGACCCGATTGTTGACACAAACCTGGGATCCAACTGCAAGACTAGCTTGTCTGGATGTACCCTTAAAAGGGTTCTGACTTCAGCAGGGATCCCAGCTCTCCAATTCTCTGAGCTGATGAGATTGCAACTAAAAGCACCGCCTTAAGAGTAAGAAACGTGAGATATATACTCTCCAAGAGCTCAAAAAGAAGATATTGGAGAGCCTACAGAACCAATGGTAGATCCCAGGAAGGTGATGGGCATCTTATTCTTGGTCTCTCCAGCACTAAACATCCAAACAATTTGATGACCAAGGGCTCAATCTCCTGTAAGTGGGAATCTCCTAATGCCATTATAGCTGTCCTCTGGGCTCTAAGAGTCGCAATTGATAGACCCAACTCAAAACCATCCCATGGGAAATCCAGAATTCCTCTGGGGCTCCAGAGAAACCAGTTTCTGTCTGAACAAAACTTGGTCAAATTGTCCCAATGGCGAGAGTATGTTTCAGAGTAGATGGACGCCTGGAATGCTGGATCATCTGAACTTCCTCTGAATAAAACCCCTTTACTAACGCCCTTTCAACAGGCATAACTGAAGATGAAGAAGCTGCAAACACTGCCACCGGAAAGGGAGGACCTTCAACGGATATGGTTCCTATGGAAACGCCCACAGAGACCGTATTGACAATTGCAAAAACAGAGGGTACCACGTCCGTCTCTGCCATCCAGGAACCACCAGGAGCAGCAATGACTTGTCCTGTTTGATTTCCTGAAGGACCCTACTAGTCATAGGAATCAGAGGGAAAGCATACAGTAGTTCCATTCCAGAGCTCTAACATATGACAGGGAAGTATCGGCAGAGCTGAAACCAATAGACCCTGGGCCTCATTTATGAGGCCTTGCGTCAGTTTTGCGCTTCCAATGCGTCACATTTTGTGACGCATCGGTGGCATAAAGCATGCCTCCTGTTGTGCACTATTTACAAAGTGACGCATCTAAGCAGATGCATCACTTTGTAAACCCCTGCGCTACATTACACCTGCGTCAGGTATAATGTATGCAGGGGGATGGTCCCCCTCAAAAAGCCTCGTAGATGTGACGCAGTGAAATCTATGAGATTTCACTGCGTCACTTCTAGGACGCCATTGCGCCACAGCAGGCCTAAGACTGATGCAGGCCCTTTCACATGGGGCTTGCCCCATGTGAAAGGACGCATTGCTGGACTTACGTCACTTTTGTGACACAGTCCAGCAATGCGTAATTTTGCGCCACACAGATACGTCAGAAATACAGATGTATCTTTGACTCCTTGCGCCATGATGCGTCATACAGTAAATATGACTCAAGAGGTATGTCGCAAAGAGTGCGCACTGAGAAGTGACGCATCGCTGCTTTCATGCAACGATGCGTCGTTTCTCATAAATGAGGCCCCCTGAATCTGCAACCATTGTCCTATTGGAGGAACAGTCTCTGACAACCATTCTGATCTTCTGCATTCTGTCCTCAAGCAAAACAACTTCCCCTCGCTTATCTTGAAAAAGCCTCCTATAAAAAGAAGCTCTTGGGAAAGCACAAGGCTTGACACCTCTAGGTTGAGAGAGAAAGCCTGTGCTTCTAGACGACCCGGCACACTTCCTGGCCATGGTTCTGGGCCTTGAAAAATCAGACGAAGAAATCAGCAAATCATTCAAGTATGGGAACAATTGGATAGCCCTGGCATGAATGCCCCCCACCAGAGGAGCTAACACTTTAGTAAAAACCCTTGGTGAGGAAGAGAGAGGCCAGCATATAGTACCTGGAACGGGCAGTGCTTATCCATGACACAAAAACACAGGAATCTTTTAGATTTGGTATGCATTGGCTCATGCAGGTATGCTTCCTAGAGATATGGTGAAGTCAGAAACCCCCCTGACTACTGAAGGGCAGGATCTTTTGCAGGGTTTTCATTTAGAACAGTATATGCAGGACGTAATTTTTTACTTTCTTTAGATCGAGAACCGGGCTGAAGCCCCCTGAGGGCTTTTTCACCAGGAAAAGGATTGAGTATCCAGCCTTTTCCCACTGGTGTACTGGTACTGGAACAATTGACTTCTTCAACAATAACTTCTGTATTCCTTTCACCCCGACCTGCAATTTCTTCCTGTTCAAATAGGCAGGACTTGCAGAGGGTTGGGTTGAAGCGCTTAATTGCTTCGACCAAGACTTTTCTGCAGAAGGAAGTCCCTGGCCTCTTCCCCTCCCTTGAAAGGGCTGATTTCTTTCCCCTTGCTAGGAAGAATCAAATGCTCCTCTGGAAGCAAAAATCTTTCCCTGAGCCGGTTCTGATGCAGCCAAAAGCTTTCTGTCATCCACCGACCTCATGGCCATCTCTTCTAATTGACTGCCAACTAATTTAGTCCCTGAAAACGAAATCTTCCTTAGCAGTGCTTTTTGAGAGGCTTCCACCTTCCAGGATCTGAGCCAGATTTGGTGTCTTCTGTAGATGCTTCTGCAGTTAATGAATCGTATTAAATGTCCTATAAGAAGCAAACCTGTTGTTCCATCATTGCAAGCATCGGAGTCAGATCCGTGCCCTGCTCTATTAGATCCGCTAATGACTAAAAATCTTTAATCTTTAATCAGCAACCAGATGGTATGGGGAGAGTGGACTGCTGCTCTAATCGAGAATTTTACCACTGCATACGTTTGCTTTACTGCCACTTTGACACTCTTATCTATTGGATCCGACTGACTAGCTGACTCTGAGATTATGGTGCCCGGAGACACCAATCCTGCCTCAGGAAATCCACTTTCACCACTGATGGAAACTCTTCACCAAACTCCTGGACCAGATATCTCTATGACAGAAATATCGGAAATGAGCTTCTGTTACTCTCCTTCCATTCTGATTCAATCACTCTCTTGATAGATGGACAAAGGGGAACATTGTCAGACTCCTTCTTTTGAGAATAAAAGAAGAAATCCTCTGACTCATCTGGCTGCACTGTTCACGGAAAGGCCAAATGTTAGATCTGGCATCCTTAGGGTGGTCTTTCCTCAAATGTCTTGCTTTTTACCTCCACGTTTTGCTGTATCTTTTTGTTGGCCTTAGGACACTTTATCACTGTTAATCAGTGCTAAAGTGTATGTGCATCTTCCCTAAACATGTGTATAATTTGCATATGCATGATTTATATATTTGATTTACTTGTAAGTCCCTTGTAAAGTGGCATAACATATACCCGGGGCACGCAAGTTAAATGCTACTAGTGGTTCTGCAGCAGTGATTGTTCCCACCACAAAAAGAAGCCTTTAGAACCTGTCTCAGGCCTGCCATCACAAAGCCTGTGTGAGCAGTTTCACTGCCACTTAGATTTGGCATTTAAAACTACATGTCAAGCCTTACACTCCCCTTATATTACAGATAAGTTACCACTAAGGGCAGGGTGCTATGTAAGTAAAAGGTAGGGCATGTACTTGGTTGTTTTACATGTCCATGTAGTGACAAATACCCAAAGTTGCTTTTCACTACTGTGAGGTCTGCTTCTCTCATAGGTTAACAGTGGGGATTCCTTAAAATACCTTCAAGCTGTAATATTTGATTGCAGATGAGTAGCTGCTTTATTTTTTATATCTTTGGATTGCAGTGACAAATCCTCTTTACTGGTAAAGTTGGATATGACATTGCTAGTTTAGGACTGCCACTTTTAGAAAGTGGACATTTCTCTACAGTTACTGCTCTGTGGGGCCTGATGTACGACCCTATTTTGCATGCGCAAACAATTTTGTGACCCGTTTGCGCAATCAAAAACGAATAGGGCTATGTACAATTCCTATTTAGCGAGTTGCAATTGTTTTGTGATTCACTAAATATGAATTGCAAGTTGCTATTAGGATGGGGCGTTCCAAGGGCGTCCCTTCCTAATAGCGAGTCAGAGGCCTATGTAAGAATGTTTTGCGACCACAATTGCAGTCGTAAAACACTAGCAATTTACCACCTTTTTCAAGAGGGTGGTAAACCATTCGCAAATGGGAAGGGGGTCTCTAGGGGACCAGTTCCCCTTTGCAAATGCAGGGGAAAATATTTTTTAGGGCCAGGCAGTGGTCCAAGGGACCACTATCTGCCCTTAAAAATGAAACAAAAACCTTTCAGTTTCCATTTTTTTAAATGCATCCCATTTTCCTTTAAGGAAAACGGGCTATTTAAAAAACTGCTTTATTTAAAAGCAGCCCCAGACATGGAGGTCTTGTGAGCCCAGCAGGCCACCATACCTGGGAGGGCCAGCCTTTCCAAATGGGGTCGCAAATTGCAAGTGCCTCATGAATATTGATAAGGCATGTAATTTGCGACCCAATTGGGAATCACAAACAGTGTCTCTGAAACTGTTGTATAGGTAATTTAGCGACTCACAAATTGCGACTCGCATTTGAGCACAATTTGCGAGTCGCTAAATGACATAGTCGTACATCTGGCTCGTATGTGCCTTACAGCTTGTCTCCAATATGGTATTCAGACAAAATATTGACTCCTAACTATCGAGAGACACTAATATCGAGTTTTTAATATTGTGTCACAGGAACATTGTGATTCAGGAATATCGTTGACAAAAATATAGATTTCTAAGGAAAGTATTCTCATTGTCAAGAATATCATTGTTGCTAATATCGTTTACAATAAAATCAATGTAAAAAATATAGTTTTTTAACTATCATTATGTGTTTCAAATAATATTGTAATTGTATATGTTATATATTGTTTGTGTACTTGTTAATGTTTTTATTACAGTGTGTGATAATTTAAGTTATTTATCATTTTAAATACTTTTAACAGCAATTTATAGTTTTGTAGCGGGTTGCGAGGGATATAGGGTACAGGGTGAGAAGTAAATTAAGTATAATTAATAATTATTTGTAACTTATTTAAGTATTAATTATGTAAAGTGTGTAATTATTATATTTTTAAGCTAAGTTTCAGGCACAGGTTGTT
This sequence comes from Lissotriton helveticus, assembly GCF_964261635.1. NCBI lineage: Eukaryota > Metazoa > Chordata > Amphibia > Caudata > Salamandridae > Lissotriton > Lissotriton helveticus. The sequence goes on from NC_136068.1 coordinate 668,798,089, forward strand.
GGGTTGTAGAGATATAGGATGGGTAGTTAATTAAGTAATAATGTATTAATTAGTAATGAATTACTAATTATTTAATTGATAATTAATTATGCACATTTTGAATTATTATATGTATTAGTTATGTTTTGGGCATGAGTTGTTGGATCTGTAGGGGCAAAGGGTGGGTAGTTGATTAATAATTTAGTAATTATTAAATCATTATTAATAAATTGTGTAGGTATTATATTTTTTAAGTTATGTTTTAGGTGTGGGTTTTTGGGTTTGTAGGGGTATAGTGTGGGAATTCAAGTAAATAATAATAGATGAATTAATTATTCAATATTTAATTGATAATTAATTATGTAAATTGTGTAAATAATATTTTTTACGTTATATTTTAGCTGTGGGTTGTTGTGTTTGTAGGGTATAGGGCAGGAAGTTAATTAAGTAATAATTTAGTAATTAATTATGAATTATTTAATTGAATATTTATTCTGTAGATTGTGTAATTATTCATTTTTATAAAGTTAAATTTTAGGTGTGGGCTGTAGGGTTTGTACGGGTATAGGGCAGGAAGTTAAGTAATAATTTAGTAATTAATTATGAATTATTTATTTGAACATTTATTATGTAGAGTGTGTACTTATTACATTTTTTAAAGTTCTATTTTATGTGTAGGTTGTTGGGTTTGTAGGGATATAGGCTGGGAAGGTAATTATGTAAATATTACATTTTAATGAATGAGCAATTTCAATTAAAATCTCAATTTTATTTATAAATATATACATAATTTAATAAATATATTTTTTTGTGTTATACATTAGGTGTGTGTGTGTTTTTAGGGGGATATTGTGGGAAGATATTTAAGTATTAACTAATTAAAAATTAATTGGTCATATATATTATTACATATTTATTTTATTATGTAAGATGTTAATTGTCTTATGATTTTGTATTTTAATTATATTTTATATTTGGGCGACTAGGTATGTGGGACTATAGTGTGTGAATTTAATTAAATAATCAATTAATAAAATGTTTTATTTGATATTAATTATTTTAAAAAAAATCATAATTCTGTACATGTGTTTATTGTATATATATATATTAATAGTTGTAATTTTGTTAAATGAATACATTTTTTAACATCTGGTATGTGTTTGAAGGGAAGTACTTTCCCTACTGTTGCACTGACTGGAGTGGGAATAGTAAATTTTATCCCTCTGCAATCCAACGCTTTCACTACTGTTGCACAGACTGGATAGGGAACAGTAAATTACCCCACCGAAAAATTAACGCTTTGCCTACTGTTGCACATATTGGAGTGGGAATAGTACATTTTACCCCTCCTATGTCCAACGCTTTCCCTACTATTGCACCAACTGAAGTGGGAATAGTACATTTTACGCCTCCTGAGTCCAATACTTTCCCTACTGTTGCGGTGACTGGAATTAAAGTAGTACATTTCAACCCTCCTGAGCCCAATTCTTAGCCTACTGTTGCAGTGAATGTAGTAGTAATAGTAAATGTTCCCCCTCCTTAGTCTAACGCTTTCCTTAGTGTTGCACTGCCTGGAGTGGTAATAGTATATTTTACCCCTCCGCATTGCAGCACTCTCCCTACTCTTGCACAGACTGGAGTGGGAATAGTAATTTTTACCCCTCCTTTGTCCAATGCTTTCCCTACTGTTGCATTGACTGGAGTGGGACTAGCATATTTATTTTTTCTAAAATGTCATATTTTTGTTAGTATTGTTTAATTGTGTATTATTATTTGTGTATTTAATTTTATATTTTTTTATGTCAAGAAATGTATGTTATTTTTAAGAGCTTTTTGAGTAAAACATTTTTTTCTTTTTGTATTTTCTATTTATATTTAAATTGTCATTTTTTAAAGAGTTTTGTACTTTAGTTGTTATAGTTTTTATTATTTATATTTATTTGTATGTATATATATATATATATATAAGAAGTAATACGGTGGCCACAATGCTACAATATAGGAAAGAATAAGTAGTACACGACAAGTCAATAATTATAGAACATGTCTGTGTATGTATTTTGAATATTTTATAAAACAACATTAAATTTTTTTAATGTAATTTTAGATGGTTTTATACATATTTATTTTCATATTTATAAGTATTTAATATTGTGATGCTTATATGTGGATTTTGAACACATTCTTAATGTATTTATACAAGTATTTAGAATTTTAAATGCCCCCAGCTATGAAGACCCAAATCCTGACCTCATGCAGGAGTGGGCAGAGAGTAATTTGCACTTGTCTAAAAGGCTTGTACTAATTCTAATCAAGTATGCTGATATTGATAGAGCACAGCTCTTAAAAGACATAGATGACATTAATGAGGATCTGAGGCAAATGGAACAGACAGATGAGATGGAAAAACTAAGGAAAGAAATGATGATACGCTTGAAAAAAGAGGAGGACAAAATAAAAGAAAGGAAGGCTTACAAATTCCAGAGAGATCGTAATGTTTATGAGCTGGGTCAAATCTTTACTTTTTCAAAGAAATATGACAGTTACAGAGTCACTAGAAATAAGCCAACAGTCAATACATGTGAACCAAATGGAGGCCCTGATAAAAGACAAGAGATATCACAATCTGATTTGAGTTCAGGAGGCGGTAGTGATTCAGAAACAGAGATGAGAAATCCAGACTCTACAGGTAACCGCAAAAAACCATTACCGGGATAGGAGTTGGTTTTGTTATGTCAGCAACGGAGACAAACGCTCCGCCCGAGACCACCAAGACAAAACGAGGAACAATCATCAACTTCAGGCGCAGGCAGAGGCGTAAGGCAAACAAACAGTGCGCAGAATTACCACAAAAAGAGAGGAAGGGTGCATTGGAAGAAAAAGTAAATGACTCAAATGAGGCAAGCAGGCCAAGTACCACTGTTATGAATCTCTCAAAAACTGCCTTAACAGCCAAGGAAGAGAATATTCTAAGTTTGGGACTGTCATATGCACCTGGAGCTAATTTTGATTACCCGTCAACAAGACTGGATGTGTACAAAATGGTGAGAAAGCTGAAACTTAAAAAGTATCATGAAATGAAGAACGTACCTGTTGGGATGAATAATGAAACTCAAGTAGCAATACAAGAATGTCCCAATCTGTCACAATCTGATGTACCATTATTCAATGAAATGGAAAGCCTCTGGAACAATACAAAACAAATGGATGTACTTGCCATAGAGGCACCTACAAATCTTGATGCCTCCATGCGAGATGTAAGCAGCCCAAAAGCAAAAGAAAAATTACAACTAACTCCTATTAAACAAGCATCCACATGCAACCCTATTATTCCCCGAGACTCCATAGATGTCTTTCACGAGACTGTAACAGCACAATTGAAGACACTCAATAAAGATCTGGGGGAAACTAAAATCAAATACAACAATCAACAATGACAATATTACAATCTGGTGAAGAAGTTGAAAAAGGACAAAAATCGGATTATCAGGAACAGTGACAAAGGAGGCAATGTGGTCATCTGGCCACAGGATGAATATCTCAAGGAAGCCTTTACACAACTCAATGATATGGACTGCTATACAACAAATACAGCAGCAAACTTAAAAATTGTGTACACAACATATTACAACAGACTGACAACATGGAAAATCAAAGGTCTGATCATGTAGAATGAATATAAATATTTAAAAAGAGACAATCCAGTAACACCTACGCTATATTTCATTCCCAAAGTACACAAGAGTGCCACTACACTGCCAGGGCAGCCCATCATTTTTGCAAAAGGAAGTCTCCTGGAACATACCTTAGTATATGTGGACTTCTTTTTACAGGAGTATGTAAAGAAACTACCATCGTATATTCGCGACACCGCAGATTGCTTTTTACAAATTTATGGGATGGAATGAAAAGAAAACTACCTGTTAATGACAATGGATGTGACATCCCTGTACACGAGTATCAAGCATGAGGATGGCCTGAAAGCCACCAAATATTATTTGTCTCAAAGAGCCTATGGTCACAAGGAACACAACACGATGTTGCTGGAAATGTTAGAGTTCTGCCTAACAAGTAACAATTTTATGTTTAATAATCTTCTTTTTCAGCAGACCAGAGAGTGGCCATGGGGGCCAGCTTTTCTCCCAGTTATGCCTGTCTCCATATGGGTTACTGGGAGGAGGTGGCCCTCACGGGCACCCACAGTCATCTTGTACACAATCATGTTCGACAGCGATTATGCTACTGGGCAATTCCTCCCCCTCAATCTCTGTCCCTATGTGGCCCTCATGTTTAGGCCCTGCTCCGTCACCAAACCGCACATAAAGAGCCTAGGTGTGTGGCTGGACGACGCTCTTAATTTCGGACACCAAGCCACAGTCCTATCATCGACCTGCTATGGGCTGTTAAGGATGCTACGTAAAATTCTCCCTCTACTCCCGTTTGAAGCACGCAGAATAATGGTCCAGGCCTTGATACTATCTCGGCTGGACTATGGAAACGTGCTGTACCTAGGAGCTCCATTGGCCACCATAAATAAATTGCAGGTGGTCCAGAATAGTGCAGCAAGGATGCTTCTGCAGGTTCCCAGGAGACAATCTACAAGGCCAGCCCTTCGCCAGCTTCATTGGCTACCTATGGCCGCCAGGATACAGTACAAGGCGATGTGCATAACCCATAAGACCTGGTGGAAAATGGGCCCTGCCATTCTTCACTCCCTGCTATCACCCTATCTACCATCATGACCCCTCCGCTCTAGCACCTAACATCTGGCTTCCATTAGGAAGACCAAGAAGACAAGATGGGGAGGGCGTTCTTTTTCATGCACGGCGGCCAGATTGTGGAATTCTCTTCCTCAGTCTCTACGAGAGAATCGCAATCTGACGACCTTCCGTAAGCTCCTGAAAACACACCTATTTGGCTGGTCTTCCTAGTTGAGAATTCTGTCTGTGCTGGTTTCTGTTACTCAAAGCGCTACGAGGCCTCCGGGTAGTTAGGCGCTATAGAAATACTCTTTCATCATCATTTCATCATCAGTGCCCACCCCAGACATCTTATTGAGAGTATACCCTACGGGGGAATGTTGCTGCTACATAGAATATGTAGTAATGAACAAGACCTAAAAATAGCCCAAGCTGAGAGTGCAAAGAGATTCAAGGAGAGAGGGTATAGCCAGCAAACCATCTCTAGAGCCATAGTTAGATCAATAGTTCCAAGTAGAGATTCTTTATTGAATGTGGAACATACTACTGAACAAAGAAATAGAAAAAGGGAGCCTGATTCTGCATTCAGAATGATAACAAGATTTAGCAACCAACACAATCAGATACGAAGAATCATTCAAAGAAACTGGCCGCTGGTACTAAGTGACAATGTGATAGGACCCCTACTACCGCAGAGGGTATCCACCACATATAGCGAATCACCCTCTATGAGGGATGCCTTTGACAACACCAGCCCAGAGATATTAGAGAAAACCAGCTGGCCACACTAATAAGGGGTTTGTTAAATGCCGAACTTGTAAAGCCTGTATTTACGGAGTGAATAAAAACACATATACAACACCATTCAGTGATATGCCCTACAAAATACAGAAATTCTTTACCTGTAAAATCGAGTATGCTGTCTGTGTACTGAAGTGCCCTTGTGGCCTCCAGTACATAGGCAGCACCAAACTGCAGGTCCATAAACGCATCCTTCAACACTTGAGAGCTATCAGCAATCAGGATAACACTTACCCACTGGCACGCCACTTCAGGGAGGCACACAATTCTAACAACTCAGGCCTCAAGAACTTTGTTATCGATAGCGTCCCACCGAGTAGACGAGGAGGAGACAGGGAATGTAAATTGCGTAGGATGGAAACTAGATACATACTGCAGTTAGATTCAAAGGCACCTGGGGCCTTAATGCCACTGAGGACTTGTATACATGCCTAGGGGAATGAGTAGGCCGGACAATACATTTGGGGAACAAATATGTGTTTTATCGGCTTTTAAGTGTGATCATTTTTTTTAAATATTTTTTTTTATATAGATAGTTAATTATATAGGAAACACTGTGTATAGTATGATTCAGCGGTCTTACGCCAATAACTGCTATAATTAACTTTCCATTAAGAAGTAATAGGGTGGCCACAAGGCTACAATATAGGAAGGCATAAATAGTACACGACAAGTCAATCATTATAGAACATGTCTGTGTATGTATTTTGAATATTTTATAAAACATCATCATGAAATTTCTTTTACGTAATTTTAGATGGTTTTATACATATTTATTATCTTATTTATAAGTATTTAATATTGTGATGCTTATATTTAGATGTTGAACACATTCTTAATGTATTTATACAAAGTGGCATTGTGTGGTTACAAAAATCTGAATTAAGATTTCTGTCGCTCTTGAACCACACTGTTTGGTGCAAGAGCAAAGCATACCGGATCATAAATATGGCTCTATGTGTGGGCGCATTGGGGGTGGAGGTAACAGTGTCTTCCTTAGAAGCACACTGCAGGAATTGCTGAATAGAAGTGTTAGATCTGCCCAATGTTTCTTTTGTGAGAGGGTGATCGTGTTTTTGAGAAGGCTGATCAGATAACTGTGGACATGAGGGGTTGAAAAAATTACTTTAGACAGATCTTTAAAAATTTGTGAGTTTAACATATATCATTTTGAAAGCCCGAGTTTGTATTGTTTAAAAAAGACCTGGATGAACGCTCATGAGAATTTGGGCACTCTGAATATCGAACCCACAATATATCGATGACAAACTATAACAAAACAGATCCACAGGTAAGTAAATCTAAATTTTGTATTCCTAACTCCACATATATGTACCTACGTGGGATACATATCTTCAAGGTAGGTAGATGTAAAGGGAGAAATAGTAAATCTATACTTCCCTATATGCATTTACCGTTTGATATTTTGTTCCTAAATATAATGTCCTGGGATATACTTGCACAACAATATGCATTTTTAATGTTGATATTCAGTAGTACACCCTCTTCAGAAATGGGTTTAAGCTCTGTGGTTAGGTACACATGCTTGCAGAAGGAATCCTTTATCAAATATGATGAGGCTGCCATTGGCCCTATTACTGATAGTAAGCTTCACTTGCATGCCTTCACATATATTGATATTTTTGGGAAGTCACAAAGACTTTCCTGCAAGGGTAGTTTCTGTTAAGTATCATTAGAATTCAGGGCATCCTCTAGGATAAGCCAACATTTTCTTTGGTTTGCTGCAGAGGCCACAGCTCTGGAGTGGAACTGCAGATCATTTCTTTTTCTGAGAAGGAATGTGCTTTGGTAAATAATGTGTCTGTGAGTCAATTTATTAGCAATAGCTACAGCTATTTTCTTTAATAAACGATAAATGTTAGATTTTTTGGGATTTAACAATTTTTTGGATTGACTTGATTTTTCTGGTTCTTTGAGGATACCTTATACTGTTTGAGAGGGATCTTCCTATCCATTACGGCTTGAAGAACATCAAAACATCAATGTTCTGTGCTTTGCACATAAAGCGTAAGGGAAAAACATGACTAAAAATATGAGAAACTTTAAAAAATACCAACCATCAGTAGCACTAAAATACAGCATAACCCATCTCCAAATGACAGCAAACATGAAGAAACAAACTAATGGTAAATGAAAGCTAGGGGTCTACACCTATCAAGCGAGGTATTATGATACAACCGGAACCCCAGCACAAATTCTCACACTGATCTATGTCCATCTCTCCTACATGCACCAAAACTAAATACAATACCCCATTTCTTATGCTAGCCACACTGGTTGGTATCACACTAAAACAATCACAAAATAGGTGATGTGAGGTATGCTTGCAAATAGCCTACCAACTGGCAATCGCTCAGAGTAGCATCCCAACCCAATATTATTTGCCCACTGTGCCACTCTAGAAAAAATGGACACCTTATGTGAGTCTGTACCGACCCTGCTCCTGATGGGCACAGTCCAACCCAAACTACCAGGCAAGGCTCCCTCCGGAATGCAACATAAGCAACCCCAGAACTATTTCTGTCTTGTTAAGCGTCACCAGTGAGATATATCTTGGATCATATGGCACAGTGAGTATGGGACCCACATCTGGTCATACTCTTTGCCACTTCAGGCATTATGTTTATCAGGCAAAGGGTTATCTGAGGGGGCATGATGGGCAAGAAAAAACATGGTTGGAATAGTGCCCTGAGCAATTTTCAGTGGTTAGACGAATTGTAAGCATTCCTTCCATCACCTTTAGTATGTTTGATGTAACCAAGGGTATGGCTCAGATGTGGTTCCCTTGCTTACTATCCTATTGGAACCAAACTGCACCTGACTTAAGAGGCCCAATCAGGCTGCAACAGGTATTGGGTTGCTTGTGTTTCATTCAGAAAATACCTGGCTTTGCAGTTCAGATTGGACTATTCCTTTTGGAGCAGAACCAAGACTGATTTGCATATGACTGGTTCTAATCTGGGGCGATGGCAAAAGAACAATGGTTTTAAATACTACTTGGAGTAGTTGCCAGTGGTTAGACTAATTGCAAGCATTCTTCCCATCACATTTTGTGTGTTTGACGTGAAGCCCTAAGTGGACAAGGGTATGCCGAAATGGGGGTCCTTAGCTCACTGGACCTCTGGAACCAAGCTACACCTCACTGAAGAGTCTCAATGAAGTGAAAACTGGTCTTGGGTCACTTGTTTTTCAGTTCAGAGAAGACCTAGCCTGGCAGTTCGAGCTAGACATCTCCGAAAGGAGCAGGATCAAGACTGATTTGTACATTGCTGGGCCCAATCTGAGAAGGCATGGTGGACAAAAGATGATGGATTTAAATACTATCCTGAGTGATTTCCAATGGTCAGAGTAGTTGTAAGCAGTCCTCTCATCACCATTTTTGTGTTTTGTGCAATGCCCCAAGTGGCCATGTTTAAGCCCAGGAGAAGGTATCTTGCTCACTGTGCCACTTTAACCAAGCAGCACCTGACCGAAAAGCCCTATCAGACCAAACTCAGTTATGGGTTACATGTGTTCCAGTTCAGAGAGAGTTCAGGCTGGACTATTCCTATAGGAGCAGGTCCAAAACTGATTTGCATAATTCAATTAAGCTCTATTCGGTGTGTACAAACAAACATAAAAGCAGTTACAATATTGAGGGTACATTACAGTAAAAGAAGGATCATATTTAAAGGATTTTGCCAACAAATTATATAAAATCAAGGCCTTGACAGTTACAGCATATTATATTTTAAGTGATGATGCTTTTCCGTAATTTATTGCTTTTGAAATGAATAAGGCAACATTAAAACTGTCCCCAAAAGCATTAAAATCAGCCATAAATGTCACTGCAACTTTATGCGTTCCCATGTTTTGTTTGAAAAAAAATCAGTTTTAAATAATAACACCTAAAATTAGAATACAAATCAAAGAGGAACATAAAGTGAATAGTGCTTTGTTTGAAAGTCCCATAACAGGGGCAGGGGATTGAATCTGGGGGGGCAGGATTTCATTACAGGGAAAGCAACTAAATGATGAGCAATCCCAAGTCTAAGGGGCCCATTAGGATGTCGGGCGGATTGCCCCCGCCAGGCTGGCGGTAGTCACCGCCGGCCTGGCGGGGGCAATCCGCCCGACATCCTCATCAGAATTATCCACCCCGGCCATATTAGAATGGTGGGGGGGACCGGGGCGGACGGAAAGACCATCCGCCGGTTTTCCGCCCCGGTCGCAAGCCGACCGGAGCGGAAAAGGGTTTCTATGGTGGCGGTGTCTGTCAGACACCACCTGCCATATTAGGATGCCTTATTACTAATGCCCCCACGGAAAGGCATGCGGTCTTCACTCTGGGGCCCCCCTGCGGGCCCCCAGAGTGAAGGAGGGGTGGGGGTTTCACACAGGGGGGTACCTGTGGTACCCCCCTTCATTTGCATAAACAAAGCGGCAGGCACCGCGCGGTGCCTGCCGCTTTGTTTATGCAAATGCATTTATGCATTAATAGCATTGTGGCGGGCGGTGCAGTGCAGAGAGCACCTCACAGCAGGCGTTGAAATTGACTCATTTGTGTCCTAGAAGTGGCGCAGTGAAATCTTGTAGCTTTCACTGTGTCACTTCTATGACCCTGTCTTGCGTCAGAACGCCCCCCCTGCATACATTATACCTGGCGTAGGTATAATGTAGCGCAGGGGTCTACAAAGTGACGCATCTACCTAGATGCGTCACTTTGTAAATATGGCTCAACCAGGCACATTTTCTACGCTGCTGGTGCGTCAGAAAAAGTGACGCACAGCCTCATAAATGAGGCCCGTGATGTTTAACAGTGGTGGTGGTGGTGGGGGGGGGGGGGGGGAATTAATTTGTGTTTTGCTTTGTGTATTTCCACTTCCTTATCATATGGATTAAAAATGCCTGAAAAGGGGGGCTACCCATGCTTCACATGTAACATGAGATAACAGCCCGGGGAAAGAATCACTCTTTAAACAAGCATTTGCAATGCAATAGGTCTCGCATTAGGAAAGTTTGAGCTATTGGTATTGTAAATGACAAATTTTTTATTTATGTGTTGGGTTTGAAAATAGCAAAATTAATAGCTTTGTCATTTACAATGCCAATAGTTGTAACTTTCGCAAATGTGACACCTGTAGCATTTGTAATGCAATATGTGTTGTATTTACATGTCTTAGATGTATTGATATTACAAACAACAAAGGCTTTTTTTCAATAATTAATACTTAAATCAAAGTTATTGTAATTTATAATTGCAATAGCTTAAACTTTTGTAAATAACTTTTGGGAAGATTATTTTCAGTGTATTTTAATGTGACGAAAATCCAAGAACAGAAGTGAAATATTAACATCTTTTTGTGACATTTGTAATAAAGCTTGAAACATGGAGAGAACTTATTTGAACCAGCTGTTGTTGAATGGTTGCACAGATTGATGCTGTGGTGGCGCTGAGTGATGTGGTGGTGACAAGTGATGCTGTGTCGTTTAGTGATTATGTGGTAGCGCATAGTGATGTTGTGGTGCCCCTGAGGGATGCTGTGGTGGTGCTGAGTGATGCTGTGGTGTTAGATAGAGTGAGTGCGATAGATAGATAGAGGGAGGGCGATAGATAGAGAGAGGGCAATAGATAGAGTGAGGGCGATAGATAGATAGACAGATAGAGTGAGGGCGATAGATAGATAGACAGAAAGAGTGAGGGCGATCGATAGATAGATAGAGTGAGGGCGATAAATAGATAGAGTGAGGTCGATAGATAGATAGAGTGAGGGCGATAGATAGATAGAGACAGGGCGATAGATAGAGTGAGGGCGATAGATAGATGGAGTGAGGGCGATAGATAGAGTGAGGGCGATAGATAGAGTGAGGGCGATAGATAGAGTGAGGGTGAAAGATAGATAGAGTGAGGGCGATAGGGAGAGTGAGGGCAATAGATAGAGTGAAGGCGATAGATAGATAGATAGATAGAGTAAGGGCGATAGAGTGAGGGCGATAGATAGATAGAGTGAGGGCGATAGATAGATAGATAGATAGATAGATAGATAGATAGATAGATAGATAGATAGAGTGAGGGCGATAGATAGATAGTGTAATTAATAGTGTAGTTAATTAATAGAATAGTGTAATAGTCTGAAAGAACTCAGGCTGTCACCCTGGGAACGTTCCAGTCGACTAATTTGTCTCTGCCATGTGGGGTCCCACAAGGCTCATCCCTGAGTCCGACACTCTTTAATATCTATGTGTCGGACCTAGCCAAAACCATCAAAGCACATGGGATGAGCCTTACCTCATATGCAGATGACACTCAGTTAGTTCTGGCTGTCAAAAACAACGGAGAAAGGGTGGCCGTGAGTTTCAAAACAGGCATGTTGGCAATTGGAGACTGGATGGCCTCCAATTGTCTAAAGCTTAATTCGGAAAAGATAGAGGTGGTTATATTTGGACAACTAACACCAAGTTGGTCGCCCGCTTGGTGGCACACGTCTTTCGGAACCCTGCCCCAACCTGTTCCCAAAGTAAGGAATTTAGGAGTAATCTTCGATGAAAACCTTAACTTTGTTGCTCATGCCAACCAAATAGCGGCCACAGCCTTTCATAAACTGCGACTAGTAAGAAAAATCATCCCCTTCCTACGTGATAATGCCACCAAAACCCTGTTGTACCCTGGTGTTATCCTCACTGGACTATTGCAACAGACTTTTTGCCAATGCTCAGCTCCATGTAATTAACAAAATGAAGACTATACAAAACGCGGCTGCAAGACTCCTCGCCAGAATCCCTAAACATAAGCCCATTGCTGAAACTTTCACTGGCTCCCAATCAAAAACCGTATCAAGTTTAAGACGCTATGTATTGTATACAAAGCACTGCATAAGCAAGGACCTCAGTTCCTTAAAGACCAGTTGATACCTTACTGCCCCCCCAGATTACTGCGATCCTCTACCCTTAATGAATTAGTGGTGCCTCGTACTAAGACTGTCTCCTGGGGAGACCGTAGGTTCATGGTCACAGCACCAAGACTGTGGAATACCTTGCCTCAGTCGATCAGGACCAGTCATTCTCTCTGGTCATTTCGTAAAAAGCTAAAAACTTGGCTGTTTAACCAGTAAACCCGCATGAGCCAGCGGGGAGAATCTTGCCGAAGTCACAGCGCCGAGACGCCTAAGGGCAATTGTTCGCGCTTAATCAAATGTCATTAATAAATACATAATAAATACATAATAAATAATTATGTGGCACTGAGTGGTATTTGGAGTGTATGTTGCTTTGTAATTATGTAGCATATAATTATATGGCACTGAGTGGTATTGTGTGGAGTGTATGTTGTATTCAGTAGAGTAATTGTGTGGGGTGTAATTATGTGGCACTGAGTGTTATTGTTTGGAGTGTATGTTGCATTGAGTGCAGTGTCATTATGTAGCATATAATTATGTGGCACTGAGTGGTATTGTGTGGAGTGCGTGTTGCATTCAGTAGAGTGTAATTATGTGGTATTGAGTTGTATTTGGAGTGTATGTTGCATTGAGTGCAGTGTAATTATGTGGCGTATAATTATGTGGCACTGAGTGGTATTTAGAGTGTATTTTGCATTGAGTGCAGTGTAATTATGTAGCATATAATTATGTGGCACTGAGTGGTATTGTCGGGAGTGTATGTTGTATTCAGTATAGTGTAATTATGTGACGTGTAATTATGTGGCACTGAGTGGTATTTGGAGTGTATGTTGCATTGTGTGCAGTGTAATTATGTGGCGTGTAATTATGTGGCACTGAGTGGTATTTGGAGTGTATGTTGCATTGAGTGCAGTGTAATTATATGGCGTGTAACTATGTGGCACTGAGTGGTATTTGGAGTGTATGTTGCATTGAGGGCAGTGTAATTATGTGGCGTGTAATTATGTGGCACTGAGTGGTATTTGGAGTGTGTGTTGCATTGAGTGCAGTGTAATTATGTGGCACTGAGTGGTATTTGGAGTGTATGTTGCGTTGAGCGCAGTGGCACTGAGTGGTATTTGGAGTGTATGTTTCATAGAGTGCAGTGTAATTGCTCATTGGCAATTGTGTGTACTTGAGGAGAGATGGGAGAGGAGAGGGGAGAGAAGGGAGGGTGAGGAGAGAGGAGAGAGATGGGAGAGAGGAGGGGAGAGAAGGGAGAGTGAGGAGAGAGGGGAAAGAAGGGAGGAGAGAGGGGAGAGAGAAGAGCGGGGAGAGGAGAGAGGGGAGAGGAGAGAGGGTAGAGGAGAGAGGGTAGAGGAGAGAGGGGAGAGTGAGGAGAGGGGAGAGTAAGGAGAGAGAGGAAGGAGATGAGAAGAGAGGGGAAAGTGGTAAGAGGGGAGAGGGGTGAGAGGGGAGAGTGGTGAGAGTGGAGAGTGGTGAGAGGGGAGAGTGGTGAGAGGGGAGAGTGGTGATAGTGTAGAGGGTAGAGTGGTGAGAGAGAGGGGAGAGTGGTGAAAGGGGAGAATGGTGAAAGGGGAGAGTGGTGAAAGGGGGAGTGGTGAAAGCATAGAGTGGTGATAGTGTAGAGGGGAGAGTGGTGTTAGTGTAGAGGGGAGAGTGGTGAGAGTGGTGAGAGGGGAGAGTGGTGAGAGTGGTGAGAGGGGATAGTGGTGAGAGGTGGAAGAGTGGGGAGAAGGGTGAGAGGGGTTAGAGGGGAGAGTGTTGAGAGGGTAGCATGTTGAGAGGGTAGAGTGGTGAGAGGGTAGAGTGGTGAGAGGGGAGAGTGGTGAGAGGGGAGAGAGGGGAGAGTGGTGAGTGGTGAGAGTGGTGAGTGGTGAGAGTGGTGAGAGTGGGGAGAGTGGGGAGAGTGGGGAGAGTGAAGAGAGGAGAGAGAGGAGAGTGAGGAGAGGGGAGAGAGGGAAGAGGGGACAGAGGTGAGCGGGGAGAGTGGTGTGAGAGGGGAGAGTGGTGTGAGAGGGGAGAGAGTGGTGAGAGAGTGGTGTGAGAGGGGAGAGAGTGGTGTGAGAGGGGAGAGTGGTGTGAGAGGGGAGCGTGGTGTGAGAGGGGAGAGTGGTGAGAGGGGAGAGTGTTGAGAGGCATTGAGACGTCTTCCAGTTTAAATTTCACTTGATTGGTTCTAAGAGGAATTTGCATCATATGTTTGGAGGGCAACAATTCTATCTGAAAAGGAGTTGCCATGGGGTGAATTTGAGCTAGTCTAGATTTTACAGTCAACAACTTTCAGCAGGCTGGGACTTCTACCGTTAAATGTACTTACAAGCACATGTAAAATTTCTACCATTTTGTTGGATAAAAAACCAGAAGTCACTGAAAATCTCGCCTAATAGGATTTTTGTTGTTGTGCTGAAACAGCTTCACCATCTACGCGGAGGCATATAGAAGTTCAAGTGAAGTATGCTTTGGTTCGAGCCACAGATTTGCAGTTTATGCAAATTATTCTTTAACTACACCGACTCGTGATTTACACAAAAACTGTGATATTCCAATTTATGGTGTTATGCATCAGGGTTTCAAATAGTAGCTTTGGACTGAAACATATTTTTTGTAACTATATACCGTCAGATAATGATTCAGACACAAGTATTCAATGATGCAGGATACAGGGTGGATGAACCTCAAAGGTATCCAGGAACTCTCATTTTGTTGTTACCGAAAAGGTGAAAAGGTATTTTTTTTCTGATGAGGATGCCAAATGCGGCCTCTTAAAGTGATCTCTAAATAATGGAGACAATGCTGGATATTCTCTGTGTGGAAGGAAAACAAGTAATGTAGGATAAGCAACAATGAAGAAAAAAGGGATTCTGACATGGAATAATGAGTGAAGTGCGTCCATTTCCTTCTCTTTGATCTGCGAGTACAAAGAGGTACCTCTGACAAAAGGTGGAAAAGTGAGAAAACGTTTGGGAGGATGTACCTGAAATAATGACACAGAGTAACAGCTTGCAGAATAGAAAGCACATGCCTGTGTGTGTGTGCGTGTGAACTGCCATATGTGTTAGTTAAATAAACTGCTCGGGATATTTAAGCGGGAATCTCAACATTTAATGCATGATCAAGCATGTAAGTGGTAAATATTGATCTGTAAACGGAGCGCAAGAGAACTCAACATAACACTCAACAAGCTTTAGCAAAGCAGGCAAGTCTTGCCTTTAAATGGCATTAGAGCGGCTACTGTAAGGGGGTGTGGGTGAGGGGGGGGAGCTGAGACCGGCACAGCGCAGCCGAGCAGTGTGGCGCATTATCTTATGCTGAGCCTGCAGTGGAGGAGGGGGAGACGAAGAGAGAGACAAGCACAACACAAATAGACACACACTTGGTAAAGTGGGAAACATGCAAAGGCGTGAGGTGACGCCGCCGATAACCAGCTAGCCAGAGAGAAGAATCATCTATTCATAATAAGATGAACAGAGGTGCAAATACAAAGAGTGATAAAAAATCAGAAACAAGCTATTGGCAAAGCAGGCAAGTCTTCCGTGCGCCGTGCTGAAAGTGAAAAAACAAGCTCTCGGCATTGTGTGGAGGGGGGGCGGGGGAGCGGGGGAGCGGCTTCCTTTGAAGTCTGATGCCGAGGCACAGACAACAAATGGTGTGGGATGTGACTGGCAAAGTGCACGCGCCAGATGCCAGCTTCGCGCTTGAATGCCTCACATGCACGGGCCATAAACCGCATTCCAAAGGTCTTTGGTAGACTTTT
Source organism: Lissotriton helveticus (assembly GCF_964261635.1). Lineage (NCBI taxonomy): Eukaryota > Metazoa > Chordata > Amphibia > Caudata > Salamandridae > Lissotriton > Lissotriton helveticus. The sequence goes on from NC_136068.1 coordinate 668,814,222, forward strand.
CTTTTCCCCTTACTATAATCTCGCCAGCAATGCGCAAACGCATTGGCTCAGCGAGACCTAAAAAGGTGAGTTAACTGTTTCCCAGAACATTTTATTCTTAGCACTTTCTACATACACAGACAACTTGTCCCATGCTGTCTTCTGTACTTCTTTTTTTCTACCCAAAATAACTGTTTTATAATGAAACCGAAGGGCCTTCATCAAATCATTATCTCTGGGCTGGGAATGTAGGGCCTGTTTCAATTGATTAGAAGCTGATGTACAAGTGTGATCAAACTAACCTCTACATTGCCTGTGTCTTGCCTGACGAGGGTAGGCCAATATACAATTAATTACATCATTTATCTTTTTAAAATTAGTTAACAGTTATATGGAGCGAACATCATCATTAAGACAATAAAAAATCTTTTTGCCACACTTTTAGTGTAAACTTTTAGTGGGATCCACTCCATCCCATTTAATACGTATCCGACTAGGTCTTACAGGCGCAATATTAACTATAGTACATATAGGGGCTACAACCTTCTTGCCCCAAAAGAAAACTGTGAATATAATGCCGTTGTGATTGGTCAATGCTAGCTCAGCTACCCTTGGTGTAGAGACTGATTGCTAACATTAGTAGAGAACAACACGTGGTCAATGATAGATGAAGCATTCGTGCCTATGAAGGTCGGTATCTGATCTCCATTGTAGTCATGGGCACACTTGACTTTAACAGCTCTAAGTCATAAGTTCCACTGTAATCGTTATGTGGGAAGTTTATGCAGTCATCCTCTTCATGGTTGGTTACTCCACAGACCCGGATAGCAGACAAAGAGCAGGTATGACTATTAAAATCCCCGGCCCAAATTAGCGCAATGCTTTTATTGATTGAGCTTAATAGAGTGTCTAACTACCCATTATCCAGTTCTGAGACTACTTTACCACGGGTTGAATCAAACAAGTTATTATAAAAACTGACCAAAACCAGGTCCCTTCCTTAATGGTTAGCCACATAATTTGTGTGTGCACCCCAATAGTCACAACTCTTTTAACATTTACCAGTAGCTTATTTGATACAAATATCAAAAGTCCCCCTTTGACCCTACCAGCAGGGGACGGTACCTCCTGTAGCCAGTGAGAGTAGAATCCTTCAAAATAAACAGGGGCTGTACACCAAGTTTCCTGTAGACTAATTACATCAAGTTCATTAATAAAATCAGACCAGCCTAGGGAACCCTGTTTACTTGTCAGGCCAGCAATATTTCCATGTTGAAATTGTGTAACCACTTTCCATTACATAGCCAGGATTGCTGGTAAAGGACAAGTTTTGTTGATCCTTACATTGGCAAATGCTAGCTACAATGGAACTTTCAGCATACGGTTGATCAATACTTAGATTTGTCGGATAAGGTGGTGACATCTATATTAACCCCGTAGGGATCACCCTTTCTGCCATAGCCTTATACAGTAGAGGGAGGTCTGATTCTTGTCAATTGTTTTCCTGCATGGTGCTCAAGACTTGGTACCCATTGGAAACAGACAACAGAAACAGCATGGATTTTCCATGTCTGGGGTCAAACGTTAACTACAAGTACCACCCGCTGCATTCTGGGTGGACTTTAGGTGGCTATAGAAGAAACCAAGGGGCTGAAGGAACATATTTTGATCCAGTTGAAAAGGTGGAGTTGCCCTCACTAGGACTTTTCTCACCCAGTTAGGGTCTCAGAAATTAATAATAATACAATCCCCTTTAAAGTTCTTCTGCAGAGGGTCAATCCAATTCACTCTCCATGTTAATAGTATATGGCCAGCTCCTGCCGCTGGGTATAGGCAGTTCATATGAAGCCAATGTACCACTCGATTCTTTAGAGAATCATGAGTTTCTACTTGACCAGGTCTGTCAGCTGCCATTCCTCTTGTACCCTTTCACTGTACCTCCACTCTCAAGGAACTACTAGTCCCAGAATTCACTGTGAGGGATATCACCTTGTATGCTTTCCCATGCTGCACTAGGAGCGGTCAGCTGACCTGCTACAGCATATAGACTGACAGCTCCTGGTATCAGGTGCTTGGCTTTCCTTCCTGGATTGGACCACGCCCCTTTATTCTGCCTGCTCGAGTTTTGGATTTCCTGTCATGGTGTTGTACTACTGACCTGACAGTTGGATTCCCCCGCAGAGTTAAATCCTGAGCACAGTTTTGATATAGAGCACGCGTTCAAACGCGGCTTTACTTTTTGTTTACCGAGCGCGAGGTCGCAGTAGTGCCACTCGATTTGGTTCCTTCCTTTTATTTTCCCCTGCCTCGGACGCGAGGCGTGTCTTTCTTTTCGCACTGGCGGCGTGGGACGCGCCATTAATCACGCCCTGATTGTTCTCTACGGCGGAGCTGGGCTTTCATTGAGAAGTACGCGTTGGTTGTACTTCTTCCCTGACACGGGCATTTTTATTTTTTATTTTCTTAAGTGTGTGTGTGCGAGTTTAAATTTCAGTCTGCCAAATTCTGGCTCACACAGTTCACGGAGTGAAATCACTCGCTGTCTCCCTTTGTTCCCTATTAGTTCTACCTTCCTCCTGCCTCCAGTCAAAATATATATATATATATATATATATATATATATATATATATATATATATATATATACTTTTTGGCCGCTTGTCCTCCTGAAGACTTTTATTCAAGCTGCAAATAGTGGACCTGTCTGATTTTTCTTTGGACTCTTTCATACCTGGAACACTGCTTATTTTTTACTTCCTTTGAAAATTCCTGGAAAGACGCAGTTAATTTCATGCGATTAACATGCATGTAAGTATGGGCAAGCATACAATGTGAAATTCTTGACCTTTCGAAGTTACTTCGTGCACAGGTTTCATATCTCTATAAACTTCTTACTCTTGTCTCCCTGTCCCTCTGCAGGATTATCCGAATTACAGTTCCTGCATTCAGAAAGACGTCCAGGTGGTCCTTTCCTGTCTCTCCACTCCCTGGGGGTATCAGTATATCTCAGTGTACCTCATTGGTTTGAGGTGGCTATGCCCTACAGGAGTGAAGAGGCGTCATCTTCGCTCCCGTGGATCTTGGTTCTGCTGGCCTGGGAATTGAAAACCCCCACAATGTCGCAGGGAGGGGACATTAACTAAAACTGTCACATAAGGACAGCATTCCGGTGGCAAATGTAACGAAACAATGTCTCCTCCACTTTGAACGTCATTATTCCTGCTAGGGTATGCATTATGAGGTGCTGCTCAGTCATATCCATTTGTTTTAAGTGACCTTTTGTTCCTGGGATCTGCTGTATGGTGGACATCATAGTACTCAAGGGGGTATGGAGAGCCTCGCGATCCCTATGATTGGGCCCTGCAGCTGTGGAAACAGTGGAACCCCTGTCCCTCTTTACTATTTGGTGTCAACTTGCCTCATTATTTGTTATCACATCTGGTGCTGCTATAGCATACTGTATTAGCTTGGGCAAGTCACCCCCCCACAATTTCGCCCCCTCACAGTGCCACCTGGTAGAGTTTCTGCGGGTAGAACTAATCTTATCCACTTCGCTGATCAAACTGTCAAGTTTTTCTCAAATTGGGATTAGCAGGTCTTCTATTTTAGTTACTATTAGGGCCATTTGCATGTTCATAGGGGTATCTGGATCATTTGTACCCTTAATACCAGCCACAGTAGACCTTGGGTTAGACCCTTTCTGGCCTTTTGAACCACCTGCCCTTGTTTGGGCATTTTTACACCTTCTTCTTCTCTTCAGCGTGGGGAGTCCATCAAATGTTGGTGAGGAATCCTCTAGTATATTACAGCTTGGGTCTTGGTTACTCTGGGGAACCTGACCTTTGATGGCCCTGGAGCAATGGTTTGACCTCTAATTGCACTTTCCCTGTAAGGCTAGACCATTATCAACACTGACTGTCTCACCCGCCACTTCTCATAACCTTAGTGAGATGCGACGTTCCTTTCCTTTGTATTTCTTCAGAGATGGCATTAACTGCTCATACCAAAAAAGAATCAATAGTTGTGTGTGGGATATCCACAGCAGACAGCACGGCTGCTGCCTTATGATTGCGCATAGTAACCTAACAGGCGTATTAGACTAGAAAAATGGTAAACATGATATAAAATGTTGTACATCAAGAAGAAATAGTAATCAGATAGACAAACGATAATATATATGAGTTGAACAAAATGTATTTTACTATGCAAGAACAGTCGTATCAGTCAATATACATAGGGGCTTATTTATGAGCCCTTGCGAAACCTTTGCGCCGCTGGTGCGTCACTTTTTGTGACGCACCGGCGGCATCCAGAATGCACCATGTTAACCCCTTCGACGCTCATGACGAGCTGGGCTCGTCATGCAGTAGCCTCCTGCTACGCTCATGACGAGCCCAGCTCGTCATGAATAATGGTGTTCATAAATTTCCAGCACAGGGGAAAAATCCCCATAGCATTCAAAAGGTTAAGCCCTCTTTACAAAGTGACACATCTCAACTCAACATCATCTCTTACGCCGACGACACCCAGCTGATCCTCTCCCTCACTAGAGACCCCGACACCGCCAGAACCTGCCTACACGAAAGGATGAAAGACGTCGCCGAGTGGATGAAGGACAGCCGCCTGAAACTGAACTCGGACAAGACGGAAGTCCTCATCCTGGGATCTTCGCCCTCCGCCTGGGACGACTCCTGGTGGCCCCCAGCCCTGGGCACCGCACCCAAGCCAACCGACCACGCACGCAACCTGGGCTTCATCCTGGACCCCTCCCTCTCGATGACCAGACAAGTCAACGCCGTCTCCTCATTGTGCTTCAACACCCTGCGTATGCTTCGCAAGATCTTCCGCTGGATCCCGACCGAGACCAGGAAGACTGTCACCCAGGCACTCGTCACCAGCCGACTGGACTACGGAAACGCCCTCTACGCCGGAACCACAGCCAAGCTACAGAAAAGACTCCAGCGCATCCATAACGCCTCCGCCCGACTCATCCTGGATGTGCCCCGACGCAGCCACATCTCCAGCCACCTGAGGAACCTGCACTGGCTCCCCGTCGACAAGAGGATCACGTTCCGGCTCCTCACCCACGCACACAAGTCTCTCCACGACCTGGGCCCCAAGTACCTCAACGACCGTCTGACCTTCTACACGCCCACCCACCAGCTACGGTCCACCAGCCTCGCCCTCGCAGCCGAAGAGCCACCGCCGGAGGAAGATCCTTCTCTTACCTGGCTGCCAAGACTTGGAACCCCCTCCCCATCCACCTTCGGCTGACCCAGGACCATCTCGCCTTCAGGAAACAACTCAAGACCTGGCTGTTCGAGCAGTAGCATACCCCTCCCCCCAAGCGCCTTGAGACCCTCCCGGGTGAATAGTGCGCTATACAAATGGCATGATTGATTGATTGATTGATCTAGGCAGATACATCACTGTGTAAACCCCAGCGCTACATTATACCTGTGTCCGGTATAATGTATGCAGTGTGGGCGTTCCCCCGCATCTAAGCCTCGTAGAAGTGGGGCATTGAAATCTATAAAATTTCAGTGTGCCACTTCTAGGATGCCATTGCGTCAAATCCTTACACCTGCTAAGAGGCAGGCATAAGAGTGACGCAGTGCAATAATCATAACCCTCCCCCTGCTTTGCTGAAGTTGCGTCACGCTTCAAACACAACTCCAGCAATGAGTCAGTTTTGCACCGACAGATATGTCTGTAATACTGACGCATCTGTCATTCCTTGCGACATGATGCATCATACAGTAAATATGACGCATCCATTGTGTCGCAAAAAGGGCGCACTGAGAGGTGTCGCAGCGATGCAACACTTCTCCCATAGTCCCATAGTTCTTAAGGTAGTCAATGTGGATAGTATGGGATCAGTCTCCGTGTTCAATATATTAGAAATAATGTCCAGCTAGAAGGGGATGAATCAGGACACAGTACCTTTTTGATGCCTCTCCCTATGACAGATGTACGGGGGTGGCCCAGCCCAGCCTCTTCCAGGTGCAGGATTGGCCCGACCTTGGTCCAGGCTTTGCCCGGGGTTTGGCCCATGCGCGTCCCGAGCCATGGGAAAAGAAGAGCACTTATATGCGCAGAAACCAGATGGTAGCCCTTTCTCCAGAAGAGACTAATTATGGAACTGCGAGTCCCCACCTGCAGCAGTACCGTCCAAACAGTCATCAACTGATTTGCATACAGCTGAGTCTAATGTGAGGTGTCCCAGTGGGCAAAAGAACAAGGGTCGGAATACTACCCGAAGCAATTGCCAGTTGTTAAAGCTAATTGCAGGCATTCCTCCTGGAACCTTTTGTGTGTTTGATGTAAGTGGCCAAGGGTATACCCAGACATGGGTCCCTTGATGACTGTGCAACTGGAACCAAGATGCACCTGGCAAAAGAGGCCCAATCAGGGTGAAACTGGTCTTGGGTTTCTTGTATTCCGGTTCAGAGAAGACCTGACCTGGCAGTTGAAAATTGACTATTCCTATTGGAGCAGGACCAAGAGTGATTTGCAGATGGCTGAGTCAAGTCTAAGGTGGCATGGTGGGCTACACACTGACGGGTTCGAATACTACCGAGAGCAATTGCCAGTTGTTAGCAGCAGCGGCCAGTGCAAGTAAGAGCTGTGGGGCAGTGGGGCCTGGTTGAGTGGGTAATCCGACAGACAACCATGAGGGAAAATTGAATAAATAATTAATGTTCCCTCATCGTCGTCTGTTGAAATCCCCCACAACCCGGCCCCACCGCCCCACCACTCTTATCTGCATGGCCACTGCTGGTTAAGACTCATTGCAAGCATTCTTCCTCTCACCTTTTGTGCATTTGTTCACAATAACACCATAAAACACCTTGCTGCAGCATTGGGATGCACATATCACAAAGAAAAGAGCACAAAACATACGTGTCAATATTGAAAACGCAATGAAAACCAGGGACCTCAATAGAAAACAAATGACCACAATGGAATCTGTCTCCAATACAGCACAGAAATCAACTAGGTTTTTCACCAGGATACTAAGAGATACGGCTGGGGGTGATAAATGAAACTGAAATTTGTTGAGCTTTCTGACAACCAAACTCCTACTGTCCTCGTTTTACCTAGAGGTGTGGACCTTCTGGCAGTGGGACCTCAGCCGGATCTACCATCCCAAAACACCTTACATTTTGTCATGCCAAGAAGAATAGCCATTGCCAGGGGGTTGGAAGGTACACCCCAATTAAGATGGTATTTCAGTACTGATTTTTCCTGCCTGAAACCGAATGCAAAGAATGGTGTCCAAAAGCAGGAAATAAACAATGTGTCCTGGGCACGTGGAGAAAACTCTGAGCTCAATAAGGAAGAACATTGATGTTTTTGTCTCTGAAAATCAAAAATACTGCCATGATGCAGTGGACCAAGTAGCACTGAGGGACAGATTTACAAGCCACTTACGACAACTTTACGCCGCTGTTGCGTCACTTCTGTGATGCAGCGGTGTTGTAAACAATGCGCCACTGTGCGACATATTTACAGCATGCCACATCTAGGGAAATGCGTCACGTTGTAAAGCCCTCTGCTACATTATACCTGCGTCAGGTATAATGTATGCAGGGTGGGCGTTCCGATGTAAGAAAGCCTTGTGATGCAGTGAAATCTACAAGATTTTACCAAGTCACTTTTATGATGCCTCTGCGTCAAAACCTTGTGCATGCTTGAAGCAGGCATAAGGAGTGTCGCAGCATGATGGGAATGGGCATTCCTGAACATTTCTAGAGTTGCGTCGTGCTTGCGACACGTCTCCAGCAATGCGCCGCCTTTCCGCCAATAGATGCATTAGGCATCTGTCTGTTCTTGCGCAACTGTGCAGCGCATTGTAAATGCGATGCATCCATGGTGACGCAATGGGTTTTTTTTATGTCGCAAATTAAGTGGCGCATCTCTGCTAATATGCAGAGATGCGCCAGTACTTGTAAATCTGTCCCTTAGTATTTTCACAGGAAGTGCTCTTGTCCTGTTTTCGGCAACAAATTCCCCCTCCCCCCTCTGTATGGGCAAGCTCCCTTAAATATGATGAGCCGCCCTATACCACCCCAGCAGCTTGGTGGACGACCCGCCTGTGCCCCCCCTAAATGAGCCCCCGAGACTCTCAATTCCCACAAATTAAAAATCATCGTAGTTTACTAACCAAAGAGCGCTGTTTCAAGTATCCAAGGTCGCCATGCATAATCGCTTTTTGTCAGTATCGAGACCCATTTGGGGAAAGAGTCAGTGTTTTCGTTTCTTTTGTTTTCCTGTTTGGAAAATACACTGTTGTTTATGCCACACTAAAAGCATCTCTTGCCTGGATTGCTCTGCTGATGTTTTTCTGCATTGTTAGCCCTCAGAGAGCCGCCAAGTATCCAACTACTGACAAGACTTCGCAGGAACATGCGCATAATTGGCACAGGCGCCGTTTGTGTCAATCACTCAACTCAGTTCTCAGAAAGTGACACAGCGTTCAGACGGGCCAACCACTCCCACTGTTAAAATGATGTTTTCTGTTTATTTATGTATTTTTATTGATTTTTTTCACTAATGTCACCCTTTGATTGTGCTGTCACTTGTCCATTTAGCGCTCTGGGGGATTTGCTGAAAGGATGTGGCTGCTGGCAGACTCTTGTATCCGCGTCTCTCCAGCTGTGCAAGATGCACTGTCCTGTCCTCCTGCTGCCGACATCTTACTCTGAGTTTGACAGGTGCTGGAAACCGACATGCACAGTTTAGCCGAGGAAAAATGGAGCAAAGGCAGCAGTGCAAGCTTCTCTAACTTAAACAAGAGGTTCAACATAGAAGTAGTGCGCGCATCTCGATTTCTTGCTAAAATAATTGAAAATTGCAGCAGTCAACTAACTTGGTTTGTTAATGATATCAGTCTCCTGGATTAAATTCGGTTTCGGATTCAGAGTGGGCTGCAGGACTGAAACCACCAGTCTGCAAATCACTGAAGAGGCTTTGTGCATTTGTGACGGTGGTGACTCATGCCTCCTGGGATTACCATATTTTTTGACACCACTAACTATGAGAACACCGTTAACCATGAGATTGTCATTCGCATCCAAGGTGACGGTATGGGCATTGAAAGCAGGCAGTTGTGTGGTTCAAGTACTAATTAGGTACCTGTACAAAATTCCTTAACGTTGACAACTCCCTCTCATAGCCAGTTTCTATAACTTAAAGATATCCCTAAAGGTCTGCTTTCTCCCCTGCTCTGGTTAACCTCTACCTCGAACCATTGGGTGACAGTCTAGCTTATTGTATCCACAACATGACAATAAAGCCTATGACATGACAGAGTAAGACCTCCGACCCTCGGACTAGGTCCACTCTCTCCCCTCAGCTCCGCTGTGCCGTCTCTTGCCTCCAGACCCCGACCTCCTCCTTGGGAGGTTCCAGGCTACTGCCCACTCCAACTGAGACCAGACTGCCTGCAACCATGTAACCTTTCGCAGCCGTTTTTTTCTTAATTTTTCCTGTTGTGCCACTGTTATTGTGCCCATCTATGTCTTGCTCTAATTACACCACTGTTTTTATTTTCTCGTGCCTGCCTGTTCTTTTCACCTTTCGCTGCTGCTGCCCCTCCGGCCCCTTCCCCCAGGAATTCCCCCGCTCCTGCCTCCCAGCCTCTCCTCCCTCTCACCTCCCCTACTTAATGGTGGCTGTGCCACGGGCACACCAAAGGCAAACCCGCCTTTGCTCGTCCGTGACCTAACCGCGGCCCGACCCCGGCCATCGCCAGGAACCCTGGATCTCCCACTACCCATCGCTACAACACCACTACCCTCCTCGCACTCGACCCTGGAAGTCTTAGAGAATGCCAACAGGCCTCGCCGAACACTACCCACGGCCAGTTCTCCTGCCTCCAGCCCACCATCTCCAACTGGACACCAATCACAGCTGAAGACACTGCCTCGACCATGAATAGCATCCACTCCGGGGGCCCCACCGACCCCTGCCCCCTCACATCTACCACAGAGCCGCGGCCGCCAGTGCACCCGAACTACAATGCGCCATCAACACCACCTTCAAAACAGGCACCTTCCCAGACAACTGGAAGCGCGCAGAAGTCAGACCCTTGCTCAAGAAGCCCACACTTGACCCCACCGACCTCAAGAACTATTGGCCTATCTCACTCCTCCCCTTCACAGCTAATATTGCAGGGAAAACAGTCAACAGGAAACTGACACGATTCATTGAAGAGAACACCATCTTCAACGCGTACAATCTGGATTCCGAAGCAACCATAGCACAGAGACTGCCCTACTCCCCACCACAGATGACATCCGCACCCTCCTGGACCAAGGCCACTCCACAGCCCTCATCCTACTTGACTTATCAGTGGCCTTCGACGCCGTCTCCCACCGCACACTAGTCGCCAGATTACATGACGCAGGCATACAAGGAACTACCCTGGGCTGGATCTGATCATTCCTCACCGAAAGAAGCCAAAGGATCAGACTCCCACCTTTCCTCTCTGACCCCATGAAAATCACCTGCGGAGATTCCCCAGGGTTCATCACTGAGCCCCACCCTCTTCAACATCTACATGGCCCACCTCGCAGCCATTGTCCGACAACACAGCCTCAACATTGTATCGTGCGCCAAGACACCAAGCTCATCCTCTCCCTCACCAAAGACCCCACCACTGCCAGACGTCGCAGTCTGGATGATCAACAGTTGCCTGAAGCTCAACGCCGAGAATACAAAAGTTCTCATCCTTGGTACCAACCCTTCTTCATGGGACAGAACCTGGTGGCCACCGCCTTTAGCAGCCCATCTACCCCCTCCGACCACGCCAAGAACCTCGGCATCATACTCGACTCATTACTCACCATGAACTGACAGGTAAACACCGTCACCTTCAGCTGCTTCAACACCCTCTGCATCCTCCGCAAGACCTTCAAATAGATCCCCCCTGAGTCAAGGAGACAGTCACCCACACACTCATTGCCAGCAGACTGGATTATGGAAATGCACTCTATGCAGGCATCAACAAGTCCCTACTCCGCAAACTCCAGACAATAAAGAACACCGCCGCCCGACTCGTCCTCGGCAACCCCCGACACGAACACATGAGCCAACACCTACAAAGTCTCCACTGGTTCCCCATGGAGAAAAGAGCCACTTTCAAAATACTCACGCCTACAAATGCCTACACAATAATGGACCCAAATACCTCAATGACAGAATCAACTTCCACATCCAAAAAAGAAACCTCCGATCTTCCTCGCTCTAGCCGAAACCCAGCACATCGCCAGAGCAGGTGGAAGATCCTTCTCTCACATTGCAGCCAAGACCTGGAACGAGCTATCGGCAGACATCAGACACGCCCCCTCCCTGAACATCTTCAGGAAGACCCTCAAGACCCGGCTCTTTGGCTAAACAGATCTGAGGACCCCCCCTCAGATTGATTCATTGAAGCCCAGTTTTATATTAAAGTTTCTCTCCTGAGGATATCTCATTACTAGCGACTAGGCTCAGGTGAAGTACACGTAGTCACGCTATGCGGAACTCCGTGAAGTGGGAAGAAAACTCTACTGCGCTACGCGGAGTTCCGTACTCGGATGGAGCTCCCTTGGTCTTCCTGTTCGAATTATGTTTACGTTATACCTCAGCTTGAAGTCAGTTCTCACACGGAAATAGTGCACAAACTGCACCATGCGGTTCACATGGGCGCGGCTATCTTGTTTCCAGTCTGTTTATGGTGCTGAGGCCTACTTTTTCAATCCTTTATGAACCTGTATAATCCTTTCCTTCTAAAACCTTTCCCCCTGCAGTTTTATTTATTATTTTTCCTTTTGTTTTTCTGTGTGTGTTTTATACAGTTTTTTAAAATAAAGTATTGTGTTTTTGTGTGTATTTGGTACTTTTTAAATTTTTCGCTTTACTTTCTTTTTTTTCCCTTCCTTCCTTCTTTTTTCCTGTTTCTTTTTTTCTTTCTTACCCTCCCCAGCATTATGGTGGAGCAGGGCTCCCAAAAAATCAAGCCGTAAAGCAGCCGCCTTACATGCAGATGGCAGGGCCAGGAAGGGGTGCAGCTCTGTGCCTTATTTTCAGAGGTGGAGGTGGTAGCGCTGGTCTTTTATGTCCAGCGCCACCTCCCCTCCACCCTGGCAGCAGACAGCAGGCCTGGGTCCGCGGACTCCGAGAGCGCCAGCGGCGTTGGGCGAGGTTGCGCCTAGCTGTGTACTGCTGCTCTGGTGTTTCGCGCATCTCGCAACAGCTGATTTCACCAGTGGTCCGACATCCTGGACCGAGACCAGGACCAGGTAAACCTGCTAGGGATTGAGGTGGCGGGGCTCGGGGAGTAATTATTATTACTATCATTACTTGTGTTCTATGCTAATATTATTTTCCCAAATAGCAAGCATTCTGCTTTCATGCAGGTAAGTGTTACGTTTACAAATATTATGTGTCAACAACAACGAACGGTGGATTTGCTTAAATTAGATCAGCACATCCCAACACCATATTCCCCTTGTCAAGAATTCCAAATTGTAACCTGTTAGATGCACTTTCTGGGAGTGTCAACCGGTATTGTGCACATCCACCTAATGGCACTAATCCACGATATCCTGTTCACTCACGGCGAAACAGAGTATCATACACAATTTACAACCAAAATACCAATGCACATCCCTTCTAGTTTCTATTATCCAATTGGCTAATAGCCACAAAAGTTCACTGTTTTAAACAGTGAACTTTTGTGGCTATTAGCCAATTGGATAATAGAAACTAGAAGGGATGTGCATTGGTATTTTGGTTGTACAAATATTATGTGATTGTTATTCTAGACACTCACTCGGCACTACCTAATCGTACTTGTTCATGCTCATGGTTCCTTACCTCTAATTCAGTCTGCAGGAACCTTTGCATGCATAGGTCTTAGTTTATTCCTTGACGAGTGTTCTTTTCATGCACATGATAATGTCAAGTTTAATCATTGCACTTGTATATGGGCTGCCAGGTTGCGGAGACCTAAATGACACCTGCTATTGTGAGATAGACATTTAGTTGTTTTTTTAATTAAATGGGAGTTAATCTATTCCTGAGACTTTTCTCCTCTGAATTTTTTGCAGTTATCGAATTATTCTTTTTGACCCAGATCCCCCTTACTCGATTGTTGGGCACACCTATGTCCTGATCTTTTTCATTTTAATTGGCAGTCCTAGCCGGCCCATTTCCTTATTTATTAAGGTTTAATGGAAGCCGTGAGAATCTTTCGAGTCATATTGACAGGTATGAGGGTTTAGTTTATTATAATCTTCACTGAGGTAATATTTATTTCTAACCTATTCTTGCTTGTAAAATGTATCTCCTGATCTTTTTAAATTTTAGACAGCCATTGGTTCTCCACTTTAATTCCGGCAGTTTTGCCCAATATACCAAGATTGGTGCCACTGTGTATATTACAGAGATCCAGTAAGGTGACTGTTCAGCCCCTTTTTCATACTTACTCTTTTCATCTTTCTCACAGTTCTCTGACTCTTTCCAATAGTTTTGGAATCTTGGGTTATCAGGTCTTGTTCTACTCCCTTTTTCCACCTTAATATCACCTTTTGAGTTCTTCTCGTCACACTTAAGGTACTGAGTGTTATTAAATTAAACAAAAATATTTATTTTATTGCAAACCCATATATATATTCCATTTCTGTAGAAAAGAAAGCAGACGCTCTTATACTTGAACTCATTGTCCTGAAGATGACCCTGTAAGTACCCCTCGGTCGAAACGCCATCAATGCCTAAAAATTTGGCCTAATTAAGGGCCTATTAGTATTGGCGGATGGACCTGCATCCGTCCGCCACCCCCGAGGTGGAGGGACCGTCCGCAGGGGCAGCGGCGGTCCTTCCGTTGCAATTAGGATGTGACCGCCACCCTGGCGGTCACATCCCGTATCTTTAACCTTGCGGCGGGTGCTGCTTAAAGCAGCACCCGCCGCAAGGTTAAAAATGGATGATTTGCATTTACATGCACAACGTGGCAGGCACCGCGTGTTGCCTACCACTTTGTGCATGTAAATGCTGGGGGGTACCATAGGTACACCCTTGTGCACCCCCCGACACCCTGGGGGCCCGCAGGGGCCCCCCAGAAGCTATTGTCCACATGCTTTTCGACGGCGGTGAATCCGCCGCGGAAAAGCATGTTTACAAACCCATCGTAATTTGGCTGGCGGTGTCTTGCAGACACCGCCACCAAATTGCGTCCAACACCCCACGGTTCAGCGGCGGACGGACCTGCCATCCGCCGCTGATCCCACCGCCATCATAATCTGGCGGTGGGTGTTTTGAAGGTCCGCAGCGTTGATTCTGCATCCTTCGGGCCGGCGGTGGCTTCCACCGGCCCGGAGGATGCGGAATCACAGCAATCATAATCGACCCCTAAGAGAGGACACAATCGTTACATTGTGTATTTTGTTATTTGGTGTTTTATGTTTTTTCTCTGCCACTGTTTGTTCAGTCTACACTTGTCAATGTTCACAATTTGATCATTGTTCGTGTAACTGTTTGAGCACCCTTAGTATTTTGTTTTTCTTCTGTGTTTTATTGAATTTATAATAAATATTTTTAAAGTTCATTTACGTACATGGTTTTTGTAAAATTAAGCTAGTATTATTTTTGCTTTGTTCTTGCACTCTTTCTCTCTTTTTTTCACTCTAATTCTTTTTCATTTTGCTATTTTAGCTCTTGAACCACTGTTTGGAATACAGTTGATATTGCCCCAGGTTCTTGTTCTAGGGTTGCCCTTGTTGTTTGTAAACTAATCCTACTTGTTGGCACTTGTTTGGGCTGAATATTTAAGAAGTAATGCAGAGACTCCTTTGTTCTGTCACTAAGATAGTGGTAGTTAGTATCAGTGAGATAGCGTGTCCTCTCACTTCTCAGAGACATTATCTTTATGTAGCTCATATGGTGTCAAGGAATTTCCCAGTGATGTGTATGCATGGGTCCATCTATGCATTGAAGAATGCAGACTTAGTGAATTGACCGTCAAAGGAGGTTGAAAGATTGTGAATGAGATGAGAAGCAAACATCATTTGTTGCAATTTATCAGTAATTCCAAAATCTGGTTTAGTAGATTTGGAATACGGTTAGGAAGGTTTAGGACATTTGAAATACGATGATCTGCGATACTACTAGTCAATCTGATTAAGAAAAGTTCAATGTTAATGTGATTGCCTTTTCCTGCCCAAAAATATTTTTGGAGAGATTATTTATTTACCACCAATCTTTTTTTGTGTTCGTCCCACATCAGCCTCCAGGGGCTAGAAGAGGAATGTGGCGGGTGAGGGAGCTGAAGGAGCCTCCCAAAGATCCACGGCCGATGACTCTGCTGGCTCCAGTAAGTTCTTCCATTGTTAACATGAATATTTATTTCCCTAACTTTTACCGCTCCTTATTATGAATTATTTCTATCTGCCTCCTAATTAGATTCCAAATATTCTTCAATCTGTCAGTTTCTAAATTCTTGTTATCCCTTCATTATCCTATTTACTTATTTTCTATATTTCAAGTTTCTGTACTTTACTTCAAACTGTCTCTGTACTAGTGTGCCAGTAGCTTTCTTTCTTCTACTTTGTCTGTCATATTTCCTCTCCCCTTATATATTTTGTCGACTGCCTAGTTGTGGTACTGTAAGACTCAGAGAACCCATTGGTCACGTACTACTACTCTGCCGTGAAGATTCCATGCCCACTTAAGGTATTCTACGCATGTTTGTTGAGATGAGAAGTAGCTTTCTTTTACTTGCTCAAGCTCAATCACTAAAACGAGAGAGCGGCCATGCTCCTGTTGGACACCCCAACGTTGTTTATGTATTAGCAGTTGGTGATGACAGTGCACCATGGCTGGAAGGAAGTATGAGGAGGATGGCCCCATTGCATTTGCCAACTAAGGCCATCTGTCCGGATATCCACCCTTTTATTTATTTTCAAAAACTCAGATTCATCAACAGCTCTGCCATTCCATTACAAAAGTTATTGTTTTTCTTGACTACCTGGCTTTTCAAAAAGTGCCACCAACAAGATGCCCAACCTGATATTTTTGATAGAAGATACTGTAACCAAATAGTAGTCATGTTTGTGGTTGTATGAAAAATTTGTAATGTTTTTCTAGCTGCACTGACCACCAGTGACGGCAGTGACGGTGCCAGCCAGGCAGACATGGCAGCGGATCAAGGGGGTGAGCTAGTGGCAGTGGCGGGTGGAGGTAAGTCATATTGCTTGCTTATTAACAATTAATATCAAACTCACTGAAAGGGTGTACTGTTGACTTGTAAACAGTTGGGCACACCCTTCTTAAGCAGATACAGCGGGAGCTGAGTATTTAATGGCCTCATCTATCTGAAACTCAGTAGACAAAGTTTCATAATGACCTTTAACTATGGTGGAATGATGGAAAAGGGAAAGAAGGTTGGAAGGAGAAAGAATGGGTGAAATGTAATAAGAGGGAAAGAGAAGGATGTGTGGGCGAAAGGTTGCATATAGGTGGGTGATAGCATGAATGGGCGGGTGGGTGAAGGATGGATTTAAGGTTATATGTGTGAAAGGATGCCTGCCTGCCTGGGTGGGTGAAAGGGTATGAGTGAAAGGATGCCTGCCTATGAGGGTGTAAGGAATCCTCAGGTGGGTTTGATGGGTGAAAGGATGTACGGGTGGGTGAATGTATGTATGTTGGTGAAAGGTTTGTTGAGACTGAGAGCCATGTTTGGATTGATGGGTGGATATATGGATGGATGTTTTGCAATGGTGAAGACTGGATGAGAGAATTTAAAACTTAAACTGTGAGTAAGAAAAGCCAAGGGTGAAGAATAACAATACAAGAATAATGGAGTCTTTCCATCATCCCTGATCCACCTGACTCTGAGTAAGGTGTCCAACTTCGTACTGACTGTGTCCCAAATCAAATGCAATTGAAAGTACAATGCTGTTGATGCAAAACAAGAGAAATATTGAGTCATTTTTCGTGTAGACTAGATTTGTGTTTGCATTATCTATTCTAAAGCGACTGGTTGGGTCTGACTTTTTGAGTTTAAAGCAGAAAACAAAGCAGTGTGGACTGGACCCACTGAACCAAATATCGCTAACTTTCAAAGGGGAGCATATGTACCAGGCATTCATGGAATTACAAAAGGATAATGTTGAGGCACAAAATGCTAAATGCAATACTAGATTGTTGGTAGAGGGTAATATTCTACAAGATTCTATTCTCTTTGCCGATAAACTTTTAATATCCTCGAATTTGAAAACACAACAGTACAAAACTATGTTTAATTTATATTATACACCGGCTAAAATTAAGCGGTGGGGCGGGCGGGATAAATGAGTATAAATGTACTCGATGTCGGGGGGAACAGGCGGATATAGTTCACATGTTTGCTACATGCCCAGATCTGAAATTGTTGATAAATAGGATGCAGATCTTTTTAACCGAAGTAACAGGGGCACATATTGAGATAACTCTAATAGTTATGTTGCTGGGGGTTGTAGAGGATGAAGTGTCTACACACGGAATGTATACATGTAGATATTTAATATATATTGCCGCCGCAGTTTCAAGATTATGTGTAGCCTCACTGTGGCACCAGAAAGAACCCCCTACTTTTTAGATGTGGAGAGGAAGGCTATTTGCCATCTGCAAACTCGAAACTAACCTTTATGCTATCAAAAGGCCACAGAAACGAAGACTGGGTGGCAAAATTTGGGGGGCTTTAACAGAATTTTTGGCAACAGCAATATAAGATCATATTTAGGCCCTTCTGGCTTGGGAAGGATCTATCTCTTCAATTTATTATTTAGGGGCATATTTACAAGTTCTGGTGTATCTCTGCAAATCAACAGGGATGCGCCAGAACAGATGCATCATGCAATCCCCTCCATGCACCACCACAGATGCGCCGCATTTACAATGCGGCGCACAATGGTGCTAGGAAGGGCAGATGCGTGACGCATCTTGTGGTGTACGGGCGGCGCATTGCTGGAGTCGCGTCGCAAGTGCGACGCAACTCCTGCAAGGCGCAGGGGCCACCCATACTCAACGTGCTGCTTCAAGCAGGCGTATGGATTTGACGCAGCAGCGTTGTAAAACTGACTCAGTGAGATCTTGTAGATTTCACTGGATCAGTTTTACGGGGCTTTCCTGCGAGGGAACGCCCACCCTGCGACAGAACGCCCACATGAAACCTGACGCAGGTTTCATGTGGCGCAGGGCTTTACAACGTGACACATCTGCCTAGATGCGTCACTTTGTAAATAAGTCGCAACGTGGCGCATTATTTACGCTGCCACCGCGTCACAAAAGTGACGCAACGGTGGCGTAAAACTGTCGCAAAGGGCTTGTAAATCTGCCCCATGTGTCTTAATTTACGTTTTTGGGTTATATCTGTGTGTAGCGCAAATAAGGATTTAAGTAATGCGCATGGGGTTTATTGTTTCAAAGGGGACCTTTCATTTATATATATATGTGTGTAACAGTTTATACAAAAGTTATTTGTTTTACGATGCTGTTTAATTTCCTATGTTTTTGGTTCTATATCCTATGTTGTTTTCTGTGATTGTCTACAGGCTTATTAAAATAAAAAAACTCTCAAAGGGTAAGGAAAAAAATCATCTTCAGGTAAAAAATTGTCAGCCTTCGGGAGGTCATCAACATTGTAAATCATCACAAACACATTTAATCGTAATAGTTACAGATAAACACCCAGTGTCACTGCCTGCCACCACATCAATCATCTCAACACACTCACAAACAACCATCACTCAGCATGCCATTTACCCATTCTTCTAATTCAGGCATGGTCACAGTGGTACATTTCTGATTCATTGTTCATGAAACAGACAATAACCAGTCTAAATAAAAAAAATGTGGGGCAGTCCGGCTATGGGGAATAATAAACTAGAAGATGATAGATAGTCATGGCCCAGGGTTGGAGGCAGGTAGAAATGTGTTTGTATCTCCAATGTCTTTGAAGGAAATGGGTGGGGGGGGCTTCTTCACGGCACACTGTTGCAACTCCAATTCGGCAATAAAATGTGTCTAAGGATAAGATGGTGTGCTGAATTAGTCAACAAGACACAAACACATCAAATTAAATAATGTTCCTCTAGTTAAATCTTTATTTTTTAATGTATTTGGTCATCAAAGCATGTCAGCGATAGAAAGAGAAAGTTCTATGGTTTTTGGCCCAGGCCTAGTAGTCAGGGAAGTAGAGCTCATCCTCAAACTTGGGTAGTTCGCCTAGAAGTAGGTCATCTACCACACTACTTCCATGACCTGAGTTTGCCTCATCTTCCTCCTGTCGTACTTTGTATTCAGTGGTATAAAGTGCTGATTCATTTTTTATTTAGGGTTTTATATAGTGCAAACTAGACCCTAGACATCGGGTTTCAGAGCGCTTTACATGAGCACCAGTTTGAATACAGATGGACACATTCCTTTTTGTTAGGCACAGGCAGATTAAGTGATTTGCCAAGTAACGCAGGATGTTGAGCGTGGTTGCCGAGACTCGAACCTTGTTCCCCAGCTTCGAGGTCGGCCACTCTAGCCGTAAAGCTACATATTCTCCCCTTTTAATCATGGTTAATTTCTCCACATTTTGTGGCAAGAGACTGATCCTTCTCACTGTCACAACGGCACCAGCAGCAATGAAAGCACACTCAGCTGAGACACTGGCTACTGGTCAAGCCAGATAGCTTTTTGCCAACCTTTTGAGCACTGGCCATTGGCGCCTCTTTCCATACCAATACAACAATGTGTTTTGTTCAAGGCAGAACTCTGTTGGGTCATTCAGATAGGGCTGGACCATTTGCTCAATCGTCATTGGTGCTCCACCTTGCTCGACATCTTTTGCCTTTGCCTCTGTACTGAACTTAAGTCCTGCCAGTAAAACCATTCATTTGCAGATTTTGAGGCTGATGCTCCTTTTCTTGTTGCTGATGGTGTACTTGTTGTTGGTTTCGGATGCTGTGAGCCAGCAGTACTGGTCTCAGGCTCTGAACTTAAAGCCTGCCCACAGGACTTGTGCCTTGAAGGAGTGGGCCTCTAATTCCCAGCCATTCTTTTTCTAGCTCACTGGCTTGCTCAGCTATGCATATTTTGTATTTTGTAAAAAGGAACAGTCATGGTTTGTACTGTGGATCAAGAATTGTGCCACAGATATAATGTTTGGATGACACAATGTCTCTTTGCACCCTTGCATTAACATATAAGTAAAGGAAAAAGCTCTCCACCAAATCATATGCATCTTTTTTCTTCCACATCTGTGTACAATGCAGACACCTCCTTTAGCTGTTCCTGTAGCACATGCAACAGGATAGCTTGGCTCATGATATTGTCCTCCTTGCTGACTTCCCATGTGAACACCTCAAAAGGAAGCAGCATTCCTGTGAGGCATTTGACTAGGCCCCATTGGTCCATCTCAATGATCATGCCTTTCACAGCTGTATCCCCTCTTTGCATGTCAGGTTCATTGATCGGTCTGTACTGCTTAAACAGATGTTCAAGCATGTAATACGTCAAATTCCAATGTGTTAGAACCTCCTGTATGAGCGCTTTAACAGGCATTTTATTATCCTCTGAATGACCCTCAGCTGTTTCCGGGCTTTAAATGATTGGCTGACCTGAGTGCAGATTCTTCTGCAGGTGGACAGTAAGTTTCTTACCTGGTCTTCTTTTTTGATGAAGTCCTGTACAATGATGTTGATGCAGTGCGGCAAACACTGGACCCTGAAATAGCCATCGGCCATGGCCTTAGCCATATTACTGCCATTGTCTGTTACAACAAATCCAATGGTAAGCCCTCTTGGTCACAGCCAATCAAAGACCTTGAGGCAGATTTACACGGCACTTGCGTCCCGCAACTGCGGCGTAAACGTGGCGCATCCCTACGACCCATTTACAACGTGATGCATCTAGGCAGATGCGTCACGTTGTAAAGCCCTGCGCCACATGTGGGCGTTGCGGCGCAGGGTGGGCATTCCGGGGCAGGTGCGCCTCGCAAAAGTGCCTGCGTGAAATCTACAAGATTTCAGGCAGACACTGCTACGTCAATTCCTTACGCCTGCTTGAAGCAGGCGTAAGGACTGACGCAGCACGTTAAGTATAGGGCACACCCGAGCATTGCTGGAGTCGCGTCAGGCTTGCGACGTGACTCCAGCGTTGCGCAGCCCTTACGTCACGAGATGCGTCACGCATCTGCCTACCCTTGCGCCACGGCACTCCGCATTATAAATGCAGCACATCCGCCGGGACGCAAGGGTAGTTTTGCGTGACGCATTTGTTCTGGCACATCCCTGCTGATTTGCAGAGATGTGCCAGAACTCATAAATATGCCCCCTTGTTGTTAAAGTCTTCCAAAATGTTTGCAGCAATATAGAATTTCTCCATGGTGAACATGGATACTGTTGCATGCTGAGCAGCCTTAAAAAGCTCAGCAGTGTCAACACATGCAGATATCTTTTCTCTAACCCCCAAAAAAGAGATTCAGTGTGCAGTGATGCACATATAATCAGTGGCTTGGCAACTGGTCCACATGTCTTACACCAGGTGGATAGTGTGAACAGCACTCGGCTGCAAAGCTTGTCCAAGCAATTCCAGCACATTGTGATGTAGCGCTAGAACAGCAACTCTGCCGATATAGGACCGGCTGGGAACCTTACATTTCGGGCAGATGGCTGCCAAAAATTCAAGAAAACCCACCCCTTCCACAAAGGAAAAAGGGAGGAAGTCCCGAGCTAACATTTTAGCTAGCTTCGTATTGTACAATTGTGCCGTTGGATGGTTGCGTTCATACTGCCCCTCCTGCCTAAACATGCCAGGAATAGTAGCATGGATGTTTTTCTCTTCTGGTGCTACTAATGCAGGTGACTTATTGAGAGCAGATGCTGGAAAGCATAATGTGCGTTTCAGCAGGGCAGTCACGGTACTCTTTTGCCTTGGTGTCTCAACCTGAGTCTTGCCCCATTGCAATGTTGCTGATGTGGGCAATAACACTGCACTGCTGTGGACAGATCTGCTTTGGATAACAAAAATGTGTTCCTCTTCTTCACTTTCCACCACGATCTGATCAGATTCCTGGCTCAACCTTTCCCCCTCTTCACCAACAACACTTGCAGTTTTTTGGCCGCTAAGGTGCACTTCTCACTGGATTGTGTGATGCTTTCTCAAATGGGTTGTTTGGCCCCCAGTATCACAGTTTGTACCAAGGTTACCCCGACTAACACTTACTCTGCAAATGGACCCTATGGCAATGTTCCCCTCCTTCTTGCTAACTGTAAAGAAATCCCAAATCGAGGAGGTCAACTTTCTGACTCTTGTGCCACTGTCAATGTTGGATGAACTGGCAGTAGGTGGGCGTTTTGATGTTTCACTCTCTGCAGTACTTATCTCTATTGAGGTGGTCGGGGATGTAGATCACTGTTGGAACTTTGCAAATATGGCAGGTGGAGGTGGTGTTATCTGTGGTGCCACATCCCTAGGTGAATGGTGGTGTTCATTCAGACATGGCATGTGAGAGTACAAGATGGATTTTCTCCTGGAACTTATTTTTTACTCTTGTTCCAGATCATCTCCCAAAACTACTTACACCTAATAGGTAGTGGCTCCTTGGCATATATTGCCCTTCAGCTGTGGCTCCGGGCTGGGTGAACTTTTCTGGTGCAGGCTGTGGTCCAAATTTGCACCAGGTCAGAGCAGATGTTAGTTTCCTGCTGCTAACGCGCCTTCTCGCATGTTTTGTGGTCGTATCGGTGATCTGGCTGGTCTATGAGAATGTTGCGGAGTGGTGCTGTCACGGCATTTTGCTTGGGAACGCCAACTCTGCATCTCATTAGCGATAGTTGCCGGGGTCATCTGTGGCGATGTTTTTTCCGGCTGCTATCGCAGGTAAACTGGTGCTATGGGCTGGTAGCACCAGCTTTTGAATGGGGCGATAAATGTATTGCGGCTTTGGCCGCGATAAAGTGCCATTTGCTCGGCGATAGCTCCTTGAGAATATAGCCCATAGTGTATTTTGACTCACTGTTATATAGGTTCCCACTGCAAACTATAAAAATGATATGCCATTAACCAGTTTTGAGCTGGAATTGTGTTCTGTTTGGACACCAATTACCTTTTCAGTCAGCACTGGTGTCTTCTTCCTCACCTTCTTCTCTTATTGTGGTTCTATCTTCCCCGTCCTGGTTCTTCAGTTGTTTCCTCCATGTTTCCTTCTCTAGGTGATAGTCCACATTCTACTTATGCAGCTCAGATGCTTAAATGGTGCCCCCTTTCCTGCTTCTATCATCCTCTTCTTCAGGAGCTACCAACCAATTCCTACTCACAGCCGTGGAGAGTGACATAATTTCTGCCTGATATAGGCAGTCCTTCTCTGTAGTGCTCGCCTAACTGTTCTCCCTAGAATGAACCTGCAAGTAAGAAGCAGGGATCAGATTGCTTTTGTTTTGTGTGTGTATGCATTTCAATGTTGTTTACATTGTATTGTAGGACCTCTTCAATATATGGCACTCTACATGCAATTGTGAGCGGGTTTAATATTTATGTACTGATGAAGTAAATTCACAACTTAAGAGAATCTCAAAAATATCAGCAATTATAAGAAAAGGGGGATATTTTGTGCTACATAACGAGGAAGGGTGATAGATCAAAAGCCTGATTTAGAATTTGGTATATAGAGCAGTATTCATTGGGATGGTGAAGGTCATTTTCTCTGCCATCTCAAGGTTGCTCTGTCTGCCAAATTTGAAGAAGACTGCCGTCCCTGTGGCCATCTCTCAAACAATCAATCAATCAGAATTTATAAAGTGCAGCTAATCACCCAATAGGGTATCCAAGTGCTTGCAGGTCCTAGAGGCATATTTGAAAAGCCAGGTCTTGAGGGCCATTTGGTGTGTGGGGAGGCTGTTCCAGGTCTTTGCTGCAAAGTGGGAGAAGGGGCGTCTGCCACTTCTACTTCGGTAGATGTGGGAAGTATGGGCAAGTGAAAGGGAGGTAGTCTTCTCGACAGTTGGTGGAAGTTCAGGCGGTGGTTAATGTAGGCAGGTACTTGGTTGTGTAGAGCCTTGTGTGCATGGGTCAGCGGTTTGATTTGGCATCTCTTCTGTACAGGGATCAAGTAGAGTTTCCTGAGGTGGGGTGTGATGTTGGTTCATCAGGGAAGGCCAAGGATGAGTCTGACTGTGACGTTCAGTTTGGTCTGAAGTCTGTGTAGGAGGTGTGTGATGATTCCTTCGTAGAGGGTTTTGCTGTAGTCCTGTTGGCTGGTGATGAGAGCTTGTGTCACGGTGCATCTTGTGTCGAAGGGGTAGCCACTTGAAGATCTTACATAGCTTGTGCAGAGTGAGGATGCAGGCAGAGGAACCAGTGTTGATCTATAATTTCATGGTGAGCTTGTTGTCAATGATGATTCTAAAGTTTCTGGGGTGTTTGGAGGGAGTGGATGCATGTCCTAGGTCTGATGGCCACCAGGAGTCATTCCATGTGTTTCTGCTGTTGCCAATGATCAGTATTTCTGTCTTGTGTGTCTTCGGCTTCAGGCATTTGGTCTTCATCCAGTTGGTGATGTCTGGCATGCATCTGTGGAAGTTGGTTCTGAGGGTGGAGGGGTCGTTGGTGGGTGAGAGGATGAGTTGGGTGTCATCGGCTTAGGAAATTATGTTGAGACCGTGGGATCTGACGATGTTGGCCATTGTGGTCATATATGCATTGAAGAGCGTGGGGCTGAGGTATGCACCCTGTTGAACACCTCAGGGGATCTCCTTGGGTTCAGAGGTGAAAGGTATGAGGTGAATCCTCTTGGTCCTTCCGGTGAGGAAGGAGGTGATCCATCGGAGTGCATCCCCTTGGAGGCCGATGTGGTGGAATCTTTCTATCAGTGTGCTGTGGGATATGGTGACGTAGGCTGCAGAGAGGTCAAAGAAGATCAGAGCTTCTGAGGAGGATTTGGATGTCATTGGTGGCTGCTATAAGGGCAGTTTCGATGCTGTGATTGCTGTGGAAGCCGAAATGGGAGGTGTCGAGCAGCTGGTTCTGCTCCAAATATGTCATGTTTTGATTGTTGATGATCTTTTCCAGTATCTTTGATGTGAATGGAAGCAGGTAGATTGGGCAGTAGTTTTTGAGCTTGCTGGGGTTGGTTGAGGTTTTTTTTGAGTCGTGTTCTGACTTTGGCGTGTTTCCAGGCATCTAGATATGTTGCAGTAATGATAGAGATGTTGAGTAAGGTGGTGATTTCCTGGCCGATTCTTTGGTTTCCAAGGTTGAAGACGTGGTGTGGGCATGGGTTCGTGGGAGATTCTGAGTGGATGGATTTCATGGTGTAGGTGGCATCCAGGGTGGAGAGGATATTCCAGGTGGTCAGTGTGTAGTTCGTGTCGGTTGCGGTGATGACGTATCTGTTGAGTAAGTCCTTAGGTGTGGGTGGAGATTTGTAGTTTCCGTATATGGTTACAAACTTGCCATGGAAGAAGTGGGCGGGATTGTTCCACAGCTCCTGTGAGGGTGTGATGTTGTTTTAGCTGGCAGCTGTTTGGAGAATTCCTTAACAATGTTGAAAAATTCCTTGGTGTTGGTGGTGCCGGTTTTGATGCGTGCGGCAAGGGCTGTCTATGGTGCCCTCAGCAGGCAGAGGTAGATGTTGAGAAAGGTCTTGAAGGCTGTGCTGTCGGAGTGTCATCTTCTCTCCAACTGTTTGATTTCTTGTTTTGCTGTTCTGTGTTCTTGGGTGTACCAGCTGGCCTTTTTGGAGGATTTCCTCTGGATATTGCTATTGATGGGGACGATGCTGTCTGCGCAATTGGTGATCCTGGCCTTGAAGTTTTGCACTCCCTGTTCGAGGTTGTGGTGGTAGCAGGGTTGGAGGTGTTGAGGACGTTCGCCCAGCTGGTCTCTGAGATTTTTTCCATCGGTGGGGGCCTTGGTCATCTTGGGGGTGGTGGTGCAGGGGCATGAGATGCTGAAGTGGAAAATGGAATGATCGGTCCACGTGAGTTTGGTGAGATGGTAGTATTTGATGAAGCTGCTGGAGGTGAAAATTGGGTCGAGCATGTGCCCTCTGGTGTGTTTAGGGTCCAGGATGATCTGGGTCAATCTGAGGCTGCTCATACTATTAAGGTGGTGTGCGGTGTTTTTTTCATTGGGGTCATCGATGTGGAAATTTAGGGGTCTAAGGATGGGGGTGCAATGAAGTCTGTGATGGTGTTGCAGAAGCTGGACTGCAGGCCAGGGGGGTTGGTATGCGAGGGTGCTTCTGATGGTTGCCTTGTCATCTGTGTAGAGCTTGAAGTTGAGATGTTCCAAGAAGGTTGTGGTGTTGTCAGTGGTGGTAAACTGAACTAACCAGTCAAGCGCACACAACAGTATTAATGATATGAGTAATCAAGTTGAAATCATTCACAGGATAAGATCACACACAAATGTTCTTTTCATTCCTGTTTTAATAGGTATGTGAATGTTTCTCCTATCTAGGAGATCCATACAAAAGGAAACCAGCCGACACGTTTTTCGTCAGTTGGGGTAATAACCCCTGACTCTTCAGTGCTGAGAATATATGGAGTTTCGTAATATCGGCAGAGCGGTGATAATTCCGACCCGCTCCTGTTGGGGTTTTTATAATACCAGTGTGCAAAGGTCCGCACACAAAATTAAAGGTAATATCGTAAAAGCGTGTTGCTCTGACAATGGCGAGTTTTGCCAATTGTCACTTCATGAACGGCGGTATGCCGTAGGTGTGACGTGGAGGGTCTTTTCCGGATGCGGGAAACACCAGTGGTGGTAAACTGCATGGTCTCTTTGTGGATGACAGCTGTTCCTTCTCCGGGCTTGTTGGTGCGGTCCTGGTGAGTAATTTTATATCCGTCGGGGATTGCTCTGGAAAGGTCTGGGGCAGATGTGGGGTTGAGCCAGGTCTCAGTGAGGAGGATAATTCCGGGTGGAAGGGTAGCGATGAGGTCCAATAATTCATTGGAATGCTTGCATAGTGAGTGTGTGTTGAGAAAGGTGCATGAGAGTTTGTGTTTTTATTCAGGTGGTGTCTGTGGTGTGTTCGGGGTGTGGCTGGTCGGCGGACTTGTGTGTGTGCAGTGGCAGTAGGTGGAAGTGAAAGGTCCTACCGTGGATCATGGGTCAGTGTGGCGGCAGTGTTTCTTGTGACATTCGGGGTCGAGGGTGTAGAGCTCGGCGATGGTGTATCTTCAGTGGCAGGAGAGCCAGGAGTCATGGTGCGAGGCATAGC
This sequence comes from Lissotriton helveticus, assembly GCF_964261635.1. Lineage (NCBI taxonomy): Eukaryota > Metazoa > Chordata > Amphibia > Caudata > Salamandridae > Lissotriton > Lissotriton helveticus. Next base: position 668,841,442 of record NC_136068.1, read on the forward strand.
CAAGGTGCAGACTGTCTTGCCTTTAGAGCACTAGTGGCGTGCCTGCTATGTGCGTCCACTCTGCGGTCGCACTGCAGTCTGCATTAAGTGTCCTGGAGTGGGCAGGACCATTGTTGGCGAGAAGAACAGTGAGTGGGAAAGGTGCCCTTGCGTGGCTTGATAAATCTAACTTAAGAGTTGCATCACTCTTGCACCCCATTGTGTGGTTCATGGGTGATGCAACTCTTTAATAAATATGTCCAGCAGTATAAAGTGGAGTGGATCAAAGAATGACCGCATAATCTGGAGACCTTCCACTTCAGATGAAAACACTCATTAGTGTATCAAATTCGCCACATATAGTCTTCCTCGAAAGTACTGTAACAATGAAACTACAAAATGGTATGGCCAGCACTGTTGGTCCTGCTAATTATTTTCCCAAAGTTGCGTCTATCTTTAAAGCAGAAGATACAGTGCCACCGGGGCCAAGTATCACAAGGGGCTCCAAGCATTCCATTGAAGGATGACTTTTATAACCCAATTCAATTTCACTTGGCATTATTCCTTTAATATTGTAGGACACACATCACGCTCTCTGGACAGCTGTATTTTCCCCACCAAGGAATAGCCGGCCTGCTCACATAGTTATGTTTAATGACTTATTCAACTTTCCCTGCAAAGTAAATGGTTCTTAGGCGCCAGCAGCAACCATAAAAGTCAGCATAAACATTTCACTGAAAGAAGAATAGAAATTAAGCAGAAATAAGTCAACAATAAAATCATGTCTTAATGTAGCGTAAACAAACTAAAAAGCATCAGTCGTAACATTTTAAAAAGCCCACATAAATACAATCTTAATATTATCTACATTAATAATGCACATTATATATTAGAATCAATAGTAAAATTCCTTCCAGAAGTCTCATGAAACAATAAAACAAACCGCAGTAATAAAATTCAAATCAAAACAATGAGCCGCCTGATTTACAGTGGAGCTCCAACACAAACATACAATTAAGCCATATTTTGGAACATTCTGATGGTGATTTAACCCCTTCGCTGCTAGGCCTTTTCCCCTCCTGTGCTGAGGCTTTTTTTGGCGTTTTGGAGTAGTGCGCGCTTAGGCCCTTGTAACTTTTTGACCACATAAGGTATCCACGCCAAATTTGCGTCCTTTTCTTCCAACATCATGTGGATTCTAAAGGCGCCCAGGGTTTGTGGATTCCCTTGGAGGGGTCCCAGAAATTAACCAAAATATAGTGATTTTTTTGTTTTTTTCCGAAAAATGGGAAAAACCGTCTGCAAATGAAAGCCTCTGGGTTTTTCCCTGAAAATGGTATCACAAAAGGGTTTGTGGGGCTGAAATCTCCATTTTCTCAGATTTCAGGGAATGACAGTCTTTTGTCAGAGAACCGAAATTTTTCACTCAGTTTTGGCATGTTTCTGGGACATAGTCTATTTTTGCTATTTTTAGAGCTTTCCACCTCCTTCCAGTTAATGGTAGAAATGAGTTTGAAAGCAATAATGGATCCTGGAAATCTTTACATTTTCGAAAAGTAGACAAAATTCTAAATTCAGAAAGGGGTCATTTGTCTAAATCCATGAAGGTTTCGTTATAGAAACTAACAGTTAGATATTGGAATAATTGAAAATTTGTTGAAAAAAACAGCCTTTTGTCTCAACGTTTTCACCTATAACTTTTTCTAATTTTGACAGCTTTTGGAAAGCAATATACCGTTACATCCGTTAGACCTTCCTGGTTGTGGGGATATATAGGACTTGTAGTTTCACCAAGAACCCGACGAACCCAGATCCAAAAACTGAGCAGCAACTTGCAATGGTATTTTTTCATTTACTGGGTATAGTGCACTTTGTCTTGGAAAATGTATACATGGAATAGTCTGTATGAAAGACACCTATGTATTTATGAATTGGGTACAAATTATAGAGTTCAGAAACAGTATGTAATTGCACATTTTCAAAGTTGGGAATACTCATACTAGCATGAGAATTATTGGTCATTTATCATAAAGATTTTTTTTTTACACAATGTCTTTCATTCAAAGGAAGAAATGCATGAAAGCTCAATTGGTAATAACAGTTGATTTACAAATCTGAATTACCCCAAGTGTCCCGATAAAAACAGTACCTCACTTGTGTGGGTCGGCCTTGTGCCTGCGACAGGAAACGGCGCAAAATGCAACGTGGTCACACCTAAATTTTGCAGTTACAAATTGACCCTTTTTTGGCAAAGTGCCTACCTGTAGTTTTTGCACCCTAGCTCTGCCGGCACCTAGAGAAACCTAGCAAACCTATACATTTTTGAAAAGTAGACACCCAGGGAAATTCAGGATGGGATGACTCGACTGCCTACCACCAGCTTTTGTTACCCAGAATCCCTTGCAAAGCTAAGATTTTGACAAAAAAAACACATTTTCCTCACATTTCTGTGGTGGAAAGTTCTGGAATCTGCGTGGATCAACAAATTTCCACCCACCCAGCGTGCCCCCAGGTCTCCCAAAAAAAATGGTACCTCACTTGTGTGGGTCGTCCTTGTGCCTACGACAGGAAACGGCACAAAATGCAACGTGGTCGCACCTCAATTTCCCAGTGAAATCTTAAGCTCTTTGGACAAAGAGACTACCTTTTGTTTTTGAGCCGTAGCTCAGCCAGCACCTAGGGAAACCTAGCAAACCTATACATTTTTGAAAACTAGACACCCAGGGCAATTCAGTATGGGGTGAGTCATCTGCCTACCCCCAGGGTTTGTTACCCAGAATCCCTTGCAAACCTAAAAATTTGACAAAAAAAACACATTTTCCTCACATTTCTGTGGTGGAAAGTTCTGGAATCTGCGTGGATCAACAAATTTCCACCCACCCAGCGTGCCCCCAGGTCTCCCGAAAAAAATGGTACCTCACTTGTGTGGGTAGGCATAGTGGCTGCGACATGAAACAGCGCAAAACGCAGCATGGTCGCACCTCAATTTCCCAGTGAAATTTAGCACGTTTCGGACACAAAGACTACCTTTTGTTTTTGCGCCGTAGCTCTGCCAGCACCTAGGGAAACCTAGCAAACCTATACATTTTTGAAAACTAGACACCCAGGGCAAATCAGGATGGGGTGACTCGTCTGCCTACCCCCAGGTTTTGTTACCCAGAATCCCTTGCAAACCTAAAAATTTGACAAAAAAAACACATTTTCCTCACATTTCTGTGGTGGAAAGTTCTGGAATCTGCGTGGATCAACAAATTTCCACCTACCCAGCGTGCCCCCAGGTCTCCCGATACAAATGGTACCTCACTTGCGTGGGTAGGCATAGTGGCTGCGACATGAAACAGCGCAAAATGCAGCATGGTCGCACCTCAATTTCCCAGTGAAATTTAGCACGTTTCGGACAAAAAGACTACCTTTTGTTTTTGCGCCGTAGCTCTGCCAGCACCTAGGGAAACCTAGCAAACCTATACATTTTTGAAAACTAGACACCCAGGGCAATTCAGGATGGGGTGACTCGTCTGCCTACCCCCAGGTTTTGTTACCCAGAATCCCTTGCAAAAATAAAAATTTGACAAAAAATACACATTTCCCTCACATTTCTGTGGTGGAAAGTTCTGGAATCTGCGTGGATCCACAAAATTCCACCCACTCAGCGTGCCCCCAGGTCTCCTGAAAAAAATGGTACCTCACTTGCGTGGATAGACATAGTTGCTGCAACAGGAAACGGTTCAAATCGTACGGTGGTGAATTTACATTACCTTATTGCAAAACTACCTTGATTTTGGGGGGGGGCATCTGAGTTTGTGGCCCGGGGCTCGGTGGTATTCTTTGGAAAGTAGCAAACCCAAACAGTTCTGAAAACTAGACACCCGGGGGAGTCCAGGGAGGTATGGCATGCGTGGGTCCCCCAATGTTTTCTTACCAAGAACTCCTTGCAAACCTTAAAATTAGGTAAAAATAGCACTTTTCCAAACTTTTTGGCGTGGGATCCAAAAAAGTCCTACCACCCTGCGATCCCCTTGTTCTCCCGAGTAAAAGGATACCTCACTTGTGTGGGTGCCCCAAAGCTGAACACCCCAAAAATGAATTTTGAAAAAAGTAGTTTTTAGTCATATTTAAGTTTTACAAATTAAGCCCCCCAGCCTGAGTCACATGCCTTTGGCCCACCCACACAAGTGAGGTATCATTTTACTCGGGAGAACAAGGGAAACGCTGGGTGGTAGGACATTTGTTCCGGCAGCGAGATCCCACCCAAAAAAGTACGGAAAAGTGGGTTTTTTTACCAAAATGTCAGGTTTGCAGGGGTTTCCGGGTAGGAAAACATTGGGGGACCCACGCATGCCATACCTCCCTGGACTCCCCCGGGTGTCTAGTTTTCAGAACTGTTTGGGTTTGGTAGTTTCCAAAGATGCCCGCCAAGCCCCGGGCCAAAAGCTCAGGTGACCCCCTCAAAAAATAAGATTATTTGGCTAAAGGTAATGTTTTGGTCTCCACAGTATGAATTGTGCCTTTTCCTAAAGCAGCCACTATGCCTACCCAGGCAAGTGAGGTACCATTTTTATCGGGAGACCTTGGGGAACGCTGGGTGGGAGGTAATTTGTGTGAGCCCAGTGATGCCACGCTTTCCCACACTAAAACGTGTGAAAAAACTGATTTTTTTCCAAGCACAAAATGAGGTTTGCAAGGGATTCTGGGTAAAGGAACGTTGGAGGTTCCACGCAAGCCATACCTCCTTGGAAGCCCCCGGGTGTCTACTTTTCAGAAATGTGTGGGTTTGGTAGGTTTCCCTAGATGGCTGTCTCGCACGGGGCCAAAAACCCAGGTAACCCCTCTTGCAAAAGCTGGTGAACTTAACATTTTCACCATTGTTCCTCAAAGACACACACATACAGGTTGGATTTGGCACGAGGGCGAGTGATGGTTCAGCACATAAAATTTTATTAACAAGATATTTCAAAAAAATGAAATGGTCTGTCAATAAATAAATGCATAAAAACCGAACCAGTGACTCGCAACTCGTGAGCTGTAAAGCCACGACAAGGCACCAACCGTTTTACAGGCCATTCACGCACCTTTCATACCTGATACAAACCAGACCATTGACCGCATCCGAATGGAAAAGCAACACATTACAACAATCACAATAAGGGACAAGGTACACCCTAATACAGAAAGAGAAAAAAAACAACTATTACTGCACACCCATCTAATCCGCAAGCACACACACACACTGGTTGGATTTGGCACGAGGGTGAGTGATGATTCAGTACATACAATTGGATACGCAAGTAATTTCATCAAAAATGAAATACACTGCGTATAATTGAAAGTATGATAAACTGAACCACTGACTCGCAGCTCGTGAGCTGTAAAGCCACGTCAAGGCACCAACCTCTTTACAGGCCATTCATACACCTTTCGTACGCGTGACACATACAAAACATTCACACCGCCAGCCGCGGACCCATCACATTTCAACACTCACACCAGCAAACGGCGCCATTCAAGGGCCCATCACTTTCACACGCCCACATTTCTGACACTGCAACCACACAAAATGATGGACTGTGTGGAGTGTCACTCAACTAGCAGTGTGTGTAGTGACCAACAGAAAGTAACTACTCACACACCGCCTGCCGAGCGCCAGTCCACCCACACCACCATCCAAGCACCAGACCATGCACACTGCCAGCCAAACACCACTCAGCGCACACCGACAGCCAAGTACCACTCCACACACACCACCAGCCAAGCATCACTCCACGCACACCACCAGCCAAGCGCCACTCCACAAACACAACACCAGCCAAGCACCCCTCCACACACACCGCCAGCCAAGCATCACTCCACGCACACCACCAGCCAAGCGCCACTCCACAAACACAACACCATCCAAGCACCACTCCACACACACCGCCAGCCAAGCATCACTCCACGCACACCACCAGCCAAGCGCCACTCCACAAACACAACACCATCCAAGCACCACTCCACACACACCGCCAGCCAAGCACCACTCCACACACACCGCCAGCCAAGCACCACTCCATTCACACCGCCAGCCAAGCACCTAACCATGCACTCCGTCAGCCAAGCAAAAATCCACGCACCCCCCCAGCACAACTCCAATCCATGCACTATGCCAGCCAAGCACCAGACCACGCACACCACCAGCCAAGCGCCATCCACTCACACCACCAGCCAAGCACCTAACCATGCACTCCGCCAGCCAAGCAAAAATCCACTCACCCCCCCAGCACAACTCCAATCCATGCACTATGCCAGCCAAGCACCAGACCACGCACACCACCAGCCAAGCGCCAGTCCACGCACACCAACAATCCAAGCGCAATCCTGCACACACCACCATTGAAATTAGAATTTTTTAAAGAAATACCACAAATCAAATGTAGAAACCTACAAATCTGCTAACACAAATTCAAAAACTAAATGCTTTGCACTAATGCAAACCTTAAAGCAGACTAAAAAATATTACAGAAAACAGACCAGACAGTACACTTACAAGCTCAATGAAACTCCCAAAACTTCTTTTGTGTGTGATACGATTTAAAACAAGCTGGCACACACAATCCAGGATTTGAAGGACAGTCAGGACAGTGCATACGAGACTCCCTCCACACGTCTCTTCGCCAACAGACTCTACATCTTTTAGTGGCATTGTCTTTTGCAGTTGTGGGAGGAATGTATTCTGGAAAGTGGCGATCTTTCAGTCTAGCCATTTCCTCCGCCACTCCAAATCTTGGCACACTTGCCTGTTCCACTAGTACAAGGCTGCCTATTATAGTCTCCTGAAACTTAACAAAAGGCATCTTTGACTCAGGACAAGATTTCTGGAAAACAACAAAAGCATTAAAGGATGCCAAGTGGAAAAGATGGATAGCCAACTTCTTGTACCAAACGTAAGCCTTTCGAAGAGCAGCATAAGGTTCCAATCTCTGATCTACTCTGTCAACACCACCCATGTGCCTATTATAGTCTAAAATGCACACAGGTTTACGCACTTCAGCAGTCTCACCCCGAACTGGCAGAGCTTCAGTGCTTTCGTCATGGATAGTAGTCAGCATGTAAACATCTCTCCTGTCTGAAAACTTCACAGCTAGAAGCTTCCCACATCGCAATGCAGTAGACTGTCCCCGCACAAGCCTTTAGCAAACAAGTTCTATTGGGAAACCTTTCCAGTTACTGCGCATCGTGCCACATGCAACAGTGCCCACTTTGGCCAACTCCTTGAACAAACGCACACTAGTGTGGAAGTTATCTACATATAAATGGTGGCCTTTGTTAAATAATTGTCTACCTAGTTCCCACACAATTTTCTCAGTCACTCCAAAAGTGGACGGACAAGCAGAAGTGTTAATGCTGGAATCCTTACCGGTGTACACCCTGAAATTATAAACATATCCAGTATCACTGTCACACAGCATATAGAGTTTGATTCCATAGCGTGCCTTCTTACTAGGAATGTATTGCCTAAAAACCAAGCGGCCCTTGAACAATACCAAAGACTCGTCCACAGCTATTTCTTTTCCAGGTGCAAAGATCTCAGGAAAACGATCAACAAAGTGATCAAGGACAGGCCGAATCTTAAAAAGACGGTCACAATCAGGGTGATCGCGTGGCAACGCTAAATCATTATCAACAAAATGCATCATGCGAAGAAGAAGCATATATCGATCACGAGTCATAACTGCTGGAAATATAGATGTTGCCATCAAGGGACTAGTGGACCAATAAGAAGACATTGATGGCTTCCTTAGCAAGCCCATCAAAAAAGTTAATCCCAAAAACTTCTTAATCTCTTCAACATATGTAGGATACCAATGGGTAGCTCTAGAATGGGGCTTAAGGCTGGCACTGTGGTCCCTCAAATACTGCTCTGCATACAAATTAGTTTGCTCCACAATCTCCTGCAAAAACTCATCGTCAAAAAACAACTGAAAAAATTGAATTGGCAAAAAAATGTCAGTATTCACTCTACACCCTGGAACACCAGTGAAGTCTGGCAATTCCGGCTGCACCATGCCAGGGGCAACCCAGACGTCATCACTAACATCAGGAGAAGAAGCCACCCTAGCCTGCAGGCCAGATGCCTCTTGCTGCACTACATCAACGGGAACACTAGCATCCCCAGATGCCTCTTGCATCACTACACCAACAGGAATACTAGCATCCCCCGATACATTTTGCATCTCTACACCAACAGGAGAACTCACATCCCCAGCTGCCTCTTGCATCTCAACATCAACAGAAGAACTTGCATCCCCAGATGCCACTTGCTGCTCAACAACAACAGAAAGACTAGCAGCACCAGATGCCTCATGCTGCTCTACAACAGGAAGACTAGCCGCACCAGATAACCCTTGGCGCACCACAGCAATGTGAAACCTTTTGGGCGCAGCCTTTACCACACTTGCCTCTTCCCGACGAGAAAAAAAGGGAAACCTTGAGGACCTAGGCTGCCGCTCACATGGCTCTTGCCTCTCTACCGGCACATCAATGTCCCTCTCTACCACAGGCACTTCATCAGCACTAGAAGAAGAATCATCATCCGATGATACCATGCGAAGAGAAAACTCACTGCCTGAATCTTCTGCACCTACCTCATGCTCCGAATCGGAGTCAGTGTCTGGACCATGGTCAGAGGAAGACTCAAAAAGCAAACTAACAACCTGCTTAGCAGTCATCCTGCGAGCAGCCATTATCCTTACAAAGCAAGAAGACTACACACACAAGTGAACAACAACCTACACTGTGCAAAGTAAGAAGTAAACAAGGTAGAGTCTTCACACAAAAATCAATACACTCAAAAACAATTCAAATCTAACCAAATATAAGAACACTCACCAGCACCTACTCTGCTGAAACACAGCAAAAAGAAAGGAAATCCCACTGGAAAGAAAAAAAAAGTATAGATTAGACAAAGTACACATCAAGCAGCAATACAAAAAAAAAGTTAACAATCAAGAAACACAAAGCCACACAAACAGCAATAACTTCACTTTTCATAAAAACACATTCATCTAGGAAAAGTAGTACAAAAAACATTTACTTACCAAGCACATGCAACTACACAAGCTGCAACACCAGCATTAACTGAACCACAACCTACACCAATACAAACAGCAAAAGCCTGGATCAAAAACAAAAAAAACAAAAAAAAAATTAATACTACATTTCACAAACAACATAACAAATGAATAAACAACACACAAATTTACCCCCAAAATCACATCCACACAGATGGGCCATCAAAAAGGGCAAAACGGACAAAAGTACGGGTTGATTTGCCCACCGGGGGGGGGGGCCAGAAAATCTAAATTTAAAATCCGACCCACCTGGAAGCGACCCTTGCCCAATGGGTCACTTCCTACAATCTAAAATAAAATCCCTGGTGCTAGTGGGGGCATTTCCACCGCACAATCGCAATGCTGTGCGCGACCGTGAGGCAGAAATGCCCTGCAAAGAGACATCAGAAGAGAGGAAATTCACTTACCTCTCCCCTGATGCCTCTTTGCAGCCCCAAACCCCCCCAAATATCTCAAAACCAACCTAACACCTCCAGGCGCAGGAAGCAAATGGCTTCCCGACCGCCTGGGAATCCCTGAAGATTTTGGCGCGTGTTGTGCGCGCTGACGTCATCAGGGATTCTCATGGGGACGGGGACAACAGAATTACTGTGGTTAACTGTGATGCTGGACAGAGGCACTTGCATCCTTGATTTTCACAAGCGCAATCCAAAAACAATTCCTATGACCAGGAGCTTCTTTCTCGCCATCTGCTGCTCTCATCAGTCTCTGACCATTTATACACATAAGAGGCATGTGAACTCACACAGAAGATCCCCGTTTGGCAACGCCCACCAACTAGCGGAGTGCACCATCTTTCCTAAATTTACCCACTATGATGGACAGCTCACTCAAGGGACCTGTGCACACATTGGTGCGATGGCATAGTAACACACACGGTCACTGGAGACAAAGCAAGCGCTCGAGTTGCAGCACAAATTCAGGAAACCATTCATCAGCCCAAAAACATTTGTGACCTTCCCACTATGATGGACAGCTCACACAAGGGACCCCTGCGCACATCTGTGCAATTGCATAGTAACGCACACATGGACACTGGAGACAAAGATGGCGCTCGAGTTGCAGCACAAACTCAGGAAAACAATCATCAGCCCAAAAACATTTGTGAGCTTCCCACTATGATGGACAGCTCACTCAAGGGACCCCTGCGCACATCGGTGCAATGGCATAATAACACACACAAAGGTCACTAGAGACAAAGCAGGTGATCGAGTTGCAGCACAAATTCAGGAAATCATTCATCAACCCAAAAACATTTGTGACCTTTCCACTATGATGGACAGCTCACACAAGGGACCCCTGCGCACATTTGTGCGATTGCATAGTAACGCACACATGGTCAATGGAGACAAAGATGCCGCTCGAGTTGCAGCACAAATTCAGGAAAACAATCATCAGCCCAAAAACATTTGTGAGCTTCCCACTATGATGGACAGCTCACTCAAGGGACCCCTTGGCACATCGCTGCGATGGCATAGTAACACACACATGGTCACTGGAGACAAAGCATGTGTTCGAAAAGCAGCACAAAAAAAAACCATTCATCAGCCCAAAAACACTAGTGAGCTTTGCCTAGGCAGGACAGGTGTGTTTTTTAGCCACTTCAGATAAACAAAAAAAAAAAAGAAATGAAGGACAGAGGCACTTGCATCCTTGAATAAAATTAGCACTATATTTATATTTTCAAAATGACCCCATCAGCATTTTTATTTAAAAAAACGACCATTTCACAACAAAGGAGGCACGAAAACACATCCAAATTAATGTTCCCCCAAAAAGGGGAGCGACCCTTCCCCAAGGGGCCGCTCCCCGAACAACGAAATTGGAAAAAAAAAAAATTTGACTCCCTACCATTCCAGCTGCACGATCGCACGATCGTGCAGCAGGAATGCTCTAAAGTTGCATCGAGTGAAAGGAAAAGCCTTTCCTTTCACTCGATGTAAGTTACAAAAAATTCCCCCCTGCCCCAGCCGCAAAACAAACCTCTTTGTACTCCGACGCGCAGGAAGCAAATGGCTTCCCTGCACGTCGGTAAACAAAAGGAACCTCCAGTGACGTCAGCGCGCCTTGCGCGCTGACGTCATTGATGACGCGGGCGGGGAGGGCGGGGGGAGGCAGGGGAAGGTCTTCCCCTGCCATCCCCGCAGAAAAGAAGACAATCAGGCAGACTCGGGGGGAGCGCTGGCGCTTCCCCCGAGGGTGGGGCTCATGACGAGGGCGGGGCTCAGCGTGCGAGCGCCCTGCTCCATGACGAGCCCAGCTCGTCATCAGCCCCGAAGGGGTTAAGAGATGGTCGTGTAGAATGGCATGCAGAGCAATGGTTTAATCCAAACATGGGAATTTACCAGTGTCCCTTTCACCACACCATGTCTGCTGAGGTAAATTAACGCATGCGCAGTTTTAGGTATTCGATTATGCTGGGCCATTATCGGGCCGCATGTTTATTAACTGTTACACTGGTGGTGGACATGAGTAAATCAAAACCTGAGGTGGAACCAAATTAGATAATTTCTTTTCGGACTGGCTTGCAGAGCCCGTACCAGTACTTCTACTCACCCAAAGTCTGTTTAGAAGCACAGACCCTATAACAAAGTGAAGCACATGTTAAACTGACCCTCACCGCTAACCTGGGCTTTAACAAATGTAGGAATGAAAACGTGGACATACTCAAGAGCTATGAGAGGCCTCACGCATTAATTACACTCCACCCTAGTACTTGAAGAGTAAAAGGCCATTTTATTAGGACAAGTTTGTAACAATTCACATTAACCAAAAACATCAGTAACTATAACATTTCCCATCATCCAACCCCCTCATTCACTCTATCCATCCTCAACCATCACACCTGTTGCGGTCATCCCATTTCACACTGTGACCACATTCATCTCTCCATTCTCGTCTTCACTTTTCTTTCAACATCATCTCTTGGATATCCTGCTATCGCTCTCTTGCACCCCACCAACATTCACCTGTTTCCCCGAGGGATGGATACACCCGTCTGTGACTCACCACCCCTCCAAAGTACTTCTAACCCAAAACTCCAGCAACCTGTCCTAAACTGCCATGCTCATCTTACCCATATACCTTGCCCTAAAACTTGTAGGGTGGGTGGGTGGACTAATGTCTCTTAACCCCCCGATGGTGCCAGGTGCAAGAAGAGGCAGATACCTCCCCCTGCACCTTTATACCCTCCTTAAACCTTCCCATCGCCCAACCCCTTGACCCCCACTTCAGCATGTCCTTCTGCCTATGCGTGAAGAACCCCGGGGGAAGACCGGTCTGTGACCCTGCTGCTTCCCCCAGGGGCTGACACTGTGGGTGTATAAAAGGAATAACAACAATGGAAAAACCCTAAGGAACGCTAACCAGGCTTAGCTTGGTCAGTAAGAATGGGAGGTACAGGGAGGTTACGCTTCTGATTTCCCAACAATCTCGCTGCCATATCATGTTAAAAAAATATTATGAGAAACAGGACACGAGGCAGTGGAAGGCGAGAGGAGCGCAAATTGTTGGGGATATTTAAAACACAATTGTTTTCAAACTAACCAAGTTTTGAGAGAGAGCGGGAGAGAGAGAGAGAGAGAGAGAGAGAGAGAGAGAGAGAGAGAATGTAAAAATCCAGGGTGAAATCTGACTTACACCTCACCATATGTGACTGAAAGCACCTTGACCCAACTATTTACTACAGAAACATTTTGTAGGTGGGGTGTAGCACTCCAAACACCCCCTCCACCCAAAGAAACACCCCTGCACTCCAAATGGTAGCAGTAAAAAGGGAGAAAATGAGGTGACGTTCTCACAATTTTTGTTCCACCGAAAGCTGAATCAAGCAGTAAATATGTTGCGGCAACAAATGTCTCAGAGGAGACATTTTTTCTTGAATCAGCCCCCTTGCTGGTGTCTCACAAAATGTAATCAAATTAAATGTCACAATTGTGTACACGCCTAGATTACATAGGCCTTATTCTGCTGTCCCTAGCATTTTGCCCCAAGCATCAATTTAACCTCATTATGCTGGTGGATACCTCTGATAATTATAGTAATCCTGAGCTAAACCTTGTGATATGTTGTCACGGTAGGTTTTGTGGTAGATGTCACCAAGACTTAAAGGCAGTGGTCTGCCCGTGCTGCAAAATACAAATCATTATGATTTGTCATGATTGCAACATTACAGGCTTTGAGAAAAAGACAAGTGTCAGTATGCTACACAAGGCAAGTCAGAAATTCCTTATTGCCTAGCAGTATAGCTTTTGTGACCTATAACAAATTGCAAAGGAATGGGGCTAATAAAGGACATATCTGCCCCCTTTGCAATTTTACTGTGGAATGTAATGAAACTTTGCAACTTCAATTGGGGTAATAAACCTTTGCTCTGATAATGACTCCCCCTACATGGGATGGTGTCTATTTGCAAAATGGAAGCTGTCTTGATTGGAAGCTTATAATTTGATAATGTGGGCTTTTGGCATGACCAAACAGGCAACAGTTCAGAAAACCCGGAGGCATATTTACAAGCTCCTTGCGCAAGCAAAGTTTCACAGCCTTGTAAATATGGCTGTCTGCAACACAGTTTTCTGCGGCACAGGAGCGTGCAATGAGTGTTGCTGTAGGAGTTCCGAGCAACACCCACAGCTTTTTCACACTGCTCCAGATTTACAAGAAACTGTAAATCTGAGGCAGCACCAACAACTTTCAAAAGGAGGCGTTAATGTGGCTCAACGAAGAGAAATACTTGTATTTCTCGCTTCGTGATGCAGCGCAAATGCGCTGTTATCGCTTTGTGAGCCATGCAGTATACACTATAGTGTGAAAGCTTTGTGGAAGCTACGCCCACTCTCCAGCACATCTCCTTCATTGGCTTAGGTTCTAAATGCTGCCTTCCGATTGGTTTTAAGCTTGTTAGTCCCTCCCCATAACAGCCATGTCAGTCATTTGTGTCCTTCCACGGCTACTGGCCCCTTCGCAGCACAGACTACTTTCTTTCTGTGGGCCCCCCCCTGCAGTCCAATACCTTTTCACCACCACCCCCCCACATCGCGCTGCCCCCCCCCTTGTTGCCGCCGCCCCCCTCGTGCCTCGTCACTGGCACGCATTGCTATTTGCGTAAATGCGAGTTATTGCATTGCCATTGCTTGTTTATGTTGATGATTTGAGTGCGCGCCGTTTCTTTCATTTATGTCTCTGGCCCCTCTTTTTTGCTGCTCTTATCGAAAGGTTCCCCGGCCTGGCTTGTCATGCAGGGTATGGCCTCTGCTCCCGCGCCGCTCGGGATGGCAGAGGAATCTCAGAGGGCATCCTCTGAGATTCCCCACGAGAAGTACCGCCGAAGCCTGGAGCTTGTCTGTGCTTCGCGCAAGAACCACGCTGTTACTTGAAGTGTAAAAGGCCATTTTATTAGGACACGGTTGCAATCCTTTCAACTTTATTACATAGTACATAAATGCAATAAATATACTCTCCCCATCTCCTTCTGACTCACTCTCCATTCCTCCTTCTCAAACCATCTCACCTGTTTGACTCTTCCCCATTCACTCGGTGACCTCCTTCCTCTACCCATTCTCACCTTCACTTGCCCTCCGCGCATCCTCTGTTGAATTTCCTTCATTGCCTCCCACGCCCCGCTATCAGTCACCCGTGTACCGTTCTCCCCCCCGAGGGGTGGATCCGCCCGTATCTGACTCACCACCCCTCCAAAGAACCGCCAACCAGGGAACCCCCGGAGGGCGGTTCCCTGCCCCACCCCCCGTGTGCATCGAATGCATCCGCCACCCTGTGGCGTCCGGTGGCTGACCAGCCACCACCTTACCGCGCGTCTCGGGCACACAAATAACCTATGCGAGGCAATCCCCGACCAGGAAAGATGCCCCCCTTTCGCGGTAAAGGACCAAGCCCACTTTTGTTTGCAAGCCGTGTAATCCGACCTTCGTCGGGCCAAACCATGTCAGTGACATGAGTCCCTCTTTGCCGGTGAACGACCATCCACCACCTGTATCCGTGCCCCAGATTCACCAATCACATTCCCAAACAGTTGTCGGGAAGCTGCCTGCCTTTTTAAGGTGAACGACCATCCACCAACCATTACTGCGTCCCGCGTAACAAAGCACATTTTTTGGGCCATTCGTTGCTAAAGGTGCCCCCCCCCCCCATGGTGACCGACCATCCACCACCATTCCTGCACCTCAAGTAAGTAAATAGGAATTCTGCCCAACATTGAGCGCGACGAAAGTTCCCCTCCAGGTGAAACGGCCATCCACCCTCTACTCGCCGCCAGTGCAACAGAGAAAAATTCACAGGCCAAACACACTCTACAAAAAGGCGCCCCCTGCCTCAGTGAACGACCATCCACCTTTTTGCTTGCTCCCCAATCGAAACCGCCAGGATTCTCGGGCCAGAAACCTTGCTCATGTCAAGCTCCCCCTTCTCGGTGAACAACCATCCCCGTATTGCTTGCCTCCATTGGAAAACAAATTTGAATGAACCGAAACTTTGTGCGTTACAAGTGCACCCCCCCTCGGTGAGTGACCACCCACCCATTTGCTCATTCGAATTACACAGATATGATCCTTGGACCAAAACCCCGCTCAAAGAAAACGACCATTCACCCGTTGCTCGCCTCCAATCGAAACCGCCAGGACTCTCGCGGCCGAAACTTGCTCCTGTCAAGCGCCCCATGAACGATGAACGACCATCCTCTCAATCGCTTGTCTTCCACTAAAACCAAATACGTCTGGGACCGAAACTTTATGCGTTATCAGTGCACCCCCCCGCGGCGAATGACCATCCCCCATGTACTCATCCCAATTAAAACAGATAGGATTCTCAGGCCAAACCTAGTTAGTGCCAAGTCCCCCCCTTTTTTGGTGAACGGCCATCCACCTTCTCGTCCACCTCCACTGTAAACCCATATGATTCGATGTGACCGACACTTTACTTGTGACATGCGCCCCCTCCGTGGTGGACAACCATCCACCCTATGCTTGTATGCAGCGTATCAAAAGATTCTTGCGGGACCAAATCCGCATGCGACAAGCACCCCCTCCAAGGTGAACAACCATCCACCTCACATGGCCGCCTCCCATGTACACAGACAGCATTCTTGTTCTCCATTTCAGCCTGTGCCAAGCACCCCCTTCGCGGTGAACGACCATCCACCTTCTTGCCTGCAACCGGTATAACGGAAAATTCTGTGCCCAAACTGTGCTGTTGACGAGATCCCCTTCATCGGTGAGTACCCATCCTCCCTTTAGCTTGTTTTCAATGAAGATAGATAGGATGCTGGGACCCCAAAACCTTATTAATGCCAAGTGTCCCCTTCAGGATGGACGACCATCCACCCTACTGCTCGCCACCATTGTAGACAGATAAAATTAGATCAGGCTGAAACTTGGGTCGTGTCACTTGCCCCCCCTGCTTTGAACGACCAGCCCACCTTCAGCCTCCATCCCGTTTAGACCATTCAGAACTCTGTAGGCCAAACTTTGATTATGACCAGAGCCCCCTTTCGGTGAACGACCATCCACCACCAGGGCCCGCTCCTAATTACTCCAGTAACACGTATGGACGGGCCGCCCTGCCCTGCAGGTGACCCCCCGCGCAATTCACTACCCCAACCTGTACCTTCATCATACAATAGCTCCCATGGACGACTTATTCCGCTGCGAGGCCCAACGTCAGCACAGCGATCTGATTGCCACCATCATCTGCTTCCTCGCACCATGTCCCACTCTGTGCATCATCTCGTAAAGCCATAACCAAACTCTCCCAGCAGATATCCGTCTCCCACCCGAAACGTTGGAATGGGCGACTCCGCATTTCACATACACACTGTCAGCATCCAAACTCAAACCCTAACATACGTCCCCCATATTCCTACATCATCGTACAACCCTTGGGCAACTGGCTAAATCGCCTCTTCTGGCGGTCCATGCCCAGGAGAAAAAGGGGGACCACTCCCGCCAGGGGACCACCTGGGGTCCTGCTCCACTCCCAACTCCTGTAGTAGAAAAGAACAATTCGTCCTGCATGAAGTGTGGCCTACGTCCCTTAGCCCCCTCCCGTCCGACCAATGTCCAGTCGGCACGTCAACACAGAAACACCGTGACGAACACCTGAAACCCTGAATCCTGCAGCCGCTCCCCCCCCCCTCCGCCTGTCAACTCTGAAAAGGCCCCCAAAAACACCCATAAAACGTGGTCCACCGTAGGCAGCCCCATTGCGTATGAAGCCTAAAAACGATCTACAGCAATGAGCTCCCACCACCTTCCTTCGAAAAACAAACACCCCCAGTCCTATGCCTCCGATCACAAGTACATAATCTCAGTGCCCGCAGAGATCGCCCCCCCCCCAACCGAAACACCCAGATTACAGGCACCCAGACAAACCATCCTCACAAAGCGCCTAAAGCACCAAAATCGCCCTGCTTAGAATCAGGTGCCCCCAGCATGCACCTCAAGGCACACCAGCCACAATTCCGGACACCCTTCCATCCGCTGCCCAACGCTGGCCACTGCAAAAAACCGCCTCCAGGGTGAAACTAATGCACTTCCAAGTCTCCTGTAACACATGAGAAGAGCACAGTGCAAGAGTCTTCCCTCCCCCGCCCTGCGCGCAGGTGCCATATAAAACAGTACTTCAAAAACAGGGGCAGCATATCAGGCAAAAAACCCATCTCCTTATAGCGCAAACCTCACGCCCTACCACTCCTACGCCGGACCGCAGTATCTGCAGCATCTGTGTCAGTCATCCACGTCTACGCCGCCATTTACTCCCGCCCCCAGCGTCCCCGAATCCAATCCTGCCTCTGCGCTGGACTCCCGGCCTCCTCCCTATGACAGTGAAACGCCATGGGCCCCATGGCCTCGACCCAACCGCCGGACTTCCTAGCCCCCTCAATCCCCCACCTGTCAGGCCGCTTATTCCACCTATTACTGTGTTGCAGCAGTCGGCCCCTCCGGCCCCCTAGCGCTTCCCCCACTCCGAGAAATGCACCGTGACCCTTGGCAATGAATTTCAACCAAGCCGAACCCTTTCCTCAACAATCCAACTAGCATCCGGCGAGCCCTGCCAGTCTCCAGTCCTATGCCTACCCGTCACACCACCGTGAACTGTACACCAGCCTCCCTCGTTCCCTCACCACCCCCCCAATGCACCCCGGCCAACCAGCCGTAGAACCTTGTCCGTGCAGCTCCCCCTTTTGCCCCCATCCATAGATCCGTACCTGAGAGTCCATCCAGGACCTCCTTCTACTGTCCAGTCGCTGGTGTTCCCGCATTTGCCGTCCCCGCACTCGCCTGTAACCGTACTTGTCTCCTGCAGCAACACAAAAAAACAAATCACCTGGAACCCCCCCCCACCCCTAGGGCAACCCTTCTGTACTGCATTCTGCACTCCACTAACCCACTCCCAAAATACACAGCATACCCCCCCACAGTCATGTCCGCACCCTTCACTCCTCAGCAGACTACCATGCCGCACGTCAACAGTCACACACTGGTAAATGTGTAAATGTAAATGTATTGCGACTTATATAGCGCACGTATCACCCGAAGGTATCAAGGCGCTTGCTTAGGGAACCCGTCCTGGTATTCCCCTGTGAGATACCCCGGCAGGGTATCCACAAGGTGAAAGCCAGGCATCCCGCCGCGAGGGGCCGTAGTGGAGATTAAGCAAGCTATTGCCCAGAGTCGCAGAGTGTGACCCCGTGAGTCGAGTAGGCACCGGAGCGAGAATTGTCGAGTCCGTGGAATTTTGAGCCCGAGACCCGCCGAGGCGGGGAATCGAACCCTGGTCCACGGCCGATCTCAGCTTCTGGGTCTGCCGCCTCTAACCACTGAGCCACGCTTCTCCACCTTATCATGGTCATTGTTTCAATAAATTCAAAATGCTGCAAAGCGTGAGCTGCGCGATCCCACGATGGAGGGCAGGCCGCCGCGGACCCCCCTACTGCTTCAGGCCAGCGTTTGGAGGCCGTTGTGCGCCCCACTGGCATCCTCTTCTGCCGGAACAAATCTGGTCCTGGTCCCCCCCCCCCCCCCCCCCCACCAGGTCGTTCAAACCAGGTGGGGCCCGAGCACCACCGGGCCTCACGCCGTGCTGGCGGTCCCTCAACACTATGCCCAGTGCGCCAAACCTCACCTGCGTACCCCGACCGCCCCCCCTAGGCCCCCCAAGCAGCACCCCAACCAAGCCCCTGCAATAACCGACATCGCCATACTCCGAAGGTGTCACACGCCATAACTGGCCTAAAGCAACCACACTGGCTATGTATCCACTGTATGCAGAGGGGGCTGCAGTAACAAACCCCATAGCCCCCCCCCCCCCCGGGAGCAGGTCCGAGATAGGGGGGGGGCCCAAGCAATTCAAAGTAAGCCGCAGCAGCGCATAGCCCCTCCCCCCGCCCATGTGCGTTCCAGCCGAGCCTCGCACATTGGGAAGAGATATTTATGGGCGGGCCCTGCTCCGAGATCCCCCACCCAAAGGCAGCCAACTCGCATCAATACCGGGCAAGGGGGGAGGGGGGCAGAGGGCACCCGCTGGCGACGCCACCCCCCTCCCTGCAGCCATCCTGCTCAAAATGCAGAACGTCACAGGCCCCCCACCGGCCCACCTCCCGCCCAGCGCCGGCCCACTTGTGTCTTAAAGTCGCCCCCCCCCCCCCCCCGCAAAGGAACCGAGCAACACGCAGGCAGCCAAAGGTAAAACCGGGCCTGCCGCCCCCCCCGCCAAAACTCCCGCCGGACGCCAGAACAGGGTGCCCACGCAGCTTTCACAGCCCTTATCGCAGCGTGCGCCCAGCCCCAGCCCGCCCTACACTGACCCCCCGCCAGTGCCTCCGCCCGATCAGCAGCCCGCAAACCCTAACAGGGTGCCAGAGCCCATACCCCTAAAAACTTCACAGCATATATTCTACAAACCGCAGCCGGAAACGAACTCCACTCCCCGCCGACCGACCAGTCGGCCCCTGCCCCAAAACCCCCGCCTACCGACCACAAAGTTTGACATGACCCTCCCGGTGGTGCTCAGGAGTTATGAAGAGGCTGTTTCCTCCTCTTGCGACTCCTTATGGCCTCCTAATCCCACCCCTTCCCCTTGACCCTTCTAATCCCACCCTCCACCTTGTCCTTCCGGTCCCGCGCGAATTCCCCAGGGGAAGACTGGTCTGCGACCTTTACTTCCCCTGGGGGCCACATTGCACGTGTTTGCGATCGTACCTAGCCCAAGAATGCCTACCCAATCAGCTTGAGCGAGGTGCTTGGCACTGTGAAACACTTTTTTCTTGTCTGTTTCATCCGATAAATTGCACGTTTTAATGTTCTGTTTTTGTCCCGAGAAAGGTACAGTAGCTCGCAGCAGTCATCCCAAATGTAATGCTGGGCTCAGCAGGGAGCAGCCTCTGGGGCTGCCCGACAAGAGCAGTGCGTGGGTCACGCGCCCCTGCTAAAGACGCTCTCCTAGGTGCGCCCCGTCATGGAGGGCAGGCGAGTGAGGCCTGCTCGGTAGGAGCTCCCTAGAAATAAACGTGCTTCTGCCGATGCTTTCACGAGGGCCCCAGCTATTTATTTAGGCATGTCAAATCTGCCCGGAGACGCCGCAGGTTTGATCTGGGGTAATATTTCAAGGAAGGGGATGCAGCACGGCGTTTAGCCATTGGAGAGCTTCTTTGCAGCGTGTCAATTACACTATTGCTCTTACTTGTTTGTTTTCTGTAGATTTCGCAAAATAAAACATGACTTCCAAGCTTGTTGTTAGACAATAGCTGTCACTGCTTGTGTGAGTCCTTCCATTCTTGACAGAAAACGGATTCAATCTTCACTAGGGAAATTTAGGATTTAAAAATGTACTCTTGAAATATTATTTCCTAATTTTTAAAGACAAATTGAAAGTGATGCGGCATGTGTGGGGGAGGGGCATTCTGACTGCACAAGTGAGATTAAAAGTTCTGGGTTTAACAACAGCGAACTATTGTTTTACTTTTTCAGTAGTTAGCTGCCCTCGGACTTTTTTCAAGTAGCCCGATTTTCCATCTAGCACCACCATTTCACCTGATTTAGTTATTTGCATGTATTTAAAGCGTGCATTTCTTCAGTTATAGGAAGTTGCACCCACATATGTTTGATCATCCATGTGTCTGTGTGTTCCCTTCCACGCTCTCCAGTCATGTGTATGTGCTTTATTTCTACAACGCAAGCCTAGCTACTTGGCAGCGGAGCGCTGTACACACTCATTCTGGCAGTAAGTGATATGGTGTCAGAGTCGTTCAGTGTGAGAGGCCCCCTTCAAGCTTAATACTTTGATGTCACTGATTTTGGCAGCGTATGAGGCACCCAGGGCTGAGAGATATATCCATAAGAAACCATTTAGATTGCATGCACTTCTAAAACAAGCTGCAAGGGAGGGCGCTGGATCGTAGAGCAGGCCTCTGGGTTTGTAAAGGTGGGTTGTTTTAG
Organism: Lissotriton helveticus; assembly: GCF_964261635.1. Taxonomy (NCBI): domain Eukaryota; kingdom Metazoa; phylum Chordata; class Amphibia; order Caudata; family Salamandridae; genus Lissotriton; species Lissotriton helveticus. The sequence goes on from NC_136068.1 coordinate 668,862,971, forward strand.
AATTTCGAAACATGGGTCATTTTTTCTTACCATTGTTTGCCACAAATATGTGTCTATATTTTTGTGGCTGTCTGTACGTTTGTGCACATTAATATTATAGCTATATGTACATGTATATATATATATGGTTTTCCTCACCTCAGGTGCACATCTTGGCGGGTCTAGTCAGCCTCTCATCCTTCCAAGGTCGATACAATTATAAGTATTGAGTAACTTAACAGTAAACCATTGAGTAGAGTTAGCAGTAAAAAGTAACAGGAACAAAATATCTCACTGGGTGGCGGAAGCTTTACAGATTTCTGTGTTATGTTTTGTTCAGTTGTTATATGATGTATGTTATGTTACATTTGGACTTTGGAAAATATTACTGGCGAACACGGAGAAGCCTTAGCATCGCAGAGCATTTGTAGTGTGTAGCGCGCTCACTAGGAGCATTGTAGCTAATTTTAAAATCCCCGTTCTGTCTCCTTTGTTAGAAATTATTTTGTCTACACTTTTACCCTGATTTTATTCCTGCAATCCCTGCCACACATACTTGCACATTAAAATCTTAAAAAGCACCGCGTTTGGAGCGGGTCCCTCTTCCCAGCTGCATTACATCACACCGCCAGAACGGCGGACATCTTGGGTGAGGGTTTGACGATCGGGGCGGTCTAGTGGTCACAAGGACGCTAGACGGGTACTTAAGCAGTGTAAATCAGGCGGCCGATCACTTTGGAAAATATTACTGGCGAACACGGAGAAGCCTTAGCATCGCAGAGCATTTGTAGTGTGTAGCGCGCTCACTAGGAGCATTGTAGCTAATTTTAAAATCCCCGTTCTGTCTCCTTTGTTAGAAATTATTTTGTCTACACTTTTACCCTGATTTTATTCCTGCAATCCCTGCCACACATACTTGCACATTAAAATCTTAAAAAGCACCGCGTTTGGAGCGGGTCCCTCTTCCCAGCTGCATTACATCACACCGCCAGAACGGCGGACATCTTGGGTGAGGGTTTGACGATCGGGGCGGTCTAGTGGTCACAAGGACGCTAGACGGGTACTTAAGCAGTGTAAATCAGGCGGCCGATCACTTTGGAAAATATTACTGGCGAACACGGAGAAGACTTAGCATCGCAGAGCATTTGTAGTGTGTAGCGCACTCACTAGGAGCATTGTAGCTAATTTTAAAATCCCCGTTCTGTCTCCTTTGTTAGAAATTATTTTGTCTACACTTTTACCCTGATTTTATTCCTGCAATCCCTGCCACACATACTTGCACATTAAAATCTTAAAAAGCACCGTGTTTGGAGCGGGTCCCTCTTCCCAGCTGCATTACATCACACCGCCAGAACGGCGGACATCTTGGGTGAGGGTTTGACGATCGGGGCGGTCTAGTGGTCACAAGGACGCAAGACGGGTACTTAAGCAGTGTAAATCAGGCGGCCGATCACTTTGGAAAATATTACTGGCGAATACGGAGAAGCCTTAGCATCGCACAGCATTTGTAGTGTGTAGCGCGCTCACTAGGAGCATTGTAGCTAATTTTAAAATCCCCGTTATGTCTCCTTTGTTAGAAATTATTTTGTCTACACTTTTACCCTAATTTTATTCCTGCAATCCCTGCCACACATACTTGCACATTAAAATCTTAAAAAGCACCGCGTTTGGAGCGGGTCCCTCTTCCCAGCTGCATTACATCACACCGCCAGAACGGCGGACATCTTGGGTGAGGGTTTGACGATTGGAGCGGTCTAGTGGTCACAAGGACGCTAGACGGGTACTTAAGCAGGTCATGCTGACGCGCAGCGGGCACGCGCGGCGGGCTCGCCGGAGCATCGCCGGAGTCACGCCAGAGTCCAGCCCGTCTGCGCCCGTCCGTGCACAGACGGGCTGATGGAGCGAGATAGAAAACAAAATTTTGTTTAATCTCGTGAAGTCACATTTCCATAACATGAATAATAATATTAATGATTTGTGATATGTCGTGCTAATACAACTTAGATTAAACTTTACACATGGGGGGACTAACATGTGTGCTCATAAACGTGCATAATTGTTGCATCTTTTTGTTCGTGCAAAATAATAAAATAATTTATTGTTTTCGTTTTTGTCATTATTAACTGCTGCAAACTTAAAAGAAGCATGTGCTTGTTTTGCTTTTCCTTGTCTGTGTGATGTCATTTCTACTATTCTAGGTGCATATAAGTCTCATGGAATAACGGAGACTGGTAGATATAAACGCTGCTTTATTTGTTTGCAATGGCTAGGTAACATTTTGATTAATCGGGTGGGTTAATTAATTAGTAAATCTTGGGGTGGATACAGAATCTACATTATTTCTTACATTAATACTTTTCTTGTGTTTGTTTTATACTAGAAAGCTTAAGTTGCCTGCTTTTGGGCCTAGTCACTTGAGTCGCAGAAAAGAGCTGACTTGTAATTCTGCAAAAGTCACGAGACGCCCATTCTGAATTAAAGCGTTTATCAAAGCTGCATTCACAAAGCAAAAACTGATGTGCTGCCATCATTCTGTCGGACATGGCCAAGGTCGAAAGTGAACATTTTGTCAGCCTTAACTTGGCATCCGCGGAAGTTGCTTGGACGTAGTGAGAACAAATTTGAACATTTGTTGCAAACTCAGGAAGCTCCTGGTTTCACGTGGAAGAGACAATGGTCTTTATGAAACATGATCTAATGGAACTTTTGAAAACTGGGTGACATGTCACTTGTCACTCTCAGCCAATGGGACGTCGAAGATTTCTGAAAACTTTCCTTTGCGTAGTTTAGTTAGCATAGAAAGGTATAAAAAGTCATGCCCCTAGGGATGGGCTGGCTGCTGCTTTCTGACTTTCCGATGAGGGTGATGTGCTGTCGGACTTTGCGTGGAGCACGTAAGAATCCTCAAAGAACTTTTCTTTAATTTCTATCTATTTAGCTCAGTTAGGGAATTAGGTTTTAGAAATGCTAAACTTTATATATTTACTTTAAATTTGATTCAATTACTTAAAATTGTATTTTCTCACATTTCTTTACAATCATGCTTGCTTTATTGCTAATAAAATTCATTTATAAAACTATCAACTTATATACCATAATTTAGTAAATAAAATCTTACTTTTGACAAACAAGCTGGTCTTGGTTATTCAGGAGTGTAGGTTACTATTAGCTAGATCACGTCGCCAATGGTGGTCATTTAAATAGTTAAGTTTTATTCTAATGACAATATTCCTTTCGCAGATGTATAAAATTGTATATAGTTTGTAGATAATGTGTATATAGACTTAATCTGACCACCTGATTCAGTAGGCCCAAAATATGTCAGGTTTATAAATGGGTCCATATTTAGTATAGAATTTTGTTTATAGGTTATGAAGTTGGGTAGCGTTGTTTATGATATATTTTCTATAGGCCGCTGGATCAATTCTCTGGTAGCAGAAATTGATGGTTGCTAAGGGTAACCAAGGTAATATGGTGGTTACTAAGGGTTACTAAAGTATTATGGTATGGAAATAGGATCGATGTTTTAACACATGTTGAGTTCGTTTTTCGTGCTATCTGTAAGCTATACCGGTATAGATTGTGTGGCGAGAAATTAGTCACGCAAGCCATCTGTTCTGTTTGTAGTGATATCGCCGAGTATCACAAGAGGTATCGCCGTGTACCATAGTGTTGTCGCCGAGCAGCACAGTTTTAGGGCTAGGTCTGAATCTTGTAAAGTGAGGGTTTTCTAAGAAATTAAAGCAGCATGAGAATAGGGACAAAGCGCCTTCCATAAAACTCACTGTGATGAGAGTATTAGTTATATCCGAGCTTGAGTGAAGGGTAAATTAGCGTCGGTGCATGATTATCTATAAACAGGTTAGAGTCCTGTACGGGTACATGTTTCATATCTATAAACAGGTGAGAGTCCTGTACGGATAACGTCGTTATTTTGCTAACGGTGCATGATTTCTATAAACAGGTGAGAGTCCTGTACGGATTTCATGTGTGTTTGAAATTAGGGAAATTTCAGTGTGAAAGTGCGAGTTTGAATTGTATTTTATGTTCAAGTGGAACTCTTAGAACTTTCACTTCGCGGTGGGTTCAGAGCAAAGCGAGTTCATAATTATACATGTTAGAAGGGTGGGGTAAGGTTACTCTACTAACAATTGAATATTATCCTTAGTGTGAATAGCGCCGTCTATTCCGAAGTGTGGATACTTGAATGTATGTAAACTATCCTAAATAGTGAAACGAACAGATGTTGTCTTTATAGTCATTGTTAAGAATTAATTTACACTGAAAAGTGTTCTTAAAATGGCGCTGTGAAAAGATTTTGTGAAGGAGGGGTAAGCGCCAGTAGTGAGAAACGAGAAACCGCAGCTGCTGTGTACGTCACAGAGCCGCGCTGGGATTGGGTGACCTACGTCACAAGCTATATTCTGATTGGCTCTTGAGTCTCTGACGGCCTGTGAGCTGATTGGTCCTTCGGAAAAACTCCAAATTTATTGGTTGAGCAGAAAAGTGACGTAGCTCAACTGTCATTGGCTTGTTGGTGTGTTTCGCGCACGGATTGGTTGTTTTTCGGAACATCCCGGAAATATTTTACGAACGATTTTGTGAATTAGATTTAACTCTTAAAAATGAGTTATCATTTTAAACATGTTGAGAAAAAGCCAACATTATTTCAGAAGTTTAAGAATTTATTTTCACCTGACAAGAAAATCGAAACGCGAGGTGGTAAACTACTTCATAAGTATAAAACACCTGCAGCGTATATGGAGGGTGAATATGGATATCATACTGTCTTATGGTTCGATAGTTGGAAACGCTATACTAAGAACGACGGTGTTTTAACTTGGCCTGATGATGGTTCATTTAATGTAAAAGTCTTAAGAAATTTACGAGAGAAAATGAATGCTCTTGTTCCGAAACCGAGACCAACTCAATTTGAAGCTTTAGTTGAGTGGGAAGACGAGATGTATCAGTTACAAAGAGAAGCTAGTGGAATTAAAAGACCTTCTAAAAATCCACCTTGGAGAAGAGAAACTCATGAAGATAGATTGCGAATGTGGAGACAGGGAAACATGAGTGAAGGATTGTATTTAATTCATGAAATGGTAATGGGTACTCCTACAGGGAAATCTATGGAAAGTGAATCTGAGGATGCAGTTATGGAAGAAATATATACAACTGCTAGAAAGAATCAGCCTTTGAGACCTCCTAGATCATGGTCTACTCCGGTGGTTTCTACTGAAACTTCACCGAGTGCACCTCCAATTAATGAAGCTCCTAAACTTTATCCAAATAATTGTGAAATCATTGAAACTCCTAGAAGACCAGAATTCGAGAATGCTCGTAATGAAGGTAGACATTTTACAATGGCTCCAAGAGCAAGAGAACCTCCAAAAGATTATACAAGAGAGGCAAGAAATGTTGAAGATGTTGATTATAATGAATATTTAAGATCAAAAGAAGAATTAATAAAAAGAATGACAAAAGGCATGGAAGCTGTGACAGTTCCAGTAACAATTGGTCCTGTTCAGCCCGTATTTGATCAAAAGGAAACAAACAAAACTGGATTAACTATTCCTTTAAATACAGAAATTCAAAAGGCTGCTGAAAAATTTTATTCAGACTTATCTGAAATAAACTCTTCTAAATCGAGAATGCCTGATTTAACCTTTAATGAGGATTTATCTCCAAAAACACCAATGGGTGCTATATCAGATATAGGGAGTCCTGAAGTCAGGGTAACCACACCAAAACTTGATGTGGCCAAATTAAAAGCGAATATCGAAGAATTAATAATTGGAACAATTAGTCCAGATAGTTTAAATTACTATCGAGATGATGAACTACTGTTCATTTGCAAAAGCATTCAGTGGAAAACGAAAAACAAATATGATCAACTAGAGGATCTAGCAGCAGAACTTGAAATCGATGTGAGTAAACAAAAGAATTTTGCGAAACATTATAGATTAGACTTTTCAGAAAGTGACATCGAGAGTTTAAACTCAATGGGAAGAATAGTTCATATTAAAGATTTGATTGTCTATATCAAAAAGCTAGGAGAACTGAACAAATGGAGAGTAAAATGGACGAAAAAGAAGGAAGATGAAAGATTGGAAAAATTGTCAAAACAATTTCCAATGAGAGAAATTGCAGGTGGAGGATATGTTCATGTCCCTTGGTCGAGACAGGACATTCTGTTATTTACAAATGACTTTCCAAAATTAAGGGAGAAACCAGTTGAGTGGTACAGGCAAGTCGATAGATTTATCAAAGTGTCAAAAGTTCTGTGGATCGATTTAGATGGATTTTTTGATATTGTCGTTCCATCAGATCTTTGGACAGAATGCAAGATATCGATTAGTTGGCCAAAAACAGAACCTGAGCGAATCAAAGAAACAGGTGCTCCAAATCCACTTGTAATGGATTTTTATGAAAAAGTAATTGTTTGGATGAAAAACAAAATTCCACCCAAAGAAGTCGATTGGGTTAAAATAGAAAGGACAGAACAGGAAACAAAAGAATCAGTTCATTCTTTTTATGAAAGACTACTGTTAATCTTTAAACAATACAGTGGTTATGAAAAATTAGATGAAAAAGACATGAGCCATTTTGTCTATAGATTTGTTTATGGACTAAAACCTGAAATTGGAGAAATGATCAGAAATAGTATTGTCGGATGGCAATCACTATCTGTAGATGATATTCTAAGAAAAGCAAAGTATTGTAGCGATGAAATAGAAGTAAAACAGAAGAAGCTGAAGGAGAAAGCCATGTGGGCTCAGGTAAAGGTGGCTGAGCAACAGATTGCCAGCATGGGAAATAAGAACACTAATTTTGTTCAAACTGGGAATACAAACCAGATACAAGGAAAGTTTAAAGGTAATAATTTCCCAAAGAAATTTAGCCCAAAGATTGAGGAGTTGAAACAAAGATTACCTTGTTTTAATTGTGGCGAAATTGGACATTGGAGAGACGAGTGTCCTCATCCTCCTAAAAACTTAAAGAATCCCTTATTGAATCCACAGATGCAGAATGGTGTTGACCTGCAGCGACAGCTACAGATACAACAGGGGTTAAACGAATTAAATATTCAACGACAGTTACAGCAACAGCAACAACAACAGGTGAATAATCGTCAAGACCAATTGCCACAACCACCTTTTCCGAATTGTGGGGGAGTTCAAAAATATAATCCAAACGTGGGATTTCAGGGAAGTGAACAGGTAATAAAACCACAAAAACAGCAAAAGCAGCAAAGGGTTCAAATGCAAAATGCTTCACAACAATTTTTATTAGCAGAAAGTCAAGACAGCGATTCTGATGATTATTGTTGACGGTGCCCGAGAGAGGAGGAAGAGTGTGTTGTTGGAGCCACTCTTGAGGTTGACCAGTCTGGTCCTTTTGTAAACGGGAAAGTTAATGATGTAGACATCACTTTTCTAGTGGACACTGGTGCTACCCGTTCTACTGTTAGATCAGTGGAAATTGAAAACCTACCTCTCTCTGGGGATACCATCCAAGTTGTCGGAGTAAGTAATCAACAAATTAAAACTGACTTAACTGATCCAGTACCAGTTGAAATTGGAAACTACAGAGATAAACACAGATTTGTGGTTTGTAATAGTAGTCCAGTAAATCTATTGGGCAGAGACATCCTATGTAAAATGAATTGTAGAATATATTGTTCTCCTGATGGAGTTGAGTTACAAACAATGGAGGAAGATGGTTTATACAGAATGACAATGATGATGATGGAAGCAGAAGAAACAAAATTGTTTCCTGCATTTGAAGAAAAAGATTTACCTGAAGAACTCAAAGAAACAGTGAAATCTGAAATATGGGATTTTACTGGAAATGAGATGGGTCTAATGAAAAACGTAGATCCAGTAAAAATTACATTGAAACAGGGAATAGAATTTCCAAACACTCCACAATATAAAATGAAAACAGAAACAATTGAAGGTATTACACCTATAATTGAAAAATTAATCAAGCAAGGTGTATTAAAAGAAATGGAGAGTAGCTCTTGTAATTCACCAATTATGGGAGTTAAAAAGTCTAACGGAACATTTAGAATCGTACAAGATTTGAGAAAGGTTAATCAAATCGTCGTTCCATGTTGTCCTGTGGTTCCAAATCCAGCAGTAATTCTATTTCAGATTCCACATGATGCTGAATGGTATACAGTCATTGACCTTTGCAATGCATTCTTTACTGTTCCCTTACATCCAGACAGTTATGAAATCTTTGCTTTCAGATTCCAAGGTAAGACCCTCGGATGGTCAAGAATCCCTCAGGGCTATACAGAAAGTCCTTCAATTTTTAACGAATTGTTAAAAAGATCATTGGAAGACCTAGACTTACCTGGTAGGTCTACGCTAGTGCAGTATATTGATGATTTGTTAATAGCTGCAAAGACAAGAGAAAATTGTGTAACAGACACAATAATTCTGTTAAATCGCCTTGCAGAAGAAGGACATAAAGTGTCCCCAGCAAAATTACAGTTTTGCAAACAAGAAGTAAAATATCTTGGTCACAGAATTGCAAAGGGAAAAAGACAAGTAACAATAGAGAGAATAAAAATGATTCAAGCAATGTTACCACCAAGAACACAAAGACAGGTCAGAATGTTCTTGGGAATGGTTGGTTACTGTCGACAATGGATAAGTGGATTTTCAGTAATTGCAAAACCACTACAAAGACTGACAAAGTCAGATGTAAAAGATCCAATTATTCTCAATGATGCTGAGATGGACTCTTTTGAGAACCTGAAAAAGAGCTTATGCCAAGCTCCTGCTTTAGGTATGCCAAATTATGAGAAAGATTTTGAACTGTATTGCAGTGAGAGAGAAGGATGTGCATTATCTGTGTTAATTCAGAGACACGGAAATTTAAAGAAACCTATTGCATACTTCTCTGCAGTTCTTGATCCAATTGCAAAAGCATTACCAGGTTGTTTGAAAGCAGTTGCAGCTACAAGTATCAGCCTCGAACAAAGTGAGGGGATCATTATGGGATTTCCTGTGAAAGTTTTTGTGCCTCATTCAGTTGAAATATTACTGACAAGAGGTAAGACTCAACATTTAACAAGTAGCAGATTGACAAAGTATGAGAAAATCATACTGGGAGCAGATAATGTTTCAATTTCAAGATGTTTAAATCTGAATCCTTCTACATTACTGCCTGATTCTGAAATTGTTGATGACATTGAAACAGAACATGAATGTTTAGATGTCATGGAATTCTGCACTAAACCAAGAAAAGACATCAAAGACAGACCTTTGTCTGAATCGGATTTTGTCTACTTTGTAGATGGGTCATGCTTAAGATCCGAAGGAGGTGTCTTAAAAGCTTCATATTCAGTTTGTACAGTCGTAGATGTTGAAGAAGCATCATGTCTTGAAGGAGTTCGTTCAGCACAAGTGGCTGAATTGATTGCTTTAATTCGTGCATGTGAAATATCAAAGGATATAAGAGTTACCATCATTACTGATAGTCAGTATGGGTACGGAGTTGTGCATGATTATGGACAACTCTGGTCACAGAGAGGATACATGACATCAGCAGGATCACCAATTAAAAATGCAGTTTTCATTAGGAGATTAATTGAAGCAATACAATTGCCAAAAGAAATCGCCATTGTTAAGTGTGCAGCACACACTAGAGGAACTGATTATATTTCCAAGGGAAATGCCTTCGCAGATGAAACAGCTAAATACTGCGCAAGGAAAAATTATTCATACAATCGGGAGAGGAGTAAAGAAACTGATTCAAATTCATTAATGCTAACAACTGTTGTAGAAACATGGCATGAGATTAGAGATTTACAAAATGAAGCAGAAGATGAAGAAAAAGACTTATGGTTAAGATCAGATTGTAGACCACGTGAAGAAGATGGAGTGTGGGTTTACAAAGATGGCAGAGTAGTCTTACCAAATTGTTTGATTGCTGACATGGCCAGATTATATCATGGTCCAGCACATCTAGGAAGAGATTCTATGGTTAGACTTTTCAGAGAAACATGGTTCAATACCAAGTTTAGAACTATTGCTGAATCTTTTTGTCAAAGGTGTTTGTCATGCCAACAAATGAATCCAAACAGAAAATCAGTGGTGGGGACAGGAATAATTGGTCGAGAAGGTGGTCCCTTTACCAGGTTACAAATGGATTTCATTGAAATGCCCTTACACAATTGTTTGAAATATGTGCTTGTAATTGTATGCTTATTTTCAAGATGGGTAGAGGCTTTCCCTACACGACATTGTGATTCAATTACAGTAGCAAAACTAATGCTCAGAGAAATCATCCCAAGATACGGTTTTCCAGTCACTATTGAGAGTGATGGAGGAAGCCATTTTGATAACAAACTGATAAAGTTAATTTGCGAAGCTTTGAGCATTGAGCAGAAAATACACTGTGCATACAGACCAGAGGCATCAGGAGTAGTTGAACAAATAAATGGAACAATTAAAAACAGAATTGGAAAAATGTGTCTTGAAACAGGTGTAAAGTGGACTGATGCTCTTCCACTTGTTTTAATGTCATTAAGAAGTACACCAGATAAAAAGACAGGTTTGAGTCCTCATGAAATTTTAATGGGAAGAGTTATGAGGCAAGCTTTTGTACCTGTAGGTAAACTGTTGAGCATAAATGACAGTGCTATTTTGGATTACTGTAAAAGGTTATCTGATATGGTAACTTCTGTGTCTAATCAGGTGGGAACTGAAGCTCAATCAGATGAAAAGGTTTTGACACATGATCTGAGACCTGGCGATTGGGTCAGAACGAAAGTACATCGGAGAAGGAATTGTCTAGCTCCTAGATGGCAGAAACCTAGGCAGATAATTTTAATCACTACTAATGCTGTAAAGTGCAGAGGATTGAAACGCTGGATTCATCCTAGTCATACTATTCCAGTACCAACTCCTGAGAGTTCTGATGTTGAAAGTGATACTACAGACGATTCTGATTCTGAAGCAAAAGGCGAAACAGAAGGTGAAATAATTCCAGATTCTGAAGATCGACAAGAAAGTCGACATCTGGAAACTGTGCCAGTGAATGGAAATTTGACAAGAAAAGACTTGGAAATAATTGAAATAGATTCTGAAGGTGAAGAGAATCTGTTAAAAGGAAAGATAACTGAGGATTCGGTTGTCTCCATTGAAGACAAAGAAGCAGAACAAAAAGAAGTTTCAAACCAGGAGAGTATCGAAAGGCAGAGAACAAACTCTGAAGTAAGGAACAGAAATCCGAAATCTGGGAAGTTGGGGGTAATTGAGGAAGAGGAGGAAGACGAATTACCGAGTACCAGTGATGGAAGACAAAGTGTTCCTGAAGGAGTGAAATTGCCGAATAGAGAAGTTCCTGAGTCAATTGAAATTTCAGACTACGAAACTGAAGAAAGTGACGTGGAAGGTGGAAGTGAAAACAGAAAGAAAAGAACTTGGAAGTCAGAATCAAATAATTCTGAACCAAAGAAGAAGTACGTGAGAAAAGCAGACTACTGGCCAGGTGGAAGATTGAGAGTCAGATTGATCAAAAAGCCAAAAGAACAAGTTGAAGAAATCAGTAGTCAAAAGAGTCCTGGAAAAGAAGTTGGAGTTGGAAGAAAAATTGAAGTGATATCGAGAAAAGGGAAGAGAATAATAAGACCAAACCAAAAATACAAGTCTCCTGAGTGGACTTACTTAGTAATTCCACCTGTTATTGACATATACGATAGTAGTGAAGAAGAAAACGAAATACAAGAAATTAGTGACAATGATTGAAGTACAGAAATATTAAATTGGCAAAAGGCTGAAGAAAATTTGTTAGTTGACACAAGGTCGAAGAAAAACTGTTTAGTTGAAGAAAACTTATGTATGACATAAGGTCGAAGAAATCTTGTTTAGGGTTTTAAAAAAAAAAAAAAAAAAAAATATTTTAAAAGGGGGGTGTAAATATAAATTTAGAATTTTAAAATTTATTTTTATTTTTTGAGGCTAAACTAACCAAAAATGCCTTATGTTAAGGAGAGCACTTCAAAGTGTTCTGTTTTTAAAAGATGCTGTAAGATGACTCTGGTGTGTCTGCTCATTTTAATTCTGCTCTGGTTGGTTCTAGCTGTGATTATCCCTTTGGAAATGAATAGAGAATTACACAAAGTTAACATAACAAGCAAAGCTCTGGTTAGCCAAACTAAACATAGTGCGTCTGCAAAAGTTATTGATCATCAGCCTAACATTCATCAAGATAAATCAATTGGTGATTTCTCAAGTAATACATTCACAAAGCTATTAAGTGAATATGTTAAGGTAATGGATGCAAAAGACTGCTACGTCTGTGTTAAGTTACCTGCTTCTGTTTCTGAGGGAGTAACATATAATATGCTTCCTCTCACTTATGCTGTAACATGTAGTGTATTAACTAGTTTATTTTATCAAACTGGACGTTTAGAATATTACTATTCAAATTATGATGAAATTTTTGCAAATATTAAGATTGATAATGCTTTAAATAATCATAAGAAAGCAAAACAAATGAGAGAATTTTTCCTTGTTACTAACGAACTCACTTACGAGTATGCTTACAAGAATAATCTAACATGTAAATTAAGTGCTGAAGGAAAGAAATTTTTGAACATGGTTGAGGAGAGAAGAGCAATTTATAAAAGGAATGAATTAGTCAAGCAGACTAAGTCAAGCTTCTGGCAGAGAGAGGATGAAAAGTTAAATGGCAAAATGCTTGAAAATATTGCAATTCACATAGACAAACCAGTTAGTGGAAAACTTTGCATTAGAAGAGATAATACACTTTTTGATAATTACTTTGTAGGTGCAAGTAACTGTGAAGATACTTATCAGATTTTGGGAGGTTGGGGATTTAAAGGTGGAAAAGATCCTATCTTTCCTGGGATTTATTTTGTTTGTGGTGACAAAGCCTACTACAACCTTCCAGACCACTGGTATGGAACTTGTTATGTGGGAATTGTTTTTCCTAAAGTGTTTCATGTTGACAGAGATTCAGAAGGATTGTTTAAAATTCATAATTATGTAAATAGGGTTAAAAGAGAAACTTTTACTGAAGTTCTGGGAGATATTTTTCAAGCTGTAATACCTTTTGTTGGTATAACCCTAAATGCAGGGAGAATCAGAAAATTGTCCACTATAGTTGATAGATTATCAACTGACACAGCTGATGGATTTCAATTAGTGAATGTTGAAGTTATTGCAATTAGATCTATGGTAATACAAGACCGCCTTGCTTTAGACATACTCCTAGCAAAAGAGGGAGGAGTCTGTGGCATTTTACATGTACAACATTGTTGTACATATATACCTGATGAAAGTAAGAATATTGAAATGTATATTAAGAATATTACACAAATGCATTCAGAGATAATTCCTTTAGAAGAAGATGATTTTACAGGGAAACTTTCAAAAAGGTTTCAAGCAGTTAAAAACTGGTTTCATAATATCGGAAGTTCAATTCTTGGCAAGATTTTGGCACCTTTGATTATAATAGTATTCATTTTTATTTTGACCAAAATAGGTTGTTTGTTACATAAAAGAAAGAAACAGTTGAAAGAAAAGAAAAGAATCTATAAACTCAGAAAAGAAGAAGAAAGAGAGATCGAATTACAGGAGTTACATAGAGAGCGTTATGCTAATTCCAAAGATTATGCAGAAACAGACTTTTAGGTTTACTGATACAAATGAATTTGAATCGATTTCTTAGAAATTTAAATTATCAAAATTTTGAGTGCTGGTGTGGTGATTTGTTAATCACCAGATGAGGGAGTTGATGGAGCGAGATAGAAAACAAAATTTTGTTTAATCTCGTGAAGTCACATTTCCATAACATGAATAATAATATTAATGATTTGTGATATGTCGTGCTAATACAACTTAGATTAAACTTTACACATGGGGGGACTAACATGTGTGCTCATAAACGTGCATAATTGTTGCATCTTTTTGTTCGTGCAAAATAATAAAATAATTTATTGTTTTCGTTTTTGTCATTATTAACTGCTGCAAACTTAAAAGAAGCATGTGCTTGTTTTGCTTTTCCTTGTCTGTGTGATGTCATTTCTACTATTCTAGGTGCATATAAGTCTCATGGAATAACGGAGACTGGTAGATATAAACGCTGCTTTATTTGTTTGCAATGGCTAGGTAACATTTTGATTAATCGGGTGGGTTAATTAATTAGTAAATCTTGGGGTGGATACAGAATCTACATTATTTCTTACATTAATACTTTTCTTGTGTTTGTTTTATACTAGAAAGCTTAAGTTGCCTGCTTTTGGGCCTAGTCACTTGAGTCGCAGAAAAGAGCTGACTTGTAATTCTGCAAAAGTCACGAGACGCCCATTCTGAATTAAAGCGTTTATCAAAGCTGCATTCACAAAGCAAAAACTGATGTGCTGCCATCATTCTGTCGGACATGGCCAAGGTCGAAAGTGAACATTTTGTCAGCCTTAACTTGGCATCCGCGGAAGTTGCTTGGACGTAGTGAGAACAAATTTGAACATTTGTTGCAAACTCAGGAAGCTCCTGGTTTCACGTGGAAGAGACAATGGTCTTTATGAAACATGATCTAATGGAACTTTTGAAAACTGGGTGACATGTCACTTGTCACTCTCAGCCAATGGGACGTCGAAGATTTCTGAAAACTTTCCTTTGCGTAGTTTAGTTAGCATAGAAAGGTATAAAAAGTCATGCCCCTAGGGATGGGCTGGCTGCTGCTTTCTGACTTTCCGATGAGGGTGATGTGCTGTCGGACTTTGCGTGGAGCACGTAAGAATCCTCAAAGAACTTTTCTTTAATTTCTATCTATTTAGCTCAGTTAGGGAATTAGGTTTTAGAAATGCTAAACTTTATATATTTACTTTAAATTTGATTCAATTACTTAAAATTGTATTTTCTCACATTTCTTTACAATCATGCTTGCTTTATTGCTAATAAAATTCATTTATAAAACTATCAACTTATATACCATAATTTAGTAAATAAAATCTTACTTTTGACAAACAAGCTGGTCTTGGTTATTCAGGAGTGTAGGTTACTATTAGCTAGATCACGTCGCCAATGGTGGTCATTTAAATAGTTAAGTTTTATTCTAATGACAATATTCCTTTCGCAGATGTATAAAATTGTATATAGTTTGTAGATAATGTGTATATAGACTTAATCTGACCACCTGATTCAGTAGGCCCAAAATATGTCAGGTTTATAAATGGGTCCATATTTAGTATAGAATTTTGTTTATAGGTTATGAAGTTGGGTAGCGTTGTTTATGATATATTTTCTATAGGCCGCTGGATCAGGGCGCAGGGGCTGGGACTACTGGCCAGCGGCGCATGTACTCCATGGAGGAGCTATATACCCTGAACAGAGGTGAGCCGCTTGTAGATCAGGCAGTCCTATTGACACTTAAAAAGTATGCTATATTGCACCCCGATAAGGTTACTCCCCCCCCGGGTCAGTACCCTGTATTAAAGATAGCCAGCCTTAACACTCGATCGCTCCACTGCCATCATTTGGAGGTTTACAGTATGCTTCAGGACAATGACATCGATGTCCTGACTCTTTCGGAGACCTGGACGGGCGAGAACTCGATGCCTGATATCATCGCCGCCCTCCCAAGCGGATATGATGTAATGTGGCACAACCGCCCAGGGGGCTCACGGGGGGGAGGGGTAGCTATTTTCTATAGGAAGACTGTGATAGTTGAAAAGTTGCTGTCAGAGACAATTGACCTGACTGATTTGCTTGGGGTAAAGGTCACTGTGCACAATGTGTGCTGGGTGATTTTGTCAGTCTATCGCCCACCTAATTCAACTCCACTCTTCCATGATTTATTCTGCCCTATTATATCTGACCTATGCTCCAGATACACGAAAATCCTGGTAACAGGAGATTTCAACTTACACTGGGATAAGCCCAACTGGGACCTGCCCACGCGCCAGCTTGACACCTTAATGTCTGCGGTGGGCTTTAAACAAATTGTGGATGTCCCCACACATGAAAAAGGCCACACTCTTGACCTTGTGTGGACCACAGACGCTAGTCTAACCCTTAAAGATGTAGCGCCTTGCATTTGGTCTGATCACCCTTTGGTATCCTGTGAGGCCCGCCTTAAAGGCTGCATTACTAGCTGTCCGCTTGGCATTAGGAAAACCCGGAAATGGGCGGAGGTTGACCTAGCGTCCCTGATTAAGGTGCTCCCGGTAACACCCCAGGTCGTAGATCTGGGACGTAGCCTGGACCGTGAATACTCTGACTTAACGAGGAGCATGATCCGGGCCATTGACCAAATAGTGCCGGTGAGAATACAGCGAACAAAGGGATCCGGAAGGGGGGCCCCCTGGTTTACGCCACCCTTAAGGGAAGCAAAAAGAAAGCTTAGAGCTTTGGAAAGAGTGTGGAGGAAAACCAAGCAGGACACTGACAGGAAACTTTATAAAGCCTCCCTTCACCAATATAAAAATCTTATGACCCGAGCTAAAGCGGAACACCTTGAGTCCCGCCTAAGTAAGGCAGCGAATATTCAGAAAGAGACCTTTAAAATACTGGCAGAGTTTAGTAAAAAACCAGATAACTCCAAGGTTCCCATTGACTGTAACACCTTTCAGGCTTACTTTTTGGAGAAGGTGAAGATCATCATCCAGGAGATAAAGAACGGGGTGGCAATGGGGACTGCTATAATATCAGCATCTGAGAACGTGATTGACTGCTCCCTTGAAGTGCTTCCAGAGATGGATGCATTGACTCTGGAACAGCTGATGGGTAAAATGAAATCTGGCTCCCCAGCTGATCCATGCCCACCTGAGATCTTCCGTGTTGCGCGCCCCTTATTGGAGGAATGTATCATCTCCCTCCTCAATAGATCATTAGATACGGGGTACCTACCGGTTGAACTTAAGGAGGCGCGTGTAAGACCCCTATTGAAAAAACCTGGGTCGGACCCTGCGGTGTTAAAGAATTACAGACCTATTTCCCAGCTGCCTTTTCTCTCAAAAATTCTTGAGCAGCATGTGTTAAAATCCCTGTCCCTCTATCTGGAATCCCATCATCTATTCCATGAGCGACAGGCAGGTTTCCGAGCTCATCACAGCACCGAGCTGGTGATGCTCTCGGTGCTGGATGAACTAAGAGGCATGGCTGACTGCAAGAAACCGAGCGCCCTGATTTTGTTGGACCTATCAGCGGCGTTCGATACTGTCAGCCATGCCTTGCTTTTGGAAAGACTGAAGGACTTTGGGATTAAGGGCTTGGCCTTTCAATGGTTGCAATCATTCCTTACAGGAAGGACCCAAAAGATACAACTGGGGGACGAAACATCTGACATGGGGATCTTAGAGTGCGGGGTACCACAGGGGTCTGCCCTGTCCCCGCTTCTATTTAATCTCTACTTGCAACCGTTGATTGCTTCTTTGGCCTGATAGGCGTCAATTCCAAGCCCCGCCCCCTTCGTACATTATGCTTATGAGTTAGCGGAATGTGTCTAACTAATTACTTGCATTTACGCATTTACATGTATATTCTCATTATTCAGTTATTCACTTATGCATGTGATATCGTTTCAGTGTTCTTAGCTTAGCATGTGTGCCACCATTTTGAATTATTTCTCTCTGCGTGCAAACTGTACTTGCTCATTCCCCCTCCCGTAGGAATAGGAATAATTCCTCGTGTCAGCATATATTCATTTCTTGGTTTACTGTAGCTGAAACTCCTGCTAGCGAAACTCCTTATCAGGCCGTTCTCATGTGCTGGGGATGTAGCGGCCTGGCTCTGTGTCTATTGTTAGCGCCGGGATGCCCCGTGGGGGTCGCTGCGCGCTTTATAAAATACACAAATAAAATAAATGATAACAAGTGTTGCTATTGCAGGTGCAGATGCCTCTTGTATGAGGCCATTGTCCACACTCTTGGTGGACCAGTACTTTTCCATTATGGGCGTGTTTACTCTGCCATCTCGTAATATAATGTATCACCATGATGATGTGAGGCAGTCCTTCTCGGCACACTCTTAGGGGTGAGGTCGATATAGGGCCCTCTCATATGGGAGTTTGTGGCCTAATAAACTTGTCTTGTTTATTCTTCTCCACTGTCCGGCTGACTTATTCTGGGTAACTATATGTGAGTGAGGTAAGTCACTCGGGTGGTATTTAGCCACGCTTATCAGATGGTGCCCGAACAGGGACTCCGCGATTAGGACCTTTCTCACCCGTAAGTGGGTAGCAGAAGGCCGGAGACCCCCTGGTCGGCACGGTGGGTCTGGGTACCCACTTTGATGCCGAGCTTGGTTCTCGCAGCGCTGCCCCACCCTGCTGATCGGAGGAGGTCTCGGTCCAGGATCCTACGCCGGAGTCCAGAAGGCGGAACTTTGGAGCTGACCGTGTTGGTCCAGGCAGCCGGAAGTGGAGAACGGTAGAGGTCGGTACCGCGCACGGAAGGTAAGTGGTCCGACCGGTGATTGAAGGGGCCGGAGTGCTCCGTGAGACCGGTGTCTCTCTGGTGATTGGAGGAGCCGGTGTGCTTCTGGGGCTAGTGTGCTCCGGGAAACTCAGAGTGCAGATAGCGCTCTGACAGACTTGATGGAGATTGGGGAACGTTGGTTTGTAAAAAAATCCGACTGGATAGTACTGCGGGTTGGTGAGCGGCTTGCTACGTGAGGATTTTGGGCTCGCCCGAACACCTAATGTGGTGGTTTGTGGGAGAGTGCCGGGTCCCGCGCGGTGTGGCGCCTGCCGATTTGTAGTGCTGCCCGGGAAAACGGATTGGTTTCCCAGTCTCGGAACAGCGGGTGTGTGCTGTTCAGTCTGCGGTAGGGTCCAGGTTTCCCAGGACTTGGTCGACGGGCCTTGTCTCATTTTGGTAACACGTGTTTTGGTGCGGATTCTATTTGATAAATATATGCATATTGAAACTGTGAATTTTTGTGCTGTTGTGTGTTTGTAAGAGAACAAGATGCCGTGCTTTAGTAAATTGCGGTGTTTCGGGTGTTGTGATGAGGTTTCAGATGTGAGATTGGCTAAGAGCCAACCCGCCCCGGTGGAGGGCTCTCCGAATTTCGACATGTATGTCAAGCATGGCTTACCTCCTATTTTGTTTTCCTCTCTGTGGCATAAGTATACAATGGATAATGTGGATTTGCAGTGGCCTTTACTGGGCTCTTTTGACGCAGTAAAATTAGACTATTTACAAGACAAATTGTTTGCTAGGCGCAGCCGTCAGAGTATGTTTGATTCTTTGCGAATGTGGCAGAAGGAGGCACGAGAACGGCAGATAAGGGAGGAGAAGGTAGCTCAGAAAAGATCGGCACAGACCATGGCGCAGAAGGCGAGGGAACACACTAAGAAAGAGAATGAGCTGCGGATTGAGCGCGCAGATAGGCGTTTTAGGTTATTGGAAAATAAGTGCTATGTGGTAAAGGAAGAGGACATAGACGAGATGGAAGATATTTTGAGCGCCCGACCCCCTCCCCCATATGCTCCACAGCCGCTGTACCCCGTGGTTCTGAGCTGGGATGGGGCAGTGAGATAAATAACGGTGATGGATCAAGCCCTGATCTTTGGACTGGGTAAGAGTGGTCTACTTAATTCAGACACTCTGTTCATCACCACCCCCCCCCCCTTTTCTGAATCGTACCCCGTGCTCAGAGATTCCGCCCCACAGGCGGTGGTTTCAGTTCCCCAAGTCAGTGCCCCTCCCTTGTCCGGTACACCTGCTTCCTCTGCAGGGGGACGTACTTCCCCCTCTACCATGGCACCCTTGCTCCCTTTCACAGCGGCGAGCCCTGCGTCTGCTGCGCTATCCCCGGTGTTCTCTGCCGGCCCCGCTATCCCCACTGTCTCTGCCAGCGCCACCCCTCAGAGCGCGTTGCGAACACCTGCTAGAGGAGCGGAAGGCGGGCTATTTAGTCAGGTACGGAAGTTACTTACGCGTGCTAATGTACCCCTAGATGAGAAGACCATGGTAGCTAATCAAGCTTGTCAATGGGCCAGGAATAATATTTATTCACTAGAGGATATTTGGTCTACTATGAAGGATTATGAGCCTTTGATGCAACAGCATGCTTTGTGGCACATGTCAACGACCCTAATAGCGCTATGGGAGCAGGGATATGGTGGTGTGGCGCCAGCGATTCTTCGCGATATTAAGACTCATGCTTACAGGGCTAATACTGGAGCAGCGGAAGTGCTCCGTAGTTTGAGGTACTTGTTGGAGTACAGGAATGAGCTAACAGCGACAGGTGAGACCCATTTCCCGGGGATACATCCGATGCGTGAAGTACACCCTATATTTCACCCTGAGGTACCTGAAATAGTAGACCCGACCACCCAGGTAGTGACTAGACCACGTGTAGATGCCCATTTCCAAGAACAATGGGTGTATACGCCCTGGAAAAGGAGCGAGGTATTAGCTCTGAAGGCGCAGTTACCCGACTCGAGAAAAAATCCAACGGCTTATTACAAAGAATTAACGGAGGCAGCTTCCTCAACAGTAATGACGTTAGCAGACATTGAACTATTTTTTGGATTATTGGTCCCCGTGGATGTGTGGAGACAGGTGAAGGGTTCGGAACATAGAGAGGAGTTAGGCGGTACTTGGGAAGAATTTACAGATTGGGATAAGGAACGAAAGCCAGGTGAGAAGCCGAAGCCTGAGATATTAGCATTACCCGGGCGTATAATTAAATATATGCATTCACTCATTCCTCCTAAGAAGGTAGATTGGGATAAGTTAACGGCTTGCAAACAGAAAAAGGATGAGGCAGTTTCAGATTTCTTCACTCGTTTTGAAGAAACATTTATGGATTTTAGCGAACAAAATATCTCTCAAGATGGAGGGCTCCGTCTTTTTGTCAACAGATTTGTTACGAATCTGCTGCCAGAAATATCGGCCCGACTGCAAGCGTCAGAGAGTACATGGACAACATCTACCCCCTCCGGAATTTTGAGCATGGCCCAGTATTATGAACATAGAGAGAATGAGAATAAGGACAGGCAAGAAAAGAAGGCGAAAGATTTGAAGACAAAGGTTTTGTTGCAGCAAGTAGCGAAGGGCAGAGGACGGGGAGCCCCGCCCGTGTCAGGTGGTCGAGGAAGTAGCTACGGAAGGGGAGAGAGAAGGGAGCGTTTGGGACCCAACCAGTGCGCTAACTGCAAACAGGAAGGGCACTGGTGGAAAGATTGTCCACTACTACGGTCCCATGCTGGACCTGGCAGAGGACGAGGTCGGGGAGATGCGAATAGAGATACTAGACAGTCCGAGGAGGGCAGGAGAGCGGGAGGAAATTATTTTGACGGAGGAAAGGATAGACAGCATTCTCAAAGGGAGGGCGATGACGGCAGGGATAGACAGTTTTACAGTGATGCGTACGCCATGGATGATTTCACAGGATTTTCCTATAACTAGGACAGCGTAGGGCAGAGTGTGGGACCTGTTTCTGTGGATGTTGATCAACGTGGGCCTTATGTAACGGCAGACTTGTCGGGATCCCATCAGAAATTTTTATTGGATACAGGTGCTACGAAAAGTTCTGTAGCACGTTCTCAGGTTCCAGGGGCGGCTCTGTCTGGCAAGACTAATATTTCAGTGGGGTTCTCTGGTACCCCGGTGGTTAGCCCCATCTCTAAGCCCTTGACACTTACGATTGGCCCCTTCACTGTTGACTCCTCCTTTCTCTTGACTTCGAATTGTGGTGAGAATTTACTGGGTTTGGACTTGTTAAAAAGGCTGCATGCTACGATTTACTGTTCCCCGGATGGTGTGTACCTTACGATGGGTCCGTCTGTCGCGCGTGCGCAGCAATGTTTTTCAAAGGACGAGCCCCTCCCAGTTGAGTTCAGGGATGTTCCCCCGAGTCTGTGGGCCAGTAGCGATACTGATGTGGGAAAAATGGACATTGCACCGGTGTCCATAAATGTTAAGGTGGGAGCGAAGCTACCTCGCATACCCCAATACAAGATCTCTAGAGATGGAGAGAAGGCTCTGTTGCAGATTATACAGGATTTGATTGGATCAGGGGTAGTCGAGGAAACGGACTCGAATATCTGTAATAGTCCGATACTTCCGATACTTAAAAGATCCTCAGGTGACGCAGGTGAGAATACACCTGATGTCTATCGTTTTGTGATTGATTTACGCCACGTTAACAAGGTTGTTGAGCCCCAGTACCCAGTGGTTTCTGACATTACTACCATTTTGACTATGATACCCCCCTCAGCTAAATATTTTTCAGTGCTGGACCTTAAGAATGCGTTCTTTAGTATACCTGTACACCCAGATAGCAGGTACCTCTTCGGATTCTCATTGGCTGGCCGCAGTTTTAGATTTTGTAGAATTCCTCAAGGCTATACAGAAAGCCCCAGTATTTACAGCCAAGCATTAAAAGCACAGTTAGATGATTTGGAGCTCCCGCAAGGAAATGTCTTGTTGCAATACGTGGATGATATTCTCATCGCCTCCGACAATGAGGAGGGGTGCCGAGAGTCTACTGTTAAATTGTTACACCATTTGGCTCGTAAGGGACACAAGGTGTCTCTTCCTAAATTCCAATACTGTCGACAGGAGGTCACCTACCTCGGTCACCTCCTATCGAAGGACGGGAGAAGGCTGACACCAGAGCGCGTCAAGGCAATAACTAACATGGCAGTACCTAACACACAGCGAGAGGTGCGCGCATTTTTGGGCATAACATCGTACTGTCGCCAGTGGATACCTAATTATGCTTTACTAACAAAACCCCTGCTGTATCTGACCACAAAAGAGGTGCGCGAGCCCCTACCTTGGACACCTGCATGTCAAGAAGCGTTTGAGTTACTAAAGACTGCTCTATGTTCTGCACCTGTTTTGGGAACACCTAATTACCAGAAGCCTTTTGTACTCTATGTGCATGAGGCGGAAGGTTGCGCGTTGTCTGTCTTAACACAAGATTTTGGAGGGAAACAGAGACAGTGTGCTTACTTTTTTGCGATGCTCGACAACGTGGCGAGAGCGCTTCCGAGCTGTCTAAGGGCTACAGCGGCTGCTGCAGTCTCGATAAGACAATCGGCAGGGCTCGTACTGGGTTCAGCTCTTACGGTAATGGTACCACATGCGGTGGACATTTTGCTAAATAGAACACAGACGCAGCATTTAACTAGCGCTCGTCTGACTGGTTATGAGATGACACTATTTGCCCCACATGTAACGATAAAAAGATGCGCTACCCTGAATCCAGCCACACTGCTGCCCCTCCCTTCAGATGAGAAAGATGGTGAAGTGCATGACTGCCTGTTCCGAACAGAGGAGGAGACAAAAGGGAGAGTAGATTTGACGGATAAGCCCCTAGATGACCCTGACGGAGAGTTGTATGTTGATGGGTCTTGTTTTAAATTAGCGGACGGTACCACAACAGCAGCATATGCAGTCACGACCTTACAAACAGTGGTGGAGACTTCTAGAGTCCCGTACAACTCAGCTCAAGCTGCAGAGATAATAGCGTTGATGCGTGCATGCGAACTGAGTGAAGGATTGGATGTGAACATTTATACTGACAGCCAATACGCCTTTGGTGTGGCTCATAGTTATGGAAGACTGTGGGCAGAGAGGGGATTTTTGACATCACACGGATAACGAATTCAACATGGCCCATTGATATTGCGACTGCTGACAGCTCTAACGCTTCCCAGACGGCTGGCAGTAATAAAGTGCAGTGCACACAAAGCGGTGGTTGATGACGTAGGGCGGGGAAATGCGTTTGCAGACCAGACGGCTAAAGAAACTGCCAGGAACAGACTCCCGCGAATGTTTGTGGCTGGACCGGCTAGATGGGTACCAGACGTTAACATGTTTGCAGATACTGTACAGAGTGTGCGGAACATACAAGAGAAAGTGACTGAGGAGGAGCTGAAAGAATGGAAGAATGGAAAGGGACAGTTGGACTCGGATGAGTGTTGGACGGATGTGACAGACAAAAGACGATGGTTGCTTCCAAATGCATATGTCCTCCCAGTGGTGACAATGGCTCATGGACCAAATCACATAAGTGCCAAGGGAATATGTAAATTATTAGACCCAGTGTGGAGTAATAAAAACATTTCCAGGGTGGCCACACGTTTGGTACAACAGTGTATGATTTGCTTACGACACAATCCTGGGAAGGGAACACCCGTCCCTGTGGGCAATTTTGCACCCCCAACATATCCCTTTGAAGTAATACAGATGGATTACATTGAAATGGAAAGAGTGAACAACCTTAAATACGTACTTGTGGTGGTGTGCGCATTCAGTAGGTGGGTGGAGGCTTTTCCAACAAAAGACTGTACAGCCATGTCGACAGCTAAGATGTTGATTAAGGAATATTTTAGCAGGTTCGGGTTACCTAGAGTGATCTGGAGTGATAACGGTACCTCCTTCAATGCTGAACTGATGAAAAATATATGTAAGGGATTACAGATCTCTCAAAAATTCCACGCAGCCCTACACCCACAGGCTGCGGGTTTAGTTGAAAGATTTAATGGTACACTGAAATTAAAAATGGCCAAGATACAGGAAAGTACTGGGCTACGCTGGCCAGATGCTCTTCCCCTTGCTCTACTCTCCACACGAGTTACAGTGAATTCCAAGACAGGTGTTTCCCCCCACGAAGTTGTATTCGGCAGGCCCGCCAATGTGTGGGGAGTTCCTAGACCTAAATGTTTCTCAGAGATAGAATATCCTATGTTGACAGACTACTTGTATGCCTTGACTAAAGATCTCCATTCTGTTCACCAGCAGGTAGCAGACAAACTGAAGCCGCTGCCTGAGGGGCCCGGCCACGGCATCAACCCAGGGGACTGGGTCGTCGTCAAGAAGTACCAGCGGAAGTCCTGTTTGGAGCCTAGATGGTCTGAGCCACGGTTGGTGCTGCTCACCACCCGCACCGCACTTCGAGTGGAGGGTCGAAAGGCGTGGACGCATGCCTCACATGTTAAGAAAGTTCCACTACCTTTACCCTATGATGCATGGGTAAGAGGTGGCATTGCAGATCACGAAACAGAGTCGTTGCCTCAGTATCTTCCCTTTTCTGATGCTTTGTTGATTGGGGAGGAGCACGACGAAAAAGCACGGAAGCCAGCCCTGAGTACGAGTAGCGAGGCTTCTATTGGTCACGGTGCTCAAGCGACCGAAGCCATCTCTTTTTAAAACGACCCACCAATTCTGTTTTCAGACCCCGAAGTGCAAGGGAGCACTCGCTATAACTTGCGGCCCAGGAAAGAGAGGCAAAAGCACTGAGCACTGGAAGAAGGGCTGAGATAGGGACTAAGAGTGGACTATATTCGATAGGTTACCATAGCAATAGGGATGGACTGCTGAAAGGAGCCCTGGTGCACTTCTGAGACATTGCTTCTGAGACATTGCTGAACGGAACATTAGAGTTGAACGTGGGCCCAAGTTCTGTGCTCCTGAGTCACTGCAGTTGTGTGACTCCGTCGAGGGAATAGGGTTTGCGAGGTCGAAAGCCTGCCTATGAGGCTTTAACGGACATAGGGAGAACAGCCCATCGAAGGGTGAAGAACCCCTCTGGCCGGTTTTGGAGTGTCTGAACTTTTAGTAGTGTCCTTAGCTTTTGAACTTTTAGGATATCCCTTGCCCCGCTCTTTAGCAGACATGTATCCTTTTGGCCGTCCGATCCCAGACGAGGAACAGCCTTTTGCTGCCCCTCGCAGACAAGAACAAGATTCACCATGGCGTGCCCTATCACGAAAAAGTAAAATTGTGGTTATTGTGGTGCTCATTATTGTTTTTCTGATAATGCTTGGGATACTGTTCTTTCTGGATAAAGCTTACCCCGTCCACAAACTGGTTCCTACCCCTTCTCCCTTACCAGAACACAATATGGTTACTGTTGATTATGGTGAACAATGTATGAGAAAAGTTTATCGTGATAATGTCTTCATAAAAACTCTACATCATGCACACGCTGTATACAATGTGACAGATTGCTGGGTATGTGGGTTGCTTCCTTCTGCAGCATATAAGAAGGATAGGTTATTGGCACTGCAATTGACCCCTGTGAATAGCTGCGTGGGCTGGTACACCTTGATAGGTAGGGTAAAGTTTTTTCAGCAGCCTGACTCTCTCACCCCACGACTCCCCAACAGTAAGTCTACACTGACGATGCGAGTACGCCCTTTGCCTCCCTCATCCCTTGGACGATTATTTACTGATGGATGTTTTGACCAAACATTTTTAGAGACTTGCTCGAAAAAGTTGGACAAATTCCTGATACCTAATGACACTGATAAGGTACGGGAGAGTTTTCTACAGTTGAACTCTTCTCTAGCATACAGACGCCCTCCTGCAGCAAATAGTAGTGGTCATTCCCTGGTGCCCCTAGCAGTAGTGGGACCCTCACCTTATTTCTGTATTCAGGGTAGAGGTCCGATAAAGGTGGGTGACAGTATTTGTAATGTGACTACCTCGCTTCGGCTGATCCTTAGTCCTTCGCTCGTCACTCCCCCTAATGTCTACTTTGTATGTGGAGATAGTGGGTATCTGTGGTTGCCTGAGGGTTGGGGTGGGACATGTTACCTGGCGTATTTACTCCCTCCTGTTTATGTGGCACCTTCGGATTATCATAAGACACATAGGAGGTTTGACGTGGTGCAAGGACAGCGAAAAAGGAGGGAACTTCAAGATGATGACGTAGATCAGACGGACACCGCTGGACAGCAGTTTAGTGATTTCTCTAAAGGCCTGTTGCCATTCTGGGGCCCTATCTTTAATAGTAGGACCATCAGACGCCTTTCACGGGTCATGGAAAAGGTAGTGAATACTGAAGCTGATATTGCAGCTAATATGTCACTGGAGATGCATACTATGAGATTATTTACGATTCAGAATAGAATGGTTCTTGACGTCATCCTGGCAGATAGGGGTGGAGCTTGTCGCGTCATCGGGACGTCCTGCTGCGTGTATATTCCTGACTCCGCCCGACCGTTAACTTGGCTGTGCAGAAACTTCATAGGTTAGCTGCCGAACTTCATCAAGATACTGGTACCTGGTCCCTAAAGACATGGTTATGGGGTCTTTTCTCTTCCTGGGGTTGGAAAATATTCATGGTCATTGTAGGTGTAATAGGTTTCCTACTGTCATGCTGCCTCTGTGTTTACTGCCTTCCCCCTTGTTGCTCCATGTGTGCCAGCAATATGCGAAAGTCTACGAAAAGATTGAAACAATACCCTGTCTCCAATGCTGTTGAGCTTACTGATGCTAATTGGTTGCTACTCATTCATGATGATGTTCTGGTTTAAGTATGTTTTCCAGTTTTTCCAGTCCATAGATTTTGCTGTAAAGGCCCTCCTTTTGGTTAATAAATGGAAAAAAACGTGTTAGCCACAGTCCGCTAAAAGGAGGTCTGATAGGCGTCAATTCCAAGCCCCGCCCCCTTCGTACATTATGCTTATGAGTTAGCGGAATGTGTCTAACTAATTACTTGCATTTACGCATTTACATTTATGTTCTCATTATTCAGTTATTCACTTATGCGTGTGATATCGTTTCAGTGTTCTTAGCTTAGCATGTGTGCCACCATTTTGAATTATTTCTCTCTGCGTGCAAACTGTACTTGCTCATTCCCCCTCCCGTAGGAATAGGAATAATTCCTCGTGTCAGCATATATTAATTTCTTGGTTTACTGTAGCTGAAACTCCTGCTAGCGAAACTCCTTATCAGGCCGTTCTCATGTGCTGGGGATGTAGCGGCCTGGCTCTGTGTCCTTGGGAGATGATAACAAGTGTTGCTATTGCAGGTGCAGATGCCTCTTGTATGAGGCCATTGTCCACACTCTTGGTGGACCAGTACTTTTCCATTATGGGCGTGTTTACTCTGCCATCTCGTAATATAATGTATCACCATGATGATGTGAGGCAGTCCTTCTCGGCACACTCTTAGGGGTGAGGTCGATATAGGGCCCTCTCATATGGGAGTTTGTGGCCTAATAAACTTGTCTTGTTTATTCTTCTCCACTGTCCGGCTGACTTATTCTGGGTAACTATATGTGAGTGAGGTAAGTCACTCGGGTGGTATTTAGCCACGCTTATCAGGCCACCATGGGCTGTAAAGTCTTTAACTACGCGGACAACACGCAATTGCTGTTAAGTGTCGATGACACTACGGCCGCACAACTCCAAGCTCAGAACATCTTGCGGTTCACAGTGCAATGGATGACGAATAACCTGCTAAAAATTAATCCAGACAAGACTGAGGTATTAGTGATTTCATCCACTACCTCACCTTGGTGTGATCTCTATTGGCCCACGGAGTTAGGCCCTGCTCCAAAACCAAGCCCGTTTGTAAAGAGCTTGGGGATCAAGCTGGATGGTGACCTGTCAATGGTCCCTCAGATCTCTTCGGTTGTGGGAAGCTGTACAAACATCATTCGGCAACTGCGGAAGCTAACTCCTGTCCTCTCACAATCCATGATGCGATCAATAGTAGCAGCCACTATTATCTCAAGAATTGATTATGGTAATGCCCTTTACCTTGGCTTACCTAAAACTCTGACCAGTAGGCTTCAGGTCATAATGAATGACGCTGCTCGGTTGATCTTCAGACTCCCGAGGAGATCTAAAGCCACTCCCCTACTACAAAGTTTGCATTGGCTCCCCATTAAAGAAAGAGTGGAATTCAAGAACTTATGTACGGCCCATAGGGCAATCTATGGCAAGGCCCCAGCATACATTAAAGATCGTTTGCAGCTGTATTGCCCTATGAGAATACTCCGATCCTCAGACTCCCAGCTACTGGTCTGCCCTCGCTACAGGTTAGTGACTAAGGGAGGGAGAGCCTTTTCAGTGTTAGTTCCCCAGTTATGGAACAGGTTGCCTGGGTGCTGCGTGGGGAAGGGAATCTATTACGATTCAGAAAGAGCCTAAAAACACTACTGTTCAGTAAAAGCATGAGCACAGTATAATTTAGCGATGGCCTCAGCTACCACCTTGCCAAGTTATTGTCTGTTACCATCTTTCCAAGCGCTTAGAGACCTGCAGGTGATTAGGCGCGATATAAAACCACAATAACAATAACAATAACAATAACAATAACATTACGTTTCATGGGCTAAAGCACGAATGTGCTGTATTGCTAAATACTTATAAGGTCCCAAAGGTGAGACTAATTGCATTGCAAATGCTTGTTTTTATTTCTCTTTCTATGTTTGCTGCATTCTGCAGCACATATAGAAGGAGCAAAACGCTAATGATGATTGTTTTTGTGCAGGAAGGTGTTCCTTCCTGCACAAACACAATTATACCTGCAATGCTGGCACCCTTACACCATGCTCCAAGGGTGCTTGAGTTGGTGCTAACCAGCTTTTTTAGCACCAGCTCTGGGGTGAGCACAGGAATGCACTGTATTCTTGTTAATCTGGTGTATCCCTGTGTTTTAAAAATGATGCAACTCGGTGCAGCAAAATGGCTTGTGGCACTGCACTGCGCCATTTTCATGTAAATATGCTCCCTTGTGTTTCTTGGGACCACATGCCATTCTTTTTCGTTTTTCAGGACCAAAATCACTAAACAGTTATTTGTGGGAAAAAATGCCTGTGAAGGAGTGCGAGTTTTCCTCCTGCTTGTGTGAGTCATTGTTTGTTTTCATTGCTTGGGACTACCAGGCCTCAAATTGCGGTTCTGAGCACTGGATATATGCATGAGGATGACTGCCCTACATCACCTAATGACCTCCTGGTCAGACCTTTGGCTGCCTGTGGCAGTCCCTAAGTTTATCACCCCACATCAGCCGCATGTAAGAGCGGGGTGGGGGAAGAGCGATTATTGCATTTGCCACCCTGCAATGGCCACAGGTAAGAGCAGGGGAAGGCTGTCGCGCCTTAAACTCATGCCACCTGGGGTGGACCGTCCTACTCCCATTGCTATGCCACTGCTCCTGGAACATGAAAGCCGACAATTCTATGGCAAATAGATTTACCAGTGGTCAATTAGCTGCTTTCCACCTCAAAATGAAGCAGGGGATTAGCAAACTTGGTGATTTGTGGTAGGTTTCCTGTCTCATAAAGCTGCAAATTACCCCTTTTCGCTGTTTTGGTTCCCCTGTGTTGGGCATTAGGACTGCCTAATAGTTCCCTTGTAGAGCAGATTGTTGATGCTAGTGGATTCGATTATAATTATGAGCTTAGAAGCTTTTACACTTTTTTAGTCATTTGTTTTGCAAGTTCTGCTACATTGATGTATTGGAGACATAGCTAATTTTATTTTGACTATGTGTCTCATTGATTAGTGATGTAGTGTCTTTGGGAATGCGTAGTAACTTTATCAGGTGAGTGTTTCCATGGTAGCCATTGCAAAACATGAGCCCCCCAAGATATCTATGCCCTGGTATGAGTGTTGCAAAAAGACAAATTCAAAAAGAAAAATAGATGGATGGGATGCTGAACAATGTCAAACATTCACCTTATTAGAGAGATCTGGGCCTAAATCCATCATTTAGTTGCCCACCATGCCATTCCAGTTTAAACCCAGCCATATGCAAATCAATCTTGATCCTGCTGCAGATGGGAACAGTCCAGCCAGAACTGCCAGGCCAAGTCCTCCCTGGAAAAGAAACAAGCATACTGGGGCCTGTTTCAGGGTATCACCCCTCATCAGCAAGGGCTAGTTGGAATTCAGTGGCATGGTGAGCACGGACCCTCGTTTGGGAATTTGTCTGACTCCAGATGACAAATGCAAAATTAAATTGATGGATGGTATGCTGAACAATGTCAAACATTCACCCCAGTACAGAGATCTGGGCTTACATCCATCATTTTCTTGACCACCATGCCATTCTAGGTTAAACCCAGCCATATGCAAATCAGTCTTGACCCTGCTCTCCATGGGAACAGTCCAACCCGAACTGCCAGGCCAGGTCCTCACAGGACAGTAAACAAGCATCCTGTGACTGTTTTTGGTTTATCACCTATCATCAGCCAAGCTAGCTTGAATCCAGTGACATGGTGAGCAAGGGACACATGTCTGGGCATACTGTCCCACTAGAGTGACAAATGCAAAAAGAAAAATTGATGCATGGAATGCTGAACAATTTCAAACATTCACCCCCCCGGACTGAGATCTGAGACTAAAACCATCATTTTTTTGCCCACCATGTCATTCCAGTTTAAATCCAGCCATATGCAAATCAGTCTTGACCCTACTCCCCATAGCAACAGTCCAACCCCTCATCAGCCAGGCTAGCTTGAATCCAGGGGCATGGTGAGCACAGTACCTACATCTAGTCATACCCGTCCCACTCAGATTACAAATGCAAATAGAAAAATTGATAAATGGAACACTCATTAATGCCAAACATTCACCCCCAGTACAGAGATCTAAGCGTAAAGCCATCATTTTGTTGCCCACCATGCCATTCCAGTGTAAACCCTGCCGTATGCAAAGCAGTCTTGGAACATGCTCCACATGGGATCAATCAAGCTCGAATTGCCAGGCAGGTACTCCCTGGAATGGAAACAAGCATCCTGGGACTGGTTTCTGGGTTTCACCCCTCATCTGCCAGGCTAGTTTGATACCAGTGGTATGGTGAGCACGGGACCCATGTCTGGGCATCCCCGTCCCACTCAGGGTGACAAATGCAAAAAGAAAAAGTGATGGATGGAATGCTGACCAATGTAAAAAAATCCTTCAGCATTCCGTCCATCATTTGGTTGTTGCAGCACTTTTTGCCCTAAGTGGGATGAGTAAGCCCAGATGTGGGTCCCTTGCTATCTTTGCGGCTGGATTCAAGCTCTAATTTGACAACACAAGGGCACCCCAGCTATCTAGAAAAGGACCTTGGGTGTGAGTATTTGAATAGGAACAGTGGTCCCTACCAACATAGATTTGCTTTTGCGTTTAACACAGAGATACAATGACATGAATGTTCATATATTCGAATGGATGTTTATACTTCAATGCGAGAAATACACAGACACATAAAAGTGGGACAATTTACAACAAACAAAACAGGTTGTAAAACTCAAGCATTGCACATGTTGGCCAGAATATGGAGAAGTTGTTTGGAGCAAGGAACATAAACATTAGCACCATAGAAGTTTCCAATAATAAAAATTCTCAATTGTGTCAAGGGGCTGGAGTCAACGACGTTTCAATCCCTTAACTAGGTAATGGGATCATCATCACTACATTACAATTGAAGCCTGAGAAGCATGTCTTGCTGAAAGACAAGAAATAGGAGAGAAAAGAAGGATGGGGAACTAGATTAGATGAGGCATAAGGTCATGCTTAAAATGAAGCATGCACAAGTGATAGGCATGCAGATCAGTGTCACTCAGTGATTTAAAAACGCAGAGGATGCAGGACTTAGCTCGTGGGGCAACAAGTGACCCTGCCAGATGTGACCTATCATTTAATCAAACACCAACTCAGTCACCCATACAGCCACTTACACATACAGTCAGTCACCCATACAGCCACTCACATAGCCACTTAGTCACCAATACAGCCGCTCATATATCCCCGCACAGACCCATGTAGCCACTCATACAGGTGCTCACTCACCCATCCAAAGCAAACACAAGGAGATGATGGCTGGAGCGCTGAAACTTTTAAGACACAGATCTGGGTTGAATCCATCATTGTTCTTTAGCACACTTCACCACCCTAGTTCAGACCCAGCCATATGCAAATCAGTCTTGACCCTGTTCCTTATGGGAACAGTCCAGCCCAAACTGCCAAGCCAGGTCTTCCCTGGACCTGAGACACTCACCCATACAGCCACTTATACACCCACGCACTTATAAATACAGACACTCACATACACTCACTCACTCACTCACTCATACAGAGACTCACACAGCCACTCACACACCCAACCCCTCACCAATACAGCACCAGTCACACACCCACTCCCACACCCATACAGTTGCTCACTCGCTCACTTATGCACCAATAAAGGTGCTCACACACCCACTTATATACCCATACAGTCAGTCACACAACCATACAGCCCCTCAGACATCCACTCACACATGGATACACAGTCACAAAGCCACTCACATAATATCTGTTAGAAATAGTATCACTCACTAGCAGTACACAAAGAATAGTAATTTAACTGTTGTACTACCTTAGTATATATGTTTAACACTCATAAATGTTTAGAAAAAACTCACAGTTACTGGATGATGTTATCAGTGATGTAATTTGAGATATCATCAGTGTTGTCATGAGTTATGAATATGACCATGTCATCAGTGATGTAGTATGTGAGGCCATGAGCAGTGCATTGTGGGAGCATAAGTTAAAGTTAGCTCAGGTAACTATAACTACTGAACTTCACTGGTTTTGTATGAGTCAAATCTGAGCTTAACTGTAACATCCCTGTAACCTTTGTTTTTTTCTGTGAATTTCTGAGGTTTTTTAATTCTATTTACTAACTATAATATCCCTAAATCCTATGTTTTATAAGTGAATTTCAAGTTTTTTACTAAGTAAGATGCCCATTGCAATGCACAGAGGTGGGGAAGGGTTGATGCAGGGCCTGCCCTGGCATTGTGCTACCCCATCCAAGTTTGTTGCTCCTGCCTCTCCTCCTCCTTGCCGTCTATTGTTCACGTCCATGACCCTGCTCCCCCGTTACAGCCACATGTGGCCATTGCTCTGCCACTGCCTTTCCTGCCTGCCCAAAACATTTAGCTTGCTGCCCCATCCAGCTCTTTCCTACCCTGTGTTGTCTGAGTCCAGGCACCAGCCCTTTCCCTCATGCCCTGCATGGTCCAATGTGCTTCCACTACCATGCATTTAGCTTTATGTCCACCTCCTATTCTCCATTGCCTAATTCTATGCCCCATAATTGCTCTTCTGCTTAGCTCTTGTGCTTAGCTTGCCTCACCTACTCTCCTCCCTGCCCTCCAATGTCTGTGTGCATGCCCCTGCTCCCTCCTTTTGCCCATCATGTTCCATGGACCTACCATTGCCCCTTCTATGCACTCTTTAAAAAAAAAAATCTTTTGAATAAGTTGAATAGCAATCATGCATATAATATCGTACAGTGCACGGTATATTATTCAATATCCCGTACATTAGGCAGAGGCTAGCAAGTCATAGACACTAATTGGATACATTTCTGTTCCCATGTCTGCGCATTTCTAATTCCTCCATTGGGATATACATATGTCTCCGCGATCGACATTCCATTTGTTCCATTTCTTGTCCCATTTCCTAGGGCATCCTCGAGTTATAAACACTTCCTTTTCCGCTACCATGCACATGTCGAGTTCTTTCGACCATACATGTGTGGATGGTGGGGTGGCCACCCCTTTGCCAACTCCCGCTTAACTAGAGTGTACCCCAGTATTGTCAACTGCTGCTCAGTTTCTGTGAGGTCCATCGCCGTCCAGATGTTTAAGAGACCCAGCTGTGGTGTAGGTACTACCTCCTTCCCCAGTGCAGTCTGGATGTGAGTTGTGGCTCCCTCCCATATGTGCTGTATTGCAAGGCATTCCCAGATAGTGTGATAGAAGGTGGCTACTTGTTTGCATCCCCTGAGATAGAGGTCATCCTTATGCGTTCCTATTTTGGCTAAAATAGTCCCTGTCAAATAGGACCAGTGCAGAATCTTAAGCTGTATCAGCCGGAAGCAAAGTGTAATGGCTGCTTCTCTAGGGGACATTAAAGCCACTTGCAAATCTTCATCGTCAATAGGCCCTAAGTCCCTCTACCATTTCTCTCTAAGTTTACTGAAAGTATCGGGCAAGTTGTTACACAGTTTTTTTATAAGTTAAAGAAATGGCTTTCGAGTGTAACGGTCCATCTAACAATCGATCTTCCAAAGGTAATGAATCTAGTATGTCTTTAAAATCTGAAAAAGCTGTCTTTATGGCGTGCCTTATTTGGAAGTACCTGAACAGCCATTTGATAGCGTCCTTGGAGTGCCTCAAAACTAATGATAGATCCTTTCTTAATCAAGTCTCCTATCACTGATATTCCAATCATATCCCACTTGTCGAACCCAGGTTGATGACACAACATGCCTAGTCTCTGGGCTTGCCACAATGGTGTTGCTTTTGTGAGGGTGTTAGCCCAGCCCAGGCGAGAATTCACCTGGTGCCAGATCCCTATTGGGTGAGAGGTGGGCCAAAATATCTACGACGTCTGTGTTTTGAATATAGGGCTCCTAGATAACCGGAACGGTCTGTTTGTTATCTGTCCAGATCATATGCCAGGTCGTTAGGGAGATGGTACATTCAATGGTTCACCACTACCAATTGTGAGGCCCAATAGTAGAGTTTGAGGTCGGGTAAAGTTATGCCCCCATCATACAAACTTTTCGTTAGTTTTTTCATTGCCACCCATGGGGCCCTGCCATCCCACAGCAGTGTGCGGACTTCACTTTCCACTGCTTTGAAATATTCATCTGAAACACGATTCGGGATGTTATGAAGGATATATCAAAAGCGAGGAAGAGCCATCATCTTGAAGAGGGCGCCCTGGCCCACTAAGGACAAAGGCAGGGACTGCAAGTGCTTTACATCCGCTCATAGCCTGGCTAACGGAGGCGCTAAGTTATGGTTATGAAAGAGGACCAGGTCTGATGTCACAAACATTCCTAAATACCGGAATCCTTCACTAGCCACTTCTATCGTACAGTTTACTGGGAGACGAGGAACCTGGCCCGAAGCATAAACAATACAGACTTACTCCAATTGATCTCATACCCGGAATACTTCCCGAAGTTCGTAAAAAGGTTCAAGACCGCTTGAATGGATTTATAGGGGGAGGCAATGTATAGCAGTATATCATCAGCCTACAAGGATATTCAGTCCTCGTGATCTTCCACCCATTTCAGCCCCCTTACCATTACGTTTCGACGTATCCACGCCGTGTGTAGTTCTAATATAAAAGAGAATATCAGTGGTGATAGAGGACAGCTCTGTCTGTTGCCTTTCCGTAATGTGAATGCACGGGATGTGTAGTTATTGACTCTCACTTGCCCCTGTATATGTGTATGCAGCAGTTTCATCCGACCCAGAAACTTCGGGCCAAATCCCACCCTGTTCAGAACTTCAAAAAGTATGGCCATTCTATAGAGTCGAACGCCATAGAGGCAACTAACGACAGAACCACTGCGTCTTCCTCCAGGAATTCCCTGCGTGCAAGCACGTTATGGAAACCACGGATATTAAGTGCTGTGTTCCTCACTGGCATGAAGCCCGATTGATCAGGGTTGACTAGGGAGGAAATTACTGCAACGAGTCTTATGGCCAGGACTTTCACTAAGATTTTAGCCTCCACGTTAATCAGCGAGATAGGCCTATATGAGCCATATTTATCACCAGGTTTCCCTGGCTCACGGATAACTACTATGGTGGCCAGACGCTGGTCTGTGGGGATGTGTTGTGAATCTATCTAGGACCCTAATTAGATATCCCCGATTCATGCCCTTATGTGGTTATAACAAAACATACCCTTATAAAGGCATAAGAATAATGTCCATATTTAGCCATAGCCAATGCAGTCCAAACATGGCAAGGCTACTCCCATAGACTCCTAGAAAGTACAACGCGTTCTTTAAACAAACCAAGCCTCCAGCAGCCTGGGAATTCCCCCTGCTTTTGTTTTGATTTGCACAAGAACACCTGGAGTCCAGAAAGAACTGTTAGTTCTTAGTGACGTCTTATGTCCAACCTGACATCAAACCCGGCACCTTTCAGGTATAAATATACCAACACTTGCCTTAAGCAAACACACGGTGGTTTGGAGCAGAGCGGCTATCTACTTGCCCGACACCCAGCTGATGCGAGTGCTGAAGGAAGCCGACCCTCCCATTTGACGCACTGAGAGAGACGCTGTCTTTTCTCCTGCCGAGAAATCCAGCTCCGGTGTTTCCAGTCACCCTTGCGGGTTGCTGGGAGATCGAGTCCTGAGAGAGAGATACAAGACCTCCTTCATTCTATAACCAAGGTACGGAGCTGATTAAATACTTGAGAGAATTCTTGATTCAGATTCTTGGCAAAAACTAACTTAACTTAAACTGCAGCTCACTTACTCCTTCCCACGTACTAGGCTTAGGTTAGGTACACCGGGGTAGGCGTATATTAGAAGCACCAGTTGAGTACGTTAGTCAATGTTTTTATGTATGTATATATTTTATCCATTTTAAAGTATCATATGGCTAAGAAACCATATCAATGCTTTTACAGTATTATTTCATAACACTACTTTTACTGTACGCACTTTACTTCATGATAAGTATTGCAATTGTGGCAATTCATTTCTCTTGCATGAGAAAGAAGACTGCTCAATAAATAACAACTTTTATTGAAAACGCCCGTCTCTCTATTTCTCTGCACTCCTGGTGAAAGTAAGCATGCACGATTGACTGAATGAAATAGCTGTCTATTGTTTTCACACGACTCTGGAGATATACTCTTTATTCTGAGGGAGCAAAGTTGTCATGTTATGCGGTTGTCAGAAGCTAATCCCTTCTTGTCTATTCAGGGAAGTTAACACCTCCTTGTTTACTCGAGAAAGTTTCTAGTGACCTCTGAGCTTGCTTGCATACCTAATTAAGTCTAACATATTCAGTAGAGACCTAGATGACCTCAGTCCTACGTCTAAACTGCTGTTTATGTTATTCCAATATGCAGAGCCTATTGGGAATATAGGAACTATACTACATGGCGCCCAACGTTTGGTAAGGCGATAATCTAACGCAAGACTCTAGAGTAACTGAGTCGTGCTTTTCACACAGACCCAAAAGACATCTGGAGTGGTTAAAAGGTTAATATCCGCCGGAACTTAGTAGGAAGAGATTCCTATGTATTAGTTTTTGGTTTAGTCAACGTTGAAGGATACAGTGTTCCAAAATATTGTGCACCTAGGGCCAGATGTAGGTCACCAAATACTGGTCGGTAACAGCCGAATTCGGCCGTTATCGACCGATATTTGGTGATTAAGATGTAGGGGCCATTATTTTACAGACTCTGTAAATTTACCGATTCTGTAAAATACCGAATCGGTAATTTTACCGATTCGGTAAATCCATATGTAGGTGACACTCCTAAGAGTGCCACAGGCCCTTAAGAGTCGGTATTTTACCACCCAATCCTATTGGGTGGTAAAATACCGAATTCAGGTGTGCATGCACATCTGTGCATGCACACCTGTGCAATGTGACACACAGACATGCCCTTCGGGCATGTATGTGTGCCACATGTCACACATGCCTGTATTTGGGGTGCTAAAGGGTGTCAAAGTGACACCCCGTGCACCCTTGCAGCATTTGGTATTTACCAATTCGGTAAATTGCTATTTGGGCCTATAATCTCCTTCACGCAAAAGAGAAACACTACGTTCCCTGCTTAAAATCGAGACTTTTGAATTAGATGCTTCAAAGCAAACATTCTTCAGAAATATGACTGTGGTATTCCAAATTGCCAAAATCAGTACGGATATTTTGCTCACCTGGTCAGCCTCGCAATTGAAACATTTTTTTAAATGTTTTACCCCTAAACTGAGTTTTGAACTTGACTTCGCACATTGTAACAAATTATCTACTTATAAACTCTTCGTTGAATCATTGGAGTACAAACATGTACAGCCATACATAGGGTTTTCCCTCACACATGGTGTAAGGAGGGCAATTACAATGCTGCGATTAGGTATCCTACCAGTGTTAACCTTTACATCAAGATGGTCACCCGGTGGATCCCCATTATGTACCCTTTGTCAAGGGGGTGACCAGAACATTGAGCACCTCCTATTTGCATGCCCTAGCTCTAATGTAGTAACAGCACGGTCAAGATATCTAGAGCCCATATACCGCAAATGTAGAATTTCAACAGTAAAGGAACTATTATTGGTGTGTAAACACCCACCAAATGAACTTGTATGTTATAACTTCTATACATTTTTAAAATCCTTTTTAACACTATATTAATTTGTAATGAATTTTCTTTTTGTAAATTGTTTTATATAATATTTGTGGTCCTCAGTTGAGTACCGAAACAAATAAAAACTTTTTGACTTGACTTGACTTGACTTGACTTTGACTTGACTTGACTTTGACTTTGACTTTGACTTGGGTGGGAAACCACTAAAACCCCAACTAACTGAAAAACCTGAAAAAACATTTATTACAAATAGTCTCAATACTTCAAAAAAGAGTTGGGAGGGTAATAAACAATCCACTCCCAGAGAAAAACTGTTTCAGTCCAGAGGAAGGTCTCCTCAACAAAGAGATAGATCTCCAGAATGAGGAGGCAAGTCTCACCAGAGGGAGCCCTCTGAGAAAAGATACAACCTTAGAGATAGGGATAAATTGAGGAAACCTGACAGATATCAAGATATTGATACACGTCCCTCTCGATCTTTTCAGAATTTCTCACGGAAATCGGAAAGAAGAGGACGGTCAGAACACAAAGAAGAGCACGTCAAGTCCAAAGACAAGGAACCTGCTCATCAAAGTAAAAAATTACAATTTCCAAAAAAGAAGGTAGCTAGTATTAAAATAAAACATGCCGAGGATTTTGAGGACACAACTGAAAAACGGAGAGTGGGCCCAGACAATGCTAGACAGCGCAGCAGAAGTGGCCATAGCTCGCAAGATCCTGATGAATCTTCTGGAGACAGTGGACACAAATGAATACATTAAAGTGGAAACTGCAGACACCAGAGTTAGCAAACCCCATAAATTATATGAAATAACATTACGTATAGAGGGGGACAGAACTAGGAAAATAAAGGGTCTCTTTTGGGATAACCTTTCGAAAGGCTCTGATATCCTTCTAGCAGAGAAAGACTGGCCACCAGAGTTTGTCAGGGAGTGCCCTCATGGTGAAGAAAGGATTATGGCTGCCTTCTCAAATCACATTCCAATTCATAAAAAATACACATTTGCTAGAAAATGGGCAGTGGCCCAAGCTCCTGCATTATATAAAAATCATGTAGGATGGGATGAGGATTCTCCTCACCATAAAATTCAGTTAAAAAATCAACCAACTGCACAAAGGCAGTATCCTGGTAAGCAAGAAGCTAAAAAACAAGTCAGGGAGATCTTAGATCAACTAAACTCCTGCTGCAAAACATTTGCAGTACAAAACTCACACAGTGCAGCACTAATGAATAACATTGTGCGCAAAAAATGTAAAACGACATTAGATATCTCAAATGGCTTCTTTTGTCAAAACATTGCACCTGAAAGCAGGTATTTGACCGCTTTCTCAACAATGGGAGCGCAAAAACAATTCTGTCGACTCCCACAGGAATTCAAGAATAGCCCAGGATTATTCTCAGGAAAGGTAACAGAGTTACTACAAATGTATGATGATGAGGCATTATCATATGTCGATAACATATATCTTACAGACGACGACCTGGAGACACACTTGAAAAGAGTGAACACCATAATACTTGGGTTCGCAGCTGAAGGGTATGAATTCAACTTTAAGAAGTCACGAATTGCCCATCTAACTGTCCTGTTTTTAGGATATGAATTATCAAGTGAAGGCAAAAGCCTAGCAGACGATTTCTTAGAGAAATGTGCAGTACTCCAAGCTCCAAAAACGCTGAAGAACTTACAATCAGTACTAGGTTTCCTGAATTTCGGAAGAACATACATTCTAAATTATGCAGAGAGGGTTAAACCTCTCTATGAATTAATAAAACCTGACTTCAAACCAATTAATTGGACTCAGAAACACACAGAAATGTTAAGATCATTACAAACAGACATTAACTAAAACAAAACTGCAAACACGCGCAAATGAACGCAACTTGTAATCCGAGTCATCCCAGGAAGATGCGGATTCACGTACCTGACCTCTAATTAGGGAGAAACGGTACCAATAGCTTATAAATCACACTTGTACACACAAGCTGAAATGAAATTCAGTTCTACTGAAAAAATTCTAACTGCGGTTCAAACTGCTGTAGCAAAAGAAAGAGCCCTAGTCCAAGGAAGAGACATATCTGTTTTAACAGCAGTATCAGCCATTGAGGCAGTGACAAGACCACGCATTCCGAATGCTGTGGAATTAGATCCAAAATGGATACAATGGGAAAATTATCTTGCTGCAGAAGACGTGAAACATGCATTTGATCCGAAAATGAAAAGACTAGAAGATCTAGAATACGAACATGAATATCCTCTGCCAATAGAAATTCTGGCTCTAGAACAATACACCTGTGTAATCTACACGGACAAATTTGCACAACACTACTTTGTGGATAAAAAGTCTTACAATGCAGCGTGCGCGATTGTTAAAGGTCGCTGGCGCTTAGGTAAATTCAGACAGATAATCACCAAAACTGAATCACTCAGAAACTGTACAGCTCAGCGAGCTGAAATAAGATCTTTAAAGATGGCGCTTGGAAATGCCGATCGCGAATTTCCCACACGCGTCCGGTCTTACAATAATGACATGAGTAATTCCAAACACGAACCGGAGAGCTTACTTGATTCAAGAAGCACACATGGGACAGGGTCTGAGGCACCAAGAGATCATGAAATCTCTAAAAGAATTACAATCAGAATACTGGTGGCCGGGGATGAGCCTGCAAATTTACAACTTTGCAATGGATTGTCAAGACTGCAACAGAGATCGCAGTTGTGAACCAGACCAGACTACTGCCAGGACACCTTTATTTAGACTATGCAGCATTACCTCTCAACTATCCACTCAGTAATACATACATAATTGATGCAAACTCCGTTCCTTTTGCTCAAATCCCTGGAGTGGGGGACAGAGTAATTCCAAACACGAACCGGAGGGCTTACTTGATTGAAGAAGCACACATGGGACAGGGTCTGAGGCACCAAGAGATCATGAAATCTCTAAAAGAATTACAATCAGAATACTGGTGGCCGGGGATGAGCCTGCAAATTTACAACTTTGCAATGTATTGTCAAGACTGCAACAGAGATCGCAGTTGTGACCCGGACCAGACTACTGCCAGGACACCTTTATTTAGAAAGCAGAAATCCAACCGGAGAAATGCGTTCCCATAATTATTAAGACTAGATTCACTTAAGATGTGGCTCCAGCGCTCGGCTGAC
Source organism: Lissotriton helveticus (assembly GCF_964261635.1). Classification (NCBI taxonomy): domain Eukaryota; kingdom Metazoa; phylum Chordata; class Amphibia; order Caudata; family Salamandridae; genus Lissotriton; species Lissotriton helveticus. Next base: position 668,904,972 of record NC_136068.1, read on the forward strand.
GCCAGAACTGTTATAAAAGATTTGCGAGTCTGTATCGGCACATACGCAATTGGCATGCTACATTCTGACCAGGGTCCTGCGTTTAGCTCTCGAGCTTACAAAGAGGCCATGACTAGCATGGGCATTGCATTGCGGTACTCTTCTCCCTTCCATCCTGAGGGAAATGCGGTAGTGGAAAGAAAAAAACGTGACATAAGAAATCTATAACAGCGAGGGTATTAGGTTCGGATGATGTGTGGGTCAAACATCTAACAAGTGTCCAACGTAGTCTTAACAATCTGCCAAGAAATTCTCTAAAAGGTGTCACTCCTTACGAACTTTTGTTCGGCACTAGAATGAAAATCCAGGACTTAGATTGTCAGACTTCAGTGCTAAAAGAAAAAGCCTTTGATATCAAAGATCGTTTGGCTGTTTTACAGTACTTAAATGAAACAAGAAGAAGTCTCAGTAATATAAAGTTAAAGCCAACAGCCACTGAAGGGAAACCACCTGTCCCAGCAAGACCTGTCTGGATTCCAAAGATTGGGGATCTAGTCAGAGAAAAGATCGCGGTGAAGAAGGAATTTGGGCCTTCTTACAGAAAAGCAGTACCGGTCTTAGCTGTCAGCGGAACAAGATCAGTAGTACTACCGCCCCTTGCTGGTAAAAAGGAGAACAGAGTTGTATCCATCGACCTGGTAAAACCACAAACATGTGGCCAATAATTAGTAGTAGGCCCAGTGGACTCCCAAGAAATAGCAGAAGACCAAATCTTGCTACAATCCAAGAGGTTCAAACTGAGAGACTAATCACATTTGATAAACCTGCAGTGAATAAAAAGGACTATGCAACAAAGCCATGGAACTTGTGCCTCTTGAAACCCAAATTGCAACAGTTCTTCAAGAAATACCTGTCTACAACGATGTAGCCTCAGACTATGCTAATGAAACAAAGAAAAATGCAAAGACTAATGAGAATCCGGAAGCAATAGCAACAATTGACAGAACTGCATCTGGCTACTTCATCAATTTCGATGACTTTTCTGATGATCCAAGTGAACATGAAGAAACGCCAGCAACAAAAACTTACAGAGAAAAAAAATGAATAAACTCTTTCATCAACTAAAAGAAACATATCTGATTTCACCATGGATTGAATTTTGGATTGTGTTAGGTTTACTTTTCCTCCTACTTTGGCTCATCATGGTTTTATGTTTGGGTAGATTTATTGATGGAAAATATAGTACCATGGACACAGCAAGTCAGAACATCAACTTGGTCCTAAAGCCGCACACATCCTCTCACATCGAAAACAGAGAACTGTCATCAGTAAACATCACAGCCAATCATATACCCGGTGGGGTAGCATGGGACAAAACGGATTACGAAATCTATGGCCCGATTGAGCTCTTGAAATATCTACACCAGTTCAAGGTTTCCTTAAGCGACTTTGTGACACCAAGTACTAAGTACAAAGAAGGCCATATCGCCGCCTCCATGTCTGGATTGCTGTTTGGATACAATACTTGCATACAGCAAATGACCCTGGAAGTAACGGTTACGAGATAGGCTTTTCCTGGCACCATGCCACAACAGCTGTGGTCACTTATTAGAACATAACTGCCGTTGTAAAGCTGTCTGAAAAATGGCTCTATCTGTTTTGCAGGAGTGCCATGCAGGTGACATGAGAGGTTATTTGATGAACCTTCGCAGGCTCCATGTAAGTTAATACCTTGATACAGAAGTGTACCACTTAGTGATTTTTTACAATTGTTACCACTAAGGAATACTTCTTTTTTCCCTTCACTATAACATTTGTGTGTATAAGGTAAATTCCAGGTTGATTTGATGTATCCTTTACCCAACCTTTCATACAGGCCTGCTGGTATATACTTTTGGCAATACTTAAACTGGAAAGTTGTTATCGGAATTGTAATTGTTCCATGTATTATCCATTCAATGACAGGTCTCTCTGACATTGTCAATGGTAATCTCTCAAGTTTTTCAATGCTCAGAATCGTATAGTCTGCTCCTTTTTGTGCCAAACTGATTTGTTTATCAGTAAGGTTAAAGATAGAAAATAATGACGTTGTGTTGATTAGATGCCATGGCACGTAGCCTGAACGCAGGTTTTGCAATGTCCAGCCTAGCTGTACAATAGAACGTAATTGGGACTGACCATGTTGTAACATTAGCAAGTCCTGCTCTATTATATCAATAGCAGATGATACAATGCTGACCAGTGAATAAATTCTGGAGGACAGAGTCGTTAACCCATTGTCCACTACAGAAAGGGATTTTTCCAAATTTATACAATCAATTTCTCGTATTTTTTCTGCAGTTTCAATTTGCATCACTTTCCAAGCTTCTTTGTAAGCCGCGTATATACCGGCGATTATGAAACGTTTTTGACGCTATTTGCGAGGTCCCAGTATGAAATCTCGCAAGTCAGCACCTCCTTTAAGTAAAGTCAAGTGTTGCTTAATTTTTGTCAGTGTGGATTTCTGTAGCCACTCAAGGCATAGTTTTCCTACACTATATGTTGTAACTATCCCTGGATGTTGTCTCTGGGAATATCTTGGGTCTGGCCTGTTTTGTTTGAACCCCTGTGTTTTGTTCAGGAATCTATCTTGACAGTTATTTGTGTCTGTGGGCCAGATCAACCACTTTTTTCAATCAGGATTTGTTCTGTTTTGGTGTAAAATATGGGATACGTCTATCTCCACATCTGTAGTGCTATTACTATCAGGTATGGGCTTCGGAATAGACGGTTTGTTTAAGTCTTTTATCTTGGCTAAACCAAGACAGGTTGTCTGTTGAATGGTGTCATTCAGGAATATTATCTATTCTGGGACCATGCAGGCTATAAATAATGATTCTAGACCTTGTACCTGCCAGTCTTTTGAACCCCAGATGGTTTTTGTTTCAATGTTGTTTTTCCAAAATTCAAAACCAAATGTAGACATTTTATCATAATTTTTTTAGAATAAATCAATTTAGTATTTGTCAACATTGTTTTCATTCCTGTCTTATTTAACATTTTAAAATAAAACGTTTCTGGATCACTGTTAAACCCTGAGAAGTATGTGAATTTCTCATAAAATGTTTTTGAGCTGCCTTTTGGCGGTGTTGGACAATGTTCCCATTGATTATAAGTTAAAACATTTCTAGGTTGAGCAGATTTATGCAAATAGTGATGACCATAGTGGTTAAAACAGTACATGTCTTCATAGTTCGATGAACCCTGTAAATATTCATGTTCTGTAAATGTTGCTGACATTACTAAATCTGACATCATATTATTAATATTTTCAAAGTCCCAATCATCAGCTAGGCTGGACATTGCAAAACCTGCATTCAGGCTACGTGCCATGGCATCTAATCAACACAACGTCATTATTTTCTATCTTTAACCTTACTGATAAACAAATCAGTTTGGCACAAAAAGGAGCAGACTATACGATTCTGAGCATTGAAAAACTTGAGAGATTACCATTGACAATGTCAGAGAGACCTGTCATTGAATGGATAATACATGGAACAATTACAATTCCGATAACAACTTTCCAGTTTAAGTATTGCCAAAAGTATATACCAGCAGGCCTGTATGAAAGGTTGGGTAAAGGATACATCAAATCAACCTGGAATTTACCTTATACACACAAATGTTATAGTGAAGGGAAAAAAGAAGTATTCCTTAGTGGTAACAATTGTAAAAAATCACTAAGTGGTACACTTCTGTATCAAGGTATTAACTTACATGGAGCCTGCGAAGGTTCATCAAATAACCTCTCATGTCACCTGCATGGCACTCCTGCAAAACAGATAGAGCCATTTTTCAGACAGCTTTACAACGGCAGTTATGTTCTAATAAGTGACCACAGCTGTTGTGGCATGGTGCCAGGAAAAGCCTATCTCGTAACCGTTACTTCCAGGGTCATTTGCTGTATGCAAGTATTGTATCCAAACAGCAATCCAGACATGGAGGCGGCAATATGGCCTTCTTTGAATATCTCTTCTATTCGAATTGATACTATAAGCAGAATGAAGTCTATTCTTTTACAGACAACTGTGCCTTTTACTTCGTCCAAAGAGACGTTTGATCTGCGGCAGAGATACATACCCTATTATCGACAAATTGCCCCGTGCATTTCGTAGAAATGTTAGGTCAAATTTTAAACATGTCTGATACCAATGGTATCGCACATGTATTTAAGACAATTTTTTCGGGACTGTTAGCACCCTTTGAAACAGTTCTGGGCATTTTCCCGAATTTTGTGCATTCTTTATTAGGCGGCCTGCCTCTTCTTTTGGGACTCGTAGCAGGAATTTTATTTTTGATCCTTCTGCTCCGATATGGCAAGCCAAGCCACAGACAAAACTCAGGCTGAGATGGAAGAAACAATCCTGGCCATACGTTACCGAGAACGAATCACTAGAGTCCTCGGATTAGCCCGGCTAAGAGATCTGAGTGCAACCTGGTTTCTTTCATTCAGACCAATCTGGCAAGATTGCATCTTACCTGTGCTTCGATGTTTGCTATGCGGAGAAGAATGCGTGTTGGACGTCTGTCTTACACTACCATCAGCAGTACCAATGGATATCAATACTTTGCTTGGTTCGGTAATGGCTCGTGCATCGTGTTGTCCCCAGCGGCTACCTATTCTGATGACGGCATTCGTTGAGACTTCACCATTACGATTAGGTGGCGGTGAAGTACGAGATGAAAGCAGCACCACACAGGTACAACCTTCTGTGAGCATTGCTGATCCAGACATCGATGATGGCAATGATTCTCAGACATGCACTATTTCAGCTTTTTCGAACTTGGTCGAACTTTCACCTACTATTGTAGACCAATTTTTCGTAAGCCTGTCTGATATGATGTTCTCTCCTAACAACGAGAATGACTTTTAAAACAACGAGCATACAGCGTTCCCTGAACTCTGAATTCAGCCTTCAGTTTTTGATAAACAACACTACTGAAAACAATTGGAACTATTTTTTCCCATGAAAGTGAAATTATTTTTTCCACTTCCAAAATATTTACCTTTTTTTTTGGGCACATGATACTCTGCTTAAAGTAGAACTATTCTTAGAGAACAGAACTTCTATTTTTAGAGACACTAGAGACAATATTTTACCTCAGCCTCTAGCACATGTACAGTATTGTATAAATATGTGATGAAATGGTCTCAACCTTCTTTTCTGTATTAAGAGCCATTTCATAAATGTAATCAGCCAATATTTATATATGCAATTTTTGAATGATACCACTGCTTGAAAAACGTACAGTATAAATACTCATTTTCGTGTATATACCATATACCATTTCGAATGCAATTTATGTATTTTGGGGTGGGTTGGAAAACACACATGCATCGTTATATGTTTAGTATTGCTTAGTATTTAGTAATGATGGACATTATACGTGGAGTGGGTGTTGTGAATGTATCTAGGACCCTGATTAAATATTCCCGATTCATGCCCTTATGTGGTTATAACAAAACATATCCCTATAAAAGGCATAAGAATCATGTCCATATTTAGTCATAGCCAATGCAGTCCAAATACGGCAATGCTACTCCCATAGACTCCTAGAAAATACAACGCGTTCTTTAAACAAACCAAGCCTCCAGCAGCCCGGAAATTCCCCCTGCTTTTGTTTTGATTTGCACAAGAACTCCTGGAGTCCAGAAAGAACTGTAAGCTCTTAGTGACGTCTTATGTCCAACCTTACGTCAAACCCGGCACCTTCCAGGTATAAATATACCAACGTTGCCCTAAGCAAACACACAGTGGTTTGGAGCAGAGCGGCTATCTACTTGCCCGATACCCAGCTGATGCGAGTGCCGAAGGAAGCCGACCCTCCCATTTGACGCACTGAGAGAGACGCTGTCTTTTCTCCTGCCGAGAAATCCAGCTCCGGTGTTTCCAGTCACCCTTGCGGGTTGCTGGGAGATCGAGTCCTGTGAGAGAAATACAAGACCTCCTTCATTCTATAAACCAAGGTACGGAGCTGATTAGATCCTTAGAGAATTCTTGATTCAGATTCTTGGAAAAAACTAACTTAACCTAAACTGCAACTTACTTACTCCTTCCCACGTATTAGGCTTAGGTCAGATACACCGGGGTAGGCGTATCTTAGAAGAACCAGTTGAGTACGTTTAGTCAATGATTTTATGTATGTATATATTTTATCCGTTTTAAAGTATCATATGGCTAAGAAACCATATCAATGCTTTTACAGTATTATTTCATAATACTCCTTTTACTGTACGCACTTTACTTTACAACAAGTATTGCAATTGTGGCAATTCATTTCTCTTGCATGAGAAAGAAGACTGCTCAATAAATAACAACTTTTATTGAAAACGCCCGTCTCTCTATTTCTCTGGACTCCTGGTGAAATTATGCATGCACGATTGACTGAGTGAAATAGCTGTCTATTTTTTCACACGACTCTGGAGATATACTCCGTATTCTGGGGGGAGCAAAGTTTTCATGTTTATGCGGTTGTCAGAAACAAATCCCTTCTTGTCTAATCAGGAAAGTTAACTCCTTCCTGTTCATTAGAGAAATTTTCTAGTGACCTCTGAGCTAGCTGGCATTCATAAATAAGTCTAACATATTCAGTAGAGACCTAGATGACCTCAATCCTACGTCTAAACTATTGTTTATGTTATTCCAATGCGCAGAGCCTATTGGGAATATAGGAACTACACTACAAGCAAAAAAACTATTGATTTAATGATGACATTGTTCTGCATTCTGTCCATCAACTGTTGTTTTTACATTTGTCACCCCGAGTGGGACGGGTATGCTCAGACATGAGTCCTGTGCTCTCCATGCCACTGGAGTCAAGGTATCCTGGCTGAAAACGGCTGATAGCCAGAAACCGGTCCTAGGATGCTAGATTCCGGTCCAGGGAAGACATGGCTTGGCAGTTCCGCCAGGACTGTTCCCATGAGGCACAGGGTCAAGGCTGATTTGCATATGGCCATGTCTGAACTGGGGTGGTGTGGTGAGCAAAAAGATGATGGATTTAGGTCCAGATCTCTGTACTGGGGTGAATGTATCACATTGTTCTGCATTCTGTCCATCAACTGTTGTTTTTGCCTTCTGCAACAGTGGCACGTTCCCCAGAATTAAGACTAGGGGCGCAGCTGCTGGGGGTAAATGTAGGGTCTGTGCATCATTCGGCTGACTACTCAAACCAAGAATATTTTCTTTATGACTGCCCAGGCCCAAGTCTATCTGTATGCTGTTTTCCGCCCCTCGTCCTACGTTAGCATACCCCAGATCCTGGGTTCTATTATCAGCAGTCTCAATCGGTTTATTAGGCACTAAAAACCTAGGGGCATATTATCAAGACACAAGATAAAACTATCGCCACTTTATCGGCAGAAAACTGCGGATAAAGCGGCGATAAAGGACTTGATAATATGCCCTATGGAATTCCAATCGAAGCCCATGTTAGATGTCTTTACATCTAACATGGGCTTCGATTGGAATTGCATAGAGCATATTATCAAGCCCATTATCCCCGCTTTAAGCGGCAATAATTTTATCTCCTGTCTTGATAATATGCCCCCCAGTGTTACTACAAACCTTAGGGGTAGTTGTACCTTGTGCCATGTTTGGAATTGGGATTGAGCCCTCCTGATTTTCTCTTAGATGTAGGTCCCTGTTTGTATTTTCAGGGTAGGATTGTTTTGGCATTATACTGGAATGGTATCCGATCCTCTCCTGGGTTATTAACCCTTTTATTACCCTTAGTACTACAGCCTCCAGAGCACGACTTTTACCTGTGGCCTAATGTTCTAATGAGGATAATTTTTCCTCAATCTGGGATAGTTTTGATAAGATGGGGTTTAACATGGTACCAACAAGTGTCTCAAGTCTCTGACACATAATCTTCGTTGATTTTTTTGAAGCTGCCACCCTTAAGGATGCTCTTTGTTGGGTGCACGCTGCCCTGTCAGTTTGTATGGGTCTCGGTATCTTCTATACCCCTAACTAGAATCGGGGGTTCTCATGAAGTGATGTTTGGCCCAGCCCCTTCTCTTGATAATCTATTGCGATTAGGGGGTTCCATCCATAGGCGTTGTTCTGTTAGTTCTGTTTCATGTGCCAGAACTGTTGCTGCCCAGGTCAGGAAAGAGTCCAGAGTTCCTGTTGTGCTTTTATCCCCTCGTTTACTCATCTCTGTTCACTCCTGCAATAGGATAGATAAATACTCCCACTATCCAGTATCCACAGTCAAATAGCAAGAGGAGCAGTACAGTATAGCAGGAAACTGCTGGTATTATTTAATAGTAGTGTCTAGTGGGAAATATTTCCTAGCTCAAACGTGCACTTTACCTTGAGTGTTTTTCTGGATGATCAAGGGGGTCCCAGCCTCTTCTGGGTTCCAAGGGGCGTCGGACGGACCTGCCCTTGGCCCGGGCTTTGTCTGGGCGTGTCCCCGCCCGCGTCCCGCGGGTCAGCGTCTCGCTTTTCAGCGACCCGTGCGCTAGTGCTGCTGGGATTTGTGGTTCCTGGCGCGTTGGCGGTCTCAGTTACCGCTTTCCCCAAAATGTCCGCTCCTCAGAGGCAGTGGCCCTTCAACCCCTGCAAGTGGGGCAAAAGAAATGGTGAGTTGGTTCTCAGTGCTTCTCGCTCTACAACCGCGCCGCGGGTCAGCGTCTCGCTCTCCGGCGCGACCCGTGCGCTAGTGCTACTGGGATTTGTGGTTCCTGGCGCGTTGGTGGTCTCAGTTACCGCTTTCTCCAGAACATCCACTCTTCAGAGGCAGTGGCCCTTCAACCCCTGTGACTATTGACCCCACCCATAGATCAGCATGACTGCAGACCAGGAGATGACTGATTAGGTGTAACCCGTGAGCTGGGATGCTCACGGGTTACTACGCGCTCTACAAAAATCTTAAATAAATAAATAATAAATTTAACGCCCAAAGTTGTTATGATGTAAAGTAGACCCCAACCAGAAGCAGCCTTCCTGCTGCTCAGCCCATACTCAACTGACACTCTCCACATGCAGGCATCCTAACATTCCATTACATCACTATGCACACCAACATTCCACAGCACATTCATACTGGCTGAGCAGCAGGTATAACACATCTCCCTTCTTTACACAGATGACATAGGAGCCATTAAAAATAGTGCATGCACAGGATGGCAATAAAACTATTTCACGCAACACAATGACATCAGAACAAATGCAAAACAATAATCATTATAGCAAAGTGCTGATGCAAAAGCATGCAGATAAGAGATAGAACCATTTCATGCATGAGTGTAACAAATGATAAAATAAAGATATTAAAAATTGATATACACACATCATCTCCCATTTTAAACAAACCAAGGAAACGCACACAATACCACACCACAAAACACAAACTAAACCTAGAAACCAAAAAGAAGCTGACTGGCCATGCAAACAAGAGCAAAGAAAATCTTAGAAAATGTGAGAAATTATTCCACACCAAATAAATGGCATGAACGCTTGCCAATAACCTTACCCGTAGTAAGGGTCATACATGTGGAACACAACTCCACACGACACACATGGCATAGAAATTGCCCTACACTCAATCCCATAGTGAGGGTAGTACATGTGGAAAGACCCTCCACAAGAAACACGTAAATGTGTACAACTCTACACCAATCAAGCAGTAAGAGAAAACAGTAAAAAATACTCACTCTTCAAAATGTGGTTTCATTTCAGTCCTTCACCCAAACCAGAAGTTGGGGTGGTATGTGTGGAAAGATGCTGCACACGGAACATGTAAAAGCTCACAACGCTACTCCCAATCAAATATTAAGAGCAAACAGTACACACTAGCAAAAACACAAACTCTTCGCAAATCTGGCTTTAACTCAGCCCTCCACCCAAACCCAAACTAAGGGCGGTGTGGAAAGGCGCTCAACACGGAACATTAAAAAAAACTCTTCAAGAAAACATAAGGGGGCTAGCACAACCCATCACCTTAAACACAGTGAGAGAAAAACAGGACCTTACTGACACCATTTGAATTAAACCCGCCCATCACACTCACCCCGTAGGTAGGGTGGAATAAAATTTCACGCACACAACTGAACAGTTCATACACCTGACAAGATTATAAAAATCCCTATCGACACAACACACCCCACAAAAATAACTCTGAAATGTATCACCATCCAAAAGTATCACCAAGAAAGATCACAGTAAACACAAAGCACACATCTCTGCCAGCTAGAACCCACATGTTATACCCCCAACAAGGTACACATCGCCTTTCAGAACAACACAGCCCACACAACAACAAATTATTCCATACTGAAAGCTGCTGAAAAAAGTGCAAAGCATCAAGTACTCCTGGTCCCACACATGTCAGACACTGAATGTAAAGATCAGAATCTGAAGTAAAGAAAGTCATTGCCACTATGTACACACTTCAGCATAACATGCAGTAAGACATGTTACAAGTTCTCTTTTGTTGCTAGGCTGGATACTAGAGTCCCTTTGTACAACAAGCCTAGAAACCAGTCCCATCTCTATATTTTTACAATGCACATCGGTGCTAAATGTTGTAAGCATGTGGCGTAGAGCCAATGCGTAACATGGGAGCTGAAATAAAGAACACAATCTCATAAAAAGGGAATAATCAAGACTAAAACACTGACTTAACAATGACATTCAGGCGGATCAGACAACGGGGCTGACCATGGAGTTCAGAAGCGCTCCTCCAATGAACTCCAGAAAGCGTAGAGCGATAGATAGATGGAGGTCAAAAGACGATGGCCGCACTTATTAGACACTACTTTGGATGGCTCAAAACGACGTGTTGCAACACAAAATGCAGACGGGAGGCAGTAAACATACAAAACAGTACCTTTGCCAAAAATTACCACCTCTGGAAATGAAGAGTCAGGTGCGCAACACCCATTGGACTCACCGGGCTTCAGCCCCCCCCCCCTGTCGTGTGTGGCAGCCCGGGATGAGACAGATCCTGGGCACACACAGAGCCGCACCCGAACGTTTCACAGGTCTTTAAAAGACCATTTGAATGTTAATTAGGCATTGCAGTTGTTTCACCCCTTCTAAGAGCCCCTGCATCTCCGCTCTGCCTACTGATTAAAGGTTCAGCCCCCCCTGAAATTTTTTCTTAGCCCCCCCCCCCCGAAATTTGGCTCTAGTTGCGCCTCTGTGAAGAGTGTTAACTCGAAAGTGACCTCCGATGAAAACTGCAAAAGAGGTCCGATGCTTGAAAGATGGCGGCACGTATGAGTTACGTGCGCCAAGTGGCTCTAGGCATGAGTGTGCACCAAACATTGCCGCCCACCTGTACTGACGCGGAGAGACTGAGGAACATCAAGAATGAAGATTCCTGGATCGTGGCAAGATGACGCTGAAGGAAAACTGCAAGATCGCCCAGCTGAAGATATGTGGCTGCCCGCCTCGTAGGGCGGCCACCCTTAGTGCCAGGTAGGCGCCTCCCCATTCGCTCTTGCTGGACTCCAGGAGGAGTCCCCTTACTGGGCGCGCTAGACACGTCATGTCCGGCGCGCCTGGGGGATGGGGAGGGGTATTTAGGCCTCCCCTGCCATTGTTGGGCCTCTTTGCTGCAGGACACGCCGTCCTGCAAGGTCGTATTGCTCGTCGTTTGGTCATCGCTGTCCCCAGGCCCGAGAGTGCCTTCAGCTCAACGGTGAGTGGTCTGCTAATCCCCCCGCCCCTCCCTGGGCAGTACTAGGTTGTACAGGGGCCATGGCACGTCTGCCATGGGGGGGGGGGCGAGAGCTCAAGGTTGAACTCTCGCCCCATTTTGGATGCTTTGTGCCTTAGGGGGCAGTGCTGGACCATGCAGATCGAGTTTTGGGGGGCAAGGGACACCGGTCCTGTAGTGGCCTCGAGCCAGACGCAGCTTCATTCTGGGATGTGGGCAAGGCAGCAGCGCCACCCCGGCATCTGCGCCGAGGGCGGGTCTTTTTGCCGGGGTTTGGGCCAAAGTTGGCGGGGAGTCGCGGTTGCCTAAATCCCCCTCCCCACCCTAAATACACAACTGCCTGCAGTCGTGGAGCGGGTTGATTTCGGGGCAAGCGCAGGTGGGTATCATTGTGGGTACCATCACCGATGTGCGCCCCTCCCCCCCCACCACGCACAGATATGTCGTGCCTTATGACCATGGTGAGTCTGGCGGGGTGGAGAGCATAGTCCGGGCCGATGCCGCAGGCCTCATAGTGTACATTTTGTCCCTGTAGTGGGCAGGTGGCGTGGCGTGGAGAAGGCCTCCTTTGCCCCTGCTGTTAAGGGGGAGCTGCCGTGGCCACGGAGGGTCACAGCCTTGTCCCCCCATTATTTAAAACGGCGGGGCGCTCGAGCTCCCGATGCTGTCCCCCTCACAACGCGGAGTCACGTAGAGAGGGGGGGCTTGCCTTGCCTTTCTAGAACCCCCACCTTGGTCAGCAGTGGCATGCCTCCCCCCCCCCCATCAACCAAGGGGTGGGGTGTGCGGGGAAAGAGGTACAGGGAATATGACCTGGCAGTCCATGTAAGGGCAGTAGACGGGTGTCCGCTGTGTGGAGCGGCCGCATTAGCAAGTTTTGTTTCTTCGAAGTGGCCAAACAGGCGACCTCTCCGGCAAAGTCGTGGTTGCAGGGTGAAGGGGTTCAATCCTGTTACACCGCAGCACACAAACTCACACTGTGCATTTAACTGCCTTAAGTGGGAGTTAATGAGGTATCGGCAGAACATATGGTCCGTCTGCTTACATTGCCGACGCTGGTGCTGGAGACCCGGGTTCGAGCCTCGAGGTCGGGTTCACAGCCTGCGATTATGGGTAAATCTCTTAATCTCCCTGCTTTGGAATGTTAACCGCATCGCTGCGGCAGCTTTTCCCTCTGTGTGCGTTAATTTACGAATTACCGAGTTACATGACGAGCTCAGCTCGTCATCCAAGTACAGCAGGTAATGCTGATGACGAGCTGAGCTCGTCATCAGCATGGAAGGGGTTAAATGTAAATACAGTGCTGATTTAAAGTGCTCCAATTTCCGTTTGTTGGGCTGGGGGACCGTCCAGGAGACTTATATATGGCGGCAAGGGGGGCGTCACAGAGCCCCCACCCTCCCCGGTCTGGTGCACGAGTGGATTGCTCGACAGGGCTGTCACCAGGTGAGGCACGAAGCAGCAATGGTGCTAGCTCTTTTTGGATGCCATATTTGTGTAATCTGCGCGCAGCCCCCCTCCCCCCCCGCGCGGTCACCTTCTGTAGTGTAGTTCCTATTATCCCAATAGGCTCTGCGCATTGGAATAATAGGAACTACACTACATGGCGCCCAACGCGTTTGGAAGGGCGATAAAACTAACGTAAGACATTTAGAGTAACTCAGTCGTGCTTTCTCACTCAGACCCCTTTCTCCCATAATACTCCAAAGACGTCTGGAGTGGGTAAAAGGTAATATCCGCCAAACCTCGCAGGAGGAAACTCCTATGTATGGTACTTGGTTTAGTCAACGTTGAAGGATAAACCGTTCCAAAATATTGTGCATCTAATCTTTGTTTCCATAAGAAACCTGACCTGCAAACAAACAAAATAAGCTTCCTGTCGTTAAAATGGTAGACAGTGATGATGAAAGAGAGGCAGTTAGATTAGCAGCTGAAATAGCGGAGGCTGATACTGCACTACAAGAAGCTGACCAGGATATAATACTCATCCCGGTCATCAAAAGGAAATCTATAACCTTAAAACTTATAGAAAATGGACTGACACCTAGAGGTGGCACAGTCATATTCGTAATTGAGGCACACGACTATCGGCAGACAGAGGTATACTATTCATGGATAAATTTTCCAGCAGCAAATGCTGTAACAAAGTACTTCCACTATTACAAAATAGAGGAACCTCCTGAAATGTACACTCCTTTCGAGGAGGTGGAAGTACCACTTAAATTTCAAGAGCATTTGCTCTTATTTAATGGCGCCCTAAAACACAATAATCACATCACCAGGCTCGGTCCATTAGGTAGACCAGGAGCAACGTGGCCGGTCCTAGCCGGATACACACCACATCCAGACATCAATGGGATGTCTGCAGCAGATCTGTTAGTACAACTAAAACAATTAATAAAAATACATAGACAATTAGTCCAATATGTGATGCGGACTTCAACAATTCAGCCAGCAATTAAAATTCCACAGCTGACCCCTCACCAGGGGAACACAAATAAAATTACACCACAGAACATACAATCCTGCCTAGGTAAAGTACCAGCTAAACGGGAACAAATACCATTCTGGTTAGCACAAAAAATCACCCAAATAGAGGCTGTGTTTCCAGACACCACCCCGTTAGAAAAACACAGGATTCTGACTATCTGTCTTCCAATGGGAATCGCACCACACATTGAGGACTGTGACACTTGGGGTACAGTCTTTGCTTCCATTTACACAAAAACGCACGGTGTTCCATCCATTTCGGTAATACCAGATGTGCTAAAACAAATTCAAGATGAATATGGTCCAGAACCCGCTTTAACTCTTGGTATGAAATTACTAAAAGACTTCAAGCAGGTCTCGGCTATATTATTAGCCAACATAAAGGGAGAAGCAGCAAACGTGGCGATCCGCCAGAGGTTAAAGGAGACAGATATAGCAGACCAACCAGCTGAAATTGCCAGAATCATAGAAAAATCCTATGAGGAACTAGGCAGAGATAGTTTAGGTGGAATACCAGTAAAACCACAACTGATTGAAAGTCCTGAAAAAATATTTTTTAATAATAATTCAACATCACAGAAAAAGAGCTGGGATGGAAACAAACAAACCAATCCTAAAGAAAAGAAATTCCAGTCCAGAGGAAGGTCTCCTAGGCGAAGAGAAAAATCTCCGAACCAAAGACACAGGTCACCCCAAAGTGACCCCTCTGGGAAAAGATATAACCTTAGAAATAGGGATAATATAAAAAAGCCTGATAGATATCAAGACATTGATACACGTCCCTCTCAATCTTTTCAGACTTCCTCGCAGAAATCGGAAAGAAGTGGACGATCAGAACAAAGAGAAGAGCACGCCAAGTCCAAAGACAAGGAACCTGCTCAGCTAAAAAAGAAATTACAATTTCCAAAAAAGAAAGTAGCCAGTATTAAAGTAGTTAACAATGCCGAGAATACTGAGGACACAACTGAAAAACGGAGAATGGGCTCAGACAATGCTAGACAGCGCAGCAGAAGTGAGCATAGCTCGCAAAGTCCTTATGAATCATCTGGAGACAGTGGACACGAATGAATATCTTCAAGTGGAAACTGCAGACACCAGAGTTAGCAAACCTCACAAAATATATGAAATAACATTACGTATAGAGGGGGATAAGACTAGAAAAATAAGGGGACTATTTTGGGATAATCTCTCCAAGGGCTATGACATCCTTCTAGCTGAAAAAGACTGGCCATCAGAGTTTGTCAGGGAGTGCCCTCATGGCGAAGAAATAATTATGCCTGCCTTCTCAAATCATATCCCAATTCATAAAAAATACACACTTGCTAGAAAGTGGGCAGTAGCTCTAGCTCCTGCTTTATATAAAAATCACTTAGGATGGGATGAGGACTCTCCTCCTCACAAAATCCAGTTAAAATCACAACCTACTGCACAAAGACAGTACCCAATTAAGCAAGAAGCTAAAAAACAGGTAAAAGAAATTCTAGATCAATTAGAATACCAGGGGGTGATTGAAACTTGCACCTCACAAATGAACAACCCTTTGTTTCCGGTCTCCAAACCAGAAAATTCATATCGTCTAGTTTTGGATTACCGACACCTAAACTCATGTTGCAAAACGTTTGCAGTGCAAAACTCGCATAGTGCTGCACTAATGAATAACATAGTGCGCAAAAAATACAAAACAACATTAGACATCTCTAATGGATTCTTTTGTCAAAACATAGCACCAGAGAGCAGATATTTGTCTGCATTCTCAATAAATGGCACTCAAAAACAATTCTGTCGGTTAGCCCAGGGGTACAAGAACAGCCCGGGAGTATTCTCAGCGAGAGTAACAGAATTACTACAAACATATGACGACGAAGCATTATCGTATGTCGACGACATATACTTAACAGATGATGACTTGGAGAATCACTTGAAGAGAGTGAACACCATAATACTTGGGTTCGCAGCAGAGGGTTACAAATTCAACTTTAAAAAATCCAGAATTGCCCATCTGACAGTCCTGTTCTTAGGATATGAATTATCAAGTGAAGGCAAAAGCCTGGCTGACAATTTTCTAGAGAAATGTGCCGTACTCCAAGCACCTAGAACACTAAAAAACCTACAGTCAATTCTAGGCTTCCTAAATTTCGGAAGAACATACATTGCAAATTACGCAGAAAGGGTCAAACCCCTTTATGATCTAATAAAACCAGATTTTAAAAGAACCAATTGGACTCAAATACACACAGAAATTTTGAGATCCTTACAAACAGACATGTTAATTAAAACAAAATTAGAAACACATGATAACACACGCAATCTTGTGATTCGAGTCATCCCAGGAAGATGCGGATTCACATACCTGACCTCTAATGAGGGAGAAAAGGTACCAATTGCATTCAAATCACACTTGTACACAGAAGCTGAAAAGAAATTCAGCATTAAAGAAAAAATTGTTCATGCAGTTCAAACCGCAATAGCTAGAGAAAAAGATCAAGCTGACGGTAGACGTATCACAGTCAGAACAGCAGAATCAGCCTTTGAGGCATTAACAACACCATGTAATTTACCAACAACAACATTGAATCCGGAATGGATACAATGGGTGAATTCCATTACAACGGACAAAGTATACTACTACTTTGATCCAGAACTAGAGGAACTGAAAAATCTAGACTATGAAAGAACATTCCCTCTGCCAATCGACATTCTGCCCTTACGACAATACGCTTCTGTAATCTATACAGACGGACATGCTCAACCCTCCGTTTGGGGAGAACAAGCATACAACCCCACATGTGAGATTACAAAAGAAGTGTGGCGCGGAGGTAAACTAAGACCTCTATTAACAAAAACACACTCAGTAGAAACTAATTCAGAACAACAGACTGAAATAATAGCATTGAAAATGGCGCTAGATAATGCGGATCGCGAATTCCCGACACTTATAGTGTCCGATTCATATTACTGCGTCAAATCATATAACAACGATTTGCAGACATGGACTCAAAACGGTTACAAAGATGACACAGGTGCAACAATAAAGCAGAAACTGCTTTGGGAGCAAATAGCTCTTTTACAAAAAGAACTACCAAAGACTCACGTGACACACTCACTGAGTCATCAGCGTGATGGCGTTCACGTTGCAGGGAATTCATTGGCTGAGACAGCCACAGCGGTAGCAACTAAATCGGCTTCCGTAGTTCGAAAAAAGCGTACAGTGAAGTATATTGATGGTGAAACAGTGCTGGCGGTGAAAACGTCATCAAAAGGCGACTGCTCAGCGCTACCGATCAACTATCCACTCAATTATACATACATAATCGATGCAAACTCCGTCCCTTTTGCTCGAATCCCTGGAGTGGGGGATAGAGTGATTCCAAACATGGACAGGAGAAACTTGTTAATCTCAGACGCACATATGGGCGAGGGTCTCAGACACCTCAAACTAAAAGATTCTCTGGAAGAATTACAATCAAGGTACTGGTGGCCAGGCATGAGCCTGCATCACACCATGTTTGTAAAAAACTGCCCAAACTGCAACAGGAATCGCAGTGGTGAGAGAAACGGTGTAATACCGTGTCGTTTCACTCCAGAAAAAATCAACAGTAAGAAGAAAGGCTTGCGATTAACATATACAGGCTAGTTTCCACTTATAATGTAGATCACCAGCACTCGGCTGACGTCTGGACTGTTATACAAAGATTTGCGAGTCTAAATGGCATATACGCTAAGAGCATGCTACGTTTGACCATTGTTTTCACTCTAGCCCTCCAGCCTGAGGGGAAACATGGCCAAATGAGCATAGCACAGCGGGAATCTTCTCACTTCCTTCCTGAGGGATACGGGATGGTGTAAAGAAAAAACCAAGGCATAAAGCTATCTATAACAGAAAGGATATTAGGTTCGGGAGCTGGGTGGGTCAAACATCTAATAAGTGTCCAACGTAGTCTAAATAACTTGCCAAGAAATTCTCTGAAGGGATTCAGTCCGTACGAATTATTATTTGGAACTAGGATGTTAATCTCTGACCTTGACAGTCAAACTTCAGTGGTGAAGGAAAAAAGCTTTGATATCAAAGATCGTTTGGCTATTTTACAGGACTTGAATGAAACAAGAAAAGACCTGAGCAACATAAAGTTGAAACAGCAGCCAACAACCACTGAAGAACCACCACCTGTCCCAGCAAGACCTGTCTGGATTCCAAAAGTCGGGGATCTAGTCAGTGAAAAGATCGCGGTAAAGAAGGAATTTGGGCCTTCTTACAGAAAAGCAGTTCCTGTCTTGTCTGTCAACGGGACAAGATCAGTTGTACTACCGCCGCTTGCTGGTAAAAAGGAGAACCGAGTTGTATCCATCGACCTGGTAAAACCACAATCATGTGGCCGATGACAAATAGTAGGCCAAGTGGACTCCCCATAAGTAGCAGAACACCAAGGTTTGCTACCAGTACAGAGGTCCTAACAAAGAGGCTAATCACATTCGAAACGCCTACAGAAGAACAACAAGGACTATGCAACAATGCAATGGAACTTAGACCTCTGAAAACCCAAATAAAAACATTTAGCAGAGACACACCAATCTATAATGAAGTACCAAATGATAATGCAAGGAACATTTATCCTGAAGCAATTGGAACAATTGACAGAACTGCATCCGGCTACTTCATAAACTTCGATGATTCCTCTGAAGGCTTCACTGAATCAAAGACACAGCCATCATCAAAAACCTTTAAAGATAAAGCTAAAGAACTTTTGAAACAACTGAAAGAAACATATCTGATTTCTCCATGGATTGAATTTTGGGTGGGTTTTGGTGCATTTATCCTCATACTTTGGCTCATCATGATACTAACATTGGGACGCTTCATTGAGGGAAAATATGCTAAAATGGACACAGCAAGTCAGAAAATCAACTTGATCCTCAAACCACACACATCTTCACACGTCGAAAAAAGAGAACTTTCTTCAGTCAACTTCACAGCCAATCCTATACCGGGTGGGGTAGCATGGGACAACACAGACTACGAAATCTATGGTCCGGTTGAAATCCTGAAATATCCACACCAAATTAAGATCTCATTGAGTGACTTTGTAAAACCAAGCTCATTTGCTGATGATTGGGACTTCGAAAGTATAAATAACATGATGTCTGACTTAGTAATGTCTGCTAAATTTACCAAACATGATTATTTGCAGGGTTCTACAAATTATGATAGTATGTATTGCTACAACCACTGTGGTAACCATTTTTTACATAGATCTGCACAACCTAGAAATGTTTTAAATTATAATCAATGGGAACATTGTGCAACCCCTCCAAGAGGAAGCTCAAGAACCGTTTACGACAAATATTCATACTTTTCAGGTTTTAACATAAGTAATGCTGAAACATTTTATTTCAAATTGTCAAATAAGACAGGGACGAAGACCATGATAACAAACACGAAATTGATATATTCAGACTCATTCTTTGAACAAATGAATACTTTTGGTTTTGATTATTGGGACAAAAATGTTGAATTATTTTATTTTATTTATTTTATTTTTTCCATTTGTATGGCGCACAGCTACCCAAAAAGGGTTTCCCGGCGCCGACAACAAAGTTTGCTGATCACAAAAAATTTCGCTTGAGGGTTACAGAGAGTTATTTGTTAAAGAGCCAGGTCTTGATGCTCTTTCTGAAACTGGCATAGTTTACCTCAGTCCTAATGTTAACTGGGAGGGAGTTCCAAAGAGTGGGTCCCAGGACAGAGAAAGATCTACCACCAATTCTTGCCAGTTTATATCTGGGAATCACAAAGAATGCTCCAGAATGAGAGCGCATCCTCCTCCTAGGGATGTAAGGGGTGACCAGTGTTTGCAGGTATTTGGGGGCTGTTGAATTTTTAATTCTGAACATGTAGGTGAGGGCTTTGAACTTGATGCGTTGATCAATCCTGAGCCAGTGTAAGTCCCTCAAATGTTTCGATACACTGGTGAATTTGGGGATGTTACAGAGCAATCTTGCTGCTGAATTCTGGGCGAGCTGCAGCCTTTTGGTCACTGCTTGATTTGTTCCTAAGTACAGAATATTCCCGTAGTCAAGACGTGATGTTATCAATGCATTAACTACGGTCTTTTGAGTTGCAGGGGGCAACATCCAGAGGATCTTTCTCAGCCATTTCATTATGGTGAAACAAAGACTGACCACTTTGTTTGCCTGAGGCCTCATGGATAGAGTGTCGTCGAGGCAGATACCCAGATTTCTTGCATGGTCAACAGGCGTTGGAATGGTCCCTAGTTCAGATGGCCAATGAGAGGGGTTCCACAGATGTTTGTCTTTACCTAAGAGTATGACCTCCGTTTTATCGCCATTTAGTTTCAGTTGGTTGATAGACATCCAACTGAAAATGTTCAAAAGTCCCTGTCTAAGGAGAGAGGGATCTGGGGATTTTGGTTTTGTCAGGGAAAAGATGATTTGGGAATCATCAGCATATGTCATTAGGGTGAGACCAGAACTTTCTGCTAGATCAGCCAGAGGTCGAAGATAAATGTTGAAGAACAGGGGACTCAGGATAGAACCCTGTGGGACACCGTGTGGTGCACTGAAGGTGTCCGAGCAAGCAATGGACGAGGTAATTTGGAAGGTCCTATGTAACAGAAAAGATCTGGTCCAGTCAAGAGCTGCACCTCTAATGCCGTTGTTGTCTAAAGTGGTCAGTAATTTGGAATGCGAGATGGTATCAAACGCCGCACTCAAATCTAACAATATGAGTGCGACAGTTTGGCCCTCATCCAAGTGCTTCCTAATGGCTTCCGTGACGCCTAGTAAGGCGGTTTCGGTAGAGAAGCCTGCACGAAATCCTGATTGGGATGGATGAAGGAGGGCATTTTGCTCGGTGAAAAGAGTGAGAGCAGAGTGAATGTGTCTCTCCAGAAGTTTGGAGCAGGCAGGTAAAAGTGATATAGGCCGATAATTAGCCAACACTTCAGGGTTGGCAGAGGGTTTCTTCAGTAACGGACTGACCATCGCGTGTTTCCACAGAGAAGGTACCGTGGAGAGGGTAAGTGAAGCGTTAAGGGTGTTGGCGACAATGGTCAGGGCTGGATCGTCAAGAGTTTTTAAAGCACTGACGGGGAGGGGGTCTCGAGGAGAGCCAGATTTGATGGACTTCAAGGAAGATTTAAGTGAATCCAGGGTGATTTCAGGCCAATGGGTGAGGATTTTAGAAGTAGGGAGGTGAAATAGTGGAGTAGCTGGAAGGTTGTTAGGGAGAGGTTGGGAGTTTATGGCCTGGATGATATTCTCAATTTTATCAGTAAAGAAAGATGCTAGGTTTTGACATTGTGTGGTGCTCAGAGGGGGAGCATTTGCAACAGTATTAACACCTGCAAGTTCCTTAACTGTGTTAAAAAGAGTTTTTGCTTTGTTTGAAGCGAGATTAATATTATTTGCAACATAGAGGGCGCGCGCTTTGGTACAAGCGGAGTGATACTTATTTCTGGCGTTTTGGTAATCCCTCTTTTTTTCAATGGAATAGTCCTTTCTCCATTTTCTCTCAAGATGTTTACAGTGTGATTTTTCGGATTTCAGGCATTCAGTAAACCATGGGGCTGGGGGTCGGTGTATATATATTTTTTTAGTTTGAGAGAGGGGGAGACAGCTGTCAACAGCTTTTTCCAGCCAGGTGTGCATTGCGTTGGCAATGCCTTCCATATCTGAGGCCTGAGCTGGTGGGCTATTTGCTAGAGATTCACTAAGTTTACTGGAATCGAGCTGTTTCCAGTTTCTCATGGACGAGACCGGCCATACAGCCTTATTTGGAGTAAGTGTTGGTAGTTTTAGGCGAAGAGTAGGAGTTTAGGGTACAAAAGTGTTTGGGGTACAAAAGAATGGCAAGTACAGGGTATAGAATCTTTGTTTAGAGCCTGCATGATCCCAGAACAAATTATATTTTTAAATGACACTGTTCAACAAACTACCTGTCTTGGCCTAGCCAAAATCAAAGACTTAAATAAACCGTCTATTCCAAAACCAACAATGAACAGCAATAGCTCTACAGATGAAGAGATAGACGTAAATTATGTATTAAACCAAAACAGAACACATCCAGATTGGAAACAGTGGTTGATCTGGCCCACAGATACTAATAACTGTCAAGACAGATTCCTGAACAAAACACAGGGGTTTAAAATGACCAGGCCAGACCCTAGATATCCCCAAAGACATCACCCAGGGATAATAACCACCTACAGTGTGGGCAAATTATGCCTTCAATGGCTGCAAACTTCCACACTGGCAGAAATTAAGCAACACCTAACTTTACTTACTGATGGTGCTGACTTGCGTGATTTCACTATGGGACCGCGCAAACAGCGTCAAAAGCGTTTCATAGCAGCCTCTGTATATGCAGCATACAATGAGGCCTGGAAGGTTACTCAAATTGAGACAGCAGAGAGAATACGGGAAATTGACCGTATTAATTTGGAAAAATCACTTTCTGTAGTGGACAATGGGTTAATGACTCTGTCCTCCAGAATTTTTTCTTTGGACAGCATTGTGTCTTCAGCAATCGACATATTATCGCAAGACTTACTGTTATTACAACACGGTCAGTCTCAATTGCGTTCTATTGTACAGCTTGGCTGGACGTTACAAAATCTGCGTTCAGGCTATGTGCCTTGGCGTTTAATCAACACAACGTCACTATTCCATATCTTTAACCTTACTGATAGACAAATCAGTATGGCCCAGAAGGGTGCTGATTATACAATCCTGAGCATTGAAAAACTCGAAAGATTACCAGTGACAATGTCAGAACGACCTGTCAGTGAATGGATAATACATGGGATAATTAATATTCCAATATCAACCTTCAGGTTTCAATACTGCCAAAAATATATACAGGCTGGCATGTATGAAAAATTAGGAAAAGGGTACATTAAAACAACATGGAACTTGCCCTATTCACATGCATGTGTCAGTAATAAAGGACAGAAAGTGTTTCTTAGTGGCAATAATTGTGCGATGTCACTAAGCGGTACACTTCTGTGTAACGGAATTAGTTTGCATGGAGCCTGTGAAGGGAACTCAAATAACCTTTCATGTCACCAGCTAGGCACACCTGCTACAGAGATAGAACCATTCTTTCAAAGACTCTATAATGGGAGTTACATTCTAATTGTAGACCGCAGATGTTGTAGTCTTATGCCCGGGACTCCTTATCTCGTAACTACGACTGCGAAGGTCAAGTGCTGTGGACACTCATTGTTCCCCAGCTCCTTTCCAGACAGGGAGGCAAGGGCATGGCCCAACTTGAAAATTACTTCTATTCGAATAGATACTTTAAGCAGAATGAAAACAGTGCTTCTTCAGACGCCGACAAGGCTCACGTCATCAAAAGAAACGTATGATCTCCTAGTCGCAAGGACGACTGCAGAGATACATTCATTGTTATCAACTAATTCCCCCATACATTTCGCAGAAATCCTGAATGAAATCTTAAATATTTCTGATACCACTGGAGTCTCAAAGGTATTTAAGACAGTATTTTTGATGGCATTAACACCATTCAAAGCCATACTGGGTATTTTTCCAGATTTCGTCCATTCGATTTTTGGCGGACTTCCCCTCATTTTAGGACTGATTGCAGGAATCCTATTCCTAGTCCTTATATTTCGTTATGGCAAACCATGTCACAGACAGAACACCTGCGACAAGGGAAGAAACAATCCTAGCCATTGGATACCGGGACCGGATATCAAAAATCCTGGGACTATCCCGGCTTAGAGACCTGAACATGACTTGGTTTCTATCATTTCGACCAATGTGGCAACGATGTGTTTTACCTGTATTAAGGTGCCTGCTATGCGGAGAAGAATGCGTGTTAGACACCTGTCTGACGCTACAATCGGATGCGCCAATGGATGCAGAAACATTGTTGAGTCCAACAAAGGCTCATGCTTTGTGCTGCCCTCAACGGCTACCAATCCTGATGACGGCATTCGTGGAAGCTTCACCACTACGATTAAGGGGTAGTGAAGTTCAAGATGAAAGCAGCATCGATCAGGTACGACCTTCTGTCAGCAATCCAAATCAGAATGTCAATGGAGACAATAATGCGCACAAATGCATGGTTACACCTATTTCCGAGTTAGTGGAACTCTCCCAGGAAGCTGTTGACAACTTTTTCGAGAGTCTAAATGATATGATGTTCTCACCAGAGCAGAAATAGAGACTTTTGAGCAAGCTCGTACACGGCGTTCCCTGAATTTGGCCTTCAACTAGAAAAGCAAAATACCATGAACAATTTTCCCTCCAGTTCACGGACAGCAATTTTTTCAGCAGCCCCAAAATATTTTTGCATATTTTTCGGGACACTATCTTCTGCTTAGAGTAAGAACTATTCTTAGAGAACTAAAATTTCTAATTTTAGATAGTTTATAGACATTAGCTGCCCGCTGGTATGTTCATAATTATTTTATTCTGTGATGGAATGGTCTCGAACTTTTTTCTGTATTAAGAGCCATTTCATGTGTAAATTTTCATATACAAAATAGCAATAATGTATACAAATGCGTGATTACTTTAGCATTATTCTACAGCTTGAGTGCATACTATACATATGACTGCATTTTTTCCAGATATTTGATAATTTCAAAATGCATTTATGTATTTTGGGGTGGTAAGGTATACACAATACTCTATAGTATGTTTTACTATGCATAGATTAGTAAATATGTCCATAGTTAGCGTGGAGTGGGTGTGATGTATTCCTATAGGTTCTGTATCGATCCCCCTATTCCTGACCCTATTCTGGTTAACAAACTAACAAGTTAACTAGCAGCCATCCCATGAGGCAGAAAACCCCCATGATGCAGGAACCGTTATCTGATAAAGCCACACTACGGCACAGGAACGTGTTATCTGATTAGGTCATAACGCTTGCCATCTAATTAGACAAGCGATATTCCTCCAGCCCCTGATAAGGCATACGGAGTTCTCAAAACAAATCAAACCTATGACAACCTGGGAAAAACCCTGCGGCCATTGTTTTGATTTCACCGAGAACTTCAGCAAAAGAATGTGCTAACGACCTGGTCGTATGACATCCTTATTGACGTATCTATGTCCATCCTTACGTCAATCTCGGCACCTTAAAGGTATAAATATTACCGATATTGCCCTATGCAAACACACGCGGTGGTGACGAGGACGGAGCAGCCAGACTTGCCGAAGCCCAGAGCAGAGCAGACCCCGCTGGCGCAGCCCCGCCTTCTTGACGCGCTGAGAACGAGCAGCTGCCTATTTCTCCTGCCGAGAAATCCAGCTCCGGCGCTTCCGGGTAGCCCTCGCAGGCAGCCTGGAATATCGAGACCAGAGATGAGAGATACCATCCCTCATCCATCCTAGATTCCAGGTACAGAACTGAATAACCCCTTGCAGAGAATTCTTTAGTCAGTCACTTGGCAAAACAAACTTAACTTAAACTGCTACTTTCGATTCCCGCCCACGTATTAGGCTTAGGTCAGGTACACGGGGTAGGCGTAGTTAGAAACACCAGTTGAGTACGATTAGTCAAATGTATACGTGTATGTAATATATTTTATTCATTTTAAACCTTCATATGGCTTAGAAACCATATCAATGTTTTTACAGTATTATTTTATACTTCTGCTTTTAATGTATGCACTTTACTTAACTATAAGTATTGCAATAATATCGATCCATTTCTCTTGTATGAGAAAAGAGACTGATCAATAAATAACATCTTTTATTGAACACGCCCGTCTCTTCCTTTTCTCTACACTCTGATGAGACTAAGAATGCACGTACTGACTGAGTAAAATAAATTGCCTTTTGTTCACACGACTCTCGAGATACACTCTTGATTAGGGGAGAGCAAAGTTGTCATGTTCTATGGTTGTCAGAAACTAAATCCCTTCTTGTCTATCCAGAGAGGTTCAACTCCTCCTTGCCTATTCGAGAAAGTTTCTAGTGAACTCTGAGCTAGCTGGCAAACCCAAAACTTTAAGTCTAATATCGACAGTAGTAGACCTAGTTAACGTCTGGTCTAGGCCTATACTATTGAAGGTATTATTCCAATGCGCAGAGCCTATTGGGATAATAGGAACTACACTACACTTCGAGAGGGGGCCGGGCCAACCATTCCGGTGCAGGATTAGGGTGTTGGTGGGCCGGGCAGAGCCCATCAGAGAACGCAGCTAGGCAACAGCTTTATGCTCGCTTCGGCAGGGGGCAGTCGCCAGGGGTGAGCCTCAAAGATAGGGGGCATAGGCATAAGGGGGGGCCGGAGTACAGCCTCGTCCTTGATGAACCCCCCCCCCCCAGGCCAACCACTAGTGCCCTGTCGCGAACGCTCTTCCGGACAGCAATCATCCTTACATGTCGAGGGGAGCTCAATTTAGAAGTTATAAACTCAGAATGCGCATCCCCCAAAACTAGCTGATGAATGCGCATCCCCCGAAACGAGCTGATAAACGCCTCACGAATTTGATGTATGCGGATGACGTCATACAATTGAGCCATACCAAAGTGGGACTACAACGTCTAATCAGGCGGACTCAAACATACTCAAAAGAGAACGGGATGGTCATAAACGAGACTAAAACAAAGATTATGGTAGTGGCCAAAAACAACAAGAGAAGATATAAAAGTAAATGGATTATGGATACAAAGGAGCTGGAGCAAGTAGAGGTATATAAATACCTGGGTTTGCTATTTGATGCGAATGGTAGCTATCAACTGCAAAAAACTGAGATTCAAAGGAAAGCAAACTCACTAACTGCAGCATTTAGAATTGTGCAAAAGTCACTTCCCAGCCTAACCTATGGTCCCCTGCTGAATGTAATTGCCGCACAACTCCTACCGACCATAACTTATGGCAGTGAAGCGATAATGGGCAAGGATAGTGAATCTCTGAACAAGATCATAACCAGAGCCTACCGAGCAATATTCCATTTACCAGCAAATGCGTCCCCCGCCCAAGTAAGGCTAGAGTTCGGACTGACCAACCAGCAATATGCAAGGCAAGGCCACTTTATAAAAGTATGGAATCAAATAAAAAATGACCATCAAAATGAAATATCGCAACTCTTATGGAGAGAAATAAATAAGGACACACATTCTACTGCGTGGATCTACCTTAGGGAAGCAATAAAGAATTTTGCAATCACGCCAATATGGGAAAACAATATAAATAAGTCATCGTTCAAGAAAATAATTAATAAAACTACAAATCATCTATCCATCTTAAACGATAAAGCTATCCTCCCCAAAAGAAAACACGCATGGATGGTAATTAATGGATACAAAAATAAGGAAATCCAACAATACCTGGTAACACCATGGACAGAAAAAACAAACAGGTTCTCCTTAAAGCCAGATTTAGAACTATGCCGGGCCTATGTCACCTTCCCCGTGGGCGAGACCGAAAACTCAAATGAAATGCAGACTGTGTAACTATGGTGAGGAAGATATGCTTCATCTTCTCTGTACCTGCCCTATGCTTTTACAGGAGAGGAAATAGTTACTAAAGTTTCCCTTCAAAGCACGTGGCATAAGGACATGTAGACAGGCCTTGATTAATTGCATGAACTCAAACGACATTATTTTAAATGCTATTTTTGTAAAGTTTTTAATGATTGTCAAAAGTAAACTAGATGTCATGCCTATTTTAGATACTTAAGTACTTACAAATAACATTTTGTGTTTTTATTCAAGAACACAGTTTTTAGTTTTTGTCTGAGATGTGTAATATTGTAAGATTTTAAATAATCATCACAATAAACGATTTACTTACTTAAGTTATAAACACGAGGATGGTTCACGCAGTTTTCCGCAGGTTCAGATTTTCTGCAAATAAAACAAAAAAAAAGTGGGCACTGCTAAGGGGATTAGTCATGAGCGTTTGAGAGGATGAAGGTTGTGTAGCCAGTCCTCCCTCTCCACCCCCCACCTCCTGCCCACTGCAACCCTGGGTGTGGGGCTCAGCGCACCACTGGTGTCCCATACACATCGCCTCCCCCCCGAACGACCACCCACCCCCCTTGTTTATGTTCTGCTCTGTTAATGTGGTAATGCCGTGTGGGATGATGCTGTTGAGGTCCAAGGTACTGCTAATGTTTAATAACGTATACTGTCTTTTGCCACCCTCAGAATTTCGTAGAGGCAGCAAGAGCAGGCACTCAGCCGAAGGCAAGGCAAGCAGCTGGACAGGGCGGCGGATTCACAGAGGTATTTAAAGGGGGATATACACCGTGGGGTGTGCACGTTTGCTGGTAGGGGGCCGGTGGGCATGGTCGGACCTACGTCAAGGATGCGCTACATTGGGGACTGATTTCAGACAACACCTCGCAAGGGCCTTAACCATTGTCTTTCTATTCCCACGTTATGCAGGTATAGTCTCAGAGTACCGAGTGGCAGGAGCGACTGAAGCCACTGGCCCGCGCAATCGTTCAGAAGCATTGAGTGTTGCGAAGGGGCCCAGCCGATGCGGTTTGGGGGCTGGGTGGGGTGCCTGCGGGATACCAAGCCGCCGTTATATGTGCCGTGCTAATCGTTCTTCTTTCAAACAGGTTAATAGCTGATAGGCAGACGGTCATACAGCAGAGGAACAAGTCACGGCGGATCTTTGAAGGTTCACCGACTGTCAAGCATCACCACCAGGAGGTTGTTCAGGAACCCGCCAAAAGCCTGAGGCAGTGAGTTGTTGGGGCCCTGATCGGCAGCGGAGGCGGGGAAGGGGTGATAACAAGCAGCTTCTTAGTTTCGCACTAATCATTGTTCTTTCAGGGAAGGGATTAGACTATGACTAGACGGTCGACCGAGCCAGGAACGAGGCATAGGGGAAGCGTTCGAGGTAAACACTGCCACCCCTTTCCACACCCCCTATCTCAATAGAATGACCGGTAGGGCGGATAAGTGCTTAATCTTTGTTTTATTTGTAGCATAGAGAAGCCGCACCCCCCCCTTTTTTCATTTTGCACGGGGCGATATCATGGACATCGCTCCCACAACCCCCTTCTCACAGGGTCAACCGTAGTTGGACGTCCGAAGCCAGCATTAAACGCTTGTCCCGTTAGGGCAAGTCAGGAAACAAAGTTTGGAAGTAAGTACTGAAGCACTAGGGGGAGGGAGTCTGGTAGGAGAGAGTTGGGGGGATGGGACGAACTCACGGGGCAGCGGGAAGGCCCAAAGGGGGCACATATTCATGATCCTTTTCTCTGCAGGACCCGAGTGAGGTTCTGCACGATGACCCTGAGGCATGGATAGCCAAGGATACCCCCTCCTGTTCTCCCAACTCACCACCGTGGATGAGTCACAGTCCGGCACGTCACAAGAAGCAATCTGGGCAGACTTTTGGGACATGGCAAAGGCTAGAGGAGTCTCCTGGGCCAAAGAAATGTTTGACGCCCGGGAACAGGCAGACTCTGGCGTAATGGAGGATTTGCCTGCAGTGGCTACAGCAGTGCCAGTGGAGGCCGCTCAAGATAGGTCGAAGCGTGCTCGCCGGCCGACTAACAAGGACTTTCCGCCTGAGCCACCAGTCCAGAAGGTGAGGGTGATTTCCCCCCCACGACCAGCAGTACCTGCGGTCACCCCGTCTGGCCTGTCTCCACCAGTCGCAATTAGCGACCCGAACTCAGAGAAATTCGGTAAGATGATGGACTCCATGTTGAGCATCTTGGATGACTTTAAATCACGATTTGTAGACTCAGTCCACACTCCCACGCCTGTAGCCGAGGCAACTAGAGGGGGGAGTGCACCATCCATTGTACAAGTGTGGGGAGAAGCGCCTGGCAGTGCCTGTGTCCCGCAATTACCAGGGTCAAGGGCGGATGGTCCAGCGGCAATTTCCCAGCAGGGGGGCACAGTGCAGTCATCTGCAGAGCGGGATCGTATGGAGGTCCAAGCCGGTAGCGGCATCACAACCTCAAGCGTGCCATTAGGGCCTGCACCCACTGCACAGCCACTAGCATCTGGCGTAATTACCCCGCTGCCTGGTAAACCGTTAGATGCACCCAAGCCGGTGGTACCGACAGAAGCAGGCAAGGTAGACACAGGACCAACAGTGCCGCTCGTTACTGTAGCAGCACTCAAATCGGGTCGCCGCTCTCTGGCCTGGGAGGGACCACTTGTGGCGAATGAAGGTATCTGGAGGCGGGAATTTGTGGACATCTTTACTCTGCTCATGCATGGGGTAGAGGGGCAAGACACTAGGAGAATGGGGGGGAAGGTCAAATTCCAGAATTGGCCAGAGAAAACAATTAGGAATTGGGGGTATGCCTTCGCTATATTGGCAGCAGTGGTTTCAGAAAAATTTCCAGAGCAGGCCCCCGCCATGTGGCAGTACTCTTGCGTAATCCATGAAGAGGCTGAAACAACAGGGGGTATCGGGTGGTACAACTATGATCGAGATTTCAGAAAGAGAATGGTGATGTGTCCAGATTTGAACTGGGACCAAAAGGAGATCCAGCTCTGGGTGGAGTACATGGGGAAGTTCACAGCAGACGTCAAGGGCGCCTCTAAATATAGAAGGGGACAAGGAAGTGTTAAGGGACAAAAATTTGTAGCGAAGTGTCCTTTCAGACAGTCCTTTCGGGGGGGTCAAGGAGGCGGCCACCAAGGAAGAGGGGGCAAATGATTCAATGGAAATTCGTGTAGACTGTACAACGCAGGGTCCTGCTTGTGGGGAAAGGTCTGCAAATTTGGGCACATTTGCAGCAAGTGTGGAGCAGGTCACCCAGCAGCGTCTTGTGGCAGTAAGCCAGCTGCCAACAAGCCAGACAAATAACAAAATGATTAGCGCAGTCCCCTCCCATGGCCCCCTACCTCCTCCAGTTCATCACTGCACCATTAGCCCAGCTTACCTCCCACCTCCATCAGCTGCTCCTATTGAGGTTACATCTGGAAAGGGCCCCTCACCTATTTGCATCGACACCCTACTCCCCATGCTCATGGCCTACCCCAAACCAAAAGACAGCAGGATCCTGACGGATGCAGGGATGCAGACAACTTGAGGTCAGCCAGGGAACTTCTGCAGGTGGTGCATGATATGATCATGAGGGTAGCAGGGCCATTTGACAAACCCCCAGTGGAAAATTTCCTGGTCTCTCCGCTAGGGGTGGTCCCCAATAAAGAACCTGGGGCCTTCCGCCTCATTCCTCACTTGTCCTACCCAGAAGGCAATTCAGTTAACCACCGGTTGGAGGACGGAACATGCTCCGTGTCGTACTGTTCTTTCGACATGGCGGTTGACATGGTCAGGAGAGCAGGGAAGGGGGCATGGCTGGCGAAGGTGGACATAGAATCGGCCTTCCGCCTGCTCCCAGTACATCCCTGAAGTCACCATCTCCTGGGCTTCAAATGGCAGGGCAAATTCTATTTTGACAAGTGCATGCTAATGGGTTGCACAGTTTCTTGAGCTTACTTTGAGGCGTTTAGCAGTTTCTTACAGTGGGCACTCACCTGGTTGTACAACACTGTCGCAGTCAAGCACTACCTGGACGACTTACTCTTCATAGGAAAGGCGGGGACACAGGAGTGCAGCACAGCACTACTTCACTTTCAGGAGCTGGCAGGGGGCTTGAAGGTGTGCCTTTGGCACCGGGGAAAGCCGAGGGTCCGGCGCAGGTCCTCACTTTTCTGGGCATTGAGATGGACACAGTCAAGGGCGTGTCCAGACTCCCGGCCGAGAAGGTGCAGGCACTACGGCTGGATATCCAGGCACTCCTAGGCAAGAACAAAGCGTCCCTGTGTGTCATTCAGAGCCTCTTAGAGAAGCTGAATTTTGCAGTCAGGTTTGTACCAGCAGGCAGAGTCTTCGCAAGAAGACCAGAAAGGGCCACAGCTAGCGTGCACAGGAAGCATCACATGGTGAGATTATCAAAGGGCTTAAAAGAGGACCTGCTCATGTGGCATGGGTTTCTACTGAGCTTTAAAGTCATCTGGAGATCCCCCTGGGCTGGCAGCCCAGAAATTAGCCTCTTCACGGATGCGTCAGGCAGGGAGGGCTTTGGCGCGATGGACTGCGAGTGGTGCGCACAGAAGTGGCCCAACGCTTGGCGTAAAAAGAAAGTAACGGCAAACATAACGGTACTAGAACTGTTCCCCATTGTCATCGCACTTCACCTATGGCCAGAGGCGCTGTCAGCCAGGAGGGTGCTGTTCTGGTCTGACAACATGGCGGTGGTCCAGGCCATCAATGGACAGACAGCCAAATGCCCTCTGGTGTCGTGTCTGTTGAGGGAACTGGTCAGGGTCTGCCTGCACTGTAATGTAGAATTTAGGGCTAGACAAATAGAGGGGATCAAGAATTTAGTAGCTGACGCTCTCTCTCATTTTCAGTGGCTCCATTTCCGGGAGGCATGGCCGGGAGCAAGAGTGACGATGACCCCCTTCCCTGCACAGCTGTGGCGTCTGCTACAATGGAACAAGAACTAAGAGCGATGGGCGAACGTTCTCTCGCACCTGGGACCAGGAAGAGATACAAGAATCAGCTTGCCACTTTCCAGAAGATTTCACTGACTCTAGGCCAAGCGGAACTTCCATTAGAGCAGAGGGTGCAGGGTTTTATACTATGGGCGAAGAAGCAGACAAAGAGTATTTCATGGGTGCGGGTCATTTGTCAGCACTAACCCATGACGCCAGGTTGCGAGGAGAGCTGGACCTCGCTAATTCTTTTTTGATCAGGGCAGCTTTAAAAAGGTGGGCCAGAGAAGAAGTCCGAGGCTCAGATAGCAGGGCGCCCAATGATTTTCACATACTCCAAGCAATGCTGGACGTTGCGGAACAGGTTACTCTCTCGCAGTTTGAGGCTAGACTCTTTACGGCAGCTTTCTGCCTCGCATTCTTCGGGGCATTCAGAAGTAGCGAACTGATGGCTAGGGCAAAAACTGACCTGCCGGGTGACGCATTATGCAGTCACGATGTGAAAGTGTCCAACAGACTGGTGATTCACCTCAGAAGGTCTAAAACTGACCAAACTGGGAAGGGGAAGGACATAGTCCTAATGCCACTGGGGGATTTCGGATACTGCCCAGTCGCCAGAGTCAAGGAATACTTGGCGGTCCGCCCCAATGTCCCGGGTTACTTCCTCATACATGTGGATCAGGTACCTCTCTCTAAATTCCAAATAGATAAGTTATGGGTGCTTGCCTCAGGCAGGCTGGCCTTGCCCACTCAGACAAGAAGTATTCAAGCCACTCATTTAGGATTGGGGCGGCCACTGCAGCATTTAAGGCGGGCATGGGGCAGGAATGCATCAAGAGAGTGGGACGCTGGGAATCCAGCTGTTTAAAACGCTACATTCATCCTTGAGTCGGACTCCCTACACCTAGTGATCTGGCGCTCCGCCCCCGGCTAGAAGGGGCCATTGTAGATAATTGATGTGCAGTGTAATTCTGTTACTGTTTCATGCAACATGTGTATAATAAGTGTGCAATGAAACTGATCAGCATAACTTGTGGTGCATTTTCAAGCACAAAGATGATTAAAGTTTGGTGTGTAAAAATGGCATCCATTTATTTCACTAGGATTCCAAGTGGGGGTGATCGGCCACTCGTTCGTCGACAGACTTGCCCAGTGGGCTGCGCAAAGGAAGTGGATGCAAAAGTTCCCACACTCCAAGTTTGAGTGGTGGGGTTTCCCCGGCATGAGGTAGGCCAGCCTAGTGAACAGACTAGAACAGTGCATGGCTGGGCGGGGAGGTTTTCCCAACGTTCTGATCATCCACTTGCGAGGCAATGAGCTCACCTCAATGGGCAGAGGTGCTCTCCTACAGGCTATAAAGACAGACTTGGGGGAGATCAGCAAACGCATGGGCCAATGCAAGCTTTTTTGGTCGGAAATAGTACCACGCTTGTCTTGGCACGGGGCCAAGTCTATTGAAGCAGTGGAGCATTCACGCAAAAGGGTTAACAGCGCAATGCGCAAGTTCACAGACGAAAGAGGTTTGGGGTTTATCAGACATGAGCTGATACAAATGAAGGTGAGAGGCTATTTCGATGCCGATAAGGTTCACTTGTCACAGGTTGGAATGGACCTGATCCTCTTGGACATGCAAGAGGAACTGGAAGGAGCCGGTTGCAAGTGGGTTAAGTGCTGTTTGGTTGGTGGGGGGCTCGGTAGGTGACGGGGCCACCTCCAGAGCTGGTGCGGAGTTACAGGGCGATCTGGAAGCAGTCTGGGTACAGAAGGATACCTCTGCAAGAGCGCAATAAGGGTACCAGAGCCAAATCCCAGGAGCCTCAGGGGAGGGTCCTGGAGCAATGACGTTGATGCCCCGTTAGTCCTTCGGGCGGTTGTGGTCCTGAAAAACCGGGGGCTTGCCTTGCTGCGCTCCGCTTTGAAAGGGGCGTGAGTAATAAGGGACCAATGTGTCACGTGATCCAGTAAGGGGATCACCCCTATAAGGTTAGCGCTGATTGGGTTTCCACAGTGCTTGGCTCATCAGGCGGGCAGGGTAGCATAGGTTAGTACGGCTACCTGCCCTTGGATCGCCCGTAAAATAACCCACCAAAATTTGCATACTGTTGTATGGAATAAACCTGCAGCCATAATTTCTCCAAACAAACAAGTTGTGTGGAGTATTTATTTATGTATGCCTTTTCTACTTTGGTGCGGGTGGGGATCAACCTGCAGAGATAATGGAACTATGCAGCTGCCCGCGGCCCCCCAGGGTGCCACCTTGGAGGGCGGCCATCCTTAGTGCTAGTTAGGCGCCTCCCCATTCGCTCTTGCTGGACTCCAGGAGGAGTCTCCTTACTGGGCGCGCTGGACCCGTCATGTCAGGCACGCCGGGGGGGATGGGGAGGGGTATTTAGGCCTCCCCCGCCATTGTTGGGCCTCTTTGCTGCCCGGCACGCCGTCCTGCAAGGTCGTGTTGCTCGTCGTTTGTTAGTCGCTGTCCCCAGGCCCGAGAGTGCCTTCTGCTCGACGGTGAGTGCTGACCGACTCGCCGTCTCCCACCCTACCGATTACCTGGCATGGGGCAGGCAAGGGAAGTTTGAGGATGTTGTAATGTTTTCTTTGTTGTTGCAGGCGGAGTTACAGGGCGATCTGAAAGCAGTCTGGGTACAGAAGGATACCTCTGCAAGAGCACAATAAGGGTGCCAGAGCCAAATCCCAGGAGCCTCAGGGGAGGGTCCTGGAGCAATGACCTTGGTGCCCCGTTAGTCCTTCGGGCGGTTGTGGGCCTGAACAACCAGGGGCTTGCCTTGCTGCGCTCCGCCTTGAAAGGGGCGTGAGTAATAAGGGACCAATGTGTCACGTGATCCAGTAAGGGGATCACCCCCATAAGGGTAGTGCTGATTGGGTTTCCACAGTGCTTGGCTCATCAGGCGGGCAGGGTAGCATAGGTTAGTACGGCTACCTGCCCTTGGATCGCCCGTAAGATAACCCACCATCATTTGCATACTGTTGTATGGAATAAACCTGCAGCCATAATTTCTTCAAACAAACAAGTTGTGTGGTGTATTTATTTATGCATGCCTTTTCTACTTTGGTGCGGGTGGGGATCATTCTGCGCCGATAATGGAACTAAGTGGGCGCGGGCGCGTCCGTCGTTTGACTCGTGCCACATTTCAAAAATAAACTGCAACAGTTAAACTGCTATTGAAGATCCACCGGTAGTTGGTCAATAGCAAAGTTTTTACTAAAGACCAATACCCATGCAAGGCGTCAACGACTCGTCTTTGGACTAAACAATATTAAATCGTGGCTTGTGCTTCATTGGAGGAGCCATCGTTCTAAAAAGAGTGAAAAATAATGGATCTCTAAATGCAGGCTACAAATGTCTCCTTCTTCATATTCTTTTACTAACCATTTCCACAGAGCCAAAAATGATGGGAGCACAGTGAAGGGAGCACACAGGGAGCACACACAATGGCATGCAGAATAGTCAATAACCACTCAAAGACCCTCCCCTTGCCATGTATATTATCATAATAATATTATAGTCTATCAGTTCTGTTAATAGCAAACTGCGGGGCATATTAGCAAGGTGTGCGATATGAAATTATCTCCGCTTTTGCGGCCGTTTTCGGCCAAGAAGCAGCGATAATTTCATCGCCCTATTAGCAAGCTGACGCTAACAGCAGTTAGCGACAGTTTGTAGGCGATAGCGAGCGGTTTGGGGCCCGCTTTGCATGTCAGCGATATTTATCGCTAATGACATGCAAAGTGGGCGTACTCAACCTGTTAGCGACTGGAAGCAGTCGCTAACATCGCTATCGCCTATTATCAACGCAGGCATAGCGATGAAAAAATTTGCGCTGAGCGCGAATATCGCTGAAAACTAACGCCTGCTCAGACCACTTCTTAAACTGTATATCGAATGGTAGTTGGATATTCAGGTTAAGACCCTATTGGCGTTAATGCCTGAATATCGCTCCATTTCCAGCGATATTCACGCATTAAGCCACTATCGTCCGACATTTTATCGACTTTGAGATAAACGTTGCTAATAGCACGTTATCTCTGCGATAAAATCCGGCGATGCGCGGCGATAGAAAAATTGTTGCTAAGCTTATTTAGCGATAAATATTGCTAGTTGTTGATAATATGCCCCTGCATTTTTTAAGCATTGCTGTGACACCTCGATAAGCTGGTGCTGTTCTTCAGCCATATTCGTCTGGAGGAAAACCAAGAACAGGGCCGTGAAACTGCAAGCCTTTTGCTTCGATAGAGTCTTCCGCCTCAGGCTGAGTAAAGCAAGAGCATGCATACCAATATTTGGGAACTATTTAGAGAGAGATGTAGTGAAAAAAATCGAGTGGAATTACTTTTCCCACTGAGGTGTGTGAAATAGTAGGCAGGAGAAAGCTAAAACAACTTACCTCGTTAGTTTAAACACCAGTCTCCAGTCTAAAACCTCGATTTAAAGTACCCTGGAACAATTCCTGTTTTCCTCCTCCCCAGACATACCCTAATCGTGGTCAAGAGAATTAAAGGGGTACAGCAATAACATTATTTATTCGTTTTGGGAGGATTAGCATGCAGAAATCGCAGGTTAGGTCCAATTTGCACATATTTTTACTGGTTCTTCAAATAGAAATCGAGGCTGATTTTAGCAGCCAAAATAAAAACGTGGTCTTCCATTGGGCCCAGTAACTCCTATTACTGGCCCATCTGAATTTACAGGCCACTCGTAATGAGGACCTTGTTAGGGACTGTCAGCATCTAAGCAAGGTACTAACTGGAAAATAACTTTTGCTGTGGAAAAAATGTTTGTCTCTGAGGCTACAGACCATGAATTGCAGTTAAACATAATTTCTGTACAAGGCAAAGGCATCATGGAAAACATTGCTGGATGAAAGCTAATTTTGCATCGTACATTGTTTATTGAGGCAGGAAGCATGGCAGAGGGACAGAGGACGGCTGCGCATATCTCAAACAAACATGCCTTGTGACTTACAGTTAAGAAAATCGCCTGAAAAATCCATATTTTACCTGGCCAAGCCACTGTAGCGTTTAGGTATACGCTGAAGTTATCAAAGTGCCTAGAAGCGAATAAAAACGCGGGGGCTTATTTACAAGTCCTTTGCGCAGTCGATGCGTTACTTTTAAAATGGGAAAATGTGGCCTACCGGGGACGCAAGGGGCTTGTAAATAAGCCCCCACAGTATTTACCAGATCGCAAGGCAGTCTTCCAGTCATTCAGAACACAGACAGTTGTGGCGCGAGGGCAGAACCCCCGGGAGGTGTATCACTCCACTGGGTGGGCTGTCAGTTATCCTGTCCCGAGACTCAGCTCGCGCCGCTGCCTGCGGTTGTGGTATTTACAGAGGACACGAAGATTCAGCTATTGCATCTCCACCTCCGCAGATAATTAAGGGCCCTGACCTCTTCCGTGAGCCGCCTTGGCATCTATCGAGGCTGTTCCCCCGCAGTCAGGGCGCGGGAAGCTTATTAAATGGCCGCTCTTGCCATCCCATTTCTATCTCGACACCATCTTGTGCATTCCCGCTGAACCCCGGCTCTTTCGCATCGTTCATTACAAATCCTGTCTTCTTCTCACCTAAAACACTCCCCCGAAAGGTCACCTGAGCAGCATTTTCTTCGCGTTCCCTTCTTTTCCAGGTTGTTTTATTCTTTGGGAGGCAGTTGGGTCAATCCGCTTGATTCTCCATAGTAAAAACGGATTTTCTTTCTGGTTAAAAGAGGAGAATAAAACATACATATACACAACCTTTGAGTTTTTAATAAATCCTTGTGTAGAAAATAAAAGGAGCGGCAGGGTGGTGGAAGAGAAGGGCTGTAGTAGCAGATGGGTGTGAGAGAAAGAGTGTGAGGCAAGGACCACAGCTTCCATGGCTGTCACGGGACCCATGTTGCCATCGACCAGTGTTTGAAGGAACATGAAAAGGGTGAGCCGTTCACAGCTATTTACAAGATAAAAGAATAAAAGCAGAAAAAAGAAACCATTGCACCACCTAAACGTGGTGGGCACAGGTTTGTAATAATATTAGGGATAAACTACCCCCTGCCCTACATTCTAAGGATATTGCAAGTCACCAAGGAGTTCCATGACAATTTAGAGGAATGAGGCCGAAGGCTGCGTTCCATTAAATGTTAAACTCCGAGGTGACATGCAATATCCTTATCATGTAGGCCAGGGGGTATTTCATCCCATTACAGTAGATGGGCACACCTTCATCTTTCCCACAATCCACTTAAAACTCTGTTGCGCAGCTGTTTCATAAGAAAGAGAAAGCACGTTTGCAAACATGAAGAATAAACATAAAGCCTCTAGAGCATAATTAAACAGATCAAATCCTGTTAGTTATTTTTAATGCAAACAGATATTAGAAACCGTTCAATACAAGTCAGTTTTAACGGGGAAAAAACTGCTGTAGCTCAGAACTAGTGGAAGCATGCATAAAGACTAGCTTTTCTCTATCTAACGAGTGTAACAAATAACCCTATTCTCTCTTCTTGTCATTGGGAGCTATTAAAATAGAGCAGAAGAAAGAAAAGCAGAGTTCAGTGGTTTGCTTTAAACAGCTGCTTTAATTATGCTCCCTGAACTGACCTGCCTTTTACCTCGCTGCTGGCTTTTGTAGTAGGCTTTGTGATGTTGTAACTCAACTGTAATAATTTATAATAGTCAAGTTCTAATGTCTTTTCTTTATCATCGGCGACTTGGTGAGTCAGACATCACCGATTATAAAGAAATTAGTGACTGACATTTATACAGAGATTGCAGAATCCCTTGTGTTATAAATCAAATTATCCATGGTTATAGGGAGCTGCTGTGCATTGGTAACATGCATATATATGGTTGTTTTAAAGTTCTAACATGACTGCGACATTTAGAAGCCACACATTGGCCATCTTGTTTGGAGTTGTAAAATAATAACATACAATGCACATTGCCTTTGGCTGCTCATTAAACATCACACTGGACAAACATATTAGAATGATATAGGCAGTGCTTAATTTCTAATAAAAAGAATGCCGGTGCCCGAAATCCTGCTCAGAAGCCTGCAGGCAAAACTAATAAATGGTAGTACGTCAAATACCAAGGCTGTGTGACCTTGAATGCGCACCTCATGCCTCCTTAATCCATTACCAGTCACTCCCTGTCCCTTTATATCACTTTTGGAGGTGTCCGCTTTCTCCCTTTGTGAAGTTGTCCAGTCTTTCTCTTGCTCTGTCTCACCCCTTTCTGTGTTGTTCCCTCTCTTCTGCTAGATCATGGGTACTCACAAACTTTTTCTCGGGTGCCAAAATTGCAGTCTTGATTGTGGCCGAGGGCCGCACAGATGGACCTGAGCGATGGGGGCGGGGTCGGTGGGAACGGAGGGGTCAGTGTAAAAAAAACCAAATGATGCTACATCTGTGCCACGACTCAGACAGGTAGTGTTGGATGACTAAAAAGTCATACACTTTCTAAAGCAATGCACAAAGCAAGCTGAATTGCCTGTGTAAATGTTAGAAATATTGTGTGTAACACAGTCACATAAATGTTTCAAGCGGAATAGCACAATTTAATAAAGTAGGGAAGCTGGGATTTATATATAATTATCCTACTGGGCTGCTTCCGAGGCATATACATCTGTGTTTATAGTGTATCTCCCCCAATTCTACTTGTAAACTTTAGCACCACTGTGAAACGAGAGCCTGCAGCATCCCATATACCTAAAGTGAAATCATGCCATAAAACAAAAGGTTAGGGCAGTCCATGGATTCATGTGAGGACATTGCTGGATCCTTGATTTATTTATTCTTTTTACACTTCGTGCCTGCAATGACACCATGTGGAAGGAAAATCCGGGCGGGGCTAAAACACTAACCAGGGGCCTTAAAACAAATGTAACTACAGAGACAGCTCTATTTTACCTGCACCAATTGAAATTGAGCGCCTCAATGGCAGGGTGAGCAGGTGATGCAGAGAGGCAGAAGAGGGTGGGGGCTACGGCGAGCATGCGAGACACTGGTTGTCATCGCATGCCCTTTCCATGCTTTTGCCGGCAAATGCGGCCTCGAGGAATTACAACATGCAGAAATGGTGCAGATTTCGTGCCTGCTGCTTTCCACGGGGGCCGCAAGGAATGGCCTGGCGAGCCGTAATTGGCCCACGGGCCGTACTTTGAGTACCCCCGTGCTAGATGAATGTCTGATGAGGAAAAAAATGTGCCTGTCACCAAAGAAGAGTGCTGGTGGCGGGCCGCACTGGCAACCGCTGGCTAAAATTAGGCACATACAGGCACATACGTTTACAAGCGCAAACGGTGCGATTCGCAAAAATCGTCCGTTTGCGCTCTCGAAAAGGTCTATTGCGATGCATGAAAGTGTCAGGCACTCACAATTTAAGAAATCACAATTTATTGCAATTTCTTAAATTACAATTGCATTCATTGAATCGCAATTTGCGATTCCTTAAATGCAAAGCATGTACCCCTTAGAAATAGCGAATTCGCTATTTGGGGCCGCAAAATACAGAGAAATTACTCTGGTCTGTATTTTGCAAAAACCTTGAAAAATGCCCTTAAGTGCATTTTTCAAGGTTTCAGGTTACACACATGCATGCCCTTCGAGCATGTGTGTACGCAACATGAGTGCGCATCACAATTTTAGGGGTGCAACAGGGTGTAATTTTAACACCTTGGCACCCTTGAAATTGCATGCGCAATTTACGAGTACCTATTGGTACTCGCAATTTGCGCATGCAATTTTCCATTAATTCCTATGGGCCTGTAGGCCCATAGGAATGAATGGGAAGCCATTCCTTAATTGTGACTCAAAATTTGCGAGTCGCAATTAAGG
The DNA here is from genome assembly GCF_964261635.1 of Lissotriton helveticus. NCBI lineage: Eukaryota > Metazoa > Chordata > Amphibia > Caudata > Salamandridae > Lissotriton > Lissotriton helveticus. Next base: position 668,946,420 of record NC_136068.1, read on the forward strand.
AATGTTTATTCATCGCTATTTTAACAGCGATTTCTACATGCATAGGCTTTTGAGAGTCCCTAATTGCCATTCCTTAATAATTGGAATTAAGGATTTGCAAAAGCCTACTTTATTGCATGTGCCCCTGAGTATAGTAAATTGTGTAACGCCATAATGAGGAAAGATGCCCAACCTAATGCTTCTAATCATGCCATGCAGAGAAGGCCTGTTTAGTTCACTTTTTGATTTTCTGAAGAAAGGATGACATCTCCCAGCCACCTCTGTGCCACCCACACAGAATAATATATGTGAAATGCGTCATGTGTCTCCCTAAGAGGGTACCTGTTAACAGGGAAAAAAAACACAAAAGAGAAAAAGGGAAAAACTCCTATGGTCGTCTTGCATCTCTTGAGTGAAGGTGAAGATAGCAATTGACCAATCAGTAAAGCACCAAATTCCTCTCGTCATCAGGAAGGAGAAAAAAGTCAGGTAAATCTAGGATTAGATTCCAGAAGAATGATGCACACTGCTAGAAGCTAAAATTAGGTACAAAAATAGAACCAAGGGATGGAGATCGCAACAATAAATCAAGGAACTAACATGATGTCATGCATAATTCTCTTTTAATGGGCTTATTTATATATGCTTCACACAGGAACTGACATCACCGGAAACACTCTAGTACATCTTGGGTTAGGATCTACGAATATCCTAATACAGGCCTCCCACTGCCTTAGAAAAGGCTGCTTTAGCGCATGAACGAGACTCTTTCTTGGAACTCTTGCCGTTTTTTGAGGAAATGAAGATCAGGCCAGGTTTGTTGTCCTTCATACAAAACTGCCTTCTGAAGCCCTTCTGCTACCTTTCTGGTTCTGCACTCATTGCCGTTTGAAGAAAACCTGTTTGTGTAAAATTGAGTGTAAAGCCTCCTTGACTTGGAATGCTGCTGCTTCTTCTGAGTGCTGTCAGTCTGTGGTAAGCTCTTAGTACTGTCCTCGCCCTAGAAAACACAATGTAATACAAAAAAGTGTGATTGGTGGGATGCTTTAATTAATCTCAGCCACTGAAATTTGCTGTAGGTTTCAATCCAGCCCATCATTTATTTGCCTACCATTCCACCTTAGATAGGTCATGTTCCAACGGTGCCAGTGCCACTGGAACTAAGCACCCTACTGAAGTGGACCTAATATGGGAAAACCAGTCTGGGGTTACTTATGTTCCTGTTCAGAGGGGACCAGATCTGACAGCTCAGGCTAGACTGTATCTATTGGAGCAGTACCAGGGCTGATTTGAATATTGCTGGTTCGTATCAGTGGCAACATGGTGCGCAAACAAACAATGGACTTGAATGAAGCCCATGTAAATACCAGTGACTTAGAATGATTTAAACATTCCACCCATTACTTTTATGCTTTCTTCAACATGACACCCTAAGTGCAACAGATTTTCCCAAACATGGGTCCCTGTTCTCAATATCCCAGTGAAACCAAGAAGAACCATACTGAAAAGTCCTAATAGGTCAAGACTGGCCTGGGGGTGTTTGTTTTCTGGTTCAGAAAGTCTCTTGTATTGAAGTTTAAGGTGGGCTGTTCCTATTGGAGCAGGATCAAGGTTGATTTTCATATGACTGGTTCATGTCTGTGGTGACATAGTGGGCAAGCAGATATACGCTGGACTGGAATACTGTTTTAGTATTAATCATAAGCTAAGTCTAATTCAAGAAGTCCACAATAGCTTTTTTTAAATATTTTCCTGAACTCATACATTGGCACAAATGTTCCAGGCACTTATCTTGCTATGGTAAAGCAAATATTACACTATGAACAATGCCAATCCAAGTTGGCTGCTTGGTACTTGGCACACTGCAGATCAAATGAACAGCAAGCGGTCTGGGAGCACTTTCTGGGGCAGTGCAGAGTGCTCTTAAAAACAAATAAAATGAAAAAAGGATAATGAAAGAAATAAAATGGGACTTATTGAAGGAGAAAATGCAAAATAACAGGAATGGCCCAACAGTTTTGACACTGAAGCACACACATTTTAAGTTAGATGTGCACATATGAACATTCAAAATGCTGTCCCTCACAGGGCAATCGAGTGGATGGATGAAATTGGTTGATGCATTGCACCATGGTGTATAATGTCATAGGCAGAATGTGGAGGATACTTGAACAGACCAATGCAGACGAGGGCTTACTTAGAAACCTTCTACAAATGTATATGTGTATAGGTATTTGCCATTAGCTTGTTTGATAACGAGAGTCTTACTGATGGCGGAGCCTAACAGGCCTTCTCTATGTCGTTTGTCAGAGTAAAACTCTTCTATCCCCAGGTCTTATCAAAGGGGGTACTCAACATCAAAAGCCTATAGTGATCTGTGAAATTCCATGTAGCAAAATACATGTCTTCAGGCTTTAGGAAAGCGTAATAACAACACACTCTTATAGGACAGTTGGCCTTAACATACACTTTTAATAATAAATATGTAAGGCCTACAGTCCTTCTTGAAACTTTTTTTAGTTAATGGACCCGACCAATTAACCTATCAGACCTATAATTTTTAGCTTATCATCATAATCAACTAAGGTCTACTATAATGTATAAGCATGACTCTACCATAAGACAAATAGCAGTCATAAAGTTATAAAATAAAACATATGTACACATTTACAGTTGGCAAAATAATGTAAAACCTACCTAAGATGACCTAACAAGGATTTTCAATGTACAACTATTCTACCCTGAGGTTTGTCAGAGGAGGTAACCAACACCAAATCCCTTATATACAAAAGTGATCAGCGAAAATCCATGGAACAAAATATTTGCCTTTTACACATACTGCCTTAATGCAATGTAATACCAATTCAACCCTGAAGGCGTATTGACTTAAGCATATGCTTTTCACAATAAATAAGATAGTCCTACTGAATTTGTCATAACTTTTCATACTATACAAAAATCATCTATGGAATCTGAAAAAACGTTTCCGAATAAGTCAATTAGGCATTAGCTTGTCACCATAACCTCGTCAAGCTTACTGTATTGCGCATCAGCTTTCCTAGAAGGCACCATCAGGCACATAGATAAAAATCTACAAATGTGTACATTCCAGCAATGAAAAACAATGAACAACTCCTCCTAGGAGGGCATCAGAAGGATTATCACAATGCAGAAGTTATACCCCAGGGTGTATGTGAGGGAGCAGCCAGCATTCAAACCCTTGCTTCCTACAGTAATCTGTAAGAAACCATGTAATAACAGTGTCACGCTTAAAGGCATATTGGCTTTTGCTTAGGCCTTTTACAATAAATATGTGAGACTTACTATCTTTGTTATAATTTTTCTAATAATTAACATATCAGACCAGGGGCACCTGACATTTCAATTCCCAACAAACCAATCAGTGGTATTGCATTGATCAATGACTGTTCACCATAACCAAATAGGGCCTACTGTATTGCCTGTACGCTTTATAAGGTAACTATGTGTTATACAGTTACACAATTACAGTTATGTACAAAATTACTGTTGACAAAACAATTTACAAACCCACTTAGGAAGACCTAAGGGTTAACACAGTGCAACTTCTGTAGTGCCATGAATCATCAAGGCAAGTAACTATCACCAACAACTTTACCTATGACAGTAATCAGTGAGAATCTACGTAATGAAATACTTGGCTTCCACATGGTTTGATAAAAACACCTTTAAAGACCTGATGGCTTTAACATAGGATTATTAAGATAAATATGTCTGTCCTATTGCTTTTGTTATAACCATCAATAATAAATACTTCAGAATTATGGCATCTGACATAACGTTCCCCAATTAAAACCTCATTACTTAATATTTCCCAGTGAAAAGACTATGGCCTTCATGATTACTTTGTCTACATAAAAAACTCAGGCTTACTGTACTAAGCATACGCTTTTTCACAAGGCCACTCTCAGTCATACAGGATTTAAATTAGAAATATGTATGTAGACATATGTTCGCAGTTACAGTTGGCAAAGTAATATACAGCTCCTTCTAAAACTGCCTAAAGAGAATTATCACAGTTTAAATCTTATTTTCCAAGGGTTCGCTAGAGGGTAACCAATACCAAACCCCTTTCTTGCTAGAGTAATCTATGAGATTCCATTTAACAAAATACTTGTCTACAGGTGTCCACAGCGTAATTACAGAACACCCATTAATGCATATTGACTACAATGTATGCTTTTCACAATAAATTATCCAGTTCTCCTGCCGTTGTCATATATTTTCATTATATACAGATCAGGCGTATAGCCTTAATTTTTACTTCTCACAACAGCCAACTCAGTCTTGCTGTATGGAGCATACGTTTTCCACAAGGCAGAAAGTGCAATACAAGAACACTTTTTTTCAGTGGAAGCACACAACTTCTGCCAATCAAATACAATGCTCAAGACAAATAATATGTGGACAGAGACAAGGTAATCTCTTCGAAGGCCTTCCTAAATTTATTTTTCTGTTGATCATGTAAGGTCAGGTGTCAGCTGCACTTTCAAACAATACTTGAAAATACAGGGGCATATTTAAGTGAGGTTTATCAAGACATCCAAGACCACCTTGCGTGGCCCTGCTTGGCCTGAAAAATCTAGAGTAGCGCAAAAGCGCTGCCTTGTGTTACTCTGCTGCAGGGAGGCGTTTAATGTATTGAGCGTGGGTAATCCCACGCATCCACAATGGATTTTGGTGCATTCCTAGTTTCACCATTAGTAGTAGACCTGGGAATGAGCCAAAATACTACAGCTCCTCAGGTGAGGCGTAAGGAGGAGAAATATTGTTATTTCTACTCGTTCATTCCTCCTTCTATGGTGTCGATTCCGATACGGAAAAAAAAACGTCCGTACGATTTGTATTCGGAGCCCTCTCCGTACGAATCGTACCCGTCCGTCCGAGTCGCGAAGTACGATCTGTATTCCGCGATCCGTATGTATTGCAAGGCTGAAACCGTGAACCGTACGACTCGTACACATACCGTACGACTCGTACACATGCCGTACGACCCGACGAGTACGATCCGGACCGGGGTATGAGGACGCGATTTGTACGGTCCATGTCAGGTAAGGGTGAGCCGTACGGAAAAGCACACAAACACATACACACCGTATGGACCGTACCCCTGCGTTCATGGGGTGTACGAGCCGTACCTACATTGTACGATCGGTGTACGAGCCGTACCCCCATTGTACAATCGGTGTACGAGCCGTACCCCATTGTACGATCGGTGTACGAGCCGTACCCCCATTGTACGATCGGTGTACGAGCCGTACCCCCATGTAAGATGGGTGTAGGAGCCGTACCCCCATTGTACAATGGGTGTACGAGCCGTACCCCCATTGTACAATGGGTGTACGAGCCGTACCCCCATTGTACGATCGGTGTACGAGCCGTACCCCCATTGTACGGTCGGTGTACGAGCCGTACACCCATCGTACAATGGGGGTACGGCTCGTACACCGATCATACATGGGGTACGGTACGGCTCGTACACCGATTGTACAATGGGGGTACGGCTCGTACACCCATCGTACAATGGGGGTATGGCTCGTACACCGATCGTACATGGGGTATGGCTCGTACATCCATCGTACAATGGGGGTACGGCTCGTACACCCATCGTACAATGGGGGTATGGCTCGAACACCAATCGTACATGGGGTACGGCTCGTACACCCATCGTACAATGGGGGTACGGCTCGTACACCCATCGTACAATGGGGGTACGGCTCGTACACCCATCATACAATGGGGGTACGGCTCGTACACCCATCGTACAATGGGGGTACGGCTCGTACACCCCATGATCACAGGGGTACGGTGCGTACCCCTGTGATCATGGGGGTATGCACCGTACGGGGGGCCGTTCCGTACCTGTTTCGGCGCGAACTCTGCTTTTACGGCTGTTTTCAGCTCCTGTAGAAAAAGGGTCGTACGGTGCGTACCCGACACGTATCATACTTGCTGGGTCGTAAAAACCAGCCGCGAACCGTACAGATGTTGCGTACAGCGGGTTCCGAGGGAGAATCGTACGGAGATTAGAGTCGTACGGTGTCTTGTACAACTCGTACGGAGTACGGCTCCTGGTACGAATCGTACTTCGTCGTACATACGGGACGTTTACAGGTACGATTCGTACGGGGAAAAAACGCTCTGTACGACGATTCGGAGCGCTTTTTACCGGATCGGAATCGACCCCTATGTGTGCTACAGAAATAAGAATATGCTTCTCATGATTGTTTTTGAACAGGTAGATGTCTCTTACTGAACAAAAAACAATCCTGTCTAAAACACAGGCATCCTTGCAACATGGCGCAAGGGTTCCTCTGTTGGTGCTAGGCAGCCAAAAGAGCACCAGTGCTTGGAAAGTACAGAAATGCACCTTATTAATATTAAACATGGCGCATTACTGTCCTTTCCCTTTCATGCAGCTTAATAAGGTGGCTTGCTGCATTGAGCTGCATGGAAGTTTGATAAATAAGTCTCAACTTTTTAAACAGCAACCATCTTTAAAATACAAGTCCCTTTGCTCCATTTTTACAATAATACATATAAGTGCATATATGATAGTTTGCACTTGTTTTCTATCCATGGCGCATGTTACCATCATGAAGCGGCTAAGCAGCCCTGTAAATAACCTGTGTTAGCACCAACGCGATTTGAACCCGGGATCTTTGCAGATCAGGTATGTTTCTACAGACTTGGGAATTTTCACATGATCAAATACAAAGTTTTGTATTTGCTCAGACAAAAATGGAATTTACAAAATTATATTAGCAGTATTAATTTTGTAGCAATGTCAGTTACAGCCAGCTTGGAGTACTCACTGAAACCTTTGCAAATTCCTCAAAAATTGTACATTTATAGGCTAGTGCATAATTCTCCAGTACTCTGATGTAATTTGCTTAAATTGCACAATTTTTCATTATGCAAGGTATGTCAAAGGTTGGGAATCATGCCAGAGTATAATTTTGCATTTTGTTTGCCGTAGAGGACAGGATTGAGTAGAGAGTGTCATGCGGGAGTGAGGTTTGAGTAGAAAAATATGCCTCAAGTGGCCATTTCCTTAGTAAATGAGTTCCTTTGCCATTTTCTCGAGTGACACACAGTATGTCCTTACACTGAGTTTTCAATCGAGAAACTCCAAGTTGAATTCTGTGTAATTTACACCCAATTTCGAATCCCATTTGACTATTAAGGATCACTGACATAATATCGAGGGACATAATATCGAGTTGAAAAAATATCGTTGACAAAATATAGACAGACAGAATATCGAGTTTATATCTACAAACAGGTAAGTACAAAAATATCGAGTACAAAATATTGTTTACAAAAATATAGTAAATTAAAATATTGACTTTATTAAAAACAGTGTTAAATTAAATTTATATTAAAAATTAATTACTAAAATATACTTAAAAATACTTAAATTACCTTGTAATATTAAAAAAATTAATGAAAGTTATAAAAAAATTACAATCAAATTTATTAAAACATATATATAACGTAACATAATATAATTAAATGATAATCAATATTAATACCGTAGGATAGCGCAACAGTAGGGAAAGCGTTGGATAGCGTAGGGGTAAAAATTACTATTCCCACTCCAAAGAGTGCAACAGTAGGGAAAGCGTTGGATAGCGTAGGGGTAAAAATTACTATTCCCACTCCAGTGAGTGCAACAGTAGGGAAAGCGTTGGATAGCGTAGGGGTAAAAATTACTATTCCCACTCCAGTGGGTGCGACAGTAGGGAAAGCGTTGGATAGCGTAGAGGTAAAAAATACTATTCCCACTCCAGTGGGTGCAACAGTAGGGAAAGCGTTGGATAGCGTAGAGGTAAAAATTACTATTCCCTCTCCAGTGGGTGCAACAGTAGGGAAATCGTTGGATAGCGTAGAGGTAAAAATTACTATTCCCACTCCAGTGGGTGAAACAGTAGGGAAAGCGTTGGATAGCGTAGGGGTAAAAATTACTATTCCCACTCCAATGGGTGCAACAGTAGGGAAAGCGTTGGATAGCGTAGAGGTAAAAATTACTATTCCCACTCCAGTGGGTGCAACAGTACGGAAAGCGTTGGATAGCGTAGGGGTTAAAATTACTATTCCTACTCCAGTGAGTGCAACAGTAAGGAATGCGTTGGATAGCGTAGGGGTTAAAATTACTATTCCTACTCCAGTGAGTGCAACAGTAGGGAAAGCGTTGGATAGCATAGAGGTAAAAATTACTATTCCCACTCCAGTGGGTGCAACAGTAGGGAAAGCGTTGGATAGCGTAGGGGTAAAAATTACTATTCCCACTCCAAAGAGTGCAACAGTAGAGAAAGCGTTGGATAGCTTAGGGGTAAAAATTACTATTCCCACTCCAAAGAGTGCAACAGTAGGGAAAGCATTGGATAGCGTAGGGGTAAAAATTACTATTCCCACTCCAAAGAGTGCAACAGTAGGGAAAGCGTTGGATAGCGTAGGGGTAAAAATTACCATTCCCACTCCGGGGTGTGTGCAACAGTAGGGAAAGTAAATACTACATATATTATTTAAAAAAATATAAATTAATATCTATAACAAATTATTTTAAAGTAATTACCAATTTATTTTAATATAACAATTAATCAATTAAAATTACAAATTAAAATTAATTATTACTATTTGTTACCTATTAATCCAAATTAATTACAAATTAAAAATGATTTAATTAACAATTAAAAATTATTTATCTATTATTTCAAATTAAATACAATTACATAAATTGAATTATTTAAATAATTATAAATAAATTACTTCCCACCCTATTCCCCTATAAACCCAGAACCCGCTACTGAAAATAAATAGGTAAAATTAACATAATTAGCAAATAATCAATTAAATAAAATTAATTGCCAATTAAAATTTAATTAATTACCCATAACATTTTAATTAATAATTAATTATAAAAAAATACCAATACATTTTTTAACATATGTAATTAATTTTAATTAAATTACTTCCCACCCAATTCCCCTATAAACCCACAACCCGCTACGGAAAATAAATTAGTAAAATTAACATAATTAGCAATTATTCAATTAATTAAAATTAATTGCCAATTAAATAAATTTACATATTTAATTAATTATAATTACATTACTTCCCACCCTATTCCCCATATAAACCCACAACCCGCTACAGAATTTAATTACGCAAAAAAATTCATTATTTAAAATTAATTATAACATAAATACACAATTTTCACACATATAATAACATAAAAAACATTATAAAAAAATAGATACTATTAAAAATTAGACATTTTTAATTACCTGTATTATATACTTCGATATTTTAATTGTCTATATTTTTAACATTCGATATTACATTACTTACCTTAAAAACGATATTTTTGATGTCTATATTCTGTCCAGTCGATATTTTGTCTAGTCTATATTTTGAACTCGATATTATGTCCAGTCGATATTTTGGAATCGATATTATGTCTGTTTACCGACTCTTAACATAGTGAGTAAATTAGGCTAATTTGCAACCCATTACTCCAAATGTACATTGGAAACCGTGAGAATAGATGACATACATTTTATTCTGAACTGTAGCCTTATATCTGGCAGAGTGACGTAATGCTTTTCACTGACACCTGTTGTGAACTGCAATTCAAAATATTAAGCCCCGATAAGAACAACACAGCCTTCCATCCTTCCAAGATTGATAAATTGAGTACAATTAAATAAATGTTAACAGCGGTAAATTCGGAAATCTTCATTTTCTATCGAATAATCTCTGTCAGTGGTATCAGTCCTAGAAGCAAGCCTCCACATTTGCGTTCGTATGTTTGTTGTTGGAGAATTCAGTTAAGCTTCCGGTCCAAAGTCCATTCTTGGCAAGAAATCTCTAAAGTTTATTCACCCATTTTAAGCTTTCATTGTTCTGATTGTGATAAAATTAGTTCCATTAAGTGGTGTAGTATTCAATGGTTGTTAAGAAGCATACAGAAACAAGTTTGCGCTCTAAGTGATATATATGATTATTATTAGTAATATTTCTCAGGCCCTTAGCCAGGAAAATATGTTTTGAGGAAGCATTCCTCCTGGTACAGATAATAATGTAATGGTTATTTTGGAGGTAGATAAGAGTGGGTTATCAAGTGGAGCGTTATTTAAATTGCATTCTATTGTGAGATGTACATTGTATTATATTTTTAATTATTCATATTTCATCCAAATTAACATTTGGAAGAATAGTAAGATACTGTATATTTAAAAGCACGTTCGACTAGGAATTTTAATCAACAGAAGTTCTGGTAAATGCGTGGAAAATGCTATGTTTTAAAGTAATGTGAGGCATTGTTTCAACCTAGAAAGATATTAAATGCTGGTAAATAAAGCTGATAACGAAGATCTCCCTCAAGTATTATTTGGCAAAAATAAGAAGAACCTTGTGCATCGAGGTTCTGGAAAGTCAAGGCGGGTGGTAGAACGTTTGGGGTAGCAACTGCCAGACTTTGGAATGGACTTCCACTGGAACTGAGAACTGAGACAAGTTAGTGATCTCCTTCTTTTTAGGAAGAGACTAAAAACTTGGCTGTTCCACAAAATCTAGGTGGCCTCTCTCTGCCTCTCTTTCGCATGCTCCTACACTGTACTCTGAGTTAGCCAGCGCCAGGATGTCTGTTTAGGTGACAGAGAGCTTTATAAATGAAATAAAGAAAAAAAGAAATAAAATGTTGAAATAGGAACATTGGACAACACAGAACAGAGTATAAATTACAACTTTATAGAGAATTTGAGGAATATCTCTCCTGGATGCCTGTGAAAATGTATGGCACATTGTGCATTATAGAGCAAAACTCTGCTGGTTGCTAGAAATGAAAATTGATTTACTCTGGGAATGCATTATTGTCAGGGAGGTCACCGTTGAAGCTGATATCTGTGTAAGTGGAGCGGTGTAGTGTAGTAAAAGAGGGAAATAAACCCAAATGTCACTAATTTTAGAAACAACACTCTTTAGTAAAGTTGTTTAAAAGTTCATGAGCAATACCGCAATTCCAGATCAGGGCAGATACACTATTGTTTGCAAGTATAAATATATCTCTGAGGTGTGCTGTGCTTTTTAAGAAGAATGCTGCTCAGCATGGCCACTTTTCTTTGCATGGAGATTATGGATGATGTGTGCTATTAGATGATACCAACACTTAAGCAGTATGGCTGCAACATCTATCATGGAATAGGGCCAATATACTTTCTAACTGTTAACACTACTACACAGGCTGACACACTGTCCATGGGTGGGCCCAATACTTCCCAGGCAACATCCATACTTTTATTGCACAACTCCAACACATTCCAGCATGTTAGCCATACATTTATAAATCTGTACAATCACTTACCTGCAGGAATTTAATAAAGTTATTAGACAATACTGATACCCAAATCTGGTGTCTCAAAGAGCTGTGCTCACTTTGCCACTGGATTCAAGCAAGCCGGGCTGAAGACGGCTGAAATGCCAGAAACCGGTCCTCGGAAGCTTGTTTCCGGTCCTGGGAAGGTATTGATTGGCAGTTCGGGCTGGACTGTTCCCATGAGGCACAGGGTCAGACTTATTTGCATATGGCCATGTCTGAACTGGGGTGGCAGAGTGGGCTAAAGAATGGTGATGGATTAAACCCAGATCTGTTGACTGGGTGTGAGTGTTTGCTTGGTTCAGATGCTCCGTCCATCACCACCCCCTTTTGTACCTATCAGGCCATCATCATCCCAGAATATTTAATTACTCCATACAAAAAACTTAGCAAGCATTGACAAAGCATATGGGTCCCGGCTGTAAAAGGCTAAGAAAATGGCTTTGCCAATACTTTTTTTTAAACGGACGCATGTGCCTATGTCGAGACACATGCAGACACATGGGTTGTAATCTTGTAATAGGTCTGCTATGAATGACAATCCATTGCAAGATGATTGCCAGTTTGAACGCTTGTATAGTGATGCGTGTATCGTGATCCTGTCGTCCATTTTGAATTTACTAATCTAACATGGCTTTCTGCCATGTTAGATTGGTAAATTCAAACTTCAAACTTGAATATTTAAAAAAGTGACTTATTGTATAGCTTATAACTACATTTGGAGAATATTTATGACCTTTTTGAATTTATAAAAGAATTCGAGGAGTATTCCTGAGAAGCTGTGCCAGTCACAGTTTCCCGGGAGTTGATCTTAAATGGAATTATTTTCTTAATTCATGGTTAATCTCTTGCATGCATATAAGCAGTTGTTCTACAATTATGTATGGACGCATTTGTTGTTCTTCTGCACTTGTGCTTGCTGTTTTTGTTTATTGTTTTCCTCCATTAGAAAACACTTTTCTGATGAAATTACCCATTTTCCTAATATTTTTGGTTGTATCTCCACAAACAAAGGGTGGTGGCTGGGGTGGAGGGAGTGCGCCTCAGTGTACTCTTACGGGTCCTAGGCTCCCAGCATGCACTTGGACAGAGATCCCTGTGCAATCTCCCTGATCTCCCAGCTGCTCTCAGGCTATGAGAGCAGCGCAGGGATTGGCCCGAGCGGGCTGAAAAGACACTTCATTCAGGACAGGGAGTCTGTGCAGTTTCTCCAGCCGGGCTGTACAACACAGCCAGGTTGCAGAAACCTAAGTGCCCATGTGTGATTGACTGGCCTGAGACTGCATGCCAAACAAACATGGGCACTTAGATGTGCACATAGTACTCCTCCTCCCCCCTCCAATGCCCCAACCCCATCCCTCCTTGCACATGCTGGCTCAGAGCCCGCAAATGAAAAATAAAATTATGATAGAACATCGGTTTATTTTTCACCTGCTGCCTCTGTGCCAGTGGGGCGATGCTTCTCCGCCATTGCGGAGGAGCCGCCCCTTTGTGCTTCCTCATTGTTCCCAACTAGGGTGCAGGTTTACAGTCACCTTTCTTAGGGATCTATTCGTAATGGGGATGTGCCTGCAAATGTTTTTTAACCTACAAACTGCAAGTATGTTAGTGTTTATCAACGTAGACAGGTTTCCTCATCCTGGAATGTCCACTATTTACTCCTAGGAACAAATTTGCTGACACATAATATCAAATTATATTTAGATAATAAATATTCCATCTTATTAAATCCATTTATAAATATAAATTCATGCTTTGTGACTGTAAAACATGATTTTCACTGTTAATAGAGGTATTGGTGCACCACCTCAATTTAACCTGTGGCCACAAATACCTTTGTAAATTTTCCTTATGTTTGGGAATTTCATCTGAGCCAGGGGAGTAGTATACTCCGGGACAGATAAACTAAGATTTTCCACCGTGATTGCATCAAAAAGTGACGTAAATCGGTGCAATATCTTTTTGTCCAATTTTCTTTCCAGTGCGAAACTTTTTTAGCGCTGGAATTAACGTGAACGTAACGCAAAGCAGCCATAACACTGCTTCGCAGTGCTTAGCGCCAAGGAGGCGTACCTTGGGTGGTGCATGGTTGTTCCCATGCAACCACCCAAGGTTTCTGATGCTAATCCCAATTCACTAAATAAAGTAGACAGGGTTTGGTGTCAGAAAATAGCGTACCCTTTATCCAGGTGCTATGAAGGAGAAATTCTTTTTTTCTCCTTTATTTTCCGAACTTGCATGTGTGCTGCACTGTACAGCACACATACAAAGTGTGAACATTCTAAAAATGAGTCTAAGCATAGTATTTTGTACCGAAAAGGTAGACTTCCAGTACAAAACCTATGCTCGACTCACTAAGAAACCCTTGCACTATGGGGAAAAGGTGTCTCCCTTGCGCACAGCAGCTAATTTCAGCACCAGCACTAGGGAGAGGAGATCAGAGTGCCATATTTCAATAGCTTTGGTGCTCCCCTGCTCTCATCTTCTCACCCAACAGCTGCTGCACTGCGCTGCATGAGAAATTGGTAAATCTGGCCCTCAGTCTGCGTTGTTGCACTATGCTACTTATAGGTCTATATTTATGTGGATGCAAAAAAGTGCATAAACGCCCAGCAGCTAACATTCATATGCAACATTTGAGATCCTTGTGGGATGAAAACTCATGAAAGCAGTAACAACCGAGGAATCATGGTGCAGGTGCCAGAACACTTATATAGCATCCTTCAACATTGATGGTAGCACACACTGTGCCTTTACATTTAGGCCCTGATTACAAGTTGGGCACTTAATTCCATCCTGTGTGTAATCCCTTCTTTACGCATGGGATGGAATTATGAGTTTGGTTTTATTTACAGCATCCGATAATTGCCAACATTTGACAGGGAAAAACACACAGGGCATCATTTATGAGAGGCTTGCGTCTCGTTTGCACCATGCAACATTGCACATGCGTGAAGCAAACCTCTATACCATATTTTTTAAGCCGTGCTTAGTCACTTTGTGTGGCTCTGAGTGGCTTAAAACATCTGGTGTGAAGCAACACAGCGCAAATCGCTGCTTTGCGTTACTTTGCCCTGGGTAGGCATTCCATGGGCGTTGTGTGTGTTCACACGCAACTCCCATGGATTTTGACGCATTCCCAGATTCACAAGAACCTGTAAACCTGGGAATGAGCAGAAAACGTATACCTTCCCATGGGATGCGTTGCGAGAATAAATATCTCTATTTGTCCTTTTTATGCATTCTGCAGGACACATAGAAAGAGCAATATACCTTCCAGGATTGATTTTGAATAGGTAGGTGCACCTTCCTGTACAAAAAAATATCCTGCATGCAACACAGGACCCTTGCACCATGGTGCCAGGGTGCCTGCATTGGTGCTAGGCTGCAAAACTGTGCCAGCGTAAGGGAAAGGAAAGGAATGCGCCGTTTTGCATTAAATACAGCACATTCCTGTCCTTTCCTTATCTCCCAGTGCAGCTCAGCAAGGTGCCTTAAACACCAACATCCTCACATTACTCCCCCTAAACTTATAATAGGTGTTATTTATTGCACCTGATAAATACTGTATCCTGTGGTACTGTTATTTATTGGGGCGATAAATTACACTTCAACTTGTAATCAGGCCCTTACTGGGGAAATCGTTAATGTGTGAGCCTTGCTTGCCTAGGGTCTGGAAGACTCACCACAGCAGGTATTGTACAATTGCTAATTTAGGCAACAGTTTAGAGCTCCACCTAGTGGAGTTTCCTAGATTGAATGCATGTTCAGACACTGGGATTGATAGGCTGCCATTTTAGTTGGTTTCTTTCGTCCCTGCCTCAATGCCATGGAAGTAGCAGCGGTGAAATTGTCCTGAGTTGACATGCTGGTTCGGCAGCGCATGCCCTGTACACGTTTGTACATGAGCCTGAGTAATTAGCCAGCGCTGCAGAGAATTGTAAATATATACAGACCAGACTATGGTCTTTAAACACACTTTAATGTGACTGAAATGCGCGGCTGCAGCACAAGTACCAATCACGATGTGGTGTCTAGAAACATGCCCTGCTCTCAACAAGGGGTTAAATTAAGATATTTATTCTTCAAGACCACACATCCAGCTCTCCTTCCAGCTTGTTTTAACTCGATCCCCAAGATCTATCCAAGGAATCAGAACCCTGTCAGAATTCCATCAAATATAGAATAAAATGACTGGACATGAAACAGAGCACTGTTGAGGTGGAAATAAAAAATGTTCCATCTCCTTGGCTTGTCCCCCCATCAGACATCATCAACTTTTATTTCTTAATGCCGATTTGGCCAGTGACACAGAAGGGGGGATCAAGCAAAATAATATTACTTTTGTATAGGCACATGAATAAAAAGACACTATTGTCATTTGATTATTCACTGCAATGATATTGCAAGAGTGGGAAATAGAAGTTTGCCCTCACTGTTGTTGTGTTAAACGTTTCCAGGCTGTATTGACAGGGCTTTCAGGCAGCCTGCTAACGTAGCGCTCATTCTTTGCTACCGCTCAGATAGAGAGCACAGAGCACAGCTTTGGTGGGGGGTAGGGGGAAGATGCAGAGGAAGGTTGGGGTGTGTTGGAAGCTGGAGTCCAAGTCCCGCACCGCGGGACTCAGGACTCCTCACTCAACGTTAGGCTAAGTAAGGATCACGTTTGAGAAAGCCCTGCTCACCCCTTTAGTAGCTTGACACGAGCAGCCAGGCCTATTTCCAAGGCACGAGTGTACAGTATGTGCAACCACACTCACAGCAACCCACTGGTGACACCACAAATGGAGTCCATACGAGTTTGATAAAATGAGTATAAACTTTATTTAAAAAGATATACGATCAGACCACACAATACAAAGCCAAGTACCTTGCAATGGGAGAAATAATGCAATGCATACCGCTACAATCATGTACTGTGCAATGAAGGAATAATGCAATGCGTCACATCCCAATCTTGTACTTTGCAATGAAGAAATAATGCAAAATGCACTGCTACAATCATGTACTTTGCAACTAAGGAATAATGCAATGCGTAAATACATTCATGTACTTTGCACTGAAGAAATAATGCAATGCAGGCCGCTACAATCCTGTACTTTTCAATGGAGAAATAATGCAATGCGTAGTGCTACAATCGTGTACTTCGTTATGCAGAAATAATGTCAGGCGTCATAAGACAATCCGGCGGTTCGTTAGCAGCAATATTGAAATTGTGTATTACGACAATCAGCTTCTTCGATAACAGTTGCCCCCCCCACACGTATCAACGATGACATAAAATACAACTTCCCACTCTGGCCCCAGTACGGCCCCTCCTTTGTTCAGTACTGGCCCCAATCTGAGCTGAAGCAAAGGCTCACGTCACCAGTAGGAATGAGAGGCTGAGAGAGTGTCCCTCCGAGCCTGCACCCCGCCCAGGTAGTGATCCACTCTCCTCTCCTCCTTCAGCAAACTGGGCATGCCGTGCCGAACTTTCTCAATGGGCCTCAGTGGCTTGGCCTGGCAGCTCAGCTCCTCTGGGGCTGCCGGTCTGGGCCACAACTGTTAGGAAGGTCTCAGGCGGCCACAGGGCACCCGTACCCCATTCCTCTGAGATTGCGTTACTCCGGGTGCACGTTCATCACATGACCCTCTGGGTCTCCTCTGGCACGAAGCCACACACACACTGCTGATGGGACTTCACGTCAATTCCGAGTGCACGTTCACCAGGGCACTCCTTCCTGCGGTCTCAGTTGGCACCAAGACAGGCAAACCACGCTGAAGAGACTCACTTTCTTCCAGTGCACACAATGATCAGCTGATCACCTCCTCAGTCCCAGGTTGCACCAAAGCATGCACACTGCTTCACTGAGAATTACTCCAACTCCGGTGCCCCGATATCCAGGTGCTCTTCACCAACGCATTTGGCTACACCACGACACACTCACCATGTCCGGGCCTCACTTTCGCCTCCGGTGCACCACGACATGCACCCTGCACTTCCGAGTCTCCCTTCACCTTCGATGCACGCGCTGACCAGGCACTCTTCACCAACCCCTGTGGTGCACTACGACACGCACCCTGCGTGTCCAAGACTCACTTCACTTCCGATACATATGTTGACCAGGTGCTCCTCACCGACACCTCCTGTGCACCACGACACATAACCTGCACATCCGAGACTCCCTTCACCTCCGATGCACACGCTGACCAATCGCTCTTCACCAACCCCTGTGGTGCACCACGACATGCACCCTGCACGTCCGAGACTCACTTCCGTTTTGATGCACACATTGACCAGGCGCTCTTCACCAACACCTCCTGTGCACCACACACCCAGGACGTCCGTGTCTCACTTCTCCTCCATGTGTCCAAGATTACAGGGCACACCTTCGAAGGGTCTCAAGCTGCCACAACACGCGCCCACCGCGTCGCTTGAAACTTCTCTGGAAACTTTTATGTTCCTGTGTTTCCAAACAGGGAGCCAGTTCACCTCGGGTCCTTGAGGTAACACGACACAGCACAAAGCACAGTCTTCTTCAAGCAGGGAACCCAGCGCACAAAGCACAGTCCCAACAGCCTCTTCCATGGTTAAAACGGCAAACTGCAGACCAGCCCCAGATCACAAAGCAAGGGTCGTCCTTCCCAGCAGTCTCTTCAGATGTTTCTTACTTAGCAGAGGTTCCTCTTGACCATGAAAAGGGTCCAAGCCTTTTCAGTCTCAATCCATTTCTATTCCAACGTTCAGGGGTCTCAGCTCTCATGGTTATACCCCTAAATGTCTTTGAAATTCGTTCTGCTAAGGGGTCCCTGACCCCTGCCTAAATCAGTTCTGGGTGTCTCCCTCCCAGTGTCACCTTTTTCCCTCTGATACTGGGCATTTGGATCCTTAATCACTCAGCACAAGACAGGTCAATTGTTTTATAGCAGCAACCCAGTCTTTACCTCCAGGGCTTCTCCTCCCCTACTCTTCAGATGCCGGTCAGCCTGGTGCCATTTCAACCCCTCCCTGGGTCAAGACCTCCCCCAGCTCCTCTCACCTATCAGATGCAGGCAGTCAATCCACATTCAGCAGAGACACACAGAAATGCTTAAAGCACAAAACTCAGCCACTTTGTAAAAGAGTGGTTTCTGAACACACAGTGACAAAACCACTTTCATTGAAAGATGTGTCATAACACTGTGAGTTCATACATACTAAATGTCACCTCTCCATTTTAAACATATGGGAAACTAGGCTAACAAACACAATACCCAGCCTCCCCCATTCTGTCCTATCAGCAGGATGGCCTTTCACCAGTGAAAATTGAAAAGGCGTGTTTTTCACTGTCAGGACATAGCACACACCTCAGTATATGTCCTGCCTTTTACTTACACTGCACCCTGCCCAGGGGTTACCCGGGACCTTCCACAGGGGTGACCACTGTGTACGCAAAATGTAAAGTAAGGCCTGAAAAGTGGCTACACTTGTCAGGACAATATGCTAACTTAGCAAACTGCGAACAGGACCTACACTTCAGCCCTGAGTCCCCCTTCTCCGTGCACCCTTGCATTACTAGCCCTGGCACACACAGTGCACATCACTAGGGACTTTACTAGTAAGGCAAACATACCAATCATGGCCAACCAATTACCATTACACTTTACACAGGGAACACTTGTACTTTGACACTGATCGGCAGTGGCAAACCACCCAAAGCATCTAAATTGGCAACTCTATGTCAGGAAAATGGTCTAGAGGGAAAGGAAAAAGTTTAGGGAACTTTAGCCAAAAAGGCCAAGTCCTACAGGGTGAGTATCAAGACCCCTGGTATTATTTTTATATATTGTTTCAGATTTTGATGGGTAGAAGTTGGTAAATGCAGAGGATATGTTTAAGTTTTTCACTTATATGCAAATTTAAGTGCTAAATTACTAGTGCAAATTGGTGATTTAAATTATGCATATGGTCGTAACTGATGAACTAATGAAGATGCACTTGAAACAGCTTTGGTGGGTTAGAAGTATTATTAGTAAGGTAATATAGTTATGCCACATTTTTCTTGTGTGTGAGACTTCATTTTATTCAAAAGGATGAAGGTTCTGAAGTTCTGCTCATCTTTCTACTGCTCTTTCCCTTTCCCATTTAGAGACCCTCTGTGAGTCTTCTCTCTTGGTTTGTGTGGAGCCCCGGGTGCTATGATGTAAATGCTGATTGTCCTTAGAAAGAGTGTATTGTGAATGAAACCTTTGACCGTGTAAATTAGGTATCTTTTTAAGGATTTGCACTGGAAGTTCAAATGTAGGCCTGCAGAAAAACATAATGATATGAGCATTTGTTTGAGAATGTTTTATATTGTATTGCATATATCGGACGTGCAATTGTTGAGGAGTCAAGTGGAAGATTTTCTTTTATCCTAAGAAATGGGTTAGTGCTAAGAGCTTTAATTATTACAAAGCTGCTGTAAATTTGCAAACAGGACCGAACCATAATCATGTATTGCTGAATCTGTTGTTTTTCCAATTGTTTATGCATAAAATGTGTATACAAGCCTCTAGTTTTGAAGCTTCAAGGGTGACTTCTTATTTTTACCCAGAGACTCTTTCCAATTATTTTGAGACTTCCCCTCCTCCCTTAGAATGCTGGCAGTACTCTATATGAGTTTGACACTTAAAATATGGAGAAATTAGACTGCTCAAATAGAGATTCTTGCTCTTATTTCTGATTTTGTGTTCTGTATCTGAATCTAATGGCAACCCTTGCATTTTCCTGTATCATTTATTTTAACAATCTTGTAATAAATCTTTCATATTTCATTTTTGATCTATGGCTCAGTTACTTAGTGGTCCCAGTTCCTGTTTGAATTTTACTCTGCTAATTAGTGGGCTTAATGTTGGGGAGGATGGTATCTCTTGGAGCTAGATCAACAAGAAAAACAGAGCAGGATTGCCTTAGGTAAAAAAAAAATCCTGGTGCATACATATTGGGTTCAGTAGATAATTATGGTTCTGCTCTTACACAACATAGCAGCAGAGTATGGTTAGCATAAGAGCACCTCCTCTTAAAGGGGTCCCTAAAGGTTACGTAGTTTTTGAGTTCTTATCTCAGACATTATCAGACATTGGCTTGAGAGCAAACTTGAGAGACAGGAGAAGAGTTGGAGAGAAGACAATTGAATGTGCAAAGACCTTCCCTGCTATAGTTACTGAAGAAGAAAAGGATAAAGAGAAAATAGCAAAGAAGGATAAAGAGTCAGATGATGATCATGATGAATTTTTTTTAAGTGAGCTTTTGAATTCTCGACCTTCTCCAAGTACAGATAGATCAATTGAGATGGCCCATACTTCTGTAGGGTGTTAGCACGGGTGCTGGAGGAGGTACTACCATAGAACAGACTCCTATCGGAGTGGTACTGAATGCACCGGCAGGTAAAAGCCATAGTCAAAACAGCAATACTTGGACCAAGTGGAAGTGGGTTGCCAGAAGTTCAGACTTACTGGTTACTCCAGTGACAGTACCAATAGTAGAGACACAACGTAAAGAAATTTGTATTGGAAGTCTGAAAATAGATTTTGGTGAAATTTCACAAGGGAATGCGGATTTGAACTGACTATTGACTTACAATGTTGATGAAGTGTGGAATTTGATAAAAGAAGCTGCTAGATGTGTTAATGAAACACTTGACAAATTTGAAGAATTAGCTAATGCATTAGAAATTGACTTTCACAAAATGAAGAATGTGGAACAGAATTATAGAATGAACTTAATACACGATGAAAATAGAGAGCTGGGCCTAATTACTTTAAGGGCTCTGTTGGAAATGGGGTGCCTGGTTGATGATGTGAAACCCTGCTCAAGCAGCAACCACAATTGTTGTCCGGGTGAAACACAGGGAAACCCCCAACATATCATGTGCTTAACTCTCTGGTAGCTTTCCAAAAGCAGTAAGGCTTAGCTTAGAGAGAGGCAATGTATAAAGTTTGTATGCAGCACTCAAGTAATAATGTGAAAACACAACACAGTAAAAATCTCACACCAATATGAATAAATTAAGTAACTTTTGATAAATAATTTGTTACCGATAAGCTGCGCGGGCTGCAGTGGTGGCTTGCGTTGAGGCTGTATGGTGCTGCATTGGTTTTGAAGAGATGCTGCAGAGAGCTGCGTCATGTTTGGGTTGTTCTTCGTCGGTTCTGGTGAGACAACATCTGGGCTGGCAGAGCACATTTGGCCCCACTTCCAAGGGTCCAGGACTGAAGAGGCACCACTTTGAGGGTTGGGACTCACAGCAGACAGAGTCCAGGTGCAGGGTTCAAGATGGTTGGAGCCTTTTCTGTCCCTGAGGCTCTTGATCAGGAGGCCATGCAACTCACCCTTGGAGTCACTTGGGTGTTCCTAGGCTCAAGGTGCAGGTCCAGTCCTTTTCACTCAAGTAGCGGGGCAGTAAGGTAGCAGAGTAGCAGGGCAACAGAACAGCCCTTCTTGCAGCATACCAGTACAGAAGGCATTCTTCTAAGTCTTTCACAGGTACAGAAGAGTACAAAAGAGCTGGGTCTCAGGGTCCAATATTTATACTTGGTGCCAGCTTTGAAGTGGGAGACGCTTCTAGTGTTTTCCACTCATAAAGGTGTCTGGAATTTTCTTACTTTCTCTTGGCCTAGATTGTGTGGGGCACAATCAACTAGTGCAAAACCCTTTCTGATTGCGCTGGAGCAGAGTGTTTGTGATGTGCAAGTGTGGTAGGGGACAGCTCCTCCCCTTTATCCTGACAGCGATGGCTCATCCTGCCAACAACTATTTCCCCTGTGTCTAACTGTCTGGGAGGAATATACAAAGACCAACTGCCAGCTACACTTAGTCATGCGACACATGATACAGGCTTCATGCACCAAATAGTAAGACAAGACAATTACAAGTTTCTATACCATTAAAAAGGGTTTAAAATTACAATTCATTAGACACCGAACTGGACATTTCTACCTGCTCGCAATTAAAAGTTATCACTTATTAAATCTAATAAAGTAACCCAATGCTATTTTATGGAAGAGCTAGGACTCACAGAAGTGAAAAACGAATTTAGAAGTGTTGGGCATGGGCTTTCTTAAGGGGTTTCCCTAAAACCTTTTGCTTTTTCCCTCCTGGTTTTTGTCCATTCTCTTTTTCTGACCTTAGGACTCTGGGCCCTTTTCCACTGTACTGCAGTGGGAAAGTGTGCGTGCTCTTTCTACACATGCCAGGATAGGGTAATTACTTGATTGGTTTACGTTTTGTATCTGTGAGTGCCCCATAAAAAGGTACACCACATACCCAGTGAGTGGTGACGTGGGCTAATGGAGGGAAGCAGCACTGAGTGTGCCGCCTCCCAAAAAAGACTCTCGAAAAGGTCTCATGTTCAGGTTGGACTGGCTCACTCCATGTCCAACCCTGAGCAGGTCGTTCCCTACCACCACACCTGGATAGGTGAAGGGCCGGGTAGATACATCTGCATATGCACTGCCTGGGTAGGGGGTCAGCTCTCCTCATTAGGGACACCTCCAGAATGGGGCTGATTCCGTTATGGTTGTAGGGCCTGGGGCAATTCCCCACTATGAAGGCAGCGTTAAAGTGTGCATGCCCTTACTACACGCGTAAGGGAGGGGTGCATATCTGAGGTTTCTAAACATAGGTCAGGGTCACTGGGGCAGGCCAGTGTGTCTGTGCACTCACACCTAGGGTGGTGGTGACCTGGTGTACAGCCTACCAGTGCAGGCCAGTGTGCACTGAGGGTGCATTCACACCAATGGTGTCCTCAATTATATGGGCAGCCTGCCATTGCAGGCTGGGGTGGGCACTTGCACTGATGGTGCCGATAGGTGCCTGTCCAGCCTGCCATTGCAGGCTGGCATGCACAGTGGCACCAATGGTTTTCTAAACATATGTCGAGCTTGCCATTGCGAGCTGGTGTATGCATTGGCACTGATGGTATTTCCTACATAATAGGCAAGTCTTCCTTTGCAGACTGGTGTGCACACTGTCTTGCTAGTGTTTCCGAAAACGTGTCCACCTGCCTTTGCAGACTGGGGTGCACTTTGCACTAATGGTGCCTCTCCATGTGTGACAAGCTGCCATTGCAGACTGGTGTGCTTGCGCCCCCCATGTAATGTGGATCACCACCTGGGGTGGGCTGTGGGCTCGGCGGGACACTCTCTTTGCCTCTCGCTTCTGTCAACTGCGCGAGCCTGTTGCTTTGCCTCGGATTGAGGTCCGTGCTGGCCCAGGAGCACCTAAACTGTCATATTACACTTTGCATTATTGCTGCTAACGGACTATTGAACTGTCGTATGGTGCCTGACCTTTTTTGTGCCTGAAGAACTACATGCCTGGTGCGCTACGCACTGTGTTATTTTTCCCTTGCAGAGTGCATGATTGTAACGTGGTGCATTGCATTATTTCTTCATTGCACAGTACATGATTGTAGCGTGACGCATTGCTTTGTTTCTTTCTTGCACAGGGCATGCTGGTAGTGATACGCATTGCATTATTCCTTCTATTGCAAAGTACATGACTGTGGCGCTACGTATGGTATTGTTTCTCTATTGCACAGTACAGGAGTGTATTGTATTTCTTTTTTTGCAGCATGTGTGATTCTTGCAATACGACCTGCCTAACCTTTTGTAAATGGTCAGAAGTAAGCTTAACTGTTGGTTAGAAGCATTGGTTGGGATTAGAACCTACCAATCCACCGGAAGAAATACTACCCTTTATTATATGTTGGTTTTGTATCGTGTGGTCATCACATATCTTCTTATATAAAGATTATACTCGTTTTATAAAACTTCGTGTGGAGTCTATTTGTGGTGACATCATTGGGTTGCTGTGAGTGTGGTTGCACATACTGTACACTCGTGCCTTGGAGATAAGCATGGCTGCTTGTGCCAAGCTACTAAGGGGGTGAGCAGGGCTATCTCAGACGGTGTCCTTACTTAGCCTAACATTGAAACGAGCGGTCCGGATCTTGTACCTGGCGACAACGGTGTGGGACAGAGACACCTGCCTCTAGCATTTGGTGGCGGCGGTGAGGCATAAGGACCCCCACTTCCAACAATTACCAAAGTAGGTACTGACTACTGACCACTTGTTTTTTTTTAAACATTACATCGAGTGTTGGATTCTCTAGACAGGGGCCAGAGTTTTCCACTATTTCCTAAAAGAGTACTGTGGCGGACTTTATTGTTCATATAACAATCAGAGACCCTAGTCCTCATGGACAGAGTAGAGGAAGGGTTGTCCTTTTGATACATTATCTACTTATAAAGAGAGCACAAATATCAGAAACAAAAATATTGTCAAACTAAATAAACATATATGTCAAAAATGTTGATTAAGACAATATCGACTAGAATAATATTACCCAAAATAATTAAATTATCATTAATAAATGTTTCTAAAAAGAATCCCTTTTTACCTCAAACAATTATTAGAAATAAACCTAAAACATTTTATACACTTGTTTAAATGAAATATAAGTATATCACATCACCAAAATATTTAACATAAACTCCTACTACTCACACTACAATCTAACCATAGTGGGGGAAGGTGTTGAGCAATAAGAGGATGACATTTACTATTCCCACTTGAATCTAACTATATTTGGAAAGTATTGGACATTAAAGGGGTGTAAGTCACTGGACCCACTCCAATCTAAGCCTTTTTGAAGTTGCAGGATGCTAAAGAGATGAAATTTACATTTTCCACTGCAATCTAAAACATTTTATAGAAGCTAATACAAATTAAACATTTTATATACTCCATTATCACACTCAATATTTTAAATCTAAACTAAAATATAATTTAAACACTTTAAGCAAAATCCCTAACCTGTATATTCTTATTTAAACATTAACATATAAATATTTTTTTAACTATAAATAATTAATACATTTTTTAAATATTTACTACCATCCCTACTTTGCACCCTAAAATAAAACATTAAAATAATAATCCAAATTCAATAGTCATAAAAAAAATCTCTAAAATTATTGTTTCAATAAAACAAAATACAAATATATATTTTATATTACTTTTGGTCAAAAAAAAAAGAAAGTTGTATTATTTAAATGAATTTTTGAAAAACATATACAATTTATTATGTTTAAATATAATTACTGTATTTCAATTGATTATGCATTAAAGTTAATTTAAAAAACATATTAAAGTTACTAAATGAATTGAAAAAAGGCAAAAAATAAATTTGGATATCATTAAAATAATTAACATAATATCTACTTTAAAATATATAATTTTTTTAAATCCCCCACCCTTACCCCAAAAATTCCAATATCCTCCTACTATAAATAATTATAAACCATTATTTATAAACAGTAATACAACTAAAAATAGAAATTTCAACAATTTCATGACTAATAAACTATTTTGTTAAAACAAAAATAAAAAGGTGATGCACAGTCAATGTGCTCCCTCACGACAACCCTCTACAGTGTAGTAAGGCGCTCCCCTGGACTCCCTAGACATCTTACTGTGGGAAGGTGCAGTCACTTACTGCACACAACTCTAAGGGGATCTCACTCCCCCCTTCGATGTGCAGCACAGCAGAAGACATAGAGGCTGGATAAAGCAGCCATTCTGTCTTTCACTAATGGTCTGCCCTCCCGGGCAGCAGCGAGTTTATATATGCCCAAGGGGGCAGCGCATCATTAAAAGTGCTTAATTTGATGTGGTGCTTGCTGGGGGGCTTTCCAAACATCAGATATTTACAGTGTTCAACAGAGGGGATAACAAATAGTTCAGAAAGATGGAGGACAAGAAGGACTGCAAAACTGTTACAAAGGGAGAAATCAGGAACCTGCATGAGCAAGAAAAGGGTGCATGGAGTGTCTGGTAGTAGATTTAAGACTACCAGTCTTGGTATTCAGCACACCAACATTAAAAATTGCACCAAATGCCGGCTTCTGAGTAGAGGTTTGGGAACCGGCACGCTTACTTTCCAAAATTAAGCACTGATCATTAGTAACAGAGCACCCTGTTCCTGTTTGCACCCAGCGCATCAATTTGAAGAGACAGTGCACCCTATTTGTGATGCAACTCCTGGTGGGCAGGTCTGGGTATGATGAACAGGAGCAGTGCCAGCACCAGTTGTGAAGAGTCTGTAGTTTGGTCAGGCTGCTAGCAGTGTGGTGAGTCTTCACAGGGGATCTTCCACCCTGCGTCATAGAGGGGATGGCAGATGCCCCTACGAAATGTGGGGAGGCATCTCATTCTGGTGAAAAACATCTCCAGGGACTTAGGTTCTTTAGTTGGGAATACGGTCACAGTTTCTGAGTGCCAATCGATCACGCTTGCTATTTCTTCTTTTAGCAGGCCTACAAAGAGGGGCTTTTGCATTTTCCCTGTGTTCCCCTTAGTTCCAAGTGGTTTGACTTTGGAGCTCATTGTGATTCTTTGGGCTCTTTATCATTGAAGGGTACCTCTAATGCCTACCGACCCCTGCCCCCACCACGTCTTCAACAAGGCCGACTCCGTCATTGCACCCCAACTCCGGGACATCATCAACATCTCCTTCAACACCGCCACCTTCCCGGAGAGCTGGAAGCACGCCGAGCTCAGCGCCCTCCTGAAGAAACCAACCACGGACCCCACCAACCTCAAGAACTGCCGCCCCATCTCGCTCATCCCTTTTCCTGCCAAAGTCATCGAGAAGACCGTCAACAAACAGCTCGCCGCCTTCCTCGAGACAAGCGGTTCCCTCGACCCTTCGCATTCCGGCTTCCGAGCCAACCACAGCACTGAGACCGCCCTCATCGCAGCCACCGACGACATCAGATCCCTGCTCGACAACGGGGAAACAGCGGCCCTCATCCTCCTGGACCTCTCTGCAGCATTCAACACTGTCTGCCACCGCACCCTAGTACAGCGCCTCAGCAACATCGGAAACCAAGAGAAGGCACTGAAGTGGATCATCTCGTTCCTCGCCGGCAGAACCCAGAGAGTCCGCCTCCCCCGTTCAGATCCGAGGCCACCGCAGTCATCTGCGGCGTTCCACAAGTATCCTCACTCAGCCCCACCCTCTTCAACGTCTACATGAGCCCCCTCGCAGCCATCGCACGCCAACACAACCCTAACATTATCTCCTACGCCGACGACACCCAGCTGATCCTCTCCCTCACCAACGACCCCGCCACCGGCAGAGCCAACCTACGCAAAGGAATGAAAGACGTCGCCGAGTGGATGAAGAACAGCCGCCTGAAACTGAACTCAGACTAGACGGAAGTCCTCATCCTGGGATCATCGCCCTCCGCCTGGGACGACTCCTGGTGGGCCCCTGCCCTGGGCACCACCCCCAAGCCAAACGGACCACGCACGAAACCTGGGCTTCATCCTGGACTCCTCCCTCTCAATGACCAGACAAGTCAACGCCGTATCATCATCGTGCTTCAACACCTTGCGCATACTCCATAAGATCTTCCGATGGATCCCCACCGAAACCAGGAAGACAGTCACCCAGGCACTCGTCACCAGCCGACTGGACTATGGGAACACCCTCTACGCTGGAACTACTGCCAAACTACAGAAAAGACTCCAGCGCATACAGAACGCCTCCGCACGACTCATCCTGGACATCCCTCGCCGCAGCCACATCTCTACCCACCTGAGAGACCTACACTGGCTCCCCGTCAACAAGAGGATCACGTTCAGACTCCTCACCCACGCACACAAGGCTCTCCACGACATGGGCCCGAAGTACCTCAACAACCGCCTCACCTTCTACACGCCCACCCGCCAGCTACAATCGCCCAACCTCGCCCTCGCCACCGTACCACGCATTTGCAGAGCCACCGCGGGAGGAAGATCCTTCTCCTACCTGGCGGCCAAGACATGGAACTCCCTCCCCATCCACCTACGGCTGACCCAGGACCACCTCTCCTTCAGGAAACAACTCAAGACCTGGCTTTTCGAGCAGTGACAAACCCCTCCCCCCAGCGCCTTGAGACCCTACTGGGTGAGTAGCGCGCTATACAAATACTGTTGATTGATTGATTGATTGATTTTAAGCAGTTGGTCAGCTCATAGCTCCACGGTAGGCCCAAGGCAGCTCCAACCGCCCCAGGTTTCTACCCCAAGACTGGCATGAAGAGTTGGCATCAATGGCCCAACCATGGAGCGCCATACAGATTCTTAGTCATCAATTTGGTAGGACCACAGATTCCTGTAGAGAAGTCTTTACACACTAAGTGGTACTTTCTGCCACAAACCTATGCCAAATTTCCAGACAGAGTTTGCATACTGAGGAAGCTGAACATTTTAATAGAAAATTAACAACATTATAATATTTAAACATGTTAAAAACGTTAACCTAGAAATGCATAATAAAGTAGACATTAGGAAATGTGCCTTTATTAAACTGCAAACATGGAACTGCTGCTTACATTTGGAGAAAGCTTTCATTACTATTGTTCTCCAACTGATAGGCTGCACTATTATTTAATTTTTCTCTATCCCTTTAAGAAAAATAAATGCCTTTCATAAATCGTGATTTCATGTTATAACTTTATTATAGAGCCTGACCTTTTTGTTGAATGTGCTGTTTCCTGCAAAATGTATCTCTCTTTTCTCACACCACATGACTTCATTGTATTTAGATAGTTTTTTTGCCACATATGTATAATGAACAAGCATATTAAAGAAAATAAAATGCCTGACGCAGCTTACATTTTGTGATCTAACCAGGACATACGAGAATTCAAACGCTTCAATTCATAGAGCAGCTCATTGTTACACAATGGGACATAATACAGCTAATAGGGTATACAGCCTTTACAACGAAACTTTTACAACGAACTACCATTACAACCCAACTTTTACAACGCAACCCATTACAACGCATAGCGCTGGGGGGCGCTCTAGGATAGGGAATAGGTTTAATGTACTATCCAACACCTTCCCTACTATCCACGGGGACTGGAGTTGGAATAGTAAATTAAACTATTCACTATACAGAGCCCAAAAGCATTATGCGTTGTAATGGTATGCGTTGTAAAACTTACGATGTAAAGGTAGGCGTTGTAAAAGTATGCGTTGTAACGTCATCCATCCAGCTAATAGAGAAGGCTTACAAAAGGTTCCCATGAGGACCTTTATAGATGTGACTTTTTGTAATTCTTTGGAGCCTCATCTGCATAACTTCATGTCGACATGGACGTTTATCGTGGGAATCAAGGACGAAGATGACAGACCATCAGAAGATCTTCCTCCATTGCATGCTGATGACATATTCACCTGATTTTGTAACACGTTTAGTGGCCTTTTTATATAGTACATGTTCCTAGCTAGAGAGTCAAGGCATTCTATGTAATCCTACCCAGCCATCTCCTTCAGCACTTTGTTGCGCACGTTCATTTACCATAAGCTATTGCTGATAGTGATTTTCTTTGACTTCTCCTTACGCAGATATGTAAATTGATACTTGTATAGCGCACTACTCACCCGCAAGGGTCTCAAGGCGCTTGAAAGAATACCGCTGTGGAACCCATCCTGGCTTTCCCTGTGAGGTGTCCACTCCTGGGCACCCCCAAGGTGGAGGCCAGGCATCCATAGCGTTGTGGGGGCCAATGTGGAGATTAAGCAAGCTATTGCCCAGAGTTGCAGAGTGGGACTCCATGATTGGAATAGGCACTGAGGCGAGAATTATCAGGTCCGTGGAATTTTTTGAGCCCAAGACCAGCCGAGGTGGGGAATTGAACCCTGGTCCCGGGCTAGATCTCTGCATCAGGGTCTGCCACTCTAACCATTGAGCCACACTTCTCTGCAGATTGAAGAGACTTTCCATCTTTATCCTGATCATTGCTACTGCTGTGATTTCTCTCACCCTCTTGCTCATGTAGACATTTTCTACTGCAACTGTCCAAAGTACTTGGCTGAGACTCCTGAACTACTCTTTATGTGAAGTTCAATCCTTTCATAGTTATCTGACTTTGCTTCAAAACTCTACTTGCTCTTTTCCAGAAGGAACTCTTTATGGGTTCTTGTTAAGATAGTATAGGTCCTTTAGTTTAGAATAGGGAATATGGGTCTGATTACGATGATGGTGTGACCGCCACTGACAGACCGTTGGTGGCGGTCCCACCGCCAACCTAATGCTAAATCTCGCCTGCCACATTAGTACAGTGGGCGAATGGCTGGTGGTCAGAGAGACCGACCGCCATGTTTCCGACGTGCGTCTGTCAGAGGGACTTGTATTCCCTACAACAGTGGCGGTATCTGCCAGACACTGTAGTAGGGATTACAATGTCCCTTTTCCCCTGCTATTTCATGGCGGTTAACCCGCCATGAGAGGGCAGGCAGAAAGAGACATTAGGGACCCATAGAGGGCCCCCGTATGTCCCCTGGCCCTCATGCTTGGGCCCTTGGGGGCAATACGCACAACCTGGACGCAATACTTGCGAGAAAGGAAGCACGATGGATCTATCTAGAGAAGGCAGATAAAGAGGGGCTTAACGACTCTATTGAGTGGAATAAAGTGAGTCGTCGGTAGATACCTGGGCTACCCTGCCGTCAGCTTGTTTTGTGGCCATGAGTGACAAGCATCCCCACACGGTGTGAATTGAGGTTTGGCGTTGGTATTTGCAAGGAATGTGTACTGAAATTATACTGGCTGTCACCTGTAGTTATTGCAAGATTTAGATATATAGCCCTGATTCAGGCCTCGCTATTATCATTGCCTACTACACATAATAAACCTACCCTAACATCTCCCTCCGGTTTATATGCCGGTTTTTTCGGTGCGTGTCCTTTGGATTGCTGGCACTCCTGATTGGCTTGAATACATCACAAAAAGGTGCTTATAGGGTCCTTTGCTGATAGCTTCTTTTTCCATGTAATTAATATCACGGGAATACAAAAGAGGGCCGTCATGCTATTTTTTATATGGCCCTGTGTCCACTGTTCATCCCCCTACTAAATAAAGTTTCATGTTTACTGAGCGTGGCTTCAGTACTTTCTTAAGATGGCCGCCACGTCGTGAGGTGGGCGGAGTCCCAGCCGGGGTACTTCCGCGTCCCAATCCAGGCTTGGATTGTGAGACGTCGGAAGCGCCGGAGGGACTCGGCAGCGGTATGTTTAAACCGGGTGCGCTTGCACTTGGCCCCGGTCCAGCTGTGAACTCTACACACCGTTACCGGTAGGAACTCCCGTCTGGGCATTTCCCAGAGCGGCGAGTTTTTCTTTCCTAGTAACCTCTGCATATTGCTGGTAGACACGCGGCGCCCCTGGGCGAGCGTTGGTCTAAGGAGGAGGTAAAGAGCTCAGTCGAGTCATCCCCCTACCGAGTTGTACATATTTTCTCATTTACGAATTTCCACTGCTTATTGGTTATTGATATGATGACGCTAGCAATGCCCCGTCATCATGTGAATTTATCTGTGACAACCGTTACCGATGGGTAACCTGAGGGCATACTTTAGGTGTCCGCTGGGCTCCACGAGTGCCTTGTAAATAGCAAACAACACTGTGGCCATCATGATCCATGAATCTGGTGTGATGTATGTTTTTATATAGGTGACTCACATTGAGGAGTCTCCAAGACGGATCCGTGATCTTTTGACACGACGTCCTTTGATGCTCGACGGTATACTCATGAAGTGCGAGCACAAGGTAATAGCTGCGAGGTGTTCCACTGGCATGAGTGCGCTGTATCCATAGACCTTGCTTGATTGACCCACAAGTTAACCACTGCTGTGTTCTGTTGTTTTAACTGTATGTGTGTGCACAGGTTCCCATATGAATTATGGAGGATAAAGAATAAGAGACCCAACCATTTGCCCTGATGAAATTGCCAATGAAAAGGCAATGAAACATGTTGGTCCAGTTACAACATTAATGGTATCAATTTAACCATTTTTTAATAAAAGTGAAGTTTGGCAGCACCAGAATAAAATTGATTCAGCCAGCCAAACCTCACTATTTTATATTTATGTTTGTTGATGTTGGGTGTAGGTACTTGTCAATCCTTTTCTATCCTACTAGGTAGTGTAATTATACACTCCCTCTCTCATTTCTCTTTTCTGTTTTGTGCACTCGTTCTGGCACATTCCTTTTCATCCTCCGAGCAAGGAAAGTAACCGATGATGAGAAGTGGGTAGACCGATCATTTATAGACCGGGAACCCCCTCGGGTGTTACGTCCGTGAGGTACTTTCCTTGCTTTCACACAATTTTTTATGTGTTGTAGTCTGTGCACACCATTGTTTGTATGTTTGAAGGCATGTCCGGACCTGTAACGCAGCACCCGCTTGATCTGGCCGTTTGGTGAGCCAATATAAGGTATGGCCCCTTGAGTTACGGAGTCTGAGATCCATAGCATGCAGGCTGAGTAGGGCTTCTTGTTTGAGACTTGTTGAGTGGGGGACTGCCCTACATAGCCTCCTCTTCCCCTGGTATCCCTTTTTGACTGATTGATTTAGTACGGCGGCTCAGCCGTGAGGATATTTTATGTGAATTATTTTCTCTTAATAAAGATACAGACACTGATTAAGTGGTTAGTGAGGTTGACAGCTTATCAAACAGCACATTTTCTTTACGCCACGTGGACATGAATTGTCTGGCGTTTTCCGACGAGCAGATTGCACTGATACTTGCAGGCCCACCTTTACTATCTGATGCCCCCCTGAATGTGGAGGTGTCGGCAAGGGAAGAATGGGACAAACTGAGTGCTCTTAAAAAACGCCAGATTCGCGTAGCCCTGCATGGGGCTCTTATGACTGAATACCTTAGAGCTGGAGCTTCCCCTCCTAGTCTTATAGTCAGGCTTGAGCCTAAGATTTTTCTGGAAGACAAGCAGTTCCGATTTGATTGGAGCTGCGTCGCAAACAAATGCACACGTGACTGGCTTATCTTAATCATTAACACCGCCAAACGCCTTAGTGAGGCGCTTTTGGTAGAAATTCTGGAACTAGAAGACAGCCTTAAGAACAACAGTGCCTTGTTGGATGCGAAGGACCAACTGGCCCGCATCCAGAGCGATTTGGCTGATTACAAAGCCTACCTGGTTAATCAGAAAATAACAGGCCTGAAAAAGAATTTAGAACGGCACACTCATAAGTGGGCTTTTCCGTATACGGAGGACGAGTACTACGAGAGACCGCAAGAACAAACCAGGGGCCAATATCAGTCCAGGAGGGGCAGACAACAAGCCAATCGGGGTGGTTAGCAAGGATACCGACGCACACCTAGTAACTGGCAATTCGACAACACCAGCAGTGAAGACGAGGAGGCAGCAGATCGCCCCTCTACCTCCACTGGTAGCCGGGTCAACTTTGCTACAGGTGGAAAACCTGAAGAAGACCTAGGAGCTTTATTGCGAGCATTTTTAGGTCAGGGCTCGGGAGGTCACCGAGGGGGAGGCGTTCAGGCCCAGAGAGTCAGAGGCAAGGGCAAAACACCACCAACATGGCAGACCTTCTCACCCAGTGTGACACGGAGCAGGGGGCGCACATTCCAGAATTAACAGAGCCAGAAACATCTATCCAAATCTTGGAGAATGACATTGTGGTTAATTTATCCAGCTACACACTCACGACCACTGAAAAGAGAGTACTAAATAAAGGACTCGGCTTTGTGCCTACACCTCAGCACGACCCATTCCTTTGTAGAACTGAGTTGTCTGAAATGATGCGGAAGATTAAATTGCATAAATTCTTCCATGATAAAGAGAAAATCCCGGTATCATTGTTCGATACTAATCTACATCGCCCTTCTATGTTCTGCCCCCCAGTATCAGCTTTGGGCCCTGAGGTCGCGGTCTTTGAGCAACGAGTATTACATGAGGTGGAGGCCCTCGAACAACAAACAAATTTTCATCAGGGCCACAATATGACCAAAGAAGATTGGCAAGCCGTAAGGGCATTACAACTGAACGCGGCGATCACCATCAAGCCAGCGGACAAGGGTGGGGCAGTGGTCGTGCTTAACACCGCCGACTACGAGACGGAGGTACTCAGACTTCTATCCGTCCGCACCAATTACAGCCCCATCATGCGTGACCCCTCCCAAGATCTCGCAAGTACCATTAAAGACCTGGTGGCAGATGCGGTATCCAAGAAATGGGTCACCACCAAGGAGGCGGATTTCATTATTAATGTAAACCCACGCATCCCGGCATTTTACATCTTGCCCAAGATTCATAAGCCACAGCGCCCCCCACCAGGGCGTCCAATCGTCTCTGGTATACAATCTATCCTCGAACCCCTGTCTCAATTTTCCGATTTTTTTCTCAGAGAAGCAGTCATTACCCAAAAATCATATGTGCAAGACACAACTGATATACTTAACATCCTGAAGGACATGACTTTTGACTCTTCGAACCAACTATTGGTTACGATTGATATCGAATCACTGTACACCAGCATCCCCCAGGGCGCGACGCTGGTGGCAGCAGCTCGAGCCCTGGAGGCGATGGAGTGGTTCTATGATACACCTGTGTCATTTGTTCTCCAATGTATAGAGCTAGCTCTCACGAGGAACTTTTTTGAGTACAAGGGACAACTGTACTTACAGACGTCTGGGACATCTATGGGGGCTACATTTGCCCCGAGTCTGGCCTGCATTTATGTGGGCCAGTTCGAGGAGAATGTGATTTACCACCCCTCCAACCCGTTCCTGAGCAACATCCAGGAATGGAAACGTTACATAGATGATGTCCTCTGTATCTGGACAGGTACAGAGGACCGATTACATCTATTCCTCGACTGGCTGAATCAAGCTGATGAAAGCCTACGCTTTACATGGTCAATCAGTAACTGTAAAGCAGTATACCTTGATGTGGATATATCTGTGGAGGATAATAAATTGGCAACCACAGTCCACCAGAAAGACACGGACAGAAACTCCCTTCTGCATTACCATTCTTTCCACCCGCGCTCTCTTAGAGACAATCTGCCGGTGGGCCAGTTTCTGCGTTACCGCAGGAACTGCTCCACAACTGCGGCATATGTAGATCAGTCCGCTGGCCTTGTCGACAGACTGAAGCAGAGACAGTACCCAAGCAGGGTCATTAAACATGCACGCAAGAGGGCTCTGAATACCCCCCGCGATGCCCTGCTTGAACGCAATGTGAAAACTAATCAGCCTTGCCTACCTGTGGTGACCACTTTCGACCCACTGTCTACCAAAATCAGACAGATCATCCGCAAACATTGGTCCTTACTGGACACTCCCAATGATAAGATGCCAGTCCCTCGTTTTGCATTCAAGAGGGCAGCCAACCTGCGCGACAAGTTGGTTCACACTAGGACCCTGACTATTAACCCAGAAATCAGGTCTATTCCGGCGGGTCATTATCCCTGTGGTGGGTGTTCTGTGTGCCCACTGACTACCGCCACTAAAGAAGTCACACTACACAATGGCAAGATATGGCACCTGACCAAATTCAGTAACTGTAACACCACACATGTTATCTATAGAATCACTTGCAGTTGTGGGTTGCAGTATATAGGTCTCACTACACGCAAGGTGAAAGTGCGCATTCAGGAACACCTAAGTACCATCCGAGCAAGGAAATTGACAACTCGACTGGTTCAGCACTTTATTGAAAAAAACCATGGGCAGAATGATTTACAATGGACAGTATTGGAGAAGGTTGTGGGTAATACGCACAACCTGGACGCAATACTTGCGAGAAAGGAAGCACGATGGATCTATCTAGAGAAGGCAGATAAAGAGGGGCTTAACGACTCTATTGAGTGGAATAAAGTGAGTCGTCGGTAGATACCTGGGCTACCCTGCCGTCAGCTTGTTTTGTGGCCATGAGTGACAAGCATCCCCACACGGTGTGAATTGAGGTTTGGCGTTGGTATTTGCAAGGAATGTGTACTGAAATTATACTGGCTGTCACCTGTAGTTATTGCAAGATTTAGATATATAGCCCTGATTCAGGCCTCGCTATTATCATTGCCTACTACACATAATAAACCTACCCTAACATCTCCCTCCGGTTTATATGCCGGTTTTTTCAGTGCGTGTCCTTTGGATTGCTGGCACTCCTGATTGGCTTGAATACATCACAAA
Organism: Lissotriton helveticus; assembly: GCF_964261635.1. Lineage (NCBI taxonomy): Eukaryota > Metazoa > Chordata > Amphibia > Caudata > Salamandridae > Lissotriton > Lissotriton helveticus. The sequence continues at coordinate 668,982,838 of NC_136068.1, forward strand.
AAGGTGCTTATAGGGTCCTTTGCTGATAGCTTCTTTTTCCATGTAATTAATATCACGGGAATACAAAAGAGGGCCGTCATGCTATTTTTTATATGGCCCTGTGTCCACTGTTCATCCCCCTACTAAATAAAGTTTCATGTTTACTGAGCGTGGCTTCAGTACTTTCTTAAGATGGCCGCCACGTCGTGAGGTGGGCAGAGTCCCAGCCGGGGTACTTCCGCGTCCCAATCCAGGCTTGGATTGTGAGATGTCGGAAGCGCCGGAGGGACTCGGCAGCGGTATGTTTAAACCGGGTGCGCTTGCACTTGGCCCCGGTCCAGCTGTGAACTCTACACACCGTTACCGGTAGGAACTCCCGTCTGGGCATTTCCCAGAGCGGCGAGTTTTTCTTTCCTAGTAACCTCTGCATATTGCTGGTAGACACGCGGCGCCCCTGGGCGAGCGTTGGTCTAAGGAGGAGGTAAAGAGCTCAGTCGAGTCATCCCTCTACCGAGTTGTACATATTTTCTCATTTACGAATTTCCACTGCTTATTGGTTATTGATATGATGACGCTAGCAATGCCCCGTCATCATGTGAATTTATCTGTGACAACCGTTACCGATGGGTAACCTGAGGGCATACTTTAGGTGTCCGCTGGGCTCCACGAGTGCCTTGTAAATAGCAAACAACACTGTGGCCATCATGATCCATGAATCTGGTGTGATGTATGTTTTTATATAGGTGACTCACATTGAGGAGTCTCCAAGACGGATCCGTGATCTTTTGACACGACGTCCTTTGGCTCGACGGTATACTCATGAAGTGCGAGCACAAGGTAATAGCTGCGAGGTGTTTCCACTGGCATGAGTGCGCTGTATCCATAGACCTTGCTTGATTGACCCACAAGTTAACCACTGCTGTGTTCTGTTGTTTTAACTGTATGTGTGTGCACAGGTTCCCATATGAATTATGGAGGATAAAGAATAAGAGACCCAACCATTTGCCCTGATGAAATTGCCAATGAAAAGGCAATGAAACATGTTGGTCCAGTTACAACATTAATGGTATCAATTTAACCATTTTTTAATAAAAGTGAAGTTTGGCAGCACCAGAATAAAATTGATTCAGCCAGCCAAACCTCACTATTTTATATTTATGTTTGTTGGTGTTGGGTGTAGGTACTTGTCAATCCTTTTCTATCCTACTAGGTAGTGTAATTATACACTCCCTCTCTCATTTCTCTTTTCTGTTTTGTGCACTCGTTCTGGCACATTCCTTTTCATCCTCCGAGCAAGGAAAGTAACCGATGATGAGAAGTGGGTAGACCGATCATTTATAGACCGGGAACCCCCTCGGGTGTTACGTCCGTGAGGTACTTTCCTTGCTTTCACACAATTTTTTATGTGTTGTAGTCTGTGCACACCATTGTTTGTATGTTTGAAGGCATGTCCGGACCTGTAACGCAGCACTGGCTTGATCTGGCCGTTTGGTGAGCCAATATAAGGTATGACCCCTTGAGTTACGGAGTCTGAGATCCATAGCATGCAGGCTGAGTAGGGCTTCTTGTTTGAGCCCCCCATCATATCCCTGCCACATAGTGCAGGTACATGCAAAAAGGTATTGTTTGTACTGCGGCGTGTGCTGAAGCCCGCAGCACATGACCCAATAAAATAATGAACAAGGCGGTCACATTGTAGTTAGCATGGCAGGATCGCTGACCGTTAGTTGGGCGGTCCCATCCCCGATATGATGGCTTTCGGATGAAAGCCCAACCGTCATCATAATAAGGCCCTATATTCTGAATGGAACACAATGTAATGTTCTATGGCTGTTCTAATCAATATTTTTGATCATTTCTGTAATTGATCTGATTTGACTAACCTGAATAAAAGAAATAAAAATATCAACTAATCTCTTAATGAGAACATTAACTTTTAAATCTTCACCAAATCTTCTCCTTATTGGTTGAGCATCAAATACAATAGATGATGTTGTTTTTGTTAAAATGCTCCATTCTAACATGGTGGCAAAGGTTCATCGATTTAGGAAGGCGCAGAACTTCCAGGTTTGTTAAGCTAGTTTGAAGCAACTTTATTTACGGAAATTTTTATAGGATTGTTCCGCTTTCAATACTCCCTTAACTACTGCTCAGTCTGTGGGAAAACTCTGTTAGGGAAACATGGAGCAAGAAAGGGCAGGAAAATTCCTCTGGACTTCAAATTGAACCACTTTCCACACATTACCAGGAAAGCTTTGAAGGAGCCTAGCAATTCACATTGCTGCTAGAGGCTTATCCTATCTGAAACCTATTTACCACCTTTAGTTCAGGAAATCAAATTAGATTGCTGTGTTGTGAAAGTCATATGCAGCACAATTGCATTGTGCACTTTTTACTGTATAGCACACTTGCATGCCATATATATGTCAAACATCGGTAGAGTGAAGGTCCTGATTGCAGGCAACTAACCAATTTTAAACATGAAAGGCATCTCTCTCTGGCCGCTGACAAGTAAAAACGTATGTTCTGCCACTTGAACCTGTTGTGTCACCACAGTCAGTCTTATTCAGCTTTTAGAGCTAATGGTAGTTATGCTAGGAAGAAAGGAAGCGTTGAACAGTGTGCACCTACAGAAACGGAGAACGCCACTCTTGATCTCATTTGTGCCACATGGAACACTAAGTACAAGTGCCTTATTTTTGTCAGGGCTGAGCTTAACATGAGCATAAAGTCCATGATTTTGGCAATTGAATGCTATCCTCGCCCGTTCTTGTGTGGGGGGGGGGGAGAGCGGGGCGTCTCGGGTGACTTTGAGGACCTGTTTCCAGTCTACCTACTCCAGTGGAGTAGCCACCTCGGATGTTCAGTCATATTATATGTCCTCCCATTTACTTCTTCTCAATGACTGGTGGTATTGCGATCCTGGGGACCTGGCAAATGCAGTGGAGCACTGGCTCCTGGGAGACAATGCCTCCACAGGGTTCTCTATTCAGTAGCACTACGTCGTGAGCTACCATCTGCCACAGCCAAGATCTTTAAGATCTGGAAGACGGCGCTCCATCGGATGGGTTGGTGGTGAAGACTCACTAAGGAAACTCCACTGTGGAACAACGGACAATTGCCACAGTTGTCACACCTGTCCGGCTTCCGGGGCTGGGAGGCCATTGGGATAGATACGGTGGGATAGATATGGTGGGGACCGTCATACGTGAATGTACTCTCAAGTCTTTTCCGGATATCCAAGCAGATTACAATATGCCGCTCACAATTTTACCGCCATCTCCAGTTCCAACACGCCTTTACCCCATACGTATCTCACTTAACAGAGATTCCTTAATTTAACCCCATTGAGGCAAAGGTTGTCATGGGAGACTGAGGGGATCATAAAATTGCTAAATCATACCGCACACTTATCAACAACACCCCCACCACACTCCATAAAACTAGTACGGCATGGCAGCAAGATCTAGGTCACTTGGATGAGGATGGCTAGGTAGAGGCTCTGGAGTCCCCATGCAGCACAGCAATTGCAGCTTGCATGCGCCTTCTCCAGTTTAAATACTTACACAGAGCTTACTACACCAGACACAGGTTATGTCGTGCCAGACACATAACAACCCCGCACTGTTTGCGCTGCAAATCTATGGAGGGCACATTTTTACATACTGTGTGGGCATGCCCAACACTGTCAAAATTCTGGAGGGGAGTGTTCACATGTCTGTCTGAGGGTATGGGATGGGCTCTTGCTTCCTTACCGGGACTGGCTATGCTACACATTGCAGAGGATATAGGTGGGAATAGATAAAAGTCCCATCTCCTCTTTCTGGGCCTAAAACTGGCCAAAAGGGATAGTGCCCAGGCCTCGAAGGATGAATTTTTAGCGTCGCTTGGGGTGTGGAAGGAGGGACTACATTTTGTATGGGCCTAGAACTACTGTTTGTCGAGGCCAGGGAATGCCCCCGTAAACATTACAAAATTTGGAAGCGGTGGGATGATTATGTGGGACTTTATCTGAAGCCTCCCCCCCCCCCCTACCTGATGTTGGCGAGCCCATATTATGACATTGGTTAGTCAGCATGTCTGTAGAACTTGTAATCACTTTGATTATGGATGGCAGAATCTTTCTCCACTTAGGATTAATATATTTGTTGAGGGGAAGCAAAGTGGTAGAGTTGTTTTTTGCTTCTTTCTTTCCTCTTTTATTTACAGGTTTTACCGCACACTTATTTCTTGCAATGTATGTTCTGTGGAATCCATCCTTTATTATTACTGAAAATATTGTTTCATATATTTGCTACCATGTGTATTTGCATTGGGTTCCCTTTGGGGCACTTGTACTATATTGGATGTCAACAATAAAAGTATGTTTTGAAAATTAAAAAAAGTAGCATAAAGTCACTGTGGCAACTTGAGACAGGGGTACACATTCTCGATAGCCATACCGGACACCCTTTCCATCCCAACAAAAACACTTTTTTTGTTTTCCTATTGGCCTCCTGCAGCAATTGGAAGCACAGACATCTAACTGCATTTCAATGTCACAGGAATATTGATCTTAAGAAGGGTCATTTTAGTGTATGTTTTTTTTATTTTAAATCATTCTTTTGAAGGGTTATGCCTCTTTGTTTGCTCTTGCATGTGATCACTTGTTTGAATAGAGGTACATCCAATGGCAAAAACAAATGTGATATGGACATCATTGTGTATTTCAATACTAGGGCAATATTCCAGGGGCTCAAGAAGCATTTGTGCCTGCTTTCTCCCTCTGAGGCACTTTGAAATTCTGAAAGTGTCCTCCAACGCGTGTGTGCCCCATTTCTGTAATATAGATTGTGCCAGTGCACTCTGTGCGTGATCATAATTGGGTGTTTCATCATTTGTTAGAACATTGGAATGTGGCGCACTCTATTGAATACGATGGAGTGTTCTGGGCTTCTAAGGGCCAGAAGAAGCCTGCAGAGCAACATTCCAATGTTGTTTTTGTTCACAGCTGTTGCTGTGAACAAAGGTCTCTCGGAGCCCGAGGGGATTTAAAGCCCCTCAGTCTCCGAGAGGTCTTTGTTTTGAGTAATTAGAACCTTCTGCCCTCTAGGGCCGGAATGTTCTAATAGCCTTAGAGCCCTCCTTGTGGGATTTACCAGTCATTAAAGGCCCTCTTCCTTGTTAAATCCCCTTGCCTTCGGCTCCGGTCTTTAACGCTGGAGTGGGCCTTTAATGGCCAGTAGAGCCTGCTAGGTCGGGCTCTAAGGCTATAATGGGGCATGGCTCCATGAAAATGAGGAAAAACATTGCCTTTGTGCCCAAGCCATATTACAGAGGTACACACAGAGGCAAAGAAGCTGTGTTGCAAGTCATACTGAGTGTGTGCCACATAGATGTGGTGTTCAGTCAGGGCACCTCCCTTGCCCCCACTTATTTCCTTCTGTAATGGCTCTCAGAGGGGGTCGAATCCTCTGTGTTCTGCTGGAGAGGAAGGATTGGATCCAGTCGAGAGGGCGACTCCTTGTATTCCCGCGTTGTGAAGTCTGGCTGCAAGCGTGCGATGTAAAACGGTGTCAATGGCTGCGGAGAGGTCTAGGAGGATGAGGGCCGAAGTGTGATCCTAATCCAGTAGCATGCGGATGTCATCAGTGGCGGTGAGGAGGACGGTCTCGGTGCTGTGGTTGCTGTGGAATCCAGACTAGGAGGCATCCAGGATGGAGTTCTCTTCAATGAAGACAGTCAGCTGGGCGAGATGGGCTGGTAGTTTTTCAGGTCCGTTGGGTCGGCAGTTGGTTTCTTGAGGAGGGGTTTTACCTCTGCCCGTTTCCAGTCTTCTGGGCAGATGCCTGATCCGATGAAGGCGTTGATGATGCATTCAAGTTCAGGTGCGATGACAAAGGCGGCTCTGTGGAATATGTGTGGTGGAGAGCGGTCAGCAGGGGCTCCTGAGTGAGGTTTCTACATGGTTGCGGTGATGAGTTCCAGGGTATCGGGATCCCAGGACGTGATGGTCAGCTCATCGGCGGACATGGCTGGGGGGGTGGTGTTCGTTGTTGGTATGCTGAAGGTGACGTAGAGGGCCTTGATCTTCAGATGGAAGTAGGAGCTGAGCTTGTCACAGAGTTCCTGGAAAGGTGTGACATCCGTGGCTTCGCAGGTGGGTTTTGTGAACTGCTGTATGATGTTTAACAGTTCCTTGGCATTGGTCACGTTCTTCAGGAATTTGTCTTTTATGAATGTCAGTTTAATGTCTCTTATGCGCTGGTGGTATTCCTTTTGGGCTTTCTCGTGGTTGTTCTGTGCTTCCGTGGTTTTCAGGTTTTGCCAGGTTTTCTCTAGGCATCTGCAGGCGCATCAGGCTTCTTGAAGTTCTGTGGTGAACCAGGCGTCCTTCCGAGGGTGTTGTTTGGCAGGGGGCGGAAGGGTACGATCTTGTCTGCTCTGCAAGCGTGCGATGTGAAACGGTGTCAAAGGCTGCGGAGAGGTCTCGGAGGATGAGGGCCGAAGTGTGACCCTAATCCAGTAGCATGCGGATATCGTCAGTGGCGGTGAGGAGGACGGTCTTGGTGCTGTGGTTGCTGCGGAATCCAGACTGGTAGGCATCCAGGATGGAGTTCTCTTCAATGAAGGCAGTCAGCTGGGCGTTCACGAGTCTCTCAGTGACTTTGGCTGCAAACGGGAGGAGAGAGTTGGGCCAGTAGTTTTTCAGGTCCGTTGGGTCGGCAGTTGGTTTCTTGAGGAGGAGTTTTACCTCTGCCTCTTTCCAGTCATCTGGGCAGATGCCTGATCCGAGGGAGGCGTTGATGATGCATCCAAGTTCAGGTGCAAAGACAGAGGCGGCTCTGTGGAATATGTGTGGTGAGGAGCGGTCTGCAGGGGCTCCTTAATGAGTTTTCTTCATGGTTGCGGTGATGAGTTCCAGGGTAGCGGGATCTTAGGACGTGATGGTCGGCTCATCGGCGACTGTGGCAAGGGGGGTGGTGTTCGTCGTTGGTTCGCTGAAGTTGTCATAGAGGGCCTTTATCTTCAGATGGAAATAGGAGCTGAGCTTGTCACAGAGTTCCTGGGTAGGTGTGACATCTGTGGCTTCGCAGGTGGGTTTTGCGAACTGCTGTATGATGTTTAACAGTTCCTTGGCATTGGTCGCGTTCTTCTGGACCTTGTCTCTTATGAATGTCAGTTTTATGTCTCTTCTGCGCTGGTGGTATTCCTTTTGGGCGTTCTTGTTGCTCTTGTGGTTGTTCCGTGCTTCTGTGGTTTTCAGGTTTTGCCAGGTTTTCTCTAGGCATCTGCAGGCACGTCTGGCTTCTTGAAGTTTTGTGGTGAACCAGGCGACCTTCCGAGGGCGTTGTTTGGCAGGGGGCGGATCTTGTCTGCACAGTAGGAGACCCAGGGGTGAAATTCCCTGGCTGCGGAGTTGGTGTTGGTCGTGTCATTGGGGGGGTTGGTTTGACGGAGGGTCTTGTTGAGGTGCTCCTCTGTGACCTTGCTCCAGTTCCGTTGTGGCGGGCGCAGGCCGGGTGCGGTGGTGGTGTTGAGGCTGAAGTGGACGCACAGGTAGTCAGTCCAGAGGAGCTGGGAGGTGTGGCTGAAGCTGATGTTTGTTCCTCCCGCGAAGATGGGGTCGAGGGTGTGACCCACTCTGTGGGTGGGCATATCGACGAGCTGCTTCAGTCCTAGGTTGGCAAGGTTGGCAAAAAGAGTGGTGGAGTCGGGGTTGTTTCCATTGTCGAGGTGGAAGTTCAGGTCCCCGAGTAGAATGTTGTCCATGGAGGTGAGCGTGGGGTGCAGCTGGGTTATGGTGGTTGCAGGGTAGGTGCGAGGTCCTGGCAGTCTGTAGATGAGGGTGCCATGTAGCCCGGTCCTGGGGTTTGTCTGGATCTGGAAATGGAGGTGTTCTGTGTTGGAGTGGGGGGTCACTCGTGCTGGAAGTAGAGAGTCGGAGGGGGGTCTTGTGTACGATGGCGAGTACTACTCCTGGGCGGTGCGGCCGGTTCTTTCTCTGGATTTTTTAGCCGTCGGGGATGGCAGTGGCGATGTCGGGGCCAGATGTGGCGTTCGTCCAGATTTCTGTGAAGAAGGCGACGTTCGGCGAGAGGGTGTCGATCAGGTCCCAGATCTCTATGGCGTGTTGAAGTAGGGAGCGCACTTTGAGAAGGATGCAGCTCAGAGTTTTGGTGGTGGGTACCTCAGGCGTGTTTTCGGCGGTCGTGGGGGCAATGTCGATGGTGAAGGATCTGCAGCAGGGTCTGCACGAGAAATGCCCGTGGGTGGTGTTCAGCGAGGATTTTGCGCAGTCGGCGTGTCTTCCGGGGTTGAGTGCATGAGGGAGGTTGAGTCATAGTGGAGGTGTCTAGTAGACCCAGGGGTCCTGGTGCTGGTCGCGGTCAGGTCGCGGAAGGGCACAGGCGTGCTTGCCTTAGGCATGCCTTTGGCGCGCCAGCGGTACGCCCACTGTGTGCGATCGCAATAATGTAGGGGAGGGGGGACGTGCAGCTGGGAGGCAGGAGCAGGGCAGTAGGAGAAGGGGTTATGTGGTCAGCGGCGGCGGGAGATAGAGGCGAGACGAGGGGGACAACAGCACACAGTAAAGGCATTAAGACATACTGGAACCAAAAAACAGCAGCAGGCACAATAATGAACAAATTAAGCAACTTATCCAGGTCTAAGCGCCTGTGTATTTCACCGAGAAAATGCCTGGCAAACTATACAGGCCTGGATAAATGGCAACTCTGGCCCTGCCCCGAGGGGCCCGAGAGACCCACCCAACTCTCCCCCATATACAGGAATGCAGCCAGGCACTGTCTTAAGCCTACAGGAAGGTGACAACTAGTCACCAATCCTACTCTAGTGACAGACATAGCTTTGGTTTCAAACAGCAACTCCATTTTGCACAAATGCCCTGTCTTCAGAGCAGGTATGAACTGTCGTAGTCTGCGTTTTTTCTTGAGGAATGCACACTTCTCAGTCAGTGCAATTGGGGAAACTGTCTCTGGCTACGGAGGACGCAACAAGTTACAGGTATATCCTGTCACAAACCATGACACTGCACCAGATGAAGAATTCGAGTCAATGTTGTAAGCAGGTGAAAAAACATTTTCACGTATAGAAATCAAGCTGTATCATTAAAAAAAATTAGCAACTCCATTTTGCACAAATGCCCTGTCTTCAGAGCAGGTATGAACTGTCGTAGTCTGCGTTTTTTCTTGAGGAATGCACACTTCTCGGTCAGTGCAATTGGGGAAACTGTCTCTGGCTACGGAGGACGCAACAAGTTACAGGTATATCCTGTCACAAACCATGACACTGCACCAGATGAAGAATTCGAGTCAATGTTGTAAGCAGGTGAAAAAACATTTTCACGTATAGAAATCAAGCTGTATCATTAAAAAAAATTAGGATTGAGGAGGTTTACGATTATGATAAAAGAGTTTAAATATTATGTCACTCCAAAGCAGCCTTGTGTAGATCTCGGTTGATAGCCTACTGGTGAAGAACATCATTTCCCCCTGCTTACGAATGTTTGTTGATGCTGAAATTGTATGTGCTGCTTTATCATGTGTTAACTTGAAAAACGTTTTGAATGGGGATGAATGTTTGCTGAAAGTCCAGATTTTAACATGAAAGTTCACATGTAAAAACATTTGCAAACTATTAGTAATTATCATGGCATGTGCATAAATTAGTGTGCAAGAGAAAAACTTTGCAAAGTTATGCACCATAACTTATGATGTGTTACCAGTGGGAGTACCAGTGAGGTGTATTGGAAATGGCCCTTTCTGCAGGATGTTATCACCAAGCGTTTTGCCTTTCTCCTATTTTTGTGACCTTCTTTTTGTTGGCTTTAGGACTCTGGCATTTTACCACTGCTAATCAGTGCTAAAGTGCATGTGCCTTTGCCCCTAAAACTTGGTATGATTGGCTTACACCTGTTTGGCATATTTAAATTACTTGTAAGATCTTTGTAAAGTCGAATTCCAAATTCCCAGGGCCTGTAAATTAAATGCTACTAGTGGGCTTGCACCGCTGCTTGTCCACCCATAGAAGTAGCCTGTCAAACCTGTCTCTGGCCTGCCATTGTAGTGCCTGGGTGTGCAGTTTACTGCCACTTTGACTTGGTGCTTAAAACTACTGGCTGAGCCTCAAATTCCCCTTTTACTACATATAGGTTCCCCTAAGGTAGGCCCTGTGTAGCCCTACGGGCAGGTTGCTGTACAGGTAAGCGATAGGACAAGTGCCTTTACTGTGTGGCATGTCCTGGTAGTGAAAAAAAGCCTATTTTGTTTCTAACCAGTGTGAGGACTACTCCTCTCATGGGCTAGCATTGGGTATTCCCTTACATATGTTTTTGTAATCAGATTATGTTTATTGATATGTATACATGACAAAACAAAACAGAACAATGGCCTGGGAAGGCGTAAAGTAAGTCAGCACCTCAGTCTTAAAACCCAAGCTGGGAAGATACATAGGTAACAATATAAGAGGTACATCAGATTAAACAACAGCAGCGTCAAATTGACTCATCACAGTGAAAATTTTGATTAAATATTGCTTGCTACCGGTGTGTCACTGGACATCAGTGAGGAAAGCGACCAGTTATTGTACGTCTAACCCTAAAAAAGGATGCAAAATATCGATGTTGATGTCCAAAGCTTAAAAGAGGCAGAGGTTATAGCAGAAGGGTATACCAGGAGAAAGTAAGAGGGGGGGGTCTATCGTAACCAAGCCCCTGGATACAAATGGAATGGGAAAGAAGTAGGATGGGAGGTGGGGGAATGGCAGGTTGCCAAGTGCTTTAATGTGGAACTGAAACTGGGGAGGGAAAGGAGGATTGGGGTAGGTATGAGGGAACCCCGTTGTGCATGGCTATGAGTGGGGCTGTGCCATGTTAACTGAGTAGTAAAACCATCAATTGAACACGCAGACTGCTTGGAGTCTGGGTGGTTGGAAAGATTTTGTCCGAAGCTGACAGCTTGTGGGTCATGTATTCCATGGCTAGGTTGTGCCAAAGCCTCATGTACCATGATGATATAGGCTGAACATTAGGTGACTTCCAAGTTAGGGCGATAAGTTGCTTTACTGCGCCAGTCTTATGTTGTGCCGGTGCACAGACATAATATCGACTCCAAAATATCGACTGGAAAGAATATCGAGTTTTAAATATCGTTTGGAGAAAATATCGCCTAGACAGAATATCGACAGTCAAAATATCGTTTTTAAGGTAAGTGAAGTAATATCGACAGTAAATAATATAGACAGTGAAAATATCCAAGTATATAATCTAGATAGTAAAAAATATAGTTTTTTAAATAATATTTAATTATTTATAGTGTTTTTATGTTATAATATATGTGAAAAGTGTCATTTTGTTTATAATTATTTTTAATTAATATTTTTTTTTAATTATTGTGTAATTTTATTCTGTAGCGGGTTGTGGGTTTATAGGGGAATAGGGTGGGAAGTAATTTAATTATAATAAATTAAATATGTAAATTTATTAATTGGTAGTAATAATTAATTAATTGGTAATTAAATAATATATGTTAATTATTTACAATTTAATTGGTAATTAATTTAATTTAATTGATTAATTGCTAATTATGTAAATTAAAATAATGTATTTTCTGTAGCGGGTTGTGGGTTTATAGGGGAATAGGGTGGGAAGTAATTTAATTATAATTAATTAAATATGTAAATTTAATAATTGGTAGTAATATTTAAATAATTGTTAATTAAAAAGTATTTTTTAATTAATTAAAATGTAATTGGTAATTACTTTAATTTAATTGATTAATTGCTAATTATGTTAAATTAAAGGGGTATTTTTAGGGTTCAGGGTCAGTTTTCAGTTTTTGGGCAAAGGGGTATTTTTAGGGTTCAGGGTCAGTTTTCAGTTTTTGGGTAAAGGGGTATTTTTAGGGTTCAGGGTCAGTTTTCAGTTTTTGGGTAAAGGGGTATTTTTAGGGTTCAGGGTCAGTTTTCAGTTTTTGGGCAAAGGGGTATTTTTAGGGTTCAGGGTCAGTTTTCAGTTTTTGGGCAAAGGGGTATTTTTAGGGTTCACGGTCAGTTTTCAGTTTTTGGGTAAAGGGGTATTTTTAGGGTTCAGGGTCAGTTTTCAGTTTTTGGGCAAAGGGGTATTTTTAGGGTTCAGGGTCAGTTTTCAGTTTTTGGGCAAAGGGGTATTTTTAGGGTTCAGGGTCAGTTTTCAGTTTTTGGGTAAAGGGGTATTTTTAGGGTTCAGGGTCAGTTTTCAGTTTTTGGGTAAAGGGGTATTTTTAGGGTTCAGGGTCAGTTTTCAGTTTTTGGGTAAAGGGGTATTTTTAGGGTTCAGGGTCAGTTTTCAGTTTTTGGGTAAAGGGGTATTTTTAGGGTTCAGGGTCAGTTTTGGGTTTTTGGGGTACATATACAATATTGCCTATTATTTAATTAAATTTTGTTACTATATATGTATGTTTTAAGAAATATGATGAAAAATTGTTTTTTTTTTACTTTCATTAATTATTTAATTATTAAAAGTTATTTTAAGTATTGTTAATTATATTTTAGTAATTAATTTTTTATATTAATGTAATTAAACATTATTTTTAGTAAAGTCGATATTTTTTACAACGATATTTTTGTAAACGATATTTTGTACTCGATATTTTTGTACTTACCTGTTTGTAGATAGAAACTCGATATTTTGACTGTCGATATTTTCTCAACGATATTTTGGGTAGTCGATATTCTTTCAGTGATCCGTTGTGTCAGGTACCAGTCTGCATGTGTCATCGCTTAAGCGCTGAGGGACAGAGTCCCAAGATGACAGTGTTTAGTAGTCTGCTGGAATTGGGTAACTCAGGGTGTTCTTGATGTGACTGAGAATTTATTTCCAGAAGAGGGTGTTGGGTGAACAGGTCCGCCATATATGCTGAAAGTCACCATTCTGGTCTCCACATCTCCAACAGGACATGGGTGCCATTGGTTAAATAGTGTGAAAGCGAGTGCAGGTGTTTCACCACTGAAGCATGCCTGTATAAGTGTTTTCCTGCTGAGTAATGTTTCTACTGATTTTCAGGATATCGGTCAAAGAATCTCCCATTGCTTTCCTGTGATGTCCGGGTGCCATTGAAACTGTGGACTAATGTTTCAAAAAGTGTGAGGGGGTGTGTGGTTGCTTGTTGAAAATATTGATGTCTACTGGTATTGGGAGCCGAAATTATGATCTACAATGATCAAAGGATTTAATGGTTTCTCCCTGAAAAAGATTTTATAAGGTTCTACATTCAGCTCTGACCCTGGCCGGAAAGGGGTCCCGAGCTAGTGCGGGTGTGACGTCTGGGCTACGGGCAATGGGGGTGTCGGGTAGGGAAATGTGGTGATGTTCCGTCTTATTGCGAGCTTGTCCCAAATCTCGAAAACGGTGCGTATCAGGGTGGAGATACACGCGCTGTGTGGGCATGAATGACGCAGGAACCTGGCCAGGTCCCAAATCGGTCTGCAGGCTGCTGCCCTGTCCATGTATACCCAATGTTTCTCGCTCTCCCCAAACACCCATTCTGAGATAAAGCGAAGATAAAGCGAAGGTGCGCAGCCCAATAATAATCCTGGAGGTTAGGACTGGCGAGGCCTCCTTTGTTTCTAGGGAGCATGTGTAGATCTCTCGATATGTGGGGCTGTTTCCCCCTCCAGATAAAGGTACACAAACCATTTTGTAGAATCTGTATGTCTTCTACGGGGAAGGGATTAGGAAGGGATTGGAAGAGAGAAAGGATTCTGGAAAGGATGTTCATTTTCTTTAAAATAATGCCCCCAGCCAGAAAATATGAAGAGGACACCATTGTCGAAGATTCTCTAGCATTGCCCTGCAATAACTTGGCCAGTTCCCCCTCGTCCATGTGGTAAGGGTATTAGTGATGGTAAGGCCTAGATATTCTATGGAGTGGGATATCCATTGGAAGGGGGCTAGAGCCCCGAGGCTCGGCAAACGTGTCTGCGGGATAGAAAGATTGAGCCCCTGCGACTTTGACATGTTGACCTTGTATCCGAGACTGATTTAAGAGTTTGGAGAGTTTGGACCACTGCCGAAACATAGGTGTCGGGTTTAGTTACAGCCAGCAGGGGCGGCTGGTGACATTTTACAGTGGTGAGGCGCAAACTGATTTTCAAGTGCGGGCCCCAGGCCACTCAGGCCGGCGGCGACCCCTCCCCCCACCCAACCCCCCCCCACATACACAACACTCAAGGAAATGTATTCACACACGCATACACGCACGCTCGCACCAAACACTTTAAAATAAAATAAAAACACACACTCTTACCTTGCTGCCGGTCCCGGTCCGCGCCACCTCTGGGCTCTGCTCCCCACACATCACAGGCTCACAGCGCCCCTGGCCAATCCTGGCGCCAGGGGCACAGGTACCTTCTCGCCCGCAGCACGCCCATTAGGGCTCCTCATGGGCATGCGCAACGCCGCAAAAACACAAGTGCGCATGCGTGGGCACGGGTAAAAATTCACCCTCCGTCCCCACGCATGCGTACTTGTGTTGCCGCCTGTACAATGTCAATCAATCAACATGACGCCCGCCCAGCGGTCTGACGTCATGTTGATTAATTGACATGATTGTCATGAGGGAGCTGCGGGCGGCGTCGGGCAGGGGGGGCTACGCCCCCACGCCCCAATGGACGAACCGCGCCTGACAGCCAGTAATAAATCATCAGCAAATAAGAGGGCCTTATGATTATATCTCCCAAAGGGGAACGCCCACTATGTCCTTAGATTGTTGCAGACGGATGGCCAGGGGTTCTACAGCCAAGGCAAAAAGTAGGGAAGAGCAGGCAGCCCTGTCTAGTGCTGCAAGCGATGGGGAGGGGCAGGTGGGCAAGCTGCTAATTTGGATGGTCGCTGTGGGTGTTACATAGGAGGCCATGATTATAATGTTGGGGCCTAATCCCAGTTTGAGTAGAACAGCTCGTAATAACCTCCAGCTCACCCTGTCAAAAGCATTCTCGGCGTCCAGGGATACGAGAAATGCTATAATGTTGTGTCTGTGAACCTCCTCGATTATGTGTGCGAGTCATCGAATATTGTCTGGGCCTTGTCTTTGTTTTATAAAGCCCACCTGTTCAGGTTTGATCAGTCTGGGTAGATGTGTCTTGAGGTGATTTTTCCAGCATTTTGGTGTAAAATTAGGCGTCCATAATAAAAAGGGCTATTAGGAGGTAGGAGGAGCAAAGGAGAGGATCCTTACCAGGTTTCGGGATAAATGTGATTTCAACAATGGACATCATGGGTGTCAAGTCAGTGGAATGGGAGAAGGAATAGTAGAGGGTCAGCAGGTGATCCTTCAGATTTGGGAAGAATACCATGTAAACTGCGGGTGTAAGGCTGCCTGGGCCCAATGTTTTTCCCTTTGGGAGCTCCTTAAGAGCTCGACAAAGCTCTTCCATGGAAAAGGGGCTCCTCCAGGTCACAGGAGATAGTGGGAGATAGGGCTGGCTATGGGCAGTCCTCCAGGTATGTTTCTATGGCAGTCTGATCTTCAGCCTCCTCCATATATAAGTGTTGGTAGAAGTTGCATAGAGCCTATTATTTATTGGTTTCTTTGATAGTCCAAACCGAATTCCCCACTCGAAGTTTGGCTATATGGGATAGGGCTTATTTGTGTCATAGTCTGCCCTCTAAGATACAGCCCATTTTGTCCCACCTTTGTAGAAGTTTTGTTTAAGTGCTAAGAGAGGCCATTCAGCTTTGTTCGTCTGGAGACCCCCAGAGCTGACGTCACAGAATAGCTCATTGTCTTTAAGCGCATTTAGTGGGGAGCTGCTTTTCAGTGTGCTCAATGGAGTGGATCTCCTGTATTAGGATAGTTTTTATTAAGCATGCCTCCTGGGCTCTGGCTATGAATAGAGAGGACAGGACACCTGCAGTGGTGGCCTTGAAGCCATCCCATAGTGTATGCTCAGAAGTATTGGGGAGTGCATTGAGTGTGAAGTATTCAGTGATTGTTTCCTAAATAGATGCCCTATTACCTCCTCGTTAGTCTTCCTCGCCACATGACTAACAAAGTAAGATTCATCTCCACACCAGAACCCTCCAAAGCAAAAAAGTCAGCCTCCCATGCCTCCCATGCCTCCCATCCCTTCCCAATATGGCCGACCCATTACACCCTTGACCTCTATAAGAAGCGGGTCGGCCCAACCCTTCAGCCTGTTTTACAGGTAAGTTGGGGTGAGGTCCTGCTCTAGCAGGTCCCACAGCCCGGGGGAAGAGGTCCTGCTCGAGCGGGCTCCTGTTCTACGTTCTCCCCTGCCTTGTCCCTCACACTGCCCCCTTGGTTTTGCTGCCCTGCTCTAGCGGGCTGTTTTTGTGGGCTCTGGCAGCCCTGCGCTAGCGGGCTCTTCCATTTGGTCTTCTCTGGCCTGGTAGTTGTGTGGGCGACTCCTGGATCACCCTGGACTTGCGTCCGTTCTGTCTGCTGGGTCGAGGTGTGCGTGCGCTGCTGTGCTGGGGTCATGGAGGTTTGTGTACTGCCTCCGGGGAGATGACGCCTCTTGTGGCTGTTGGGATGGGCATTGCTGGGAGCTTGCTTTCTTTGGCCGATTCTGGTCTGGCTGCTCCTTTAGGCCCCTGCCCCTTTGGTCTCCCTACTGAGTGGGGACTCTGCGGCCTGTGTTTTTTGTCCTCACGGATGGAATGAGCGAACGCGTTGCCAGGAGCCGCGTGCGTTGTGGCGTGCACCGGGTGCCACACGCTGCTGCCTCCGTGCGATCCCGCATTCTGCGTTCCTCGACCACACCGCGCTAGCTCTGCTCTCCTCACAATTACCTTCCCATGTTGGTGCCATGTAATTGTGCAGTGTGCTGCGTTTCGCCAATGCTTCTGATGCCCAGAATCCCTCCTGGGATGGACTATGGTGCGCCTGCAATGCCTATAGGCGAACGTGTGTCCGCTGGTGGTGTCCGTAGAAGTCAGGTGCAGAGTGGCTGACTCCTCTCCTGTTAGAGTGACCTACGGGACATCAACGGTAGGTGCCCTGTCCACAATTTCAAGCGCTGCTCGCGGTACCTTATCTTGTTGTAGTGCGACCTGCTTCTGTACACTTTTGTGTTTCTGCACATTGCGGTGTCTTGCTCACGCGCATGCGCACTTTGATGTCCTCACACTGCGCACCTGGCTCCCGTCAGTGTTGGTGTGCTGGTAGTGTTGACCTGCTTCGCTGGAACACACTGGTGGGGTTGCTGACTCTAACACTTGCTTGTTCACCCAGGGCACGATGTGCTCACACTGCGCACCTGGCTCCCGTCAGTGTTGGTGTGCTGGTAGTGTTGACCTGCTTCGCTGGAACACACTGGTGGGGTTGCTGACTCTAACACTTGCTTGTTCACCCAGGGCACGTTGGTTTTGTGCTCTCGTTTTTCTTCTGCTGGCCTGTTTCGGTTTCTGTGCTTCATGGCGGTATAGCCTTCAGGAACCTGCTGTGTTGGGCATCGGAGTCTCCTGGAGTTGCTGGGGTTTGGCCCCGGGGCCTCCTACATGCACTGCATGTGCTCTGTAAACACGTTTTCTGTTTTCTAGACTCCATTTGCAGCATGAGGTATGTGTGTGCCTTGCATTTTTCCTTTGTTGGATGTGGCACTGCTCCTAGGGTCCTGGTTGGGTATCCACCTCGCATCTTCCTGTGACCTGCTTCGGGCTTATGGTTTTTTTTTTACTCTGGTCCCGCGCGGGTTGTGAGTTCAACTCCTGCCTGTGCTCCGCATTGTGAGTGCTATGTTATGGAGGGTCCTCTGCTTCCTCCCTTGGTTGCGTTGGTTCCCTGATTGTTTGCCTGGATGTGGCTCTGTGACCTGGTGGTTGTGGTGTCTACTCTTCCTCAAGTTGTTGTATGTCACTCCTGCTATCTCACTTATTGTGAGTTCTTGGTCAGGGATGGGGTCATTGTTCCTTTTTTATGCAGCTGGTCGCTGCATTGGGGCCTTCCCAGTGTTTTCTCACTCTTCCTTGTCTGCCATCCAGGGTTCCGTTGGGGATTGCTTCACGCATTCTGTTGGGACTATGTGTTTTGTCTTTGGCTGGTGGTAGCTCCTCCATCGGGGCTTTGGGCCTGCGGTCCGTTCCTTCAGATCTCCTTTGGGGTGCAGAGTTTGTCCTGGTTGTTCACTGTTTAGGCGTCCTCCTTGGGTTTCCAGGGGCTGTTGGCTTCTGTGTTTCTGATGGGGGCGGGCTGCTGTTGGCTCCAGCCTTTCCTTCCCTGGGCTGTTTCTGCAGTTGCCAAGTGGGGGCTCTGGCGATATGTGATCGTCTGTTTCTTTCGCATTCCCCTAATCCCTCCTGTGGCTTGGGACACTATATTGGGCAAAGGCACTGTGTGTTTTTTTCTGCCCTCCTCATCTGCTTACATTTGCAGAAGGAGTGTGGCTCATTTGCGGCAGGAGTGTGGCTCTCCGCTTTGCAGCTTGTTCTTGGACTCCTTGGCCTCGTTGCCGGGGGGTCCCCTTCGTCCCAGTGGGTGCTTCCATATCCCGGTTTGGCCGAGGTGTTCTTTGGCATTTTTTGGGTATGTTTCAAGAGTCTGGACTCTTGCGTGCTGCCTACGTGTTTGTTGTCTGGACTTTGGCCCTGGGCTTGTTTTCTGACCCTTATTGTGCCTTCCCTTGTCCATGAGTTACCGTGGCCTAGTGGTGGGGTCTCGTGCTGCACTGGTTTTGTGTTCCGGTACTTTCTAGTGTCCCTTTCGAGTGGTTGTGTGGGATTCTGATTGTGCCGGGGTCATTCTCCCATTGTTTATCTTTCTGTACTGAGGTATGGCTTGCTGCCACTGCCCTTGTGGTGCTGCTCCTTGCCGTTTGGATGTCTCCTCATGCTTCCCATACTTGGTCTTCCTGGGCCATATGGCCCTGTGTGCATCTGACTTCATCTGATCTGGAGAGTTGGCCGGGTCTGGGCTGGTTTGCACCTTGATGCGTGGCAGCCTGGGTTTTCCTGTTGCTTTGGGCTGCCTCTCCTGGTCCATGTCTTGTGTGGCTTCAGACGTTTCCTTCTTGGACCAGTGGTCTTTGTGTTCTGGGTGCCCCTTCCCGGATGCGGGGGGCCTTTGCCGTCCTTTGGGGCATGCGTGGGATACCGGTCGGTGCTGGGTCGGTTGGACGGCCATCTGTCACCCATTCCTTGGCTTCTCTGGGATTTTTCCCAACCCTGTGGAGCTTCTTGTTGCTCTCCTGGGCAGTTTCTCCCCTGCTTCGTGCTCCGGGGTGTTTGCGGGGTACGCCCCTGTTGTTTTTTGGCACATTGGTGCTGTCCTTGCCTGGGACTCTTTTCTTCTGGCTCCTGCCGTACCTCCCTGGGAGCTCTTGTTATCATCTGCTCTCGTTCTGTAATGTGGGTCGGTCCTCTTTTGTGCCTGGATGAATGTTCTCCTGGGAGTGCCTGGTGCTGTTTGCTTCGTTTGGGTCCCCGGTGTTGGCTATTCGGCCTTCTCGTTTGGGCTCCCAGCTTTGCGCTTTCCTGGGGTCCCTTTTCTTCCAGGGGTTCTGGACTTGTTTGTCTTGGCAAGGGCTTTTGTCCTGTTGGTGCTCGCCTGGGTGAGTCTCCATTGGTGTCTGCTGCTGCGGTGGTTGACTTGGGAGGTTTGCTCGTTGATCCATGTTATGCCTATGTGGACGCGGGTTTTGTGTCCTGCCCCTGCATCTGGCTTTGCCTTGATGGTATTTGTTTTCGGCGGTGTTGCTGGGTGTCCGGGGTGCTGGAACTCTCAGTTCTCATCTTCCTGGTGGGGCCCTTCGCTTCCGGTGTGGATTTGTCTTCGTCTTTTTGTCCCTGGTTTTGGGGTCCCGGGCCTGTTGACTCAGGTGGCTCCCTGGGAGTATTGACACGGCTGGCTCGTGCTTGTTTTGCCCTGCCCTTCTGTCCTTCTCACCTTTGGTGTGTTTCTGCCTGTGGCTTTTTCTCCCTGTGCGCTCATGTCCCTGTCGGTTCTTTATTATTTGACTGGACTGGGCCTGGTTGCTGGCTGCCTGTGTGCTCGCTTCGGCTGTTCACTTCCTTCTTTTGGGGTGTTCCTGGGTCGGGTTGCGCCCTGCGCGGGGCGGTCTCGGGCCGCCGTGCTGCATTTTCCTTACTTCCGGACTCTGTGTGTTTTCTTCTGCTTTGGGTCCTCAGGTGTCCATCCGCTTCCTTCTTGGTGGCTTGGCTTTGGGCCTGGTCCTTTCCGCCCTTCACCCTACGTGGGCCGCCCTACTGGCTTTCCGCTTTTCACTGTTGGTCGGTTGGGTTTCTTTGGTGGCCGGGTCTCTTCAGTGTCATTCCCGGCGCCTTCCTGGGTCTGTTTTGCCTTGTGCCTGCCTGGGATCTTGCTTTGGTGTCACGACCCCTTCCGGGTGGTCCTTCTGTGACTGGGGTCCGTGTCCACCTGTTTCCCTTCCTGCAGGTGTGGTTGTGGTGTCCCTCGTTTTTTTGGGTTGTTCGGTGGGCATGCTGCTTTTCTTTTGCACCCCTTCCTTTCTTGCGATTCTTGGCAGTCTGTTTGATTGCGTCTGGTTCCGCTGCCCTGTTCCTCTGGTGGTTTCGGCTCTCTTGTGGGTGGTGGTCAACCTTGTGGTGTTGCTGTGTTTGTCAATCTGCGTCTCTTTCTGCTGTGGCTTTTTTGTTGGGTCGCTATGGTGGGGATGCCCTCTGTTTCTTTAGTTCCTCTCTCTGGGCTTATGTTCCCCTCCCACTTTTGGCTGTCCGTTGGGCTGTCTTGGTGTGTTTGGGCCGACTTGCTGCTTTCTGTTCTGGGGCCTGTTCGCCGTTGCTTTTTGGCTCCGTGCGGTCTGGTTCCGTGCTTTCTCTGTCCTTCTTCGGCCTTTGGTTGTGGCGGATTTTCTGGTGGCACTTCGTGTCTCGGGGGTCTGGGGTTTCGGCCTTCTCTGTGTTTTTTTGTCCCGGGCTGGTACTTCCTGCTCGTGGCTGCCTCACTCTTGGGTGATCCTTCCACTAGTCTGGTCTGTTGGGTTTGCCCTCTTTCGTGGGCATCCCATTCTGGTCCGTTGGTTTCTTGTGAGTTTCCATGAAGCCGCTTGGCTTTGGTATGTGCTCACTTTGTTAGTCCTGTGGCGAGGAAGACTAACGAGGAGGTAATGCCCCGGCTATTTACCAGTAATCTTCATTACTCAGAGTATAGTCTTCCTCGCCAAATGAGTTCCCATCCCTCCCTCCCTGTCTGACTGTCGGCTTCATGTTTATGCTTGGTAGTTTCAGGTTGAAGGGTTGGGCCGGCCCGCCTCTTATAGAGATCAAGGGTGTAATGTTGGGTCGGCCATATTGGGAAGGGATGGGAGGAATGGGAGGCTGACTTTTTTTGCTTTGGAGGGTTCTGGTCTGGAGCTGAAGCTCACTTTGTTTTGTCATGTGGCGAGGAAGACTATACTCGGAGTAAGGAAGATTAGCAGTAAGTAACCGGGGCATCAACAGGATCTTGTAGGAGTTGGAGGGAGATGCGCAAGTGTGGTGGTGCACGAGATGTGGGTCAATTGAAGTTCAATGTGGGCATGATCTGAATAGATATTTCAGTGATCAGGCAGATTCCAGACCTTTTCAAAAGAGTGGGAGAGAAAGATGTGTTTAAAGCAGGAATATGAGAGGTGTACATTGGAATAAAAAGAGCAATCTCTGGCATCTGGATGAAGATAGTGCCATGCATCCACAAGTGCCATATCAGCCATTTATTTTTTAATCAGGCTAGACATAGCCCTGAAGCCTGGCAGTGAGTTGAGCTTCCATCAAGGTCAGGGTCCCAAAAAAGGTTAAAGTCGCCCTTAACTATGAGGTCTCCTTTGCCTTGGCAGAGCTGTTCATGGAGAACTTGGCAAAGGAAATTCTTTTGTGACTGGCCAGGGACGTAGAGTTTGAGGAAGGTCAGTGTGTCCCTGTTCTTTTCGACTGTCAGTGTTAGGAATGGTCCATTAGCGTCTCTAGCAAAGCTTTACCACTTTGGAGTAGATGCCCCATTCAGAAAAAATTGCGCCCACAGTGTTTTTGTAGTTGTGTGTGCCCAATGTTGGCAGGGATACTTAGGGTGAATCAGGCAATGATAGTCATCTTTAAGAAGGTGTGTTTCTTGTAGATATGTCACATCAGGGTCTTGCTGTAGGAGGTAGCACCACAATTGGCGCCGTTTGTTAGTGGAGTTGAGCCCTCCAATATTGAGGGAAAGAAGTTTCATGGAACACATGAGTGTAATGAAAAGTGGAGCGTCGAGGAGTAAAAACACAAATGCGATGCGGTGGAAGCGTGTCAGCTGATGAGCTAATATTCAATCTTACAGTTTCCCTAGGAACTAAGAAGGTTGCTGGGTGGCTTGCAAGGGGGGTCTTATAGGAAACTCAAACGGGCCAAATGTGTGAACCACTCCTTCTGGAGATGGGAAGAAGTGTCACTGGTCTCTCCTGAGATGTCACCCACAATGGAGAATAGTTCATTATGGGGGAATGTGGTCCAACCTAAACGGCAGGGGAAGACAAACTGTAAGAAGAGGCAGCATTTGATTAGAACAAAGCACAAGCAAGGTGAAGAGTTCCGAGCCCCAATTTGCGGCCCTGCCTTAAAAAATGTTAAAGGTCAATTCTTTCAGTTTATTGATAGTGTATGACCAGACTACAAAAGTGTTCCATTAGGGCTACCGATCGCCGGTAGACCTGAAAGGTTTCTGCTTCATGTTGTGGAGGTATTCAATAATGTCCTCTTTTGTCCTCTGTGAGGCCATTACTGCTTTGCTGGGAGGTGTGGATGTCCCCTGGACCGTCCACCAGATGGGTCACCAGGCACTGGTCTCTGCAGACTGAGAGAACTGGGTATCCTCGCTAGGGTGAACTGACCATTTTCTCTTTGCCGTTCCAGTGGAAGAGTAGTCCAAAGGGGTGTGCCCATTGATATGCGATTCCCTGCTCACATAGCTTTTCTGTGATAGGCTTAAAGTCTCTAAGTTTTTTCAATGTTAATAGTGAAAGATCCCAGAAGATTTGGACAGTGTGGCCCCAGGAGACAATGTTTGCTCTGCCTCGGGCTGCTTTAAGGATGGACTATCAGGTGGGCTCTCAGGGCAACCTGCTCCAGTTGTCACATGGATGGTGCTCCCTATCCAGGGTTAGGATCATCCGCTGCCCGTACAGGTAAGAGCAGTGGGGACCAGTAGGGGGGATTTCAACGGACGATGACGAGGGAAAATTAATTATCTATTTAATTTTCCCTCGTCACCGTCCATTGAAATCCACCCCCCACCCCACACTGGGCCCACCGCTCTTACCTGCACAGGTTGCAGCTGGTTAGGAGTTGGTCGTTCTCGCCCACACAAATTTTCTTTTAGGAGGTCTCTGGTCAATGTCATTATGTCTTCCCCCTCATCACTGTGTGGACTTCTCAAATGCGAATGTTGTTGCAGTGACTGCGATTTTCCAGGTTCCTGTTTCAATTGGAAGTCTATCTGCTGCTCTTCCAAGGTATTTATGCACCTCCACAATGCTTCCTGATCTTCAACCTGGGAGTCCATCGTGCACACCAAGCCATCTATGCGATCCCTCACAGCTGTGATATTTCTAGTCTGCACAGCTCTTTCCAAGTAGCTTTTGAAGTGAGTTTTCAGGGAGGTGATTTCATGGCGAATGTCACTGAGGAACTTTTCCTTATAGTCTTGCATGATGCTGGGGCAGAGGGTGGTCGCAGCTAATTCTCTCTCTCGCTCATCATGCTTGTGGAAGACATGGACCAAAGGGAGAGCACTGAGATGCTGCCCGGGGCTTAGTGAATGGAGAAATAAATGTGGCCGACCCCTAGCCAGCGAAGGGTGGGAGCATCGCTGCAAGGACCGAAATGTGGTCCTGTAGCAATGTAAGGGCAGGTATAGTTCAAAAGGGGGCAGAGGCGTCAAGAAGCCCCCAGGTGGAATATGCAAGGTCCTCGTGTACCTAGAGTTCAACACACAGCCACCAAATCAGGACCCCTGCATAGGCTCTGCGAGGACAGTCACAATGAGTCACCCAATGAGTGCAAGTGTAATGCAGTCCCAGTCCACAGTATGTACTAATCAGGAACCAGAAGATATAGCCGATGCAGGTGCCCCAAGTAATTATCCCAGAGCCTTCTTCAGGGCCCTCAGGGCGCAGTTGAAAGAGCCAGCTGTACTGCCATTAGACCTGGCCCAGCGATTCATCCTCATCGCGAACAGGTAGTTCCTAAGGCCACAGTCTGTTCTCAATCTTCAGCCTGGTGAGGGGGGCAAGCACTCACCTGTGGTCCTCTGCACAGGAGGATCTGCACCGCCACTCCTCTGTCCTGGCTGTTGAGGATGTGTGGGGCCACATGGAGAGCAGATAGGGTCGGGGAAAGTGCGGTGGGTAGGAGGCAAGGCCTGCTCTTTCGAGGCCCGTTGGGTCGCAGTTTTCAGTCCAGTCCAACCCCTCAAACGCGGGCCCCTCGCCTCTCGTCCTCTGCACACTCCTCGTCAGAGCAGTTGAATCTAGCTCTGTCAGTGAGCATCCATGCCATCTCCTTCCGTGTCACTTTTTTCCCACTGCATGGTGCTGGTGGCAAGGAGCAGGAGGCAAACACTCCGGGTGCTAGGCCACTCTGGGTGACGGGCTGGTCACCCTCCATCAGGGCAGTGCCATACCAGCTCTAACAGGTCAGGGCAACAAACAGAAGCTGTCTCAAGGGGTCCCCCAGCCGAATGGCAAGTCATTGGTGTATTGCCCCCGATCCGTTGTTACCCATGCAGCCACAAGTATTTCCCGCCAATCACACAGGGAGGTCCCAACTGCACAGGCCTCTGCCAAAATGGCTCCTCCTCCTCAATGCAGGTGATAATTCTGACCCCAGCTGACTCTCCGAGTTGCAAAGCATGCTCAGCCAGTCACTGCCGGTATCAGGTCTCGTGAAGATTCTGTCAGATGTCGGCAGCCCCAATATCAACGCTGGAAGTTGCTTTATGGGCCAGCGGTTGATTGGGGCTTGAATGCTGCACGTCCTACTTCATTGCCGGCTACAGCTTGTCCCGCCAGCCCCCCCCCCCCCCCCCCCCCCCCCTTATATGTGTTTAAGTGGTAATTCCTGATCTGAAAGGAGTGGCACTGACATGTTTGGTATATTTAGAATGGTAGTGAGGAATTCTGCTTACTGGTGTAGTTGAAGTTTTTATTACTAGTTTAGAAATGCCACTTTAGGAAATGGGCATTTCTCTGTGATTATAATTCTAGTGTTTTGCAGTCTGACTCCAATCCTTGTCTAGGGCAGAGTGATATCTATACTTTGTGCATACTTTCCAGACAGCCACAACACAGGAAGGGCTGGGTGTGACAAGAGAGGCATCTGCATCCATCTACATCCTGATAGTTTTACTGGAGTGGGAGAGAGGGAGGTGGGGCACAATTACATTTGTATAGGCTGTGTCTTGCCCACACACAAAGGGCTGATTTAACCTCTACTGCTGTCTGGAGCCAGGGCAGGGAAGAAGGGAAACACCTGGAACTTCACAGATCGAACTGAAAACATCTCCCACCTTCTAGTAACAGGGCACCAGGGTATAAGTACAGGGCCTTTAACCCCATGGTTTTTAGAGCACTTTTGGAACTGGGACTGATCATCTGTCAGAGGGATTTATGTGCTCTACAAAGGACTTATCTGAACTGCTCTTCTGCTGTTTCCCTGCTGCCTTCTACTTGCTGGGTGGCCTAAAGGACTCACTAAATTGCTTTTCTGCTTGTTGCTCTGCTGCCTGCTGTTCCCTTACTTTAGGTACACTCAGCCCTGCTTGGTTGTAAGAAGGAATCATCATAAGGCTTACTTGCTTCACTGTGCTGGCCTGCCTGCCCCTTCATGCCCCTCAAGTGCCTCCACAGGAGCCCAATACGTGGAGAGCGCTGCTTCTTGCTGTTTGACTTCACCTGTCATGTTGCACATGGTGAGCGCATCATTTCTTGTTATTCTCTGTTCACCACAAAGCAGTGCATGATAAGCGCTTTCTTTTCCATGTACCTCCTATGCCAGTGTGTGGTAAGTGGTGCGGGCTTCACTCATCCAGTGCCTGCTGAGTGCTTCTTCTCAGCAAAGACTCATTGCTCTCCCTTCGCTGTTCAGCGTTAACCCCAATGCAGGAACAGAAACAAGGCCAGCACCCGCATCGGCGCACCATAGCTCCTGCTCTACTGGTTGCAGAGGGAGATGAGGCTGTCAAAGATTTCATGACACTCTTGTTGCTGGCCCGCCCTCCCCAAGGAAACCTGAGGGATGGGCGATGTGGGCAGAGAGGAGACCAGTGCAGCTGCAGGTGGGCCTGAGCCTCCAGCGCTATCTTGCTGCCCCATCGCTATACCCTCTGAAACTGAGAGAGCCCTCTTGCCCTGCAGACCATCTCGACCTGGTGAGGAATTGTTGGGGGCTGTAGACGAGACACCGCCACCTCGCATTTCTTGCACAGGTGGCCTGATTCCCGATAAGGATCCCAGGTACTCCCCTGGAACCGTATATATCGAGGGCGCCCTGAACCGGGTATTTGTCTGCAACTACTACTTGGCCCTTTTTCACAGGGGGACGCCTGAGAGGTCTCCCCACTGAGTTCTGAGTTGCGTGTGCCCCCCCCCTTGAAGATAAGGGGACACTTATTCAAATTTATAAGGATGGGGTGAGACCTCGACAGCTGCCCCCTTGTTATTTGTTTTGGAACTTGCTGGATGTCCACATTCCAGGTAGTAGGTGTGCAGGGACGCATGTGATCTACGTGGGATAACTAATGAGCTTATGAACCTTGGTAGGAACACTCTGCCCTACATGTGGTATGGGGATTGGGAAATTAATAAGCCTTCTCATAACCTGAATTTTGTCCTTGCACTTATATGACGATTATGTGTTTTTGCCTCTGATCTGCATTACTTGCCCTGATGTTCTAATGCATACCGTTTGATCCTTGCCATGTTAGGATAACGAGTAATATTTCAGGCTTTATGTAACATGCACAATATTATCGATTCATGTATCATTCATAATCTGCAGCAAATCTTGCCCTGATGTTTGGATGTATGTCATCTTAATTCTTGCATTGTCAGGATAATGAGTACTGACTTAGGATTGGCATGGTATGGACAACGATGATGACTCATGGTCATCTTTTTATGTTAATATATACTATATTTATATATAATCCTGTGAAGAGTTTTTTTTGTGGTGTATTCATTGTGTTCCTGTGTGTGTTGTGCAATGCTTTACACATTGTCTGTGGCAATGAGCCTGCCTGCTCTGTGCCAAGGATGAGCACAGGTTATCTTTAATGTGTAACTTACTTGCCCTAACTAGAGTCAAGGATTCTGCCTGGTTTAGGTGCATACCCTAGCCAACCAGCAACCTTATTTCTAACAGGGTCACTAAGAGAGGTGATGGAAATATGCATTAAATGCCATTAATGATACTTGACAAACCTTTAGTTTTAGGGCTTGAATTAACTTTTTTTTAAAACAAAACATCATTTCATCTGCAACTAAGGCAACAATTAAGAAGATGATTAGGGCATGTAGCAACATAGACTGGGTTAGCTAATACTCACAATGCTAGAATACATGGGGCCAGGTTTACGTACATTTCGCTTAGCAATTTCCAAATAGTGACTCCATCCGAATCGCTATACATATGCCCAGACAGCACCGTTCATATATGTTCCACCACAGTTGGATATTTGATAGGCTATCTCGAGGTGATTGTGACGACAATTTGTACTTGGTAAGCCCATGTAAATATTTTACACCCAGTTTAGCATGTAAACTAAAAAGTCGTATTAATGGCAGCTTTCGCAACGTTTTAGGAGACAGTGTATATGCCATATGGCCTTGGATAATGACACTTTATTTAAATTTAAGCAAAAGGAGTGTGAGGAGATAAAGCCATGCTCACAAAACTACATGCTCTGTCATAGAGAGGAAATTTGGAATCTTAAAAGGACACTCCGGGTGTCTGCAAAACAGTGGTGGAGCCCTCCAGTACAGTCCCCAAACAGGTTGCAAAATCATAGCTATTATGCAATTTTGCATAATCTTGTCATTAGGAGGGGTCTACACAATGGGAGATTGAATCAGATTATAATCCTGAGGATGGAATACCACAAATACAACACCAATAGAATGACTCTCGTGCTGCTGAGGGTAGAGCACATTGTGCTGAGTTCACTACTAATTATTTTGTAGGCAAGTAAAATGGGAATATTAAAAATGAAAACAATACCAGGTTTATGTTGCTTTTAAATTAAAATGTTCCTTTTACTCAGAAATCATTCTCGTTTTTTGTTAAAAGAAAAAAATATATACATTATAATCAACCTGTTTCAAAAGTGATTAGTTTTTTTTTGTTAAGCAAATATGATTAGTAGTTTAATGCGTATGAAAATGCAACAAACAGATTCGTGCTTTCTTCTTACTCTTCTTACACTACTTTTCTCAAGAGTGCCTGCCTGTGGAGTATCACCAACATCTGTACTAGCTGTATGTCAGCATATGTGGCTAAGGTGTGATAGATTAAGTACAGAGAGATTACGTACGCTTGTTGCCTCTTCACTATCCCCTAGGCACTCGGCACTAGTATTTAGCCATACGTACTTTCTCCGTGCTGCGGACGCGCTTTGCAGATGCGCCAACATCGCGCCAAAGGAGCGCCTAAGGAAAGCCCGTCTGTGCCCGTCCGGGCCAGACCGGGGGCAGGGGCCACGATGCTATCCTCCACAACACAGGTCAGACCGGCTATTATATACAGCCGGAATGAGTTGATGGCTCTGAATCCTCCTGTTTCCACTAACTGTATCTCACTGGGTACTCACACTTGTGCACCCAATCTCTGCACTGGATGCAGCTACAATCTCTTCCCCGAAACTTTACATCGCATGGGGGGCGGCGCTGATAAATACCGTTTGGCTTTACTTAACTGCCGCTCCTTACCCAAACACGCGACTGAGCTCGCTATGTTGGTGGAGGAACGAGATTTAGACGTACTCTTCCTCACGGAAACGTGGACAAATGATTGCTCCCAACCGGATATTGTACGGGCTCTACCTCCCAATTATGCTATACACAGACAAGATCGTCTTTTTGATCGGGGGGGAGGGATTGCCATTATCTATAGGAATACCCTTGGGTGTCGATTTGTAAATCTTTTAATTTCTGGAGCTGAAAGTTTTAAATTTGCCATCTCTTTCTTTCCCATTACCACTTTTTTGGGAATTCTGCTCTATAGACCCCCCGGCCCATACGGTCAATTCTGTGAAGATCTTTCTTGCACAGCTAGTAACTACTCTAGCATCCACCCTAATTTCACCATCTTGGGAGACTTTAATATCCATGCAGAGGAAGTTGATGCACCGGCCTCTATAAAATTGAGCACCGGTTTCGAAGTTCTTCATCTGAAACAATTAGTCACGGATCCAACACACTCTGCAGGACATATCCTTGATCATTGTTACACCAATGTCAAGTCCCTCAGTTACGATAATGTGATTAGGATCCCGTGGTCTGATCATTCATTACTACTGTTTTCTATGCCTTCGCATAATCAACCCGAACATGCTAAACTCATGAAAAAATCCTGTCGGATTTGGTGTAAACTACCCATTGAAACCTGGGATGCTAATCTTAAGAACACTCAACCCGAAATCTCCTCTGACCCTTTGCAAGCTGATATGTCCCTCAACCTGTGGCTGGAGACCTCCTTGGATCTTTCCCTTCCGAAGATGGAATTATCCCAAAGAAGTGGCAAGAACAAGAAGGCCTGGTACACGCCTGACTTGAAACTACTAAAACTTGCATGCAAGTGACAGGAAAGACAGTGGAGAAAACATTACTCCGAAAGTGATAAGGCCAACTACAAACTTGCCCTGAAAAAGTATAAGGATGAGATTAAAACCACCCAATCTAACTACTATCAGACCAAGATTAGCATGGCTGCCAATTCCCCAAGAGAAATCTTCAAAATTTTTAAATCTCTGGTCACCCCTCCTGCCCCAATTGAAGACTTAGGACTTGCCCAGGTACGATGCGAGGAATTGGCCAAATTCTTCCTCAACAAAGTAGCTACCATATATTAATCTTTTCAGAATTTTCCCACTGGACCCCCCTCGGTACCCCACATGGATCTAATTCAACTTAATGAATTTGCTCCGATAGACCTCCTCACGACTCAGTGTCTTTTAAGGAACTTAAAATCAGGCTCCCCGAATGACCCTGCAACCCCCACAATACTAAATCTGGTATCTGACATTGTGGCTCCAGTCATTCAGGAGGTGATCAACGCCTCCTTGACTTCAGGCCAGGTACCACCAACCTGGAAACAGGCTAAAGTTAAGGCCCTGCTGAAGAAACCCAACCTTAACCCTGAGGACTGGGCCAACTATCGCCCCATCTCTCTTTTGCCCACTGTCAGTAAACTCACTGAGAAGTATGTCAATTCTTTATTGGTTACTTTCCTAGAGGATAATAACCTTTTTCATACTACGCAGATAGGGTTCAGGAGAAATCAAGGCACTGAAACAGCGTTGATTACAGTGGTTGAGGAAGCGAGGAAGATCGTTGACAGTGGGAATCATGCGGCCATACTATTATTAGACCTCAGCGCAGCCTTTGACGCCGTGAACCACTCCATTCTGCTCCACAGGCTGGAGGAAGTTGGTGTCTCGGGCCGCGCACTACAGTGGCTATACTCCTTTCTGTCTGACAGGACCTTTGTGGTCTTTGAAAATGATGCTTCCTCTCCCCAAATGTTTCTTAACTGCGGTGTACCCCAGGGCTCATCCCTCAGCCCCACCTTATTTAATATCTATATGAGGCCTTTGGCTGAGGTGGTGCTTCCCTGGGGAGTACAACTTGTTTCATACGCAGATGACACACAATTGATCATCTCACTATCTACCCAGGAGGCCCCTTTTGAAAGACTCTCCAGCTGCCTTAATAAAGTTCGGGAATGGATGGATGAATCCTTCCTTAAACTGAACGGGTCTAAAACTGAGGTAATGATGCTGGGATATAAGGCACCTACCACAGTGGAGGGTTGGTGGCCGAACAAGCTGGGCCAACCACCCAAGCCGAAGACCCAAATTAAGAGCCTTGGGGTATGGATGGACCCAGCTCTTAATTTCTCAGTACAAGCCCGGAAGGTAGCTGCCACATGCTACGCACTTATCAGGCTTCTGAGGAAGATTATCAGTCTTCTTCCCTTTGAAGCCAGAAGGATTTTAGTACAGGCGCTGATCTTATCACGCCTAGATTACTCCAATGCGGTATATCTAGGCTCCCCCCAAGGGACAATCAAGATATTGCAGATTGTTCAGAATTGTGCAGCACGTATGCTGCTGAACATCCCGCGAAGGACATCTGCCAAACCTGCACTCCGCTAATTGCATTGGCTTCCAGTGCAGCAGAGGATCGAATTTAAAACCCTGGTTACGGTTTAGTTTTTGTTTAGTTTAAAATATTTATTGAGCGCAACATACACCTGGGCGGTTTCTTGGCGCTAAAGTAAAAGGCAATCACTGAGCGAAAACAGTAACTAAGACGGCAGCTGGAAAAATAGTCAGATTACTAGGGATGAGCCTGAGGGAATAAGAAAGTCTTCAGGGCTTTGCGGAAGGCGGAGTAATCAGTGAGGGACCTAAGATAAAAAGGGAGAGAGTTCCAGAACATGGGGGCAAGAGTGGAACATTTTGTGCCACCCTGTTTCTTTTTCCGGTAACGGGGCACAGCTAGAAGAAGTTGTGCCGAAGAACGGAGGTCTCTGCCAGGAACATAGGCCTTGATGGCCGAAGATATGAAAAGAGGGGCCAGGCCAGTCCTGGCCTGGAACGCCATGCAGCCTAGTTTAAATAGGGCACGTTCCCGCACCGGAAGCCAGTGAAGGGTCTTCAGGAGGGGAGAGGTGTGGTGGTATTTAGGAAGACCAAAGGCAAGGCGGGCAGCCTGGTTTTGCACAAATTGCAATTTCCGGAGGCTGTACTGAGGGATGCCATTGTACAGAATGTTCCCGTAGTCCAGGCGGGACAGGACCAGTGCGGACAGAATGAGCTTAAGTGCAGGGAAAGAAAAGAAGCGGGAGATAGAACGAATGATGCGAAGAGTAAGAAAGCAAGAAGAAACCACAGAGCCAATCTGGGAGTGCATAGTAAGTTGATTGTTTAATTTAATACCAAGAGTCTTAACAGAGGAAACAGGGATGGGAGGAGAACCAAAAGAAGGGGGCCAGAAAAGAGAGTTCCAGGGACTGGAGCAACCACCCGTCACCACAAGCTCCGTTTTATCGGGATTGAGTTTCAGGTGGTTGAAGTTCATCCAGTCCCTGATGAAAGATAGAGTAGATTGGAAATTTGAGATAGAGTCAGGAGTAGGAGAAAGATTAAAGATGAGCTGGAGGTCATCGGCATAGTTATATACCGAGACCTCCAGTTGCTGTAGAGCAAAGATGAGCGGAGCGATATAAAGATTAAAGAGTAAAGGAGAGAGAGAAGAACCCTGGGGAACACCGCACTGGACCTGGCAGGGGGTAGATGAAAACTCCCCAAGATGGACCGCCTGGGTCCGGTCCCTCAGAAAGGACGAGAGCCAGATGAGGGCTGATCCTCCTATGCCCGCCGCCTTGACACGGGAAAGCAAGATGGAGTGATCCACCGTGTCAAAAGCGGCGGACAAGTCAAGAAGGACCAGCGCCTGAGATCTACCGGCGTCCATACCCTCTCTGAGGGTGTCTGATACTGACACCACCACTGACTCTGTCGAGTGCCTAGGCCGGAATCCCGCCTGACATGGAGCCAGCCTCCCATTCTCCTCGGCAAAGGAGCTGAGTGCAGATGTAACGTGCCGCTCCAGCACCTTCGCCAGAAAAGGGAGAAGGGAGATGGGGCGATAGTTAGCCATCACAGAGGGGTCGGCTCCCGGCTTCTTCAGTATAGGGACGATAGAAGCGGCTTTTAACGGTGGAGTGACAACCCCTCGTGCCAGTGAATCATTAAGGGTTCCACAAAAAAGCACCCTCACTGATACAATCATTATTTTGCCCCTACCTTCCTAAGCGGGAACTAAGATCCTCTAATAAGAATCTCCTCTCAATTCCAAAAACGAGGAAAGTGCGTATGGGTGGCAGACGCTTCTCCCTACAGGCCTCAAGACTCTGGAACAATCTTCCACTCTATCTCAGAATGGAAAGTAATCATCTTAGTTTCAGGAAGTCACTGAAAACCCTCTTGTTTGTCTGATCTTGGTGAATGAACGTTGTCTAAAGCGCTGGGATGCCTCGGGGTAGCCATGCGCGATACAAATACGTAATCATTCATACTTCTGCTGGCCTTGATATTTCACTGGTGTGAACATTTTCCAAGGTAGATGTATCCTGCACTAAGCCATGAGCTATATCACTACAGCAGTGACCCATCTCTGAATTTGCATGTTAACAATGCACCTAGAAAAACTGCTAGTAGCCTGTGCCATACGGTTTGTGGATCGGCTTAATGTATCAATCCTCGCCATGTGCATGTGATGCCTACGCATTTGTGTTGAGTGGTCTAGCATTGTTGTAACAAATGTATCTATAGATTCAGTGAGTCTTGCAAAGTTGTTATTCATCATGATCTGGCATTATGGTAACATGTATG
Source organism: Lissotriton helveticus (assembly GCF_964261635.1). Classification (NCBI taxonomy): domain Eukaryota; kingdom Metazoa; phylum Chordata; class Amphibia; order Caudata; family Salamandridae; genus Lissotriton; species Lissotriton helveticus. Next base: position 669,016,416 of record NC_136068.1, read on the forward strand.
AATCATGATTGCTACCTTGAAATAGGGCCCCAAGGTCTCTTATTATACAAGATGCATTCCCAGTGTCTTGAGACCCTCACAGGAGAGTAGCTGCACTTTACAAAACCCTGATTGATTGATCATACATAACCTTTATATTGAAGAAGTGACCATTTTTGTGGTTTCGAATAAGACATCCATTAGCAGTTGGTGGACACACAGCAATATGTGTACTGTCAATACACCCTATGGTGTTAGGAAAATGTTCCAGACGATAAAATGATAGTTTTATTTGTTGTAAGCCCTGTTTAGATGCTGGAAAATAAATGTTCTCATTAATTTTGGACAACATGACATCAAGAAACCTATGGAAAAATACATGACAATGGACTGCTAATACTCCCTGGGAACTTCTGGATGCTAAAAGATGTAGGCAAGACAGTACCTGCAAATCCGGTGGAATAGAACTTCTATCTGTGGGGGTCTGAAGGTACGGATGTAAGTCAGCAATCAATTTTAAAATGACACGACTACTGAGGGTGTATGTCTCAAATATCTCCTCCTCACTTTGTTTAACAGAGTTACCTTAACCCTAAAAATCTTCTGTCTCCACCTCTGCATACCAGTCAAAATCCTCATCCTTTACACCAGATCATACAATGCTGTTATTGTGAAAGGGCCTGATGGATTTTGGGCCAGTTTATGTGGGTTTCACCTGATTAGCACCTGATTGGAATTGGTGGTAATTTCATTTCCAAAAACTGCATTTTGAGACTAGTCGCAATTAGGAAATGCTTCATACATACAAACTGCGATTCGCAATTTGGAAACCTCTATTTGTGGTTCCTTATTTGGAATTGCAAAAATAGGGATTTGCAAAAGGAAGGATTCACAATTTGGACAGGCCAAATTGCTTTTCATACATTCTAAAAGGAGATTTTGCTGTCGCAAATAGTGATTTAGACAATTTACGAATGCAAACTGTTGGACCTGGCCCTTTTTGGCAGGTTCACCCCGAAACTTTTTACTTTGCCTAGCCTGTTTTTGTAACCTGGTGTTGGTGATTTTAGGTCTCTGCGCACTTTTTCACTGTGGTACAGTGTAAAGTGCGTGAGCTCTCTGTGTATGTGTGGTGAGTGACCTGCCCTCCCATAGGAATGCATAGGGAATATGTGTGACCATGGTAGTTCCTGATGTGTGGGGAGTGCAGGGTCGAGTTTGGTATGTGCGAACTCGTGAGATTGAATGCTGCGTAATGATGTATGCGGCATGAATGTGTCTAGTGTGGAAGTGCCACTTCTAGACATGGGTGTGCGTGTGTAGTGGGGGTGCTGGCACGTGATTGGCTGGAGCCTGGCTCCAGGAGTGTGCCTGGGCCTGCTTGTGGATTGACTGTCTGGTTTGAGGGTGACAGGGGCTGGGGAGCCCCCAGGAGGTTGTCTGAGTCAGCCCTTGGTTGAATGACTGTATCTGCAACTAGAGTGGTGGGAGGAGATAGCACCTGGGAGTGAATGGGGCTGGGTTTTCCCCACACAATGCTGGCTCTGCCCCCTGTGGTGCGACTGATGACCCTAGCCTGACAAGTGAATGGGAGGGGTGGCTGAGCTCATCAAGGGGGCTCCCAAACCAGCTGCACCTGGTTTTTCCCCCACCCTGCACCTTTAGACAAAGGAATTCACTGTATAAAAAGGGGCTGTGTCCCCTTCCAAAATGTTCTTGTTTACGACTTGAATCCTGTCAGGGGTGTGCTGCTGCTTGGACCCAGGGTAAGGCTTGCCTCCCTGGGCCCTGCCTAGCCCATGGATACCTGATGGACTGCTGATGTCCTGGACCTTGGATACCTTGGCCTGGGATCTCCTGCTGGATGCTGGGACCCCTTTGCTATGGGAGTCTTGGCCCTGGGGGCTTGATGGACTCTGCCCCCTTAGCGCCTGGGAGCCCTTTATTTTTACTTGGACCTTGGTTTGTGCCTGAAGCACTGGGGGAGCGCTTTATTGCCTATAGCGCTTGGGAGCGCTTTATGTGCTTTGGCCGGTGCCCACCCGGCAATTGCCCCAGATTACTATTGATATCGAGTGCCCACCTCGATTTATGATTTAAACCAGCCGGTGCCCACCCGGCATTTGCCCCAGTGGTCGCGCGCTTCTCGAGGGAGCCAACCCCTCATCGTGCTGAAGCGCCGCTGTGGACTGCCAATTCAACGCCGTCGTCGTCACCAGAGGCCCGCGCTGGGATTGGCCCAGCTGGCCGAGCCTCCCGCCGCGTCATCGGGGAAGGAGTGAGAAGCAGGAAGCTGCCTGCGTTGTCCGTCCTGAGGCTCCCGAGTGAAGGGAGATCCCCGGCCGCCTGCAGGAAGAGCGAGAAGTCCCCAGCATCAGAGAGTGGAGGAGCGGGAGCTCTCCGTCCCCCAGCCACTGCCAGACCCGGTGAGTATGGCAGAGAAGAAGGGGAGGGGCGCTGGGACACTTTGCTGGTGTCCGCCCCCCCCAGTCGCGCAATCTTGTGCTCGTTGTTGTGAAGCCCACGAGGGCTTCAGGGGCATTCTTAGTGATTTTGAGCCCCGAGAGGCTCCACCCAGCCTTCCTTGAGTTACGAGCCTGGAAGGCTCTTAGGAGTATTTTGCCCTGTTTGTTTCCGGAGTCCCGAGAGGCTCAGAAGCGACTATATGTCTTGAGAGCCCAAGAGAGGCTCAAGGCGCCCCAAGTGTTACCGGGTCCCCCGTGAGGGACCCCACCGCCCAGAGAGGCTGCATCCTTGATTGAGAGCCTGAGAGGCTCAAACGGCTCCAAGTGCTGACGCGCCCAGAGAGGCTCGAGGGGGCATTTCTTTGTTTAGAGCCACGAGAGGCTCCGGGGGCATTCTTTGTTCTAGAGCCCTGAGAGAGGCTCCGAGTGCCAGTTTGTGTATGTAGAGCCCAGCAAGGCTCTTGGGGGACACCAGTGCTGTGGTCAGAGCCTGCGTGGCTCCCACGTGGCCCCATCATTGTTCTACAGCTGCCCAGCACTTAGTGGGCAGCTGCCACGTTTAGGCCCCTGACCTTTGGACACAGGGCGTCCTAGCCCCAACAAGGCCAGTTGGCCTAGGGACTGCCACAGGTGGTGGCTTATGTAAGTTTTGCGCAATTGTGTTTTCCTGCACCTCTGAATGTGTTGGTTATACATCATGTGTTTTTGCTGTGTGCTTACCTATGTGTGTTTAGATTAGTGAGGAGATTGCCTACTGTAGTTTTACTGGTTTGGCCTAGATATGATTTCTGCGCTAATATGCTTTATGTACCCCTCTGAATGTTGTGATGCATCATGTGTAAAATGTTCATGCTTATACCCCTACAGGTATTGTGAAACTTAGGTGGTTGTTTTTCTTCTAGTACAGGTGGTGCTAGTGAAGCCCAGGTTCCCTTGCGTAATATTCTCCTAAGGTGGTTAGGGTTGCGTAGGTGGTACTTACCTGGTACCAGTAGTTACTGGTTGTGTGCTAAAGCGATTATCATTCTATGAGCTACAAAGTGCTATTTCTGACAGTATTTCTAGTTCTAAAAGTGCTTATTCCTGACAGTGGTCCAGGTGGCCCTGTCTTGTACATAATCCCTTGTGAATATTGCCTGTGCCAGTTGGCACAATGTACATGCGTGATTACTATCTGATGTGTTTTGACAATACAAAAGTTATTTTTATATAACCTTGTGTGGAGTTCCTTTTGTGGTGTGCCTAGGATGTTGTTGCTGTTGTGTGCGTGCGCAAATGCTTTACACATTGCCTCCGGGATAAGCCTGTCTGCTCGTGCCAAGCTACCAACGGGGTGAGCAGGGGTTATCTTGGCGTGTGACTCCCTTGACCTGACTAGAATGGTGGTTTCTGCCTGGCTTTGGCATCAGCCTTAGCCTACCAGAAATCCCAGTTCTAACACAAACACCTTTCCTACATCTGGCCCATGATCAGTTATTGTGGTGGAGCAACAAAAAAAATAATTCAGGCGAAATTGCTAGTGTTGACCATTCAGTTAGATAAAGCAAGGGTCTTGGAGTGTTAAACGTATGGCACACCAGTGCCGGAATGGATAGAGCGGCATCCAGGTAGAGTAAGGATCTGGCAGTTAATCCGGAATTCCGGCAGCAGGTCTTCCTCTCAAGGTACCGGTGCAGTATGCTTTGGGATGTAACGGGTCCTCCGAACAAACACAAATTGTATACTCATTTTAAAGGACAAAATTACACTGTCTGCTCGTGCCAAGCTACCAACGGGGTGAGCAGGGGTTATCTTGGCGTGTGACTCCCTTGACCTGACTAGAATGGTGGTTTCTGCCTGGCTTTGGCGTCAGCCTTAGCCTACCAGAAATCCCAGTACTAACACAAACACCTTTCCTACATCTGGCCCATGATCAGTTATTGTGGTGGAGATCCAAAAAAAATAATTCAGGCGAAATTGCTAGTGTTGACCATTCAGTTAGATAAAGCAAGGGTCTTGGAGTGTTAAACGTATGGCACACCAGTGCCGGAATGGATAGAGCGGCATCCAGGTAGAGTAAGGATCTGGCAGTTAATCCGGAATTCCGGCAGCAGGTCTTCCTCTCAAGGTACCGGTGCAGTATGCTTTGGGATGTAACGGGTCCTCCGAACAAACACAAATTGTATACTCATTTTAAAGGACAAAATTACACTTTGTATTTGTATGGGTGCTCATACAAATGTTGTCATGGTTCTAAAATCAAGCCATGAGTTGCTCTACACTTGCAAATTGATGGATGAGATTTAAATAGAACCATCTGGTTCAACTGATGCTTTCTCTCCCGGCATTTCAGAAACGTTTATTAGATTGTGGAAAGCAATGCTGTTTACTGTATCATATATTGCATCAACAAGTCAAAACTAACCTCATGGAAGCAGATGTCTTTTATTATCTGTTGGGGGGGCATACAGGTTTGAACATGAACCTTTTGCATTAGCAAAGGTAGCAACTTTGTGCTAATCATTCATGCAACGGTTATTCAAAGGAGTGGTACAAATATATCCTATTGGATGACGTTTTAATTCACAGATGTGTTCTAAAATGGAATATGGCTACATATTTAACGAGTTAATAAAGAGGTTTGGAGAAATGTGGATTGATTTTTAAATTATAAAGTGCCCTCTTAAAGGAAAATGCCCTTTGTTATTTTGGACACACTATAATAATATTTTGGGCTAAGCTTGAGGTCAGTCTTTTTGATGTGGTTCCAAGTGTTCCAGTACCTAAAAATAAATACTTAGGGCATATTAGCAAGGGCAATATCGCCACTTTAGCGGGACTTTTTCCTGCTAAAGTGCCATATTTTTATCGCCCTATTAGCAAGTTGTCGCTAACAGCAGTTAGCGACAGCTTTTAGGCCCTCTTATATTAATCGCTAATGACATGCAAAGTGGGCATAACCAAACTGTTAGTGACTGAAAACAGTTGCTAACACAGCTATCGCCTATTAGCAAGGCAGGCGAAGCGATAAAAAAGAACGCGCTAAGCACGATTATCGCTATAAACTAACCCCTGCTAAAAAGTTGACTTACCTGTATAGTCAATGGTGGGTGGATTATCAGACTAAGCCCCCCTTGGCGTTAATGCGAGAATATCACTGGATTTCCAGCGACATTCTCGCATTTCACCGCAATCGCTGGATATTTTAGCACAGTGGAGAAAAACGCCGCTAATCGCATGTTTTCTCCGCTAAAATATCCAGCGATTAAAAAAAAGTCGCTAGCCACATTTAACGATAAATATCGCTATTTCCTGCTAATAGGCACCCAAATTCGATCTTTTCAAAGACTTTAAGTCATCTGTCAAAATTGGTAAATATTTTTTTCTTTCAGGGTGGATCTGCTACCAAATAATTAAACATTTAGTACATTTCAGTTTGCCTGAACAATTCACAAGAGATCAACACTGAGCTGTTTTAATTTATGTCACAGACACAATGGAGGTTGTGGTAGAAGAAATTAGGCTATGTCTTGGAAGGAACTTTTTTATTCAACAGCAGGTGGAGCCTAGCCTGATCCAATAAGTGGTAGTTTGAAGTATGAGATTAAACTTAGATTCATCATTATGTTTAATTGCTCATAATATCCGAGGTCTAAAGCATGTTGTAAATCCGGAAATGTGTGAAATATCATGGGCGGTTACAAAGGAACACACACTGTAACGCCTATGGCACTCTTCCCCATCCCAGTGTGAGGCAACACAACAACTTGCACTGCATTGCCTCACACCATATCCATAAGGCCATTAAAAGCCAAGCAGGGTGGATTTAGGTGGCCTTGTAGATATGGGTAAGTCCCTTAACACCCTGCTGTTAGAGGAAACTGTGAAGGTGCCAGGAAAAAAAGGAATTGTTGGTACAAGCTGAATTTCTCAATAATCAAAAATGGATCAAGGCTTTGAAAGAAAATAAGAGGTATAAAATTCAGTGAAGGCTTCATAGAATTGTATATGAAGAAATTATAGAGTTCAATAAAGGAAGAATTAAAGGGACACTGCGTTGCATTCAGGATTGTTTTTGTGTAGGAAGGGGCACCTTCCTGCACAGAAACAATCCTGAGAGACATATTCCTCTATCCATGTGTGCTGCAAAAGAAATAGAAAGAGGAAGTAACAAAGAGAAATAAAGATATTTCTCCTTGTTACGCTTCTCCCAGGGAGGAGTATCTTTTTGGCGCATTCCCAGTTTTACCAGATTTGGTAAATCTGGAAATGCATCAAAAGCCATGAGAGTTGAGTGAAAACACCTATGCAACTCCCATGGAACACCTCCCTTGAGCAGAGTAATGCAACGCAGAGATCTGACTTAGAGGTTTAAGTCATACATATACAACGTTGTGTGGTGCAAGCATGACACAGCCCTCTCGAAAATGCGCCCCTAGGTGTCATGGAAGACAGTTTATGGAGAGGTTAGAAGTTAGATCCACTGGAAAATTTGGGAAACCGAAAGAAAAAAGTTGAAGCGAGTGTAAGCAGCAATTTGGGATGACATGGGTATATTCATGAAGAGAGAAGATGCAGGAAATAGTGCAGGTTGTGCCACCAAAAAAAGTGGGGTAATTTGCCAACCCCACCTCTTGCAAGTTGAGGTACCATCAAAGCCTAGTGAAAAGGAGTATATTGACTTTATGATGCCTAACATGTATTCTGGAAAGAGATTAATATTTGAAATAGTTTTGTTGAAGTACCACTTCAATTCAGTATTTTGACGTATTTAAGAGATAAATGCTGAATTTTTAAGCAAGGTATTAATACAGGAATGTGCAAGGAGAATACATGGTTGTATTCAATCAATGTGCTTTCTAAAGAACTGTATGAGATATTTTGTTTATTACATATTATCTATTTGTTGCACGGATTTCTATAATTTGACATATTTCATGTTGTATGATTTATTTGATTTGTTAGTACCTTGAAGGTAGATTGTTCTCACTTTTGTTTGTGGTTTATTGAAAAATATCGTAAATAGAAATAAATCAAGTATGCCTATGCAGACGATATTTTGGTCTATATGTCTAACCCTGTTGACTCTCTCCCACATTTTATGACTGAAGTCCAGCTTTACTCCTCCATCTCAGGTTATAAACTTAATTTATCCAAAACAGAGGTTCTACCCTTAAATTCTAATTGTTATCAATTTATGTTCAATAATACTAATTTTACTTGGTGTCCCTCCAAAATTAAATATCTTGGCATTTGGTTCGCACGTATCCTAAAGGGCACTATTAAGTATACTTTTGATGCTCTAGTGAAGAAACTCCAATCACTCCTCCTTTTATGGTTCCCCCTCTTTCTTTCATGGTGGGGTAGACTAGACACCATTAAAATGATGATTGTACCTCATTTATTATATACCGTGTCTATGCTTCCTATTAAACTCCCTAATGTATATTTCTCCCGTATAAATTCTATTTGTACAAAATTTTTATGGAATAACAAACATCCACGTATTGCTCTAACAAAACTCATCCGTCCTAAAAATGAAGGTGGAGTCCGTTTTCCTAACTTTAAAGCTTATCACTCAGCCTTCTTAATCAAACAATCCTTTTCATTAGCTTATGATTTTTTGGATACCCCTGTCCCTAAATGGATCATTTATGAACGGTCATTGCTAAAAGACTTTTCCTTTCAAAATATTATCTTTATGTCAAATTGTACCTTTCTATCCAAAACTCCCGTTTTGAAATATTCTCAGACATTACTCTACAATACATTTTCCAAAGATTTGACTCCTCTCCAATGTTTTTTATCATCTAGTGTATGGTATAACAAATTCATTAAATACAAAGGCAAATCTTTTTATTACAAATATTGGAAGGAAAAGGATATTACTTTTGTTTACCAGTTTCTTCATAATTTTCTATTATCCCCTTTCATGAATTGCAATTAAGTTACCAACTACCTGATTCATTTTTAAATGAATACAATATCATTGTTACAGCCATACAATCTCACCTAACAATTTACTTACTCCTACCTGATTTACCATCTTTAACCCCTTCTACTCCTCTATATCCTTTATTTTCAACCCACAGACCTAAAGCCGCTTTTATATATAAGTTATTATTATCTAATGTTAGTGACCGTTCTAAGTCAACTGTTGAACTTGCTTGGGAAAATGATTTATCCATTTCTTTTCCTGTCACAACATGGATATAATTGTGGTCCAAGTTGTTTAAAGTTTCTGCTGCTGCGTGCATAACTCAATCTCTGTATTTCATTTACCATAGAGTAATTATTACTCCTGTTAGCATTTGTAAGTTTTCTCCAACCTCTTTCCCACTTTGTTGGTCCTGTTCTACTGCAACGGGTACGTTAATACATCAAATATATGAATATTCTCATGTTTTATTGTTCTGGAAATCAGTTTGGAATGTTTGCATTTTAATATTCAAATTTAAAGCTCCTTTATCATTATTGCATGTTTTTCTAGGATCTTTATCACCTGAGTTAGATACTGTATCCTCTGTTTCAAAACTGCTTGACCTTTTTATTGCTTTAGCTTTTAAGGTAATCTTATCATCCTGGAAAGATACTTCCAAATTATCGCTAATTACTTGGTGGAATTTTATTTGTGATGAACATAGGATTGCTACTCTTTCCTCTTCTGTTTCTCAAAAAATTAAATCTGATCTCCTTTGGCTTCCCTTTACTACTTATCTTTCTTCTAACCCTCCTATACATTAACTCTTTCTCTTTTCCTTTCTTTTCATAACACTATTCTCTATTATCGTCATTCTCATTCTCCTTACCTCTTCTTTCCTTTTTCCCCTTCTTTTTCTTTCTCTTTCTTACTGTCCTTTTCCTTTTATCTCTTTTTATAGTATATTTATCACATGTCATATGCCTGACTGTTTATTTTCTTATGTACAATGTATACTATTATGGCATTTCTTTTGTTTCTAAAAACTCAATAAAAATTTCTTAAAAAGAAAAAAAGAAATAAATCAAATATTGGAGATGAACAGTGGTGTTGAAATTTTATCTGAAACCATGAAAATAAATGTTAAATAGACTGGTTATGGCACATGAAGATATGAAAAGCCCACTCTGTATTGCTGTCAAGACAATTATTTGAACTAGAGGGTACTTTATGTAGAAATTACAGCATTTATTATGGAGGAAAAATACTAGAGAAACTTATGTGGACAAATTGTAACATTCTTCAAAGTTTCAGGGGTTATCTTTCTCCTTTCATATCCCTCAAGGGAAGATGATTGTGGATACCATTTACACAGAAATTAACCATTTATGGGAACAAAAGAGGTGATGATATTGAGAAGGAAACCTTACTACAAAGTGATTAAAAGGGAGTGAAAGTCTGCAACGTGAAATTGGGGAATGGGCTGTAGCTTGTTTAACCAAGCAGGACCATAACAATGCATTCATTGTATGCTAAAAAAAAGAAAGCTAGAGAAGGTAAACAATATTAATTTGTTGGATAATGAATAGATACAAAGTATCTGTAAGGTTAGTAGAATGAGTTGGCCAGGGTTATTATCTCTCCCTTTTATAGGACATTATAGGTAGGTGAGGCGGCTGCCAATAAATGTTCAAGCAGTATTTTCTTTCGAAGGTGTGTGTGATATGGTACTCTGACATGTTTGGTAGAGAAAGCAAAAGACACACAATTAATGGTCGGAAAGCAGAACAAATCGAAACATGTATCCCCAGTCAAGAGTTTAAATCCATCATTCTTTTGCTCACCATGCCATCCCAGTTTAGACCTGGCCATATGCAAATCAGTCTTGACCCTGTGCCACATGGGACATGGGTCCCTTGCTCACTGTGCCACTGGATTCAAGCTAGCCTCGCTGATGAAGGGTAATACCCAGAAACCGGTCCCAGGATGCTTGTTTCCAGTCCAGGAAGGACCTGGCTTGGCAGTTTGGTCTGGACAGTTCCTATGAGGCACAGGGTCAAGACAGATTTGCATATGGCTGGGTTTAAACTGGGGTGGCATGGTGAGCAAAAGAACAACGAATTTAACCCAGATCTCTTGACTGGGGGTGAATGTATGATTTATTCAGCATTCCGTCCATCATTTGTATGAGTAGCACTGAAATATTTGGTATTCAGGTTAGAAGTTCGAATAGGCAGCCACCGTGAGAGGATTACTTTTGTTGAGTTTCACATGTGTTAAAAACATTGGTGTGTCTTCCGTTGACTGGGTCACTGGGTCCACTGAGTCCTAATTTGCAAAGCGGCTGGTCACACTTAAGCCATAATTCTATGTTCCTCATTTCCCTCCCTTTGATGCTTTGTGGTACAAATCAGGTCCATTGAGGCAAATATTGAAGTGTTACTGCTTGAATAGACATGGGGTGAACTATCCTACCTAGCGCAAGGTTTTTTGGGTCATCAAGTATAACAATGACCAATATTAGAACACTGGAATGATAAGAGCTTCATTGAAGACAATGGAAAAGCTCTAGGCTTATAGTGGCTTGTATAAACCTGGAGCTCCAACATTCCAATGTTTGTCTTCATGTATGTCCCTTTTTAATTTAGAACATTCCACCCTTAGTGGGTGTAATGTTCTAATAGCCTTATAGCCACTCTACCTCTGGTTATACTGTTTGTTTAAGGCCCTCTCCCTCATTATAACTCGGGTACAGGGCCTTTAACAATAAGTACAGCCTTCGTAAATGGGCTATAAGGCTGTATAATGTGGAAATATGCATAAGTGAGAAGACCAAGTCACTGTTTCTTAAAATGGTGGGAATATTACATAAGGTAGCCACACAACTACTGGTTCTGAATCATATTGCCAAATTGAAGACCGAGTGATTATCATTATAGTTTAATTGCCAAAGGGAAATTGATATCTATGTTTTAAAGGTCCATTTGACTTGGCTTCCTGTGATTTAATAAAGTTAACAAACACTATTGACTCCCTGGCTAGGTATTGTCAGACCAATGTATGCCACCCTTGACAAAACAAAGGAGGAACTGTTGCTCATGTCTGTTGTATTGGAAGGGAATGAAAATGACAGTGTGTAATAAGGGGTGGATATTTTATTTGTATTCTTTAGATGGTGATTAGATTTGGGATATTAATTGAGTCAATCCACCACTGCACTGCAATTGTGGGGCTCATGCTTGAGCTTGAATGAAAGAGAGCTTTTAACTGATTATGGTGAAAGGTATATTAAGTAATGCCCTTTCTGGCGTGAGCTAGTTGTTTTATATTGGTTCAACTGAAAATGTTCTTCTCCAGTTTAATTCCCATACAATGGCATTTGTTCTTAAGATGTCATTATAAGTATCTTGCAATTTTTCCTAATTCACATTTGTATGCAATGACAGTCCTGGCAAACACATTTATAATGATTCTGCCGCTATGTATATTTCTTGAACTGTTACTCTCAGAGTAGCAATCAAGGATCATATCAAATGGTCGCATTTGCGGGCATCATGGTATTCCATCAATGCTGCCGGATAGCAGCAAAAATTAAAGATAGGTACCCTCCATCCATAATAACTTCTAATAAAAAAACACAAAACACGATTCTTACTAAATAAATAATGTACATTTCTTTTACATAAAAAACACATATGAGCAGACCTCTATACAGGATCTTACAATGTAACAAAATACATAATTTGCCATCAGTCTGAGGCCGCCATCTTTGGGTTCCATTTCTCTTGAGAACAGAAAGCCGCGAACGCTGCTGCGTCAAGGATTTATTTGACCTACCAGAACTTGTGGAATGTTTATAACAGCCCCTGATACGTGACAAGTTCCCCATGCCCCACCATTCACAATTCCCATACTCCGCCCCCCACCCCTTCCCCAATGAGAACACTTTAATATAGCAACAAAACACATAGATATAAATAATTGTTTTAATCAAATGTTTCATAGTTTAGTCTGGGTGATGCTGATAGCTCCTTCTAATGTGCTCTATTTTTACCTCTTCTGATTACCTGACTTTCCAGCAGTGCTTAATTTGAGAAGGTGGTTACCGGTGCTCGGCCTGGCACTTAATTCTCAACACCAGCCCTTATGACAGTATGCCACATGATGGCGCTGATTATCTAATTTAGAGATGAGCACACCAACAGTAGTTTAATAATACAATTTACATTACAAATGTATAATACATGCCTTTAAAGCCACTCTTATAGCTCTGGGGGCATGGAATAGTCTGAATTGTCACACATGTAGCAGTGTGATGGTTAATAGTTGTGTTGGTAGTGCCATTGGCAGCGCTGGCAGGGGCAATGTGTGCTACAAACTGCAATGGCCACCTGAAGAGGGCCCTGGCACTTAGTTTTTTTTACAAATGAAACACTGTTTTCCAAACTCACACTATCCTACCAAAGATTTACCACTGCCCACAGCGACACCATGCGAATAGAGGCAGTTTATGTTCTGACGGCAAAAGGAGAGCTGCTGTGCCACCTTAAGACCACACCAGGTACTGAGATAGGCAGACAGCTGCATCGGCTGAAACTTCCAAACAGGGGAGAGATTTGGGAACAGAAATTTGAATCAAGATCTGGGCTAATACGTTTTCTTGGTGCACAAACTTGGCGAAGTAATCATGACGAGGGAAGGAATGACTCTGGAACAGCCTGCTTGATTCGTGGCCAGCATCAGTACATTCAGAACTATTAAAAGTTCATATTTCTTTTTATCGGTAATAGAAGGACGAACCATGTAAACAATTAGAATCTGTGAAAAACACTATTTCATAGTTTTCTCTATAGTGCGATCAGTTGGTTTCTATTTCAGTGTTCATTTAAAAGTGGAACTTAGATAACAGGTGCAGTGCACCTAACTCCTATCTTTTCAGTAAAAGCAAATATGTTGCATTTTGTCTGTGATCAGGGTTGCCTGTTTATGTCCCTTTCTTAAATGGGTTTATAAAACAATGGGATTAGTATTCTGTCCTACGAAACCATCCAAGAATTTAGAGGTCAACTGGAAAGTCGACACCCAAAGCATGGTTTCTGAGGTGGGATACACTGAACTAACTAAAATAAACTTGACCTAAGGTGTGGGTTTGGAGATTGGTTCAGAAGCAGAGGTGTGATCCCAAATCTTGCTTCTATGTTGAATGTGTTGTGTTGCTAAATGCAATGCAAAGAGAAGTGCAGAATTAAGCCCTCATTTGAGTCCGGTGTTAAAACTGTGCAAGGCATTGCACCTAGAGGTGGGTGGGGGCCGAAACCTTGCCTTGCACTCCATCTACTTTTTGCTTGTTAAATGTTCTGAAGGAGGACTTAGGTGACAGATGAATTTTACTCTTAATAAGGGTCACAGCAATGTCATTTATGTAATCAACACAAAAGCCAACCACACATCATATATGCACTGCACAACGTTTGCTGCCCATACCAAATTTCTGAAAGAGGTTGAAGGTTGGTAACCTGTAATTTTCTCTCTACTGACATGAACCAGTTTCAATAATACAGTCCCAGCATCTGAATATTCCTAGGGCCTCTGTTCATATGATCACATGCTTGAATCTACTCATTGCATAATACTGACCAATGAGGCCTTAGATTTTGCAGGAAGTGATTGATGGGCTACTCACTCCCATATTGGAATGTTGGAGCCTGGGTTTCTACACAAGGACTGTATTTTGACTGAGAAATCTTGGGAAGCATGATGTTGAGGCCAGCAGTGGTCTGAGGACTGAAGTGGTCAATTTCTACTGGTATAGTCGCTCCCCTTCAGGTTTTACAAGCCCTGAGATGCTGACTTTGCCAAATAGTGATTCCAGGCCAGACAGCCATGTTCACGGCAAATGTCAGAACAGGCCCACACCTTCTTCATGGTTTTCATATTTTTCTAAAGTATCACTGGTTTTACTCATTCTGCTTTGGAATGTGGACAACTCATCTTTAGTTATCTTCCCGGAGAGAGACCAATATCCCCCAGTGGATATTTTTGGGATATGACAGATGCAGGAACACAATGCCCAATCCTGTTATTTTCCTAAATGTATCTGAATAATGTCCTGACGCTTCCTTCTAGATCGCTAACCTAGTAATATCATATCCTGGCTCTTCTCTGCCTTCTTGAAATGCCCTGGATAAGAGCCCCAGTGCTAGCTACTGCCTTGTGCATCTCAGTAGTGCACCTAGAATTTGCCTTATTTCTCAAGCATCTCCTAAAATGACATTGGTGTACCTGTTGTGGTGAATATCAGAGTGAACAATGAGCATGCCATCTGGTCACAAGAACCACAATGCAATGGGACAAGAAGGAGCAGTCCCAAACCTTGCTGACAATAGGCAACACATGCACATTAACAACATCAGAAAACAGAAGCTGAGTGCCTTATTCTTCTATCAGCCCCTGAGGATGGTGCCTATCCTATCTAGCACCTCCCTGCATATTGATGAAACATGGTGGCGATGTTGCATATCAGAGAACACAATCACATGCATCTGATATTATCCAGATGGCACCACATCCACAAAGTTGAAGTTCACAGGAAGAGAATCATGGAGGGCCTGGGAGATCCTTTTCTCCATGCAGGATATGAGAAACACTTGGGTACTCGCAACATTCTTAACACACAACCAAAAGTCTAGATTGCACCCCGCACCTATATTGGTGGAGGACATTTCCGTGTCATGGAAGAAGGAATCCATGCAATAGTAGATGAGCAATACTGCCTCAGTAGACCATTTGTTGTTAAGAAAAGGTTCAGTTCAAGCAATCCAGTTCATGTTTTTGGTGTGGGAGCCACATATCAGTGCCAATTGCGCACGTCCAGTCTAAATCCTGTGTGTTACGTTTGGTCGCAGGAAGTAATGCTTCAGCAGCGTGCTCCAACTTTAACAGATGAGACCAATAGCTACAATGGAATGATTTTTTTAAAGTTTTGAAAAACTGTTTGCTTCAGTTTGCCATCTATGTCTTAGTGAAAATTGCACCATGTAATTCAATCATTGACAAACTTTTCTATGGAGCGAGATGTCTGCACACCCTGTTGTCTTGCTACAATGTCTTTGGGTTAAGGGTTGCGCTGGAATGTGGAAGAGACCATACAAGCCTAGGCCAGAAGCAACATTGGCCATGCTTAGTAGAGGAATATAACAGACCCTTCTGTTGCGACGTTGAGTACGGAACATCCTCAAGAGCCATCAAGCTGGGAGATCCCAGGTGAGGTCACTTGGATAGCTGTCGCCACTCGACATATGTGGACGAGACGCTGGTCTAGGACAGACAGCAGGGGCCGTGCAGAAGAACAGGCACCAGATACTGCCGGCCCTAAACATCCTTGTTGAGTGTGGTTCAGGCTGTCCCTCAGAAACAGGATTCCTGCGACTCTGGGTCGTTGTGTATGGGAAGCTTCTCCAGCTCTTGGTTGTGCCCGTTGTGTAGGACAGTGTATCTGAGAAAGAAAAACACAAGAGAAAGGAGAATATCAGCAAGTGGGTTAAGGTAAGTAAAAACACAGGGCAAGATACCGAGATTCTCCGTTCAGTGCATTGATAAATTACCAAATCACACAATATTAATTATTTAGAAACGCTTATCAGCTCATCTGATGCCTGAATTGCAAAAGCATCGACCTAAAATTTACAGATTCCTACATCAACTTCCAAGTTTTGTAGTCATGTGAGATCTGTTGCCTACGTATCATTTCCTTACACTAAACCCGGAAGTTGTTCACCCTCCACTGCAAGGCACTCCCCTCTTCTGCATCATATTTCCTTTATTTCCTTTTTAACTTTATGTGCCATATTTTCTGCTAAATCTTTTGGTGTACATCGCATCAGGCTTGAACTCAATTTCCAGTTTATGTTGCCTTGTAATACCTTCAACAAACAAATCCGTAATAAAAGCTTTGAAAAATCTTGCCAAAGTTGACGCTATTTCAATTTCAAGCCGAAATGGCTATTCATACTCATGTGCAAAAACCTTTTTTGGATTATTAAAAAGTTTTCAACTGTTTGTTAAGGCGCCCTATATTTTTTGTCAATTAGTTGTAAACCATACTTATGAAGTATTACCAAGTATTGGCAACCTTTTTACAGGTCAAAAAAGCTATTTCTAATTTATTATCAAATAGGACTATTTAAAAAAAATTAAATAGCATTTGTAAATTGTAAAACTAGTGTAAATAATTACTTATATTAGGCCTGATTCACAAACTACACTTTGCAGTTTGTGAAGTAGTACTACTAAAGCAGCACCACATGCTACATAATGCAATTTCAAATGTAGGGGGAAATCACGTCGACCTTTACCTTTCGTATCTTTTCTATAGGGAGATCTCCACACAGTATAAGTTTGCTACTCAGGCCCTACTTACAAGTGTGATAATTATCACGCTCTCACAGTTTTCCCACGATAAATACTGTTTGATCAAACATGCTGACATTTATCAGGGGAAAGGCCCATAAAAAAGACATAGCCTGGAATCCGGTGTGTTAAATACCGATTCTTCATGTTATGGCACATTAACAAGATAAAAACTCAAAATAGGAGGAAGTTGCCACACAACGTACCTCTCCCTAGGGTAATGGGATCTAACACAGGTGGTAAATACTTCACACGAATCCATCTAATCTTGTAATGAGGGCCTTAGTAGTAAATGTTGGAGGGACCTAGATAGTGACTGGAAAACAGGGGAATACTTGTTAAACAATAGGAGCTGTTTAGGGAGAGAGACACCAATACAAACACCCACCCAAAAAGATACCTTTCAGATTAGACCATTTGTTATTCACAAAATACACCTGTAAAGTTACTAAGGCCGATAAGGCAACAAATAGTCATACATTCAGTCTTATATGTTCTTACACCCTGGCTTCAGGCAATGACACCATGTAATTCTTTACTCAGCTGTTAATCTACACTCGAAAAAGAATAGCAAGAAGTGTCTATTTACGCCTAGGTGAAAGAGTAAATGTACATGCCAGTTAATCTGCATTTGTGAATTTCCCTGTATGAATAGCACCCATTGTAAATGAGATTTGTTTATGAAAAAGAAATGCAGACGTATGAGTTGCTTACTTGTGGAAAAAACTGCAAGTAAGGCTTTTTTCAATACTTTGCTATTTCCAACTCTAGGTTCATAAGTTGTCTTAAGAAAATGCATAAGTTGTGCATTATTGTGTAACATAGCCCACCTTTAAATTTTAAATCAGATACATGTGCATGGGTAAGTTACGCATGTGTGCATATTATACACATGCATGCATACCTAGATTATGCCCAAACTTTATTAAGTATTAAACACAGTGGTGAATGGAATGCTTGAATTAATCTCAGCAACTAATAATCACTCGGGCTGCATGCCGATCCATAGTTATTTACCAGAAATTACGTGGAGCTGAAATTATTTCAAGTATTCCATCCATTACTCTTGCATACTATAGTATGTCATTCCAAGTAAGACGGGTATGACCAGACATGGGTCCTGTGAACTCTGTGTCACTGGGACCAAGCTATAGCTTGGTGATTAGCCAATACCAAAGATGAAACAGGTCTTGGATTACTTGTGTTCCGTTTCAGGGAGTACGTGGCATGGCAGTTTGGGATGGATTGTTCCTACTGGAGCAGGATGAAGACTTATTTGCATAAAGCTGGGTCCAAACTGAGGTGGCTTGGTGTGGAAAATAACGATGGACTGGAATATGGCCCAATTAATTACCAGTGGCTGTTAATTCAAGCATTCCATCTACCACTTTAGTATACTTTAGTATGTTGCCCAGCCTTTATTGACAGCTTTACGTTGGTTTACAATGAGGCATAGCAAAGGTACTAACAAAACTGCATATTTTGATTTAAAGCACACACCAGTATTTGTGAGTAATAATGAGCAGGAATATGCAAATGATAAGGATGCACATATTTGTGATATCAGATTTTATGTATTGCTCCTACTCTCTTTAAGTTAATAAAATTGACTAAGGTTTTGAAATGATTTTTTGATATCAGCTCTACATTTTGGGGCCTATTACGATGTCAGTCATAAGGCCTCCAACCTCAGCACCCGCAATTGTACAGAGTGCTAGATACCTTGGTATCACCCTTGACAATCAACTAAACCTCCGCAGACACATCACACCCATGTCCAAAAGCGCACAACACCAACTCAGGTAGCTGTGGGGCGTCAGACAACTGATCCCGGAACAAGAGCTCAAAACAGTGGTGCAGTCTCTCGTCCTCTCCAGACTAGACTACAGAATTCCCCTTCTCTCAGGCATTCCCAAAGTTCATCTAGGTTCCACTGAGGACAACTCTACATGCACTAGCAAGCTTCATGTTAGGTATCAAGAAATGTCACCATATTTGCCTGACCCTGCTCACTCTCCAATGGCTTCCCATTGAAGCTCGATCCCAATTCAAAACCGCCTCCATCACTCACAGAGCATGGCACTCCTCTTCACCTTCCCATCTATGTGAGAAACTGAAAACCTCTGGAGCAAATAAGGGTTCTAAAAATGCCAATTCCTGCTACTGCAACCGCCTACCTTCAATCGAGAACGGTAGACGAGCCAGTCATTCTTTGGTAGTGCCACAAGAACCTAAAATTCCTTACGTCCCTCCCTTCGCCTAACAAACTGCATAGCCACCTTCAAAAAGGACCTCTATTGACAGACACCTTGGTTAATCACCCTCAACCAAACCTACGTACTCTATCCAGGATACAAGCTATTATCATTGTGTGCCCCCATCATCTTAATCAATGCTTGAACTGTGTACGTCTCTTGGCCAATGGCTGCACTTGTCCTGGTCGCAGATACTGAAGCAATATATCAGAATGTAATTATTGTGACTGCAACTTGCAGCACCCTTGTATCATGCTACTGCTGTAAAGCTCTCTGATGCCTTCGAGCCATGTTCGCGCTATATACAATTTAAAAAGAAATTCAAAAAAAGAAGTGCCAGGGCCCGCTTCAGGATGCCACAGTAGCTTGCAATATCCATTGCCCCAGCCAGCGTTGCCAATGACAGTACCAACATAACTACTAACCATCACAATTCTACAAGACTGACAATTCAAACTATTCCTGGCCCCCAAAGCTATGAGAATGGCTTGGGCAGCAAGTATTAGTCCTTTTAATGTTTATTTAATTAATATACAACTGTTGTGTGCTCATCTTTACCTTTGACAAACAGTGCCACCATATGGCAGACTGTCATATGTACCAGTGTTGGCAATTAAGTGCCGGTGCCGAGCACAGGAAACCACCGGCTCAAATTAAGCACTGGATGGGGATATACACCAGCACTGATGGAGGCATGAACGGCGCAGTCAGCTGTATGCACCAACACTGTTGGGGACCACCAGATGTAAAAGCGATACGCACAAACACTAAAGGAGCTGTGCACGGCCACATATGTTGGCAGTGAATTCAGTATTGGGATATGCACCAGTCAGCCACATGATTCTACATTGTAATCGGACTGATGCTTTCTAAGCACTGATGTTGTTATTCAGCGACAGTGATGGCAGCATGCACTTAAAATGGATGCACTGGTAGTGATGAAGAAACGCATCAGCACCAAAAAAGGTATGTAATGGCAGTGATGGTGGTGTGCACCAAAATGGACTGTGCTGTGCAATGCCACTGACACCACAATCCTGGAGGCATGCACTGGCACTGATGCGGGTACAGACTGACACTTGTACAGGTAGCTGCCGGCGCAGATGGCAAATATGGGCACGAATAGGAGCAGACTGTAGCATAGCTAGAGGCACAGAGAGCCCTAATGGAGGTATATTCCAGCGTAGGTGGTGGTTCACTCCAACACTGAATATGATATGTATTGGCACCAATGGAGCAATTGAATGAGGTATGGAGCATCACTTTTGAAAGCTTTATTAACGTTGATGAAGGAAAGCACTGGTGGTGATGGAGGTATGCACCAGCATGAATGGAGCTAAGTATTAGCACTAATAGCAGCAGGAAGTAGCTTCGTAGTGGTATACTCCTGCATTGACATAAGTATATTCTGGCCCTGATGGAAAAAAAGACCAGCACTCATAAAGGTATGCACCAGCATGTATGGGGATAAGCAACTCCACTGATGGACGTATCCAATAACAATGATTGAGCTGTGCTTGGGACCTGATGGAGGTATGAAGCAGCACTCACTGCCATGGTCGAAAATCACGTTCATCAATTGCAAATGAATATAGTATGCGTCCCTTTGGGGGAATGGATTTTTGGGGAGTTGGACTATATACATGCAGTGGAAAAAAGCAAATTACATTCTACTAAGAATGCTACCTTAAGATACTAGCTACAGAATGAAACTGGGAGCAACTAGACATTTCTCCACTGCTAATAAGCAAGTGTTCGAAACTGGACAGGGTGGTAAAATGAGCCAGTAAAAACCATTTGTAACTGACCAGACATTAATTGCACAAGTAGAAACATGCAGACGCGCCCCTCCTTGTGAGATCTGGGCTGGGCGTCAGTGTCCCCAATGCATGGACTTCTCTGAACGTGAAGGCGGGCTCATCGAGAGGCACCTGTATCTTCAGGTGGGACCGCCTGTCCATTGATCGATGAGCGCAGAAGCAAAGGGCGCAGTTTATAGCACAAAAAGTCAAGGAAAGTGAGCCACATCCACAGAACAGGGAGAAAGTCCCTAAAATCTTCAGGCAATTGAAGAAAAAGCATCACCTGCTCTCCAGCCATTTCAGAGACACTGATGATGTTTTCAGCAAATGGTCTGCTGTACCGCCTGCAACGGCTGGGCAATAATGATAATTATTCGACAAGGGATGCCAGAGTTTGGCAGGGACCTCTGCACGTGAGATGGGTGAATCTAGTTTGCATATTATTGCACGCAGAAGAAGAACTACATGGCAACAATTGTATGGCGTTTGGTTGTTTCTGTTCCAAAGATTGCACGTCTGGATCCACCTTACCATCATCTGTTGTTCAGGACGCCTCTGGAGTGGA
The DNA here is from genome assembly GCF_964261635.1 of Lissotriton helveticus. NCBI lineage: Eukaryota > Metazoa > Chordata > Amphibia > Caudata > Salamandridae > Lissotriton > Lissotriton helveticus. The sequence goes on from NC_136068.1 coordinate 669,037,790, forward strand.
GATGTGCACAGGGAGACTCTGAAGGGCAGTCAAGGTTCTCTGAAGGGCAAAGGTGCTGATAATAAATTATTGAACTCTGATGACACAGCGGAAGAAGGTCAACAAACATAAGCCTTTGTTAACAGCGCTTACATGGTCAGTAGCACAATCATGTAGCTGCTTAATCGTACTTCTTAAAATGTGAATGACTCCTCCGGAACCATACCAATTTTTCTGAGTAAAGAACCTGTTGAAACAACTCTTCCTTCAACTCCACCACTGGTCATTGAAAGGTGGAGTGACAGCCCATCTGAGATATCCCAGAAGTGAGCAAATCCTTTTTGTGAGCCTCTTTCAAGAAGTTTGGAGATACCGGACACTTGAGGGTGACTACATCTGGGAAATATGCATTCGGAAGTTGAATAGTTCCAGACTTACCCATCTAGGGAACTCACCCCCAAAAAATTGTGAATGGTCTTTAAAATCTTTTTCCTGTGAGCATATTAAGGAACTTGGGGGCATATTATCAACAAATAGCGATATTTATCGCTAAGTAGGGTTAGCGGCAATTCTTTTATCGCCACGCATCACAGGATTTTATCGCTGAGATAACCTGCTATTAGCAACGTTTATCTCAAAAGCGATAAATTTCCCGTCGATAGCGGCAAAATCCGTGAATATCACTGACAATACAGCGATATTCACGCATTATCGCTAACAGGGTCTTAGCCATTATATCCACCTCCCATTGGATATAATGGCTAAGAACTAGTCTGAGCAGGTGTTAGTTTTTGTAGATATTCGCGCTTAGTGCGAATATTTCCATCGCTACGCCTGTGTTGGTAATAGGCAATAGCGAAGTTAGCAACTGCTTTCAGTCGCTAACAGGTTGGGTACGCCCACTTTGCATGTCATTAGCGATAAATATCCCTGACATGCAAAGCGGGCCCCAAACTGCTCGCTATCGCCTACAAGCTGTCGCTAACTGCTGTTAGCAACAGCTTGCTAATAGGGCGATAGTATTATCGCCGCTTAGCGGACGAAAACGGCCGCTAAAACGGCGAAAATTGCCTATCGCCCCCTTGATAATATGCCCCTCGGTCTCTGTTATTAAATGGCAAAATAAGTCCACTAGTAGGAAAAGCCTTTTTGCATGTCCATGTATGGAGTAACTCCCTGTTCATTTGTCAAATTTCCCCAAAGCTGCGTTGAAAGCTAAATTGGCATAAGCACTGAGAGTCTTCTGCCTTCCCCCTCGTGTAGCCTGAGCAGTGATAGAAGAATGCAGTAAATATCAGCGACTTGAGGAACTCTTGTACCAGATGTTATTTTGTTAAATGAGAAAGGACAGCTTTGGCCTATCAATGCCCCCAACACTTAGTTCAAACTGGATCAGCTCGCCACATGATCCTTTTGTTCAAAGTCAGAGGGCAGGCCTTAGGCATATCTTTCATAAACACAAGGCTCATCTTTCTTTAAAAAGACGTGCTTAATCTCGAAGCTGTCTGTGAATCACAGCAATAAAAGGGTGAATCGGTCATCCGTTCTATAAGTGAATTAGTCAACCTTTTCCTAACTTAATCCACCTAACACACTTATCTTTGATTTGCAAAAATCTATTTTATTCATAAGCAAGAGAAATGCAACTTTTAATGTCTGAAATATTTAATCATAAAATTAAAAATAATTCACCTTAAGTGTGAAAGCTCCAAGCTTTTAAAAATTAGTTTATTCATTTTCTCATCTGATCGTGTATATCTTTATCCGTCAAATATATAACTTTGGTACGGTTCGTTGAACATTTCATCTGTGTAAAATATGGTACAGCAGCTGGCTAATCTCTCCTGACTGATTTAATACTTTAGCAACTTCAATAATATTTTAACTACAACTTTGGACTTAAAAGCGAAGTCCCAATGCGTCCATATTTTCAGTGTGCCCGACACATCACCTACTCTTTGTGTTGTCTTCCAGGTTGCTTTAATTCATTTTCCCTTCGATTCACCATTATGTGCGGATCACTCCTTTAATGTTTATAGTAGTAACTTCTTAACCCTGAGGCTCCTCAAACTCACTCAGGGTCTCATCGCAAAGTCCTGCTGGGGTTTGCCTATGTATTCCACTTCTCTCTTCCCATGCAGTACCACGCTTTTACTATGTATGACACTTTTAGAAAATTCAATGACAAGATCCAAAGGGGCAGATTTATGTTGGGAATGCGCCACGTTTGCGTCACGCAACTGCGGCGTAAACGTGGTGCATCCCTACGACCCATTTACAACGTGACGCATCTAGGCAGATGCGTCACGTTGTAAAGCCCTGCGCCACTTGTGGGCGTTCCGGTGCAGGGTGGGCGTTCCGGGGCAGGTGCGCCTCGCAAAAGTGGCTGAGTGAAATCTATAAGATTTCACTCAGTCACTTTCAGGCCAATGCTGCGTCAAAACCCTGCGCCTGCTTGAAGCAGGCGTAGGTCTTGACGCAGCATTGTAAACATGGGGCACCCCTGAGCCTTGCTGGAGCTGCGTCGCGCTGGCGACGTAACTCCAGCAATGCGCCACCTTTATGGCACAGATGCGTCACGCATCTGTGCCGTTTTTGCCCCATGGTGCGCCGCATTGTAAATGCGGTGCACCATGGATGGCTGAGCAGCGGCGCAAAATAACTGGCGCATCCCTGGGGATGCGCCAGTTATCATATATCTGCCCCAAAGTCCTTTTACCAGCTTGTTTAGCCCCTAAGTGAGTAAAAGGATCAGGACACAACTGTAAAAGTCCCAAGTTAATTCAAATAAATTAATATCTCTTGCAGTATGGTAGTGCTTACTTATACTTTGCCTTTTTAAGAGCAAGTTGGTGGCTGCTGATGTTTTCCATCACCATTCCCCTGTGCTCTGCATTTGTTTCCAATGAGAGCACCATTCTTCTATTACAGGTTGATCCTTATACCTTCTCTGTGAGAGAAAGCAATTTTTGGTAGTCCATTTTCTGTGAGCACAAACTCCCCCCAGCCAAGCTTCAGCTGGGTTAAATAATTTTGATACGTCCTATTGTAGTTGCCAATTGCCACAGCATCCATACGATGACACCTTCGAGCACTAGCTTTACAATGGTAGCAGTCGGAACCATCAACCGCCCAACGCATGTAGAAGCAGTCAGATTCAAAGCACCCAAATAATGATCGTGACCAATATTTAGTATAGGGATCCTGTACCAGGCTACACTCTCTATCACAGAGTGTACCATTACCTTTCAGAACACACCAGTAAATACAACAACTTTATGCCACACATCTTATAGGATATCATCCTTTAGTAACTCTTGGCTTGCTCCAAGTTTAAAGGTCTTCCAGTTGCAGACTTACCAGGTGGTACATGCCATCAACATCACACTTTCATATGCCGTCGTATTTACCCTTTTGAACATTTGGAAAAAAAGATGTGGATTTCTTACTTAGTCTCAAATCCTTTATTGGCCTTGAAAACAACTTTTGTGATGAAAAACGTGTTGGCTGTAGTAATTGTCACCAGTTTTTCTTGATTGATTATGAGAACAAGCCTACGACACATCATTGTTCCTTCTGTGACCTAACACCAATATGTACATGAGTCTTCACCAGGACCTCAACACTCTAACAACGTTTTCTGTTTCGTTCAGATCAATTGTGATTTTACGGATCCTCTTTGGATTAATAAATGTGACATTTTTTATTCATTTCATATCTCTTCCCTGATCATTCGATATGAATACTGTACCTGTATTTACTGTTCGGTGTGCTCCAGACAATTCTTATCCATGACACCCTTGAGTGCTGACCACATTAGATTGTAGCTGTGAAGCCTTCCTGGTCAGTTCTTAGTAAGTGCAGATAACTGATGTCCCCCATTGACTAACAACGATGGGTGTTTCCAAGAGAAACTATTAATTAGGGTGTGTGGACCACTATTGAATGACTTGGTTGTGAGCATGTATCAACAACCATGAGGTTTTCACAATGGGGCTCCAAACAACATCAAAGACGACAAAAGAAAAATATGTAGTTGGCTAGGTGGTCACTGAAGACAGCGAGGACAACTATCTCCAGTTGTTTAAACATACTAATGTGTATTTTTTGGTTGAGTATGGTGAACAAGGCCAATGTTCCTTCAGGACAGACTCACCCTCAAAATGTCATGCATCTGGTACAAAATGATACACTTCAGGCTACCTGAAGGACAGTAAGAGCAGGCTGTGCCTTCTCCTACAGATTCTGAATGCAAGAAACACAATAGCTCAAAATTATGTCTGCTCCTGACAAGCACGAAGAATCCCAAAGTTCCAAATAAATTAGACTTAATCGAAAACTGTTTTATTTTGAGAGGATTCTAATAGCACCCTTCTCAAGACCTTCATAAATAATGAAGTCCCCCATATTGCATACAATCCACCTATTCCTCATGGACGTCATTTAGGGGTAGCAGCTGCAACCTCTGGCTTGTTCCTTGCGATCACTCGCATGGGATTCGCAACCACTGGCCTCTGAGGTAGCACCATCAGAGCCAGGAACACAAGGGAAGCCGGTCCTTATAACATCAGTTGGGGTTCCAATCTCTTTGTTGATTTTATTTATTTTATTACACTGACAGTGAATAATAATATAGTATTGACTATTAGTGTAATAAAACATGGAGTACAATTAGCTGAAATATGACCCTCCTTGGCAAGAGAGTCAGGTAAAAAATGCTTTTAAATGTAGGTTGTGTGCATTCAATTAAGTGGGAGTATGTTTATGTGAGAGAGAATGTGTATGTTTTTGTGATAGTGTGTGTTTGTATAAGCATGTATGTGTGTGTGAAAGTAAAGATCAAATGGCATGTGAAGTCACTACTGCTACCTCTGGCCTTTTGGTGAATTGACGTGTATGCTTATGCGCTTAAAAATATTTCTTTCTTTTACTTGACGTTATTCTGCCATATATTTATGAATCACTCGACTGCCCTTGTACCTAGATCAGCATTATGAAACTATTAATAATAAGAAGTGGGCTGGACGGTCTCCCCTGGGAGTTTTATTCGTCCTTTCGCGATACCTTGTTTCCACCACTTGTGGCGATGTACAAGGAAGTGGCGGAGTGCAACTCATTCTGGCCAGAGACGGATCTCGCTACTATCGTAGTGACCCCCAAGTCCCAGCCTCCCTCGAAGTGCTGCTCGGAAAATCGTCGCATTTCGCTCATTAATACGGAACTCAAGATTTTTGCTTCCGTACTGGCCGATCGCATACGGCCGCACTTAGGCCAGCTTGTCCACCCTGACCAATGCGGCTTCATGCCTCTTGGAGGGACTAGACACTGTCTCCGATGCCTTCACCTTGCCCTTGATAACCGACACCTCCTTACTCCATACTTGTCCCTTCTCCTTATTGATTTTGAGAAGGCCTTCAACTCGGTTGACTGGAGCTACTTAGATGCAGTGTTGGAACAGATTGGCTTTGGCATTCCGTCACTTGGTGAGGCTACTCTATCACCGTCCTCGGGTGCAGATCCTCATTAACGGCACTCTATCCCGCCCCTTCCCCATTGGACGGGGAACGCAGCAGGGATGCCCCCTCTCCCAGATCCTTTTCGCTCTGGCTATGGAGCCGTTTGCATGCCTTGTCCGCAGTGACCAGTCTTTGACTGGCTGGAGGTGGCCCGGCCTAGCGGAGGATAAAATTGCATTATACACGGATGATGTGTTGCTGTTCCTGGTGGACCCAGCCGATCGGGACCTCACTGCCTTCGGGCATTGGCTACTTTTGAACGTGCTTCTGGCTTGCGGCTTAACCTGGCCAAGTCCGTCCTTGTCCCCTTACACTTATCGCACAAGTGTTTTCACTGGCAGTCGTCGATTCCGCTTCGGCGGCTGTCTTTCAAGTATTTGGGGATATGGGTCTCCCTCCTCCCTGACCTTGCATGGGAACTCAATGTCACCCCGCTGGTTAGGCAGGTCCGCGTCGACCTCTTTAAATGGCGCATGTTGCCTCTCAACCCTCTGGGCAGGATTGCCCTGTACAAAATGATGATCTTGCCCCGTATTTTGTACATGCTCCAGAAAACTCACCTCTCCTTTGCCAGATCTTGGTTCCGGTGTTGTGTAATATGTGGTATCCCCACGATAGCCTGTATCCCCTGCTCTTCGGCACTTTTCGGAAATGAAACTCAGCCCGGGCAGGTTCAGACAGAAGCAGTTGATCACTGCTCGGGCTGAGTGCAGGGATACACGATTCAACAGGAAGCCAAACTCGGATCTGGCAATAAATAATCACAAACTTTTACACGAAGAGAGACAGACAGAAATAAATAGAATGAACCGTAATGGAAGTGGCAATTAAGTTAATAAATGTGAACGCAACGAAACTATTGCTGAAGCACATCGAATTGTAACGAAATAACATGAGAGGAAGAGAATAAAAACTGGCAGAGGTTCAAATAAGGGGAAAAATAATATCAAAACGAGCGAAAGATTAAAGGGTACAGGTAAAAAAAAAAGGCAATAAAAAAGGCAAAGTATTAAAATATGGAAAAGAAAACGGTTTAGCCTAACGGCTAAGGCAGCTCGACCTCGGACCTGGGGATCTGGGTTCGAGTCTCGGTTAAGACGCCAAAACTTCCTGTGATTTTGGGCAAATCCCTTGATCTCCCCGTGCTTAAAAATGAAAGTGTGTGTCCTCATGTAAAAAAAAAAAACGTAACTTGTGCTGTGTAAAGCGCTCTGAAAAAAGTGTTTTGATTTTCATATAATGAATATGTCAGAAGGTGTTAATTACAAACATAACGTGCACAATAAGTTAAATAACAGTGCATGTTTAGTTTGACTCATACAACATAGTTGACATTTTACCAGCTGCTCTATCTTTTTGTGTCCATGCTAATTAAACAAGCATTGGCAACACAATCGGTCTCATACTTTTGTGAAAGTTAGAGCTAATGGCATTGTAAATGGCAATGTTTTTTACTTATTTTTTTAGGATGAGCCTGAGCAGCAGCGCATGCGCTACTCTGTGGCATGATGTATTGGAGCATGGAATAGAAGCCGCGCCCACTCTCCTCTCGTATTTGCCACTAGCTTTTGTCATTGTCCTTCGTATTGGCTTGTGTCATTGTCCTTCGTAAATGGTGGCTTCTGATTCGTTATTAGGCTTGTAAGTCCCTCCTTAGCACCGCCTTGTCTTCATTTGTAAACTCCCATGAGGACTGGCCCTTTTACTTCAGTTGTTACACGCTACGTCTTTTTTAGTCTTGAAGCTCTATTTTCTTTAATGAGTTTGTCCTACGTCAGGCACAACACGCTTTCCTCCTACATTCAGTGCGCCATGCATGTTTTCACTTTCCGAGCAGCCAGGGATAATGGGGACCGCTTCTTTGAATAGGTCTTGCATTTACAAGAGTTTGAACTATTGGCATTGTAAATGACGATGTCTTTTATTTATGTGTTAATTAGCAAAACAGATAGATAAAAGTTATTTTCATTTACAATGCCATCAGCTTAAACTCTGGCAAATGCGACACCTACTGCATTGCAAATGCTTGTCATACATGGTTCCTGGTGCACACTGGTGGCACACATTCTGATGTTCGTTTCTCACCTTGCTGGTTTTCTAACCCAGATACTGGCGTACGCTCGTGTCTCAGGCTACACAGCACATATTCTGGGACTAGTTCCCCTACTGTCTTTGTTTGTACACGGATCCTGGTGCATGCTGGGGGCTCACAGCATCAATTCTGGTGCCAGCTACCTACGTGGCAGGTTTTTGTACAGGAATTCTGGTTCACGCTCATGTCACTCACTGCACAGCACATTCTAATGCTGGTTTTCCACATAGCACGGCAGGTTTTCCTACACAAATCCATGTGCGCGCTTGTGTTGCATGCTGCACAGCACACTCTAATGCTACTTTTCCACATGTCCGGTTTTTATGCACAGATTCTGGTGCACGCTCATGTCTCATGCTGCACAGTACACACTAATGCTGGTTTTCCATAGGGGTATTTTTGCATGCACTTATCATGGTGCATGCTCGTGTCTCATGTAGCACTGCACATATTTTGATGCTGGCTTTCATACACGGATCCTGGTGCACGCTTGTGTCTCGCGCATCACAGCACATTCTAATGCAGGTTTCTCACATGGCTGGCTTTCGCGCACGGATCCTGGTGCACGCTCGTATCTCACGTTGCACAGCACACACTAATGCTGGTTTTTCACACGGCCAGTTTTAATGCAAGGGTCCTGGTGAACGCTCATGTCTAGTGCTGCACAGCAAACTCTAATAATAGTTTCCCACATGGCTGGGTTTTGCATACGGAGACTGGCGCATGCTCATGCCTCACGCTGCATAGCACACTCTAATGCTGGTTTCCCACACAGCTGGTTTTCGTGCACAGATCCTGGTGCACGCTCATGCCTCACGCTGCACAGCACACTCTAATGCTAGTTTCCCACATGGCTGGTTTTCGCACATGGATCCTTGTGCACTCTCATGCCTCACGCTACAAAGCACACACTAATGAAAGTTTTCATACATGGACCCTGGTGCACGCTCGTGTCTCATGCGGCACAGCACACTCTAATGTTGGTTTTCCATAATGCTGTTTTAAGGCACAGGTCCTTGTGCACACCTTAATGCTGGTTTCCCACATGGCTTTTTTTCATGCACGGAACCTGGTGCGCGCTTATGCCTCATGCTGCACAGCACAATCTAATGCTGGTTTTCAAATGAGTTTCTCCTACCGCAGACAGAACAGGCTTTCCTGCAACATTCAGCGCGCCATGGGTGCTTTCACTTTCCAAGCAGCCCTGGACAATGGCGGCTGATTCTTTGCAAGGGAATAGGTCTCGTATTTACAAGAGTTTGAGCTATTAGCATTGTAAATTACAATATTTTTTATTTATGTGTTAATTACAAAAAAGATAAAGAAAAGGCATTTTCATTTACAACGCCGATAGCTTAAACTCTCGCAAATGCGAGACCTATGGCATTGCAAATGCTTGTTTTTGTTTGCAGTGGAGTGATCACTTGGAAAAAGAGAGTTAGAGCTATTGGCATTGTAAATGTAAATATTTATGTGTTATAGAGTAAAGTCAGTGTATGTGGTTTGTAGTGGAATTATGTAGCTACCATCCAGGTAATGTGAGCATTTACGAAGCAGAGGTGCAGTTAGGATAGATGGGTTGGTGGAATGATGGCTATTTGTATAAATGCTTGGATGGATGGACAGCTGTATGAGTACATGCATGGATGTCTGGGTGATCAGTTGAATGAAAAGATGGTAGGTGATGCATGGGTAGGAAAGTTAAAGATGGTTGGTATGGAAAGAAAAAGATGGATACATATAGAAAATATTTATAAAAAGGAAAGTTTTGTACATTATTGGACCTTTGGTCAAGACTGTATGATATATCAGGCTACATTGTGGCCAAGATCTCATTAAACATAAAATCCCATTTACAATTCAGAAGTTGGTGGTGGTTTGGTGCCGTGACGCCGAAACTATGCTTCATTGTCAGCTTCTTGGATGCCTGCTTAATCTGCAGTCTTCCAACACAGTATTACATTTGGACGCTGGTTTAACCCATTCAAATCTTAAATGCTGTGTTCCATCAAACCTTACAAGAGACAGTTACTAATTATGACTGATAAAGTAAAAGTCTGATGACTGGTCCCATTGATAGAACTTGCATGTGGTGTTCTGCAAGTTGCAAGGACACATTGACAATGCCCTGTTGATGAACACAATTATGCCACTCTGTGGCATTGAGACTGCTAAATATAGGCCTATATGTAAACTCTCAGGTGCATGTCATACACACAAAAGGCATGCTACATGTTTCCGGAGCCTTGCAACTTGTACCCGTGTGAGGCCAAAGAAGGGATGGCATGACTGGCACAGCAGGGGCAGCATTACAGTCTTTTTGTTCTGAGGACTGCAACATTTCCGAGTGAGCCTTCACAGCAGCAGCTTCCCAGCATCTCTGTTGCTTACTCGATTGTAAGACCAAACAAAAGATATCATATTCCGGGGCCGCATTACAGATGACTGCGCCAGCACTAATTGTCACTGTGCGCCAGATTATGCTCCCAACGGCCTTACAGAGGATCAGTCTGTGGGGGGTGTGGCTGGACGCCGATGGAGCGGGGAGCCTGAACCGGAGCTCCTGGGAGTGATCCCCCATCACAGCCCTTCCTGCCCGATATAGAGGGGCCCTTCACCTAACAAAGTCATCCCCGGACAAGTGAAGATCGGGGGAGCAGGCAGGAATCGAAAATCGGGGCGCAACAGCTCACCTTCACTGTGAAATGAGCTGAAAGGAGGTGACGCGGGATAGCCTAGTTGGCGCTCGCTCTTCAAGCTACAACTCTGAGGGAGCAATGGGTGACCGTCTCCCGCACAATGGAGATTCGAGGGGCGATCTGAGCTGGTGGAGCGCTGGATGAGCAGGACTTCGCGGTCTCCAGAATGAAGAGGCGGGAGCTGGGCTTAGGTGGAGAGGGAGAAGCGGCCAGAGAACATGACACCGAGGACCTGGGGGTGACCTCCGTTGCGAAGCCAGGTACCGAACGGATAACCGGCGCCAGTTTGGAGCGGGGGCCGCTGGGACTAATGCACGTGCTGGGGGCTCCGGACAGTGAAGAAGCAAGGAGGGGAGGCAGAGGTGCCCTGAGCCATTGAGGGTCCGTGTGTGGAGTACTGCGGGGCAGCCGACTGAGAGCGGGGGCCCACCTACCAGGGTCTAGGTGCCCGGGATACTCAGTGGAGCTGGTGGAACTGGCTGCATATCTGGGAGCCGGCAGTGTCGCTAGTCGAGGGCGCACACCTCCTAAGCCTGGGACTGAGAGGTGGGTCGGACCACCTCAGCTGAGATCACAACCCCCACCATTCAAGCGACTTGACAGATGGAGAGCAGGGGGCTGCTGCGCATGGAGCTGTGAGGAGAGGTGGCAGCGGGAGGTCTAGAGGATATTGGAGTGGCGAGGAGGGCCGGGACACTGTGACTTTGAACTTCTGGTGGAGGTGCTCTACGACTGCAGCAGGTGACAAGCTAACACCCACACCGATGCGGGCTGAGTGAGGGGAAGAGGCCCAAGAGAGACAGGGACCGGGGTTGGGGGCTTTGCCCGTACCGACATACTGAGCAGCCACATGACCTCCGGCCACATTGATCGAATGCCACTTGTGTGGAGAGTGGGGAACAGGTGCCGGGTTAGATTGTTCCCTTTTCGGGAACTCCTTGCGGCATCGCCTCTGCGCTGCCCCCGTGCATTGCATTTGGGCTCCACACCCCACGTGCTTGGACTCGACTGCCCTTGCCGCAGGAGAGGACTATATAAACCCGAAGTGGGTACCCGCTGGTGCCTTTACTGATCGGACTGCTCCACACTGTTCCAGGTATGGGGAGAGTCAACAAAATACGTACGTGAGGTGGAGCCGCGAGAATCAGTGGGCGAAGACAATTGGGAGTCGTGCATCGCCAGTCCACTGGATAAGAATTGGGAGAAATTACTCGAACATGCAGCCAAAGTCTCCAGAAATACCCGCTATGACCTGATTAGCTTTTATACATTCCACCATGCTTATCTCCGTTAAATCGGGCTCCTTCACCGACCCTTGTCCTCCAGCTGTACTTTTACCAGACATTGAACAGGTTGCACCTGTTCTATCTAGCATCTGTAATGCTATGTTTATTTCAGGTATATACCCCGCAACCTAGAAGAAAATCATCATAAATCTGTTGCTAAAAAAACCAAACCTAGATCCATCTGACACTAAGAATTACAGGCCAATAGCCAGCCTGCCTTTCCCAGCCAAAATCTTTGAAAAGGTGATGAATACTCAACTCTCTAAGTACATTGAAGATCATCATCTGCTAGACGACACTCAATTCGGTTTCCGTAGGGACCACGGAACCGAGACTGCACTTATCAAAGCGTCTGAAGATATCAGAATCACTCTTGATGAGGGAGGTGCGGCCGTTCTCATGCTACTGGACCTCTCAGCAGCATTTGACACGGTCTATCACACCATCCTGATCGACCGTGTCACCAAAATGGGCATCCAACATAATGCAAGAGCCCGACTGACTTCTTTCCTCATCAACCGCACCCAGTCGGTAAACCTTGGCACTTTTTACTCTGCCCAATTGTCCCTCCCGTGTGGGGTGCCGCAAGGATCATCCCTAAGCCTGACATTTTTCAACATACATGTGTCTGACTTAGTCAGAGTCATCAAGGCACACGGGATGGGCCTAACATCGTATGCTGATGATGCGCAACTGGTGCTGTCTATATACAATGATGGTGGTAAGGTAAGGTAGCAGCCAACTTTCAACAGGGCATGCTGGCCATTAGCAGTTGGATGTCCAGCAATTGCCTTAAGTTGAACTCTGATAAAACAGAGGTTATGACTTTCGGCAAGTTGTTCCCCATCTGGTCCTCTGCCTGGTGGCCGTCCTCACAGGATCCCCTCCTCTTCCAGTCACCAAGGTCAGGAATCTGGGCGTCATATTTGATGACAGGCTGACATTTGCTCCTCATGCTAATTCGGTGGTCTCAGCCTCATTCCATAAACTGTGAATGATCAAAAAGATTCTACAATTTTCACCCTTTACCGAGGGTTAAACTTTGGTCAGTACACTTGTTATGTCCACCATCAATTACTGTAATGGGCTTCTTGTGAATGCCCAAAACAAGGTCATTCACAAACTACAATCAGTCCAGAACGCAGCGGCCAGAATGCTCTCAGGAACCCACAAATATAAGCCCATCTCCCAAGTCATTCAGAAGTATCATTGGCTCCCTGTGAAAAATCGCATAAAGTTCAAGGCCTTGTGCATTGCGTACAAGGCTATACGTAACATTGGACCTCAGTTTTTAATTGAGAAGCTAGCTACTTATATTCCTAATAGGGCCCTTCACTCCTCTAATGCATTTCTGCTTAGGGTGCCACGTACCAAAACTGCCTCATGGGGCGACAAACGCTTCATCGTCGCCACTGCAAAACTCTGGAACTTCCTTCCATTAAATATCAGATCATGACAGTCTTTACTAGCATTCAGGAAAATGATAAAAACCTGGCTGTTTAATCAATATTCCCCTCCGCTCTGGTAGATGCTGCTGTCCTCAGCACCGAGACACTCACGGGTATTTGCGCGCTTTATAAGTCTCATAAATAACTAAATATTTATCTAACCCCAGAACGTATTAACAGATATTTTGCAAGGGAGGACACCCGATGCCCGAGATGTACTACAGTGGGAGCGACCTACATCCACATGATGTGGAGCTGTACTTCTTCAACACATTATTGGCAGGAAGTGACACAGGATACGGCTAGGATCACGGAGAGGGTAATCCCATGCACACCTACACATGTACTGTTGAGGTTGTTTTCACACACAGCCAAAACGAGGACCACAGACGGGTTCCAAGGCCTCGCCTTTGTCCTGGTGCAGGGGGAAATCACTTGTAACTGGAATGACCCGAGAGGCCCCAGTGTGCAAGGTTGGAAACGGGAGCTAGTAACGTGGGCATGATGCGAGAGCAGGGTCCTCTTGAGAAATGCGAGGCAAGGGATAGGCAAGGAGGAGAGAGCCAGGGCTTGGGAGACGATGATGGGCGACATGCAGTGAGACGGACGGGAGTCTGACGCTTCTACCCCTGAGAGACCACCACAATAGGAGCATCCCTAGTGACCAAGGCAGGATGAGAGGGCACAGGGGGATCCCAGACATTGAGGGATATATACATTTCCATCACAGGGGAGGGTACATACAGAACAGGGGGCACCCGCGAAGGGCTTCCACAGACGGTCAGACACAAGAGAGGTAACCTTCAGAGCTCTAGGGATACAATGGGGAGACAGCAGTGCGGGGCATCTAGTTCACTGTGTTTGATTGGTTGGGTGTGGGGGGGACCACGGGGCCACCGCAACATTATTCCCACAGAAAATGAGAGTAGACAAGGACACATCCATTACAAACTGCAGTGGAATGCAGGATGGGGTGGGGATATATTGCCAACAACTATGGCCATAATATTTTTGTATCAGGATATGTGGATAACCAGACAGATAATAAATGGCAATGAAGTGTGTTTAAAAAAACAAAAAAACAGAGGATCCGTGTATAATGCACCATGATGTTGTTGAAGACTTTGAACTCTGTGTTTATAAGTGTTTGCGTCTGTGCGCATATTGTATTAGCGCACAGACGCAAATGCACAGACATACTATGGCGCACAGCGACCGCTGGCGCACTCATCTGTAGTACAGTCCCAGAATGTTTAATGTACTGCTGTTGTTGATGGGCTAGGTGAAAGTCCTTATTCTCTCATCAAAAGCCTGACCCATACATTCACTGAAGCACTACGAAGAAGAAATAAGGCTGCACTGCGCTCTGAAAAAACAATAGTCTAGCCTCTTAAATCAGAAGTATAACTATACCCAAAGCACGCTCCAGAAACATTTTGTATGCCTTGCAAAGATGCAGATAACAGTTTCAGGTGTTCAGCATGTATTGTATTAAAAAACACTCCTACCAAACTTGTGATACTGTACCTGCCCGGACAGCCCACCACCCCTGCCCTACCTGAACAAATGCAGCTCCAAGGCCATGCACGTTGCCTGCTCCAGCATCGCCAGGCCCAGTTTCACCTGCTGCTGCTGCAGCAGCGTGGACCCCATGGGCTCTTTGCTGCCTTCAGGGGCCTTCAGCAGCTCAGCAAGCACCGGAGACAGAAGGAAGGCAAAAACTGGCTTATTTTGAGCAGCACCCGAACATTGTCCCCCTAAGGGCGCCATATTAGTTAAGATACTATCAAAGCTGAAGATAATCAGGTTAGGATGCAGCATCTTTATTAAGGGATCGCAAACTGCGTAATCATGGTTGAGGGGTTGAAAATCTAATGCAGCGGCAGCAACACAAAACAAGTACTAGCGAAAGAAGCGAGACAGCTCTTAGCAGAGGAACTTTCACACAGAGGGCAGACTTCATGCACTTAAGTTCAAAGCATCCAGGTGAGCCTCCACTATTTTATTCTCACCACTGACTGTTGAGATAAATGGGGGGTTGTGGGCTGGGAATGAGAGAAATGCAGGGGTGGGCGTCTGTACATACGAGCTGGGCTTTACATTTGTTGCACAGTGATAAAGCATGGCGTGCTGCGCTGCAAGAATAAGAAAGAATAGTTCTCCCCAACAACAGATGAAGAATGCAAGCAGAAAGAAACTGTATTTAGGAGGTATATTTCTACTGTTCTACTTTCATAGACCATGCACACTGCCTTGTGGGCTATACGGCCTACACAGGAGTGACTTTTTGATATTTAAACAAAATGATTTTACCTAACAAAAAACGTTTTGTTGAATGAATACACAGTAGATTTTTACAATGAAGCAGTCAGAAATACACAGGGTAGGCCTGAAGCCATATTTGCCCTGCCGCTGTACTTGATGGCACCATAGGCACTGCAGTCCTCTAATGCCATTACATTTCTGGATCCTGTGTTCACTTTCTACATCATATAGTAGGGACAGCCAATGAGGAATAAGCCAAATTAACCATATCTAAGAGGGGACACAGGCACTCTACTAGAAGGGGTAAATTCCACAGAGTTGTAAAGCCAGCAAAGCAGATATAAGGAAAATCTGGAGGGACGCCACACAAAATATGGTCATTTTCTTCAATGATTATTAAAAGGAAGCGTAATTGTTACAAATGAATATAGGGCATTTTACACAAATACCTATTAATGTGTAAACACTGTTTCGGAATAGTAAACATAACCAAATGATATTTGTTTCAGGTGCAGCCCCAGTGTCAAGTCTCTCTTTATTATGAGAGATGTCAATTTTCTCTCTTTTAATCTACATAGACATTCTGGGACTTTTAGTTTCTCTTTTAAGATTGACAGTATGGCTGAAAAATGTCAGCATACAAAGTGCTTTTGTAGTTTAAAAGAGAAGACTGACTGGCTTGGGAACACTAAAAGTGCTTTGTGGCAATGAATAGTGTTATGGTCAACAACCCAAAGAGAATCCAGACGTTCACATACCTGCAGTGCAAGCTTCAGTTTAACACATAAAAGTTACAGTCAGAGTTTATAAGTGTGTTGCTTCAGGTGCAAAGGGAAGGGCAGGCCAATTTCAAGGGGAAATATTGCAAATTAAAAAAAACTGAAAGCTATAAAATATCCTTAGCCTTAATATGTTATTTGGTTTTAGGTGGTGGATACTCCCTATACATAGTCTGGTTAGTGACTAGCAGCCAATCTTGGATGCTACTGGTTACAGCACACTCTCCCTTTGCTCTATAGCATTTTGTATTTCACATTTAGAAAACATTTGAAATGGGTAAGTAACTAGACAGTTCCATATTGTTTAAGTGAACAGAATATTTTTTTCTAGCAATGCGTACCAATCTTTGTGTTTTCCAATATCGTTTTGTATGGGGGTAGCAAACAAAATTGCTCATGCATTAGTATATCTTTGTCCCCACTTTTCAAAGGTTTCTTTTTAGACACTGACCAGTGACCTTTTATTTGTTAGATGCCTACAGTCTTGATATAATTTCACAGCTTTCACATCTGGTTCATTTGGATTATACCAAATATAATGGCCTGTACAGCCTAAAATATTTGGTAGCCCCTATTTTTATGAAGATTGAACTTGCCAGGATACAATTTGACATAGCATTATGTAGGCTCCACGAACACATTACTTTTTCTACCAGATAGAATCTTTGCTTGAGTTTTCCAATATCTTTTCCGGAAGTGATACCACATATTACAGCTCATGCATTTCTGTAAAATTTATTTCCCCTACTTTTCAACTCAAGTTGCCTTTTATTTGATAGCAGACTGAAGTACCTTTTCATAATTTGTCTTTTCATACCGTAAGCTTTCACATCAGGGTTCTTCTGGGGATATTAAATATAATGCTTTACAAGGGCTGTAATATTTGGTGTTCCCTCTGTTTCTCGGGTTAGAGCTTACCAGGACTCAATTTGACATGGCATATTTTGGGCCAGAAGAACACAGTATATTGCTGCCAAATAGCACTCTTTACTGTGTTTTCCAACATCTTTTACTCTGTGGATATCACATATTACTGCTCCTGCATTGCTGTAATTTCTGATATTCCCTACTTTTCAACAGGTTAGCTTTTAGCCACTGACCAATTCAAGTTACCTTTTATATGATAGTAGATTACGCTAATTCTTTGCATTTTTCATTTGATTCCACAAGCTTTCACATCTGGTTCCTTTCGGGAATATCAAATATAATGCCTTGTTTGGGCTATAATATTTGGTATCCCTTATATTTCTTGGGGTAGAGCTTACCAGGATTGCATTTGACATGGCATTCTGTGGACAAAGTATTTTCCTGCCAAATAGCACCATTCCCTGTGTTTTCCATAATATTTTACCGTGGGGATACCGCATATTACATCTTCTGCAGTGCTGTAATATCTAGAATCCCCAACTTTTCAACCATTACCTGTTAGCCACATATTAACTTAAGTTGCTCTTTATTTGCTAGCAGACTGCTACATCTTTTCACATTTTTGATTTCATTTTGCAAGCTTTCACATCTGGTTCCTTTGGAGGATACCAAATATAATGTCTCATAAGGGCTATATAATATTTGGTATCCCCTATGTTTCTCGGGATAGACCTTACCAGAATTCAATTGGACATGACATTCTGTTGTCTGGGTGAACAAAGTTTTCTCCTGCCAAATGTCATCCTTCCCTCTGTTTTCCATATAATTGTACTATGGGGATGCCACATATTACAGCTTCGGCATTGCTGTAATATCTGGTACCATATATAATGGACTCTACCACCTATAACATTTGGTATTCCATGTGTTTCTCGGGTAAGAACTTACAAAGATTCAATTTGATGTGGTCTAATGTTGAATGGCTTAGCACAGTATTCGTTTGCCAATAAGCACCCTTCCTTTTTCTTCAAAACATCATTTACTAAGGGGGTACCAAATATTTGGGCTCAAGCCATGCTGTAATGTCTCGCAACCCCTACGTTCTATGGGGTACCCTCTAGCCATTTACCACTTGAAGTTGCCTTTTATTAGATAGCAGATTACAGTATCTTTTCCCATTTTGTACATCATTCCGTAGGAATTGACATCCAGTACGCTTCGGGTATGTAGTATACTTGTAAAGCGCACAGCTGCCCCAGCAACGGGGCGTCCCGGCGCTGTATAACTCTGGGGAACCCGTCCTGGCTTTCCCTGTAGGATGGTCCCTTACTGGGAGTCCCCAAGGTGGAGCCAGGCATCCCTGGAATTGGTGGGGCCGTTGTGGAGATTAGGCAAGCTAATGCCCAGAGTTGCCGAGTGGAACCCCTGATTAGAGTAAGCACCGAAGCGAGAATTATCGAGTCCGCTGACCAAGGTCCACGACCCTGCCGCGTCGGGAATTGAACCCTGGTCCCGGGCCGACTTCTGCTCTCGGGCCTGCCGCCTCTAACCAGTGAGCCACACTACTCCACTGTATACCAAATATAATAGCCTATGCAGCCTATAATATATGGTATCCCCAGTGTTTCTCGTGTTAGAATTTATCAGGATTCCGTTTGACATTGCCTTATGTTGGCTGGGAGAGCACAGCATTTCTATACCAAATAACATCCTTCCTTTTGCTTTCCAACATCATTTACTAAGGGGATACTAAATATTATGGGTCACACATTGCCATAATATCTAGTATCCCCTATGTGTCAAGGGTTACCCTTAAGCCATTGACCAATTGAATTTGCCTTCTATTGGATAGCAGACTACAGTATCTTTTCAAATTTTGTACATCATTCCACAAGATTGTGCATCCGTGCCCTTAGGGGATACCACTTATAATAGCCTATACAGCCTAATGCTGTGGCGCTAGGGGCCCCTGTACTAAAGTCGTGGCAAGGGGCTGTTATAATTCCTGTGCACAAGAAAGGCGATAAAACATTGCCTGGGAACTATAGGCCTATTAGCCTAATAGACACGGTACAAAAGATGATAGGGAAAATGACCCTAGACAAAATATTGATCTGGGTCGAAGAAGAAAAGATCCTGTCTCCTTTTCAAGCAGGCTTTCGTAAGCTAACTAGCACCACAGATCAGATATTTCGCTTCACTTTACTTCATTGGAAGACGGTCCTGCTAGGGAAAGGTAGCCTCTATGCTGCTTTTATTGATTTACGAGCAGCATTTGACTTAGTTCCTCGGTCCCAGCTGTGGGAAGTCCTAAGCCAGATGGGTATGCCGCTGGAAATTTTATCATTAGTGATGAGGTTGCATGAGTCAAACCACGCAAAAATCCAGTGGGGGGGGGGGCACGGGCAGGTCACTACCGAATTCCCAGTTGTGCGCGGAGTCCGGCAGGGATGCGCCATGGCCCCCACGCTCTTCTCTCTGTATATCAACGGGGTTGTGGAGCGTATGCTGTTAGGATCTGTAGATGCCCCCACCCTGGCTGGAGTGAAGATCCCGATCCTATTATTTGCAGACGATACGCTTATAGTTTCCAAAACCCCTAGTGGCCTACAGAGTGCTCTGAAGATTTTCAAGGGTTTTTGTAATGACCGCGGGCTTGAAGTTAATGTAACAAAGACAACGCTCATGGTCTTTAATCCCCATCCCAGCTTTAAAGGGAACTTTTTTATGGATGGCCAAAAGGTGGAAATGGTGTCGGACTTTGTCTACTTGGGCATGCATATAGCAAAGGTGGTTAATTGGGGGAAGCACATAGAAATGGCAGCTCTTAAATTCCGCCAAAATGCAGGTGCTATAACTGTTGAGCATAGGAAATCTTTGACAAAGCCAATACAGCCAGCACTCCAAGTGTACGAGGCAAAAGCCCTCAGCTCAGCTCTTTACGGAGCTGAAATCTGGGGCTATGACAACTTAGTCTCATTAACACTTGTTGAAAAAAAAATTCTGCGAAATCTTGTCGGTCTCCCCAAAAGTACACCCATGAAGCCTTTGCGCTATGAATTAGGTAGGAAAGCACTTTCGGACATGGCCAGATTACGACCTATATTATACTGGCGTCGTATCTGGGTCACCCCCGAACTTGTGAAAGGAGTCATAGTTTCGGAATCTCAAACAATTACAGATTCGGGCTGTGAAAGATCTCGAAATTTCACGAGTAGGGTGAAAACCGGGAGGAGAAAATTGTTCGTGGTCGGGCGGGTACGCCTGAAAGTCCACGGAGTGCTTTACCTGGTCTGTGAGGTTCTCCCTCTCTTAGTTTCCCGGCGCCGTGTATCGAAGACGGACCATCTTCGATTCCGAAACTAGGACTCCTTTCAATGCCCCGACTGGGGTTATTTACCCTTATACGTATTTTCACGAGCAGACCTTTGCTTTTCTGACACTAACCAGAGTCTACACACTGACCGGCCCTCCCCCTCTATTTTCGTTCTCATCAAACACCGGAACGTTACTATTCTGAACGAGTACATCCAACCCTGAAAGCCACTCATTCCAGGTACAATAGCCACTAGCCCTGAAGATTCGCAGTTTGTTCCCTGCGATGAAACACGTGTTGGCTTATGAAATGGAACAATAAACAGAAGTGACTACTCTGAAAACAGACTAGACTATCTATCCACCGACGTTTATATTTTTGTGCATATATACTGATTCTCGAAGTTCTACTAAATGTTTAGATTTCTGTATTAAGCTGTACCAATGCATTAGAATAACTCAGTTGTACTATCAAAATATTATCTACTGTGTTTAGTGCAGGGGCACTGTTGTTCATATTCTAAATTGTGGACCAGCTTCCTGGTCCATTTCTGAGTGGTTGTGAGGGATTACCGCTCGCCCCATTGCCTACACCGTTCACTTTCTGTATCTATCACCTAGCGGCCATCCAGGTGTTGCGCCCAGTTATTCTGGAACACTAAAAGACCTCAGTAGTTGTTTTGGTCATTTCAGTGGCAGCTGCCAAATTCTTGGGGTGGGCATGGGCAATTAGAAGGTAATTTGTATCCTGAGCTGTGACCAATTTTATTTCTGTTCTTATGAGAGTCATTTTGCGATTTTATGTGTCTTGCTTGTTTTATTGCTGTTTTTTAATAGTCTATCAAAATGCTTTGTACATCTATTTTTAGAAAAATTGCTCTTTTTTTAACTTTTAAATTGAGCCATATCTATGGTAGCTTGCAAATATATTGTACATAGAACAAATCGGTTGTGCTTTTATGAGTGTTTATCTCGAATAAAGCAAATTTGACTGACTGGCCTATACAGCCTATAATATTAGGTATCCCCAGCGTTTCTTGGGTTAGATGTTACCAGGATTCAATTTCACATCCCCTTATGTTGGGTGGAGGAGCACAGTATTTCTATACCAAATGGCACCCTTCCTTTTGCTTTCCAACATCGTTTACTATGAGGATACCAAATATTATGGCTTACTCATTGCTTTAATATCTCGTATCCCCTGTTTCATGTGTTACCTTTTGAGCCATTGAATATTTGAAATTACCTTTTGTTTGATAGCAGACTACAGTATGTTTTCATATTTTGTACATCATTCCACAAGGTTTTGCATCCGTACCCTTAGGGGATACCTACTATAATAGCCTATACGACCTATAATATTTGGTATCCCCAGCGTTTCTCTGGTTAGAACTTACCAGGATTCAATTTGACGTTGCCGTATGTTGGATGGGGAAGCACAGTATTCCTATACCAAATAGCACCCTTCCTTTTGCTTTCCAACATCATTTACTAAGGGGATACCAAATATTATGGGTCACACATTGCCATAATATCTTGTATCCCATATAAGCTATTGACCAATTGAATTTGCCTTTTATTTGATAGCAGACTACAGTATCTTTTAACATTTTGTACATCATTCCACAAGATTTTGCATCCATACCCTTAGGGGATACCAACTATAATAGCCTGTACGACCTGTAATAATATTTGGTAACCCCAGCGTTTCTCGGGTTAGAAGTTACCAGGATTCAATTTGATCTCGCCTTGTGTTTGATGGAGGAGCACAGTGTTTTCATACCAAATAGCACCCTTCCTTTTGCTTTCCAAAATCATTTTCTATGGGGATACCAAATATTATGGCTCACCCATTGTGTAATATATTGTATCCCATATGTTTCATGGGTTACCCTTTAGCCATTGACCAATTGAATTAGCCTTTTATTTGATGGCAGACTACAGTATCTTTTCATATTTGTACATCATTCCACAAGATTTTGCATCCGTACCTTTAGGTGATACCAAATTTAATAGCATATACAGTCTATTATATTTGGTATCCCCAGTGTTTCTCAGGTTGGAAGTTACCAGGATTCAATTTGACTTCGCCTTTTGTTGGATGGGGGATCACAGTGTACTGATACCAAGGAGCACCCTTCCTTTTGCTTTCCAACACCATTTACTATAGGGATACCAAATATTAGGGTTCACGCATTGCTGTAATATCTAGTATCCCATTTGTTTCATGGACTACCCTTGAGCCATTGAATAGTTGAACGTGCTTTTTGTTTGATAGCAGACTACAGTAGGTTTTCACATTTTGTACATCATTCCACAAGATTTTACATCCGTACCCATTGGGGAAACCAACTATAATAGCCTATATGGCCTATAATATTTGGTATCCCCGGTGTTTCTCGGGTTAGAACTTACCAGGATTCAATTTGACTCCGCCGTATGTGGGATGGGGAAGCACAGTATTCCTATACCAAATAGCACCCTTCCTTTTGCTTTCCAACATCATTCACTAAGGGGATACTAAATATTATGGGTCACACATTGCCATAATATCTTGTATCCCCTATGTGTCATGGGTTACCCTTAAACCATTGGCCAATTGAATTTGCCTTTTATTTGATAGCAAACTACAGTATCTTTTCAAATTTTGTACATCATTCCACAAGATTTTGCAACCGTACCCTTAGGGGATACCAACTATAATAGCCTATACGACCTATAATAGTTGGTATCCCCAGCGTTTCTCGGGTTAGAAGTTACCAGGATTCAATTTGATCTCTCCTTATGTTGGATGGAGGAGCACAGTGTTTTCATACTAAATAGCACCCTTTCTTTTGCTTTCCAAAATCATTTTCTATGGGGATTCCAAATATTATGGCACACCCATTGTGTAATATATTGTATCCCATATGTTTCATGGGTTACCCTTTAGCCATTGACCAATTGAATTAGCCTTTTATTTGATAGCAGACTACAGTATCTTTTCATATTTGTACATCATTCCACAAGATTTTGCATCCGTACCTTTAGGTGATACCAAATGTAATAGCAAATACAGCCTATAATATTTGGTATCCCCAGTGTTTCTCGGGTTGGAAGTTACCAGGATTCAATTTGTCTTCGTCTTTTGTTGGATGGGGGATTACAGTGTACTGATACCAAGGAGCACCCTTCCTTTTGCTTTCCAACACCATTTACTATAGGGATACCAAATATTATGGCTCACGCATTGCTGTAATATCTAGTATCCCATTTGTTTCATGGGTTACCCTTGAGCCATTGACCAATTGAATTTGCCTTTTATTTGATAGCAGACTACAGTATCTTTTCAAATTTTGTACATCATTCCACAAGATTTTGCAACCGTACCCTTAGGGGATACCAACTATAATAGCCTATACGACCTATAATAGTTGGTATCCCCAGCGTTTCTCGGGTTAGAAATTACCAGGATTCAATTTGACTTTCGGCGTATTTCGGATGGAAAGTACAGCATTCCTATACCAAATAGCACCCTTCCTTTTGCTTTCCAACATCGTTTACTAAGGGGATACCAAATATTATGGGTCACATATTGCCATAATATTTTGGACCCCCTATGTGCCATGGGTTACCCTTAAGCCATTGAACAATTGAATTAGCCTTTTATTTGATAGCAGACTATAGTATATTTTCACATTTTGTACATCATTCCACAATATTTTGCATCTGATACCCCTAAGGGATACCAAATATAATATCCTGTGGGGCCTATAATATTTGGTATCCCCAGCATTTCTCTGGTTAGAAGTTACCATGATTCAATTTGCCATTGACTTATGTTGGCTGGAGGGGCACAATATTTCTATACCTAATAGCACCCTTCCTTATGCTTTCCAACATCATTTACTATTGGGATACCAAATATTATGGCTCATCCTTTGTTGTAATATGTCGTATCCTCGATGTTTCATGTGGTACGTTTTGAGCCATTGAATATTTGAAATTACCTTTTGTTTGATAGCAGACTACAGTATGTTTTCACATTTTGCACATCATTTCACAAGATTGTGCATCCGTACCCTTAGGAGATACCAACTATAATAGCTTATACGACCTATAATATTTGGTATCCCCATCGTTTCTCGGGTTAGAAGTTACAAGGATGGAGGAGCACAGTATTTTCATACCAAATAACACCCTTTCTTTTGCTTTCCAAAATCATTTTCTAAGGGGATACCAAATATTATGGCTCTCCCATTGTGTAATATATTGTATCCTATATGTTTCATGGGTGACCCTTTAGCCAGTGACCAAGTGAATTAGCCTTTTATTTGATAGCAGACTATAGTATCTTTTCACATTTTGTACATCATTCCACAATATTTTGCATCTGATACCCTTAAGGGATACCAAATATAATTGCCTATAGGGCCTTTGGTATCCCCAGCATTTCTCGGGTTAGAAGTTACCAGGATTCAATTTGACATTGACTTATGTTGGCTGGAGGAGCATAGTATTATTTATACCTAATAGCACCCTATCTTTTGCTTTCCAATATCATTTACTATAGGGATACCAAATATTATGGCTCATTCATTGTTGTAATATCTCGTATCCCCGATGTTTCATGTGTTACCTTTTGAGCCATTGAATAGTTGAAATTACCTTTTGTTTGATAGCAGATTACAGTATGTTTTCACATTTTGTACATCATTCCACAAGATTTTGCATCCGTACCCTTAGGAGATACCAACTATAATAGCCTACACGGCCTATAATATTTGGTATCCCCAGTGTTTCTCAGGTTAGAACTTGCCCAGATTCAATTTGACTTCGCCTTATGTTGGATGCGGGAGCAAGGTATTTCTATGCCAAACAGCACCCTTCCTTAAGCTTTGCAACATCATTTACTATGGAGATACCAAATATTATGGCTCACGCATGGCTGTAATATCTCTTAACCCCTATGTTTAATGACTAACCCTTGAGCCATTGAACAGTTGAAATTGCCTTTTGTTTGATAGCAGACTATAGTATCTTTTCATATTTTGTGTTTAATTCCACAAGATTTTGCCTTCAGTACCCTCAGGGGATACCAACTATAATAGCCTCTATGGTGTTTCTCAGGTTAGAAGTTTCCCGGTTTCCATTTCACTTTGCCTTATGTTGGATGCGGGAGCACAGTATTTCTACAGCAAATAGCACCCTTCCTTTTGCTTTCCAACATCATTTACTACGGGAATACCAAATATTATGGCTCACGCATTGCCATAATATCTTGTAATAATATCTTGTATCCCCTATGTTTCATGGGTTACCCTTTACCCTTTAGCCATTGACCAATTGAATTTACCTTTTATTTGATAGCAGACTACAGTATCTTTTTATATTTTGTACATCATTCCACAAGATTTTGCATCCGTCCCCTTAGGGGATACCAAATAAAGTAGCCTATATGGCCTATAATATTTTGTATCCCCAGTGTTTCTCGGTTTAGAAGTTACCAGGATTCAATTTGACTTCGCATTATGTTGGATGGGGGAGCACAGTAGTCCTATACTAAAGACCACCCTTCATTTTGCCTTCCAATATCATTTACTAAGGGGATACCAAATATGATGGCTCACACATTGCTGTAATATCTGGTATCCGCTATGTTTCATGGGTTACCCAGTAGCCATTAAATAGTTGAAATTGCCTTTTGTTTGATAGCAGACTACAGTATCTTTTCACATTTTGTACATCATTCCACAACATTTTCCATCCGTACCCTTAGGGGATACCAACTATAATAGCCTATGTGGCCTAAAATATTTTGTATCCCCAGTGTTTCTCTGGTTAGAAGTTACCAGGATTCGAGACTTTATGGACGGTAAACTTACCGCCGATGAGGTAGCTTTGGCTGTGCACTCCTTGAATGCTGGAAAGGCGATGGGTCCCAACGGTCTCCCTATCGAATTATATAAGCTCCGCCCCGATATAGTTGCCCCCATTTGAGAGATATGTTTTTGGAGTCTAGAGAGTGTGGTGTTCTCCCCCGAGATCAGAGACTGGCATCGATTGTGGTGATCCATAAGGAAGGGAAGCCGAAAACTAGCTGCGCTTCGTACAGACCGATCTCATTGTTGAATGCAGAGCCTAAGATATTGGCTAAGATACTGTCCAATAGACTGGTAAAAATTATCGGTGAACTCGTCCATCCCGATCAATCGGGATTTATTCCATATCGAAATACAGCCTTGAATCTGAGGCGATTGCATGGGGTTCTTGCGAGAGCATACCCTGCAGGAGCCTGCTATCCTGGCGTCACTCGATGCGACAATGGCTTTTGATACGGTAGAGTGGTCGTATTTATGGGCTGTCTTGGCTAAGTTCGGTTTTGGTTCGGAGTTCATTAGCTGGGTGCGTCTATTGTATACTGAGCCACTCACGCAGGTAGTCGTTAATGGTCGTGTCTCTGTGCCATTTTGTCTTGGGCGGGGGATTAGGCAGGGGTGCCCACTCTCCCCACTTCTGTTTTCACTGGCTCTCGAGCCGTTGGCGGCTTGGCTCCGCTGGGAGCCCTCGATCAAGGGTATTCGTTGGTCTCCACAGTTTGAGGATCGGATATCTTGCTTTACCATTCCTCTCCGAGGAAATCTCTAATTGTCCTCTGTGATGTTTTGGCATCATATGGCAGAAATTCGGGATTGGTTATAAATTGGACGAAGTCGTATTTGTATGTTTTACATGGCGACGCCCCAGTTTTGCCTTGGAACTGCCCCATTCAAGTTGTACGGGAAGTTTTCAAATATCTTGGTGTTTATATTCCCATGGATCCTACGATCCGGTTTGAGCGAAACCTTCTTCCTCCATTAGCTCGGCTAAAAGTGACGTGATTGGGTGGCAGAGACTTCCACTTTCGATGTCGGGACGAGCGGCCCTTTTTAAAATGATGTCTCTGCCATGTTTCCTCTATGCCCTCCAAAACACCTTAGACGTAGTACCTGCAGGCTATTTCCGTGAAGTGGAAGCTTTGCAGCGTAAATTACTCTGGGACGGCAGGCCACGTATTGCGTTGGCCAAACTATTGCTTCCGTTGTATGACGGAGGGATTGCCCTCCCCGACATCAGGAGATATTATTGGGCGTCACAACTGGGGGCTATAAATCATGGTGTGTATGGATCTGCGACTGATCCCGGCTATGCCATGGATAGGTGGCTGCTTCCGGGTGTTACTACTTCGCTTGGTTGGAAAGACCGCTTGACTCTGGCTGTCCCACT
Source organism: Lissotriton helveticus (assembly GCF_964261635.1). Taxonomy (NCBI): domain Eukaryota; kingdom Metazoa; phylum Chordata; class Amphibia; order Caudata; family Salamandridae; genus Lissotriton; species Lissotriton helveticus. The sequence continues at coordinate 669,065,281 of NC_136068.1, forward strand.
CTTTAGTTCGGATAGATTTGGCAAACTATGGAACACGAAGGGTTTCGATAAATGGGAATTGATTGGAATAACCACTGTAGGTGATCTCTGGGTGAAGGGGAAGATTAAATCATTTGCTGACCTACAAAAGGAATATGAGATGGGTGGTACGGAGTATTTTTGTTATGCGCAGCTCAGACATGCACTGCGATCGGTCTTCCCCGAGGGGGAGAAGATACCGGAGGCATTGATCCAGCGGCCTATAGAAAATATATCATAAACAACGCTACCCAACTTCATAACCTATAAACAAATTCTACACTAACTTATGGACCCATTTATAAACATGACATATTTGGGCCTACTGAATCAGGTGGTCAGATCTAATCTATATACACCCTATTTACAAACTATATACAATTTTATACATCTGTGTAAAGAATGTTGTCATTATAACAAATCCTAACTATTTAAACGACCACCATTGGCGATGTGATCTAGCTAATAGTAACCTGCACTTCTGAATAATCAAGACCAGCTTGTTGTCAAAAGTAAGATTTTATTTATTAAATTATGGTATTTCAAAATGTAGTTTTATAAACATAATTTTATTAGCATTAAAGTATGCATGTTGTAAAGAATTATGAGAAAAATACAATTTAAGTAAGTGAATCAAAGTTTAAGTAAGTATTTAAAAGTTTAGCATTTCTAAAGCCTAAGTCCCTAGCTAAGCTAGATAAATGAAAAATAAAGTAAAGTTCTTTGAGGATTCTTACGTGCTCCACGCAAAGTCCGACAGCACTTCACCCTCATCGGAAAGTCAGAAAGCAGCAGCCAGCCCATCCCTAAGGGCATGACTTTTTATACCTTTCTATGCTAGCTAATCTAAGCGAAGGAAAGTTTTCATAAATCCACGATGTCCCATTGGTTGAGAGTGACAAGTGACATGTCACCCATATTTCAAAACTTCCATTAGGTCACATTTCTTAAGGACCATTGTCTTTTCCGAATGCAACCAGGAGCTTCCTTGGTTTGCAACATTTGTAAATTAATGTTCTCGCAGCGTTCATTTCACTTCCGCGGGTGCCAAGTTAGAGCTGACAAAATTGTCCTTTATCACTGGTTTCCGACCTTGGCCACGTCCGACAGAATGATGACAGCACGTCAGATTTGCTTAGTGAATGCAGCTTTGACGAACACTTTTTTCAAAATGGGCATCTCGTGACTTTTGCAGAAGTAAAATTCAGCTTTAGCAAACTCGAGCAAACTAGGCCCAAAAGCAGGCAACTTATGCTTTCTAGTAATAAACAAACACAAGAAAAGTATTAATGTAAGAAATAATGTTGATTATGTATCCACCCTAGGTTTACTAATTAATTAACCCTCCCGATTAGTCTAATGTTACCTAGCAAATGCAAACAAATAAAGCAGCATTTATATCTACCAGTCTTCATGAATCCATGAAACTTATGTGCACCTAGAATAGTAGAAATGACATCACATAGACAAGGAAAAGCAAAATAAGCACATGCTTCTTTTTAGGTTTGCTGCAGTTAGTAATGACAAAAACGAAAACAACAAATTATTTTATTATTTTGCACGAACAAAAAGATGCAACACTTATGCACGTTTATGAGCACACATGTTAGTCCCCCCATGTGTAAAGTTTAATCTAGATTGAATTAGCACGATACATTACAAATCATTAATTTTATTATTCATGTTATGGAAATGTGACTTCGCGAGTTTAAACAAAATTCTGTTTTCTATCTCGCTCCATCAACTCCCTCATCTGGTGATTAACAAATCACCACACCACCACCCAAAATTTTGGTAATTTAAACTTCCGAGAAAGTGATTCAAATTCATTTGTTTCAGTAATCCTAAAAACCTGTGTCAGCATAATCCTCGGAATTTGCATAACGTTCTCTGTGTAACTCCTGTAACTCAATCTCCCTTTCTTCTTCTTTTCTAAGTTTATAAATTCTTCTCTTTTCTTTCAACTGCTTCTTTCTTTTATGCAACAAACAACCTATTTTGGTCAAAATAAAAATGAATACTATTATAATCAAAGGTGCCAAAATCTTGCCAAGAATTGAACTTCCAATGTCATAAAACCAATTTCTAATTGCTTGGAATCTTTTTGAAAGTTTTTCTGTGAAATCATCTTCTTCTAAAGGAATTATCTCTGAATGCATCCATGTAATGTTCTTAATGTACATCTCAATATTCTTACTTTCATCAGGTATATATGTGCAACAATGTTGTACATGTAAAATGCCACAGACTCCTCCCTCTTTTGCTAGGAGTATGTCTAAAGCAAGGCGATCTTGAATCACCATGGATCTGATTGCAACTACTTCAACATTCACTAATTGGAATCCATCAGCTGTGTCTGTTGATAATCTATCAACAATTGTGGATAATTTCCTGATTCTCCCTGCATTTAGGGTTATACCAACAAAAGGTATCACTGCTTGAAAAATATCTCCCATAACTTCTGTGAAAGTTTCTCTTTTGACTCTATTTACATAATTATGAATTTTAAACAATCCTTCTGAATCTCTGTCAACATGAAACACTTTAGGAAAAACAATTCCCACATAACAAGTTCCATACCAGTGGTCTGGAAGGTTGTAGTAGGCCTTGTCACCACAAACAAAATAAATCCCAGGAAAGATTGGATCCTTTCCACCTTTAAATCCCCAACCTCCCAGAATCTGATAAGTATCTTCACAATTACTTGCACCTACGAAATAATTATCAAAAAGTGTATTATCTCTTCTAATGCAAAGCTTTCCACTAACTGGTTTATCTATGTGAATTGCAACATTTTCAAGCATTTTGCCATTTAATTTCTCATCCTCTTTCTGCCAAAATTTTGACTTAGTCTGTTTGACTAATTCATTCCTTTTGTAAATTGCTCTCCTCTCCTCAACCATATTCAAAAATTTCTTTCCCTCAGCACTTAATTTGCAAGTTAGATTATTCTTGTAAGCATACTCATAAGTGAGTTCATTAGTAACAAGGAAAAATTCCCTCATTTGTTTAGCTTTCTTATGCTTATTTAAAGCATTCTCAATCTTTACATTTGCAAAAATCTCGTCAAAATCTGAATAGTAATATTCTAAGCGTCCAGTTTGATAAAATAAGCTAGCTAACACACTACATGTTACACCATATGTAAGAGGAAGCATATTGTATGTTACTCCCTCAGAAACAGAAGCAGGTAACTTGACGCAGACGTAGCAGTCTTTTGCATCCATTACCTTAACATATTCGCTCAAAAGCTTTGTGAATGTATTGCTTGAAAAATCACTAATAGATTTATCTTGATGAATGTTAGGTTGATGATCAATAACTTTTGCAGATGCACTATGTTTAGTTTGACTAACCAAAGCCTTGCTTGTCATGTTAACTTTGTGTAATTCTCTGTTCATCTCTAAAGGGATAATCACAGGTTTCTTTAGATTTCCATGTCTCTGAATCAACACAGATAATGCACATCCTTCTCTCTCACTGCAATACAGCTCAAAATCTTTCTCATAATTCGGCATACCTAAAGCAGGAGCTTGGCATAAGCTCTTTTTCAAGTTTCAAAGATTCCATCTCAGTTTCATTGAGAATAATCGGATCTTTTATATCAGAATTTGTCAATCTCTGTAGTGGTTTTGCAATTACTGAAAATCCACTTATCCATTGTCGACAGTAACCAACCATTCCCAAGAACATTCTGACCTGCCTCTGTGTCCTTGGAGGTAGCATCGCTTGAATCATTTTTATTCTCTCAATTGTCACCTGCCTTTTTCCCTTTGCAATTCTGTGACCAAGATATTTTACTTCTTGCTTGCAAAACTGTAATTTTGCTGGAGACACTTTATGTCCCTCATCTGCAAGATGATTCAACAGTATTATTGTGTCTGTCACACAATTTTCTCTTGTCTTTGCAGCTATCAACAAGTCGTCAATATACTGCACCAATGTAGACCTACCAGGTAAGTCTAGGTTTTCTAAAGATCTTTTTAACAATTCATTGAAGATTGAAGGACTCTCTGTATAGCCCTGAGGGATTCTACACCATCCGAGGGTCCTACCTTGGAATCTGAAAGCGAAGATTTCATGACTATCTGGATGTAAAGGAACCGTAAAGAATGCATTGCAAAGATCAATGACAGTGTACCATTCAGCATCATGTGGAATCTGGTACAAAATTACTGCTGGATTTGGAACCACAGGACAACATGGAACGACAATTTGATTAACCTTTCTCAAATCTTGTACGATTCTAAATGTTCCATTTGACTTTTTAACTCCCATAATTGGTGAATTACAAGGACTACTCTCCATTTCTTTTAATATACCTTGTTTGATGAATTTTTCAATTATAGGCATAACACCTTCAATTGTTTCTGCTTTCATTTTATACTGTGGAATGTTAGGGAATTCTATTCCCTGTTTCAATGTAATTTTTACTGGATCTACGTTTTTCATCAGACCCATCTCATTCCCAGTAAAATCCCATATTTCATTTTTCACTGTTTCTTTGAGCTCTTCAGGCAAATCTTTCTTTTCCAATGCAGGAAACAATTTTGTTTCTTCTGCTTCCATCATCATCATTGTCATCCTGTACAAACCATCTTCCTCCATTGTTTGTAACTCAACCCCATCAGGAGAACAATATATTCTGCAATTCATTTTACACAGAATGTCTCTGCCTAATAGATTCACTGGACTACTATTACAAACCACAAATCTGTGTTTGTCTCTGTAATTTCCAATTTCAACTGGAACTGGATCAGTTAAGTCAGTTTTAATTTGCTGATTACTTACTCCAACAACTTGGATGGTATCCCCAGAGAGAGGTAGGTTTTCAATTTCCACTGATCTAACAGTAGAACGGGTAGCACCAGTGTCCACTAGAAAAGTAATGTCTACATCATTAACTTTCCCGTTTACAAATGGACCAGACTGGTCAACCTCAAGAGTGGCTCCAACGACACACTCTTCCTCCTCTCCCGGGCACCGTCAACAAGAATCATCAGAATCACTGTCTTGACTTTCTGTTAACAAAAATTGTTGTGAAGCATTTTGCATTTGCACTCTTTGCTGCTTTTGCTGTTTTTGCGGTTTTATTACCTGTTCATTTCCCTGAAATCCCACGTTTGGATTATATTTTTGAACTCCCCCACAATTCGGAAAAGGTGGTTGTGGCACTTGATCCTGACGATTATTCACCTGTTGCTGCAACTGTCGCTGAAAGTTTAATTCGTTTAACCCCTGTTGCATCTGTAGCTGTTGCTGCATGTCAACACCATTCTGCATCTGTGGATTCAATAAGGGATTCTTTAAATTTTTAGGAGGTTTAGGACACTCGTCTCTCCAATGTCCAAATTCGCCACAATTAAAACAAGGTAATCTTTGTTTCATCTCCTCGATTTTTGGACTAAATTTTCTCGGAAAAATATTACCTTTAAGCTTTCCTTGTTGTATTTGGTTTGTGTTTCCAGTTTGAACAAAATTTGTGTTCTTATTACCCATGCTGGCAATTTGTTGCTCAGCCACTTTTACCTGAGCCCACATAGCTTTCTCTTTGAGCTTCTTTTGTCTCACTTCCAACTCATCACTGCAATACTTAGCTTTCCTCAGAATATCATCTACAGAAAGTGATTGCCATCCTACAATGCTATTCCTGATCATGTCTGCAATTTCAGGTTTTAGTCCATAAACAAATCTATAGACAAAATGACTCATATCTTTTTCATCCAGCTTTTCATAGCCACTGTATTGTTTAAAAATTAACAGTAGCCTCTCATAAAAAGAATGAACTGATTCTTTTGTTTCCTGATTTGTTCTTTCTATTTTAACCCAATCAACTTCTTTGGGTGGAATTTTGTTTTTCATCCAAACAATCACTTTTTCGTAAAAATCCATTACAAGAGGATTTGGAGCACCTGTTTCTTTGATTCGCTCAGGTTCTGTTTTTGGCCAACTTATTGATATTTTACATTCTGTCCAAAGATCTGATGGAACGACAATGTCGAAAAATCCATCTAAATCAATCCACAGAACTTTTGAGACTTTGATAAACCTATCCACTTGTCTATACCACTCTACTGGTTTCTCCCTCAATTTCGGAAAGTCATTTGTAAACAACAGTATGTCCTGTCTCGACCAAGGGACATGAACATATCCTCCACCTGCAATCTCTCTCATTGGAAATTGTTTTGACAATTTTTCCAATCTTTCATCTTCCTTCTTTTTCGTCCATTTCACTCTCCACTTATTGAGTTCTCCCAGCTTTTTGATGTAAACAATCAAATCTTTTATATGTAGTATTCTTCCCATTGAGTTCAAACTCTCAATGTCACTTTCTTCAAAGTCTAGTCTGTAATGCTTTGCAAAATTCTTTTGTTTACTCACATCGATTTCTAGTTCTGCTGCTAGATCCTCTAATTGATCATATTTATTCTTTGTTTTCCACTGAATACTTTTGCAAATGAATAGTAGTTCATCATCTCGATAGTAATTTAAACTATCTGGACCAATTGTTCCAATTATTAATTCTTCAATATTTGCTTTTAATTTGGCCACATCAAGTTTTGGTGTGGTCACCCTGACTTCAGGACTCCCTACATCTGATATAGCACCCATTGGTGTTTTTGGAGATAAATCCTCATTAAAGGTTAAATCTGGCATTCTTGATTTCGAAGAGTTTATTTCAGATATGTCTGAATAAAATTTTTCAGCAACCTTTTGAATTTCTGCATTTAAAGGAATAGTTAACCCTGTCTTGTTTGATTCTCTTTGGTCAAATACAGGCGGAACAGGACCAATCGTTACTGGAACTGTCACAGCTTCCATGCCTTTTGTCATTCGTCTGATTAATTCTTCCTTAGATCTTAAATATTCAGCAGAATCAACAGCTTCAACATTTCTTGTTTCTCTTGCATAATCTTTTGGAGCTTCCCTTGCTCTTGGAGTCATTGCAAAATGTCTATCTTCATTTCGAGCATTATCAAATTCTGGCCTTCGGGGAGTTTCAATAATTTCACAATTATTTGGATAAAGTTTAGGAGATTCATTAATTGGAGGTGCACTCGGTGAAGTTTCTGTAGAAACCACCGGTGTAGACCATGATCTAGGAGGTCTCAAAGGCTGATTCTTTCTAGCTGTAGTGTATATTTCTTCCATAACTGCATCTTCAGATTCACTTTCTATAGATTTCCCAGCAGGAGTACCCATAACCATTTCCTGAATTAAATATAATCCTTCACTCATGTTTCCCTGCCTCCACATTCGCAACCTGTCTTCATCAGTATCTCTTCTCCAAGCTGGAGATTTAGAAGGTCTTTTAATTCCACTGGCTTCTCTTTGTAACTGATACATCTCATCTTCCCACTCAACTAAAGCTTCAAATTGAGTTGGTCTAGGTTTTGGAATAAGAGCATTCATTTTCTCTCGTAAATTTCTCAAGACCTTTACATTAAATGAACCATCATCAGGCCAAGTTAAAACACCATCGTTCTTTGTATATCGTTTCCAGCTATCAAACCATAAAACAGTATGATATCCATATTCACCTTCCATGTACGCTGCAGGTGTTTTATACTTATGAAGTAATTTACCACCTCGCGTTTCGATTTTCTTGTCAGGCGAAAATAAATTTTTTAATTTCTGAAATAATGTTGGCTTTTTCTCAACATGCTTAAAATGATAACTCATTTTTAAGAGTTAAATCTAATTTACAAGATCGTTCGTAAAATATTTGCGGGATGTTCCGCAAAACAACCAATCCGTGCGCGAAACACACCAACAAGCCAATGACAGTTGAGCTACGTCACTTTTCTGCTCAACTAATAAAAATGGAGTTTTCCTGAAGAACCAATTAGCTTACAGGTCGTCGGAGACTCAGGAGCCAATCAGAGTACAGTCTGTGACGTAGGTTACCCAATCCCAGCGCGGCTCTGTGACGTACACAGTAGCTGCGGTTTCTTGTTTCTCACTCCTGGCGCTTACCCCTCCTTCACAAAATCTTTTCACAGCGCCATTTTAAGAACATTTTTCAGTGTAAATTAATTCTTAACAATGACAATAAGGACTCATCTGTTTGTTTCACTAGTTAGGATAGTTTACATACATTCAAGTATCCACACTTCGGAATAGTCGGCGCTATTCACACTAAGGATAATTTTCAATTGTCAGTAGAGTAACTCTTACCCCACCCTTCTAACACGTAAAATTATGAACTCGTTTTCCTCTGAACGCACCGCGAAGTGACAGTTCTAAGAGTTCCACTTGAACATAAATTACAATTCAAACTCGCACTTTCACACGGAAAATTCCCTAATTTCAAACACACATGAAATCCGTACAGGACTCTCACCTGTTTATAGAAATCATGCACCGTTAGTAAAATAACGACGTTATCCGTACAGGGCTCTCACCTGTTTATAGATATAAAACATGTACCCCTACAGGACTCTAACCTGTTTATAGATAATCATGCACCGACGCTACTCTACTCTTCACTCAAGCTCGGATATAACTAATACTCTTATCACAGTGAGTTTTATGGAAGGCGCTTTGTCCCTATTCTCATGCTGCTCTAATTTCTTAGAAAACCCTCACTATACAAGATTCACACCTAGCCCTAACACTATGCTGCACGGCGACAACACTATGGTACACGGCGATACCACTTGTGATACTCGGCGATATCACTGCAAACAGAACAGATGACTTGCGTGACTAATTTCTCGTCACACAATCTATACCGGTATAGCTTACAGATAGCACGAAAAACAAACTAAACTCAACATGTGTTAAAACATCGATCCTATTTCCATACCATAACACCTTAGTAACCCTTAGCAACCAACATATTACCTTGGTTACCTTTAGCAACCATCAATTTCTGCTACCAGAGAATTGATCCAGCGGCCTATAGAAAATATATCATAAACAACGCTACCCAACTTCATAACCTATAAACAAATTCTACACTAACTTATGGACCCATTTATAAACATGACATATTTGGGCCTACTGAATCAGGTGGTCAGATCTAATCTATATACACCCTATTTACAAACTATATACAATTTTATACATCTGTGTAAAGAATGTTGTCATTATAACAAATCCTAACTATTTAAACGACCACCATTGGCGATGTGATCTAGCTAATAGTAACCTGCACTTCTGAATAATCAAGACCAGCTTGTTGTCAAAAGTAAGATTTTATTTATTAAATTATGGTATTTCAAAATGTAGTTTTATAAACATAATTTTATTAGCATTAAAGTATGCATGTTGTAAAGAATTATGAGAAAAATACAATTTAAGTAAGTGAATCAAAGTTTAAGTAAGTATTTAAAAGTTTAGCATTTCTAAAGCCTAAGTCCCTAGCTAAGCTAGATAAATGAAAAATATAGTAAAGTTCTTTGAGGATTCTTACGTGCTCCACGCAAAGTCCGACAGCACTTCACCCTCATCGGAAAGTCAGAAAGCAGCAGCCAGCCCATCCCTAAGGGCATGACTTTTTATACCTTTCTATGCTAGCTAATCTAAGCGAAGGAAAGTTTTCATAAATCCACGATGTCCCATTGGTTGAGAGTGACAAGTGACATGTCACCCATATTTCAAAACTTCCATTAGGTCACATTTCTTAAGGACCATTGTCTTTTCCGAATGCAACCAGGAGCTTCCTTGGTTTGCAACATTTGTAAATTAATGTCCTCGCAGCGTTCATTTCACTTCCGCGGGTGCCAAGTTAGAGCTGACAAAATTGTCCTTTATCACTGGTTTCCGACCTTGGCCACGTCCGACAGAATGATGACAGCACGTCAGATTTGCTTAGTGAATGCAGCTTTGACGAACACTTTTTTCAAAATGGGCATCTCGTGACTTTTGCAGAAGTAAAATTCAGCTTTAGCAAACTCGAGCAAACTAGGCCCAAAAGCAGGCAACTTATGCTTTCTAGTAATAAACAAACACAAGAAAAGTATTAATGTAAGAAATAATGTTGATTATGTATCCACCCTAGGTTTACTAATTAATTAACCCTCCCGATTAGTCTAATGTTACCTAGCAAATGCAAACAAATAAAGCAGCATTTATATCTACCAGTCTTCATGAATCCATGAAACTTATGTGCACCTAGAATAGTAGAAATGACATCACATAGACAAGTAAAAGCAAAATAAGCACATGCTTCTTTTTAGGTTTGCTGCAGTTAGTAATGACAAAAACGAAAACAACAAATTATTTTATTATTTTGCACGAACAAAAAGATGCAACACTTATGCACGTTTATGAGCACACATGTTAGTCCCCCCATGTGTAAAGTTTAATCTAGATTGAATTAGCACGATACATTAGAAATCATTAATTTTATTATTCATGTTATGGAAATGTGACTTCGCGAGTTTAAACAAAATTCTGTTTTCTATCTCGCTCCATCAGCATCCCCCTTGGAGGACCGTATACTAGATGGACATATGCCCGATAGCACCATTTCCCTGGTATATAAAAAACTGATTAATCATAGAGTTGATCTTTTGGTAGATTTGAGGGAGAGGTGGACCCGTGATGGCCTTGAAATTGATGACGAGGACTGGCAATCGGCGATCCCCTCTCCAAAGAAGGTCGCGATCACAGCAAGATTGCAACTTGTCTAGCTTAAGATACTCCATAGAATCTATATTACGGGTCCACGTTTGATTAAGATGGGTCTATCAGAGGAGGGTTTGTGTAAGCGGGGATGTGGCATATTGGCGACGTTCCTTCATATTATCTGGGAATGTCGACATATGGTGAATTATTGGGGCTCTGTTTATAATGTTATGCATGAAGTTACAGGGGTGGCTATCTTGCCAGAGGCTAGGAGATGCCTGCTAAATATCTGGGAGCCCACGGATCTGAATACTGCACAGACCCAATGGGTCATGTTGGGGTCCATGATCGCTAAACGAAATGTAGCACAACTGTGGGTTTCTGATAGGCCGCCAACGATAGAGAGATGGAAAGAAAGTATGGATTGGTGTATGTTCCGTGAAAAAACTGTTTACCTGGCACGGGGTCGTCCTCGGAAGTGTAATGATATTTGGGGCCCCTGGAACGAATACAGGGGAAATATTTGTGTACCACCTGCAAATGTAGTCCTGGATGTTCCAACTTCCCCATAACACGATTGAATGTGCGTTTATGATATTGATGTATGGCTCCCCTCCCCCCCCGACCAAGAATTTTTGTATTTAATGTTGACGGTGATTGGCCCCCTTCTGTACTCTGCACCGATGTATTTAGTGATGCCTTGTTTTAACAAAAAGAAATAAAAAAAAAGATTTTACTGAATAAAGATTTACTAATGCATAAATGTCAGATATGATAAAGTTTTGCTTTGAATAAAAATTAGATAAATGAAGAAGTAAAAGAAAAAAAAAAAAGAAGTTACCAGGATTCAATTTGACTTCGCCTTATGTTGGATGCGGGAGCAAGGTCTTTCTATACCAAACGGCATCCTTCCTATTGCTTTCCAACATCATTTGCTATGGGGATACCAAATATTATGGCTCACACATTGCCGTAATATCTTGTATCCTCTAAGTTTCATGGGTTACCCCTTAGTTATTGACTAACTGAAATTGCCTTTAGTTTGATAGCAGACTACAGTATATTTTCACATTATGTACATCATTCCACAAGATTTTGCCTCCGGTACCCTTAGGAGATACCTCTTATAATAGCCTATACAGCCTATAATACTTGGTATCCCCAGCGTTTCCCGGGTTAGAAGTTACCAGGATTCAATTTGACATTGCCTTATGTTGGATGGAGGAGCACAGTATTTCTATACCAAATGGCACCCTCCCTTTTGCTTTCCAACATCATTTACTATGAGGATCCCAAATATTATGGCTCCTGCATTGCTGTAATATCTCTTATCCCTTATATTTCATGGGTTACCCTTTAGTCAGTGACTAGTTGAATTTGCCTTTTGTTTGATAGCAGACTACAGTATCTTTTCACATTTTGTACATAATTCCACAAGATTTTGCATCTGTACCCTTAGGGGATACCAACTATAATAGTTTCTATGGCCTATAATAGTTGGTATCCACAGTGTTTCCCAGGTTAGAAGTTACCAGGATTCAATTTTACTTCGCCTTATGTTGGATGAAGGAGCTCAGTATTTCTATACCAAATAGCACCCTTCCTTTTGATTTCCAACATCATTTACTAAGGGGATACCAAATATTATGTCTCACGGATTGCCTTAATGTCTTGTATCCCCTATGTTTCATAGGTTACCCTTTAGCAATTGACCTATTGACTTTGCCTTTTATTTGATAGCCGGCTATAGTATCTTTTCATATTTTGTACATCATTCTTAAAAATTTTGCCTCCGGTACCCTTAGGGGATACCAATTATGATAGCTATTACGCTCTATAATATTTGGTATCCCAAGCGTTTCTTGGGTTAGAAGTTACCAGGATTCAATTTGACATTGCATTATGTTGGATGGAGGAGCACAGTATTTGTATACCAAATAGCACCCTTAATTTTGCTTTCCAACATCGTTTCCCATGGGGATACAAAATATTATGGCTTACGCATTGCTGGAATATCTTGTATCCCCTATGTTTCATGGGTTCCCTTTAGTTATTGACTAACTGAAATTGCCTTTAGTTTAATAGCAGACTACAGTATATTTTCACATTATGTACATCATTCCATAAGATTTTGCCTCCGGTACCCTGAGGAGATACCACTTATAATAGCCTATACAGCCAATAATACTTGGTATTCCCAGCGTTTCTCGGGTTTGAAGTTACCAGGATTCAATTTGACATCTCCTTATGTTGGATGGCGGAGCACAGTATTTCTATACCAAATGGCACCCTTCCGTTTGCTTTCCAACATCATTTACTATGGGGATACCAAATATTATGGCTCACGCATTGCTGTAATATCCCGTATCCCCTATATTTCATGGGTTACCCTTTAGCCATTGACTAGTTGAATTTGCCTTTTGTTTGATAGCAGACTACAGTATCTTTTCACATGTTGTACATAATTCCACAAGATTTTGCATCTGTACCCTAAGGGGATACCAACTACAAAAGTTTGTATGGCCAATAATAGTTGGTATCCCCAGTGTTTCCCAGGTTAGAAGTTACCAGGATTCAATTTAACATCGCCTTATGTTGGATGGCGGAGCACAGTATTTCTATACCAAATGGCACCCTTACGTTTGCTTTCCAACATCATTTACTAAGGGGATACCAAATGTTATGGCTCTCGCATTGCCATAATATATCGTATCCCCTATATTTCATGGGATACCCTTTAGCCATTGACTAGTTGAAATGGCCTTTTGTTTGATAGCAGACTACAGTATCTTATCACATTTTGTACATCAGTCGACAAGATTTTGCATCTGTACCCTTAGGGGATACCAACTATAATAGTTTATATGGCCTATAATAGTTAGTATCCCCAGTGTTTCCCAGGTTAGAAGTTACCAGGATTCAATTTTACTTCGCCTCATGTTGGATGCAGGAGCACAGTATTTCTATGCCAAATAGCACTCTTCCTTTTGATTTCCAACATCATTTACTAAGGGGATACCAAATATTATGTCTCACGCATTGCCGTAATTCTTGTATCCCCTATATTTGATAGGTTACCCTTTAGCAATTGACCAATTAACTTTGCCTTTTACTTGATAGCGGACTATAGTATCTTTTCGCATTTTGTACATCATTCTTCAAGATTTTGCCTCCGGTACACTTAGGGGATACCAATTATAATAGCTATTACGGCCTATAATATTTGGTATCCCCAGTGTCTCTCGGGTTAGAAGTTACCAGGATTCAATTTGACTTTGCCTTATGTTGGATGCAGGAGCACAGTATTTCCAAAGCAAATAGCACCCTTCCTTTTGCTTTCCAACATCATTTAAGGGGATACCAAATGTTATGGCTCTCACATTGCCATAATATCTCGTATCCCCTATATTTCATGGGTTACCCTTTAGCCATTGACTAGTTGAAATGGCCTTTTGTTTGATAGCAGACTACAGTATCTTATCACATTTTGCACATCAGTCCACAAGATTTGGCATCCGTACCCTTAGAGGATACCAACTATAATAGTTTATATGGCCTATAATAGTTGGTATCCCCAGTGTTTTTCAGGTTAGAAGTTACCAGGACTCAATTTGACTTCACCTTATGTTGGATGCGGGAGCAAGGTATTTCTATGCCAAACGACACCCTTCCTTTTGCTTTCCAACATCATTTACTAGGGGATACCAAATATTACAGCTCACGCATTGCTGTAATATCTCTTATCCCTATATTTCATGGGTTACCCTTTAGCCATTGACTAGTTTAATTTGCCTTTTGTTTGATAGCAGACTACAGTATCTTTTCACATTTTGTACATAATTCCACAAGGTTTTGCATCTGTACCCTTAAGGGATACTAACTATAATAGTTTGTATGGCCTATAATAGTTGGTATCCCCAGTGTTTCCCAGGTTAGAAGTTTCCAGGATTCACTTTTACTTCACCTTATGTTGGATGCGAGAGCAAGGTATTTGTATACCAAACGGCACCCTTCCTTTTGCTTTCCAAGATCATTTACTAGGGGATACCAAATATTACGGCTCACGCATTGCTGTAATATCTCGTATCCCCTATATTTCATGGGTTACCCTTTAGCCATTGACTAGTTGAATTTGCCTTTTGTTTGATAGCAGACTACAGTATCTTTTCACATTTTGTACATAATTCCACAAGATTTTGCATCTGTACCCTTAGGGGATACTAACTATAATAGTTTGTATGGCCTATAATAGTTGGTATCCCCAGTGTTTACCAGGTTAGAAGTTACCAGGATTCACTTTTACTTCACCTTATGTTGGATGCGACAGCAAGGTATTTCTATACCAAACGGCACCCTTCCTTTTGCTTTCCAACATCATTTACTAGGGGATACCAAATATTACGGCTCACGCATTGCTGTAATATCTCGTATCCCCTATATTTCATGGGTTACCCTTTAGCCATTGACTAGTTGAATTTGCCTTTTGTTTGATAGTAGACTACAGTATCTTTTCACGTTTTGTACATAATTCCACAAGATTTTGCATCTGTACCCTTAGGGGATACTAACTATAATAGTTTGTATGGCCTATAATAGTTGGTATCCCCAGTGTTTCCCAGGTTAGAAGTTACCAGGATTCAATTTGACTTCCCCTTATGTTGGATGCAGGAGCACAGTATTTATATACCAAATAGCACTCTTCCTTTTGATTTCCAACATCATTTACTAAGGGGATACCAAATATTATGTCTCACGCATTGCCGTAATATCTTGTATCCCTATGTTTCATAGGTTACCCTTTAGCAATTGACCAATTGACTTTGCCTTTTATTTGATAGCGGACTATAGTATCTTTTCACATTTTGTACATCATTCTTCAAGATTTTGCCTCTGGTACCCTTAGGGGATACCAATTATAATAGCTATTATGGCCTATAATATTTGGTATCCCCAGAGTTTCTTGGGTTAGAAGTAACCAGGATTCAATTTGACATCGCATTATGTTGGATGGAGGAGCACAGTATTTGTATACCAAATAGCACCCTTAATTTTGCTTTCCAACATCGTTTCCCATGGGGATACAAAATATTATAGCTCACGCATTGCTGTAATATCTTGTATCCCCTATGTTTCATGGGTTACCCTTTAGTTATTGACTAACTGAAATTGCCTTTAGTTTGATAGCAGACTACAGTATCTTTTCCCAATATGTACATCATTCCACAAGATTTTGCCTACGGTACCCTGAGGTGATACCACTTATAATAGCCTATACAGCCAATAATACTTGGTATTCCAGGCGTTTCTCGGGTTAGAAGTTACCATGATTCAATTTCTCATCGCCTTATGTTGGATGGCAGAGCACAGTATTTCTATACCAAATGGCACCCTTCTTTTTGGTTTCCAACATCATTTACTGACCTAATATCTCGCATCCCCTATATTTCATGGGTTGCCCATGAGCCATTGAATAGTTGAAATTGCCTTTTCTTTGATAGCAGACTACAGTATCTTTTCACATTTGGTACATCATTCCATAAGGTTTTGCATCCGTATCTTTAGGGGATACCAACTATAATACCCTATACGGCCTATAATAATTGGTATCCCCAATGTTTCTCGGCTTAGAAGTTACAAAGATTCATTTTGACTTTGCCTTATGTTAGATGCGGTACCACAGTATTTCTATACAAAATAGAACCCTTTCTTTTGCTTTCCAACATCATTTACCAAATATTATGGCTCTTGCATTGCTGTAATATCTCGTATCCCCTATGTTTCATTTGTTACCCTTTACCCTTTACCCTCTACCCATTGACCAGTTGAAATGCCTTTTGTTTGATTGCAGACTACACTATCTTTTCACATTTTGTAGATCATTCCACAAGATTTTGCAGCTTGTACTCTTAGGGGATACCAAATGTAATAGCCTATATGGCCTATAATATTTGGTATTCCCTAGGTTTCTAGGGTTATAACTTACCAGGATTCAATTGGGCATGGGTTTTATTTTGGCTTGGTGAGTACAGTATTTTTCTGCCAACTATCACCCTTCTTATTGCTTTCCAACATAGTTTATTATGGGGGTACCAAATATTATGGTTCATGCACTGCAGTAATATCTTTCATCCCCTATGTTTCATGGGTTAGCCTATAGCCACGGACCCGTTGAAGGTGCCTTTTATTTGATAGCAGACTACAGTATGTTTTCACATTTTAAATCATTGCACAAGATTTTACATCCGGTAGCCTTGGGAGGTACCAAATATAATGTCCTCTACCACCTATAATATTTTGTATTCCCTGTGTTTCTGGAATTAGAAATTACCAGGATTCAATTTGACATAATCTGATGTTGGATGTGTGAGCACAGTATTGTTCTTCCAACTGGCACCCTTCCTTGAGTTTTCCAACACCTTTTACTTCTGGGATACACAGATTACGGCATATGCGTTGCTGTATTATCTTGTATCCCCTACTTATCAAGGGTTACCTTTTAGCCATTGACCAACTGGAGTTGCCTTTTATTTGATACCAGATTGCAGTCACTTTTTGCAATCATGATTTTTTTTTTATTTATTTTTTTTTCATTGGATTTCATTTCACAATCTTTCAAATGTGTTTCCTTTACGGATACCAAATATGATGGCCTATACAGACTATAGTACTTGGTATTCCCTATGTTTCTCTGGTTAGAACATATCAAGATTCATTTTGACATGTTCTTATATTGGCCGTGTGAGCACAGTATTTTTCTGCTAACTGACATCTTTCTTTGAGTTTTCCAACATCTCTTACTATGAGGATACTGAATATCATGGCTTATGCAAGGCTGTAATATTTGTATGCCCTACTTTTTATGGGTTACCCTTTATCTATTGAATAACTGAGATTTTTCAAGCCAACTGGCACACTTCCTTGAGTTTTCTAACTACCTGTTGCTATGGGGATACAACATATTAAAGCTCATACATTGCTGTAATATCTTGTATCCCCTAATATTCAAGGCTTACCTTTTAGCCATTGACCAACTGGAGTTGCCTTTTGGGTGATACAGATTGAAATCTCTTTTCACATTTTTAATTTCATTCCACAAACTTTCACATCCGGTTCCTTTGGGGATACTAGATATAATGGCCCATACGGACTATACTATTTGTTATCCCCTAGGTTTTTAGGGTTATAAATTACAAGGATTCAATTGGGCATGGGTTTTATGTTGGCCTGTTGAGTACAGGATTTTTCTGCCACCTAGCACCTTTTCTTGAATTTTGTAACATCTGTTAGTATGGGGATTCCAAATATTGCAGCTTTTGCATGGGCAATCATGTATTGTATCCCATTACTCTTTAGCCATTGAATAACTAAAGTTGTGAGAAGCCGGGTCAATACATGGTGCTCACTAATGTAAGTGTAGCACCCTGCACTAACCTGGGCGACCCTTATGTTGATTTTAGGGGTTTAGATAACCATATAAAGCTCTCTAAGTGGTAGCTGTGGAGAGCAGCCTTCAGGCTTAATCTAGGAGGAGTGCAACACAGCTTGGCTCACCAGTATTCTAATAGTTTAGTATAGGCTAAATGAAAAAGAACCACACTGTGTACTTATAAAAATAGATATTTATTAAATCACTCACTAACAGGTTACACTATCTCCCACCCAAAGAATTTAATGCACACAATACTTTGGACATAGAATAGCAGTTAGCACCAACACACAGTGGACCCCAGAAGGGTGACAGACCATATATCAAATTAATGGGAAGTGAACCACGACCTAAGGTGAGACTGGACCCAAGAGACGTAGAAGAGTCAGGGACCCAAGGAACCACCCCAGGTGAGAGTTGAGGAACCCCCCCAACGGTCAGGTAAGAAGGAATACTTGACCATACACTCTATACTGATCAGCGTACGTCGCGGTTGCAGTCTTACCACAAAAGGACGAAAGAGTCTGTTGGAACTCAGAAGTTAGTTCGAAACGAAGAGTACCTGAAAGCATAGGAGACAGAGTCTAGGCCACACCGGGACATCCAAAAGGCACGGAAGAAGGCCACTCGAGTTCAAGAAAGCAAAAGGTGAATGAAGAGGCTTCAAGCTTGTGTACACTGAAGCGATAGCTCTGACTGAGCCACAGCGTCCAACCAACTGCGTCAGCATGGGTCACTTATAGCGGGGACAGATCGTCAACAGGACCTCTCAATGTGTACGACTCTGTTTGGCACAAGTCAGTTAGGGTACCCGGTGATTGAAGCGTTGTAGAAACACTGTGCACAGGGGTTTGGTTCCGGGAAGTTCTACGAAGGATACTGGTGTCAACTCGACGGATCGTACAGCTCAGGCCTCGAGGGAATGCAGAATCACCGCCTGTGTTGTAGAGCCTCTTGGAGTCCATGGGAGCCCACGTTCTTGATGCAGTGCCTGGGAAATTCCTTTGGATCTCTTTAGATGTCCACAGGCCCAGGACAGTACCTGTATGGAGCACGGACACTGATGTTGTAGCGATTAAGTAGGATGATGAGGCCAGAAGTTGAGAGAGTCTTCTCCGTTGCAATCTTTGTCCGGAAGCAGAAGGACAATGCGATCAGTTCGGAACAGTCAGCACGACTCGGCCAAGATGTCCAGACGGTCAAAGAAGAAGTGGATTTGAATCTGAATCGAATCCCACAACGAATCTAGGTGCCCTCACAAAGGTAAGCCCTTAAGTACCCTAAGGTGAGGGTTAGGATGATTTCAGAGTCCCTCCCCAAGAAGGGGTCAGGCAGTGGGGAGGATACTCCCATGTCCTTTGTCCAGTTTTGCGCCAGAGCGAGTAGCCAACTGTTGCTTGATCTTGTTTGAACTGGAGTATGCAAGGAGGGCCCCAAATGTTGCCTTCTAGCAGACTATGTGACGCTGGCAAGAGCTTCCGCCCCGGCCCAATACACAAAGTCCTGTCTGGGAGGTGGTCACACCTCCCTGCAACAGGAAACCTATTGTCCTACCTTCCTGTGTCCCCTCAGCAGGAGGGCAGAATCATGTCTGTGGTCGGCAGCAGCCCTAGGTTGCTGTCGGGCTCTGTTAGATCAGTCCTGGGAGAATAGAGGGCCTTCCGGAGGGGCCCTACTGTGGATGTAATCAGACCTCCAACACTACCGTGTTGGGCTATGATTCCAACCTGTTTGATACCAAACATGGCAGGTTCGTTCCAGCCAATTTAGAGATGGTCATTGCGCAATGACGCAATGCCCCTCTATATGTTATATGCAATTACAACCTGGGAGAATGGACTCCATATGGCGCCGGGGTGTCCTGCTCATGCGGGGCACCCTCACACTTAGAACCAAGCACCCTGCCCTCAGGACTGAAATGCCTGCTAGAGGGGTGACTTATGGGTCTCAAGTGCAATGAGCTAGAGATATAACGAAACTTACATCTCTCGTGAGTGGTGCATGCACCAGCTCACACAGGCTGCAATGGCCGGCCTGTAGTGGTGGTTTGGAGGGTCCCCTCTGGGTGGCATAATAGATGCTGCAGCCCATAGGGGACCTTTGGGGTACCCATGCCCAAGACACCTTAGTACCATATACTAGGAACTTACAAGGGTGGCCCAATAGCCAAATAGGGATGTACCGAGGTACTTACCATAACCATTTTGGGGAGATAGCACAGTGATTGGGGTCCTGATTACCTGGATCACAGTCAGACTAGTCAGGAAACAGTTGAACACCAGCAAAAAGGGGAGTGACCATGAAAGCAGATCCTACTTTCCTACAGCAGTTTATAGAATTAAATAAAATATTGATAACATTACACAAGCTTTCACATTCATTTCCTTTGAGGGGGCCCGGCGACACCACATGCAACTCCAGCACTGCACTGCACACACCAGCAGCCCGAACCTTGTAGAGAGTCTGGGGTGACGGTGCACTGTCTAGCTTTCACTTGGGGTTGATGCCAATGCTACCATGATTGTGAAGCCCAAAACTGCTAATATCCCCAGCCCAGGCATTGAGGATGCAGCGGACCTTTCCACCGCCCCCTGATGATGGAGGTGGCACTCTGAGCCACTCTCCACAGTCACTCTGTCCAATTTGAATAGATATTGCACGCAATTCTGGACACATAAGCTGCTCTGAAAACCAAGGTCGATGCAGTCTCCTTGGATGTGAACCTGCTCTGTATGGATCACAGGAAACTGGTGGACTATGTGGATATGTCAACATTAAACATGATGCAAACCCAACTAAAGGACATGAGGGCTGAGGTGGCCTTTCTACATCGGAGGATACAGAGGGCTGCTCGAGGCATACTAATGTCCACTTCTTGGGATTTCTAGAGAGCATGGAGAGCCTGAGTATGGAACTCATCCTTGAAAAGTGGTGGATGACCAAAGTGCTGACAGGCAATATACCCACGTTCTTGTCTGTGTAGAAAGCACATTGTCAACCTGGGAGGTCGCCGCCACCAGGGACCCAGCCAAGTCTTGT
This sequence comes from Lissotriton helveticus, assembly GCF_964261635.1. Classification (NCBI taxonomy): domain Eukaryota; kingdom Metazoa; phylum Chordata; class Amphibia; order Caudata; family Salamandridae; genus Lissotriton; species Lissotriton helveticus. The sequence goes on from NC_136068.1 coordinate 669,086,339, forward strand.
AATTGCGAAACTACTTAAGTAGAGGGACAGAGACTTGATGCTGCCTATGTTTTGGATGAAAGGTAACTGACACTTTAAGGGCAGCCTCATCACTGCTTACCCAGATTTTACTGTGGAGTTGCAGCATCTTTGCAACTCACATATGATGGTCATGCAACACTTCTGGGAGCTAGGCCTGAAGTATGCTGTTCTTTATCCTGATAAACTTAAGGTGATCGATGATGAGTGAGCCCATTCTTTCTTGACTCCTGGATATGCATATACCTGGTTGCATGCTAAGGGAATTGTGAAACCTACAACCGATGACCGGAACTCTGGTAAATAGCTGACGTTGCAGCTGATGCATAGGAGGAGCGGGGAACCCAGAGCTGCCCCTTCATGGCATAGGCAGCCAGGGAGAGAGCACAGGCAGGGGAAGTGGTGCTGCAATATGGCCAATCAATCAATCAATCAATCGGGCAATTTATAAAGCGCGCTACATACCCGCGAGGGTCTCAAGGCGCTGGGGGGGGGCTGCAGCTAGTTGTCGAAGAGCCAGGTCTTGAGTAGTCTTCTGAAGGTCTGAGGATCTTCTGTCTGCCGTAGGAGGAGACCGAGGGAATTCCATGTCTTGGCGGCACGGTAGGAGAAGGACCTGCCTCCGGAGGTGGTTCTGTGGATGCGGGGGACGGTGGCTAGAGAGAGATCGGCGGAACGGAGTGTCCTGGTTGGTGCGTAGAATGACAGTCGGTTGTTGAGGTATACTGGGCCTGTGTTGTGAAGTGCCTTGTGTGCGTGGGTCAGGAGCTTGAAGGTGATTCTTCTGTCAATGGGGAGCCAGTGCAGGTTTCTCAGGTAGGGGGTGATGTGGCCTCGGCGGGGGACATCGAGGATCAGGCGTGCAGAGGCATTCTGGATTCTTTGGAGTCTGCTGAGGAGTTTAGATGGGGCTCCGGCGTAGAGGGCGTTGCCGTAGTCGAGCCTGCTGCTGATGAGGGCGTGGGTGATGGTTTTTTATGTGTCAGTGGGGATCCATCTGTAGATCTTGCGGAGCATGCGGAGGGTGTGGAAGCAGGTTGAGGAGACTGCGTTGATCTGGTTCGTCATGGTGAGCTTCGAGTCGAGGATGACTCCCAGGTTGCGTGCGTGGTTGGTTGGTGTAGGGGCGGTGCCCAGGGAAGTGGGCCACCAGGAGTTGTCCCAGGCTGAGGGGTTGGGTCCTAGGATGTGGATCTTTGTCTTGTCCGTGTTGAGTTTGAGCTGGCTTTCTTCCATCCAGTCGGCGACTGCCTTCATACCGTGGTGGAGGTTGGCTTTGGCAGTGAGGGGGTCATTGGTGAGGGAGAGGATCAGCTGGGTGTCGTCGGCGTAGTAGATGATGTTGAGGTCATGGAGTCTGGCGATGCGTGCAAGTGGAGCCATGTAGATGTTGAAGAGCGTCGGGCTGAGGGATGATCCTTGTGGGACACCGCAGATCGTCCTGGTGACTTTGGATTGGAACAGAGGGAGGCAGACTCTTTGGGTTTTGTCGGAGAGGAAGGAGGTGATACAGTCCAGGGCCTTGTCGCGGGTCCCTGCGTCGTAGAGGCATGTGTGTAGTGTGTGATGGCAGACGGTGTTGAAGGCGGCGGAGAGGTCCAGGAGGATGAGGGCTGCTGTCTCATCTTTGTAAAGTAGGAGTCTAATGTCGTCTGTGGCGGCGATGAGGGCGGTCTCTGTGCTGCGGTGTTTGCGGAAGCCTGACTGGGAGGGGTCGAGGATGTTGTTGTCTTCTAGGTATCGGGTGAGCTGGGTGTTGGCGATCTTTTCGATGACCTTCGCAGGAAGATGGGCCGGAAGTTCTTTAGGTCGCTCGGGTCCGCCTTGGGTTTCTTCAGTAGGGAGTTAATCTCGGCGTGTTTCCAGCTCTCAGGGAAGGTCACGGTCTTGAATGAGAGGTTGATGATGTTGCACAAGTGGGATGCGATGGAGCTGTCGGCCTTGTTGATGATGTGGTGGGGAAGAGGGTTGGTCGGGGCGCCTGAGTGGATGGTACTCATTGTTTTGATCGTGTCCTCAGTAGTGACGCTGGTCCAAGCGGTGAGGCGGTCGTGGTCGGTGGGTATCGATGGGGCCGTGGTGGGGTTGGCGGGGTTCGTCTGAGGGTTGAAGCTGTCGTGAATGTCGGTAATCTTGCGGTGGAAGAAGGCAGCGAGGGCGTCGCACAGGGCTTGTGACGGGGGGATGTCGTTGGTGCAGGAGCTGGGGTTGGAGAGGTCCTTCACGATGTTGAAGAGCTCCTTGCTGTTGTGTGCGTTGTTGTCGAGGCGGTTCATGAAGGCGGCCTTCTTGGTGGTCCTGATGAGATGGTGGTGGTTGCGGATGGCGGTTTTGAGAACTGCGTGGTTGTCAGGAGTTTTCTCGTTTTGCCAGGTTTTTTCCAGTCTCCGACAGGTGCGTTTGGAGTCTAGGAGCTCCGGGGTGAACCAGCTGGCTCTCTGTCTGTTATCTCTGTGGGCGTGTTGTCTTGTAGGGGCTAAGGTGTTGGCGCAGTCTTCCATCCAGAGTCTGAGGGTGCGGGCTCCCTCCTCGAGGTCGGTGGGGTTGGTCGGGGGTTGAGTGCGAGCTGTGTTTGCAGTAGTTCCTTGGTGATTTTGCCCCAGCGGTGCCCACCGATCTGTAGGGTGCGGTGATGTGCGACGGGTTTCTGGAAGGTGAAGTGGACGCAGCGGTGGTTGGTCCAGGTGAGTTCGGAGGCGTGGCTGAAGACAATGTGGGGACTGGAGGAGAAGATAGCATCGAGCGTGTGGCCGGCGGTGTGGGTAGGTGTCGTGACGATCTGTGTCAGTCCGAGGGTGGTGAGGTTGTCAATCAGGGTGGAGGAGTTCCTGTTGCTGTTGTTTTCCAGGTGGTAGTTCAGGTCGCCGAGAAGGATGTAGTCGGTGGAGGTCAGGGCGTGCGTGCTGATGAAGTCACCGATGGAGTTGCAGAATTAGGGGCGGGGTCCTGGTGGTCTATAGATGAGGGTGCCTCTCAGGGTGGTCTTGGGGTCCCTGTGGATCTGGAAGTGCATGTGTTCGGCGGCGTTGAGGGTGTCGGCGGTGTTGGTGGAGACCCTGATGGCATTCTTGTGGAGGATGGCGATTCCTCCGCCAACTCCGTTGGTACAGTCTCTGCGGGTGATCTTGTATCCATCGGGGATGGCCACTGCGATGTCTGGGGCGGAGGCTTCGTTCATCCAGGTCTCGGTCAGGAAGGCGATGTCAGGTGATGTGGAGTCGAGCAGGTCCTAGAGCTCGACGGCGTGTTTGCGAGTGGAGCGGGTTTTAAGCAGGATACAGCGGAGCTGGTTGGGTTCCGTTGTGGCGGTCGTCTCGGCGTCTACGATGCAGGAGAAGCTGCAGTTCTGACAGGTGAAGGGGCCATGGGTGCGCTTGGGAGTGGCCTTGTGGCAGCTGGAGGGTGATCCAGGGGTCATGGCGCCGGGCGCGGTCCAGGCGCGGACGGCACAGACAGGCTTGCCTTAGGCGCGCTTTCGGCACGTCAGCGGCGCGCCCGCTGCGCGCGGCCGCCATATATGGCGCGGTGGGGAGGGAGGCTCAGCTGGGAGGCAGGGGAGGAGGAAAGGGACACGAATGAGGAGTAGGGGGGCGGGGCCGCAGGGGAGCAGCGTCGGGAAGCCTGGAAGCCGGGTAGGGAGGGGGACAGCGGGGAAAGGAGAGGTGGAGCACCGGGGAAGCGGAGCTGGCAGAACGGCAGTGGAAAAGGCCGCAGGCGGTCAGGCAGTCACACAGCAGTCAGGGATATAGAAGAGAAGAGGGTCTGGTCACGAGTAGGCAGGCAGGCAATTAGGCAATCCGGCGGAGAAGCGCAGGCAAGAGCAGAGGTCACAGGAGACAACGGCGGAGCTGCAGAGGGAGGGGAGCGACCTACCAGAGGATCAAGGGTCGCAGAACTCTTTTGAGGGGTTGCAGTCAAACCGTGTCTCTGACAGTCGGATACTAGTGGCTCCATGGCCTCTGCTGGGGCGGGCTCCCAGGAGCCTGAGTTGACGCCATGGCTGGTGGATGATCTGCCATGAGGGGTAGGGTCTTGTTCTTCGCTGTGGGGTGGAGGTTTGTTCTTTGCAGTGTGATAAGTGGTGTGGACTGCTCACTGGTGACTAAGATTGGTCCTCAGAGCAGTAACACAATATATATATCTCTGTTTTATACAAGCAAATTCCTGATCGTAAGTCAATGAGAAATTTAAAAATTGATGACATCAAGTGTTGCAGTCTTTATTCTCGTATTCTGTTATGCTCAAGAAGACTTGTTTACACACAAATTCCGTTCTCTGACAATTTGTGTGTTAACAAGTCTTCTTGAGAACAACAGTATACAAGAATAATGACTGCGGAATAACACTTGATATCATCAATTTTTCAATATTTCAATTTCTCATGGACTTACGATCAGGAATTTGACTGTATAATACAGAGATATATATATTGTGTTACCGCTCAGGGAACCAATCTTTGTCTTTCTTTAGCAATTGCCTGCAATTGTGAATTAACAGCATGGGGTGGTGGCTGTTTTGAGTTCCCTTTTGATGCAACTTTTGTGAATCTGGTCTTAGATATTGAAACCATCAGACTGTGTGCATCAGAGACCTCACTGCTTACTGGTGACTATTGGAAACACCTTGGGGCCTCATGAGAGATTGTTGGGCAGCCAGCTCATTGGAGACGGCCCATGTGTCCAGGAGACCTGAACTCTCCAAAGAGGACATGTATTTTATTACACATTTCTCTGTGGTTGTTGTTAATTCGTTCAATGTTTATGGCTGGTCACTCAGAGGAGTCCTGGTCAGGGAGGTGGGGTTACAAATCTTGTGTTTTCTTTTGACACAGAGATGAAGTTTCCTATATATAATTCAGTGGTATGGCCCTGTACTGTATTGGTCTCCTGATTGTCGATGGGGCATTTGTCGGGACCCGCACACTGGAGTTGTGGGAAATGGGAATCATGCAATACGATGCAGAACTACTTACCACCATACCCGATGGGCACACCTACAGGCCATATGACCGCACACTATATCTTGCTAAACTGGAATGTGAAGGGCATGGCCACTACCACAGAGATGTACTGGGTGCATACATATCTTAAGCGGTGTTGCACACATATAGCTTTTTGCCGGAGATGCAGTCGACACAGGCAGACTTAAAAAAAGTCCGTGCAAAATGGAGGGGGCAGGTGTATAGCACTACGGCATCCCATACGCAAAGGGGTTCATGAGATAGATTGCCCCGGGGGTACCAATTGTGAAAGACATGCACAGAGTTGACACTGAGGATAGGTAGTAGGTGGTGGAAGGACAAATGGATGGTGCTCCCCTCATGCTGGTGGTTGTTTATGCCCCAACACTATTCACTCTACTTTTTTAGGGCTCTTCACCCCAGCTATTTTCCGGGACTCACACAATCCAAACACATCAGGCAGCAACTTTAATTGTGTTCCAGATGTTGCCCAGGGCTGCTCCACCCCTTCGCTGAGCGGCACTATGTGTGTCAGAGTGCCACAATACTTTCAGGACTCGATGGTTAACAAGAGCGTGTTTGATATGTGGCGCTTGCACCATGTGGACACCAGTGGCTTGTTTTATTGCCTGGTCCATGACCTCCAAACTAAACTTGATCTTTTTCTCTGCAACGAACCATTGGGCACGAAGATAACTGTGATGGAGTCCTTGGTGCGCACCCTCTCAGATCACTGCCCACTGCTGATGACATTACAGCTCTGGGTATTCCAGACCAAGGTACTTCAGAAGCCCCCTTCAGGGAGGCCCTTTCAATACTAATTACACAATATTTCGAACTTAACACAGGCACCACCCCCTCCAGGGTGCTGAAGTGGGATTTCCACAAGGTGGTCATCAGAAGGCAATGCATTGCCACTACGTCAGGGGGTACGTAAGGCCCTGCACACGAAGCTTCTGGACATGGAGCGGGAGTTGACACTACTTGAGACCAAGGTGTCATGGTGGGCCGATAGAATGGAAAGACACAAGCAGCTGAGAAAGAGTCACAGGGATCTAGATGCGCAGTAGGGGAAACATGACTATTGCCCTTCTCCATGCGGAAGGGAGCATTCAAACAGGCTATTGGCATGGCTTGTTAAGAGTGCCAGGCATACCCATCAGTAGGAGCAATCAAGTTGGGGGGGGTGGCATGGTGGTTAATACACAAGTGGCCATTATTGCCGCTTTTGCAAAGTACTATCACTCCCTGTATGCAGCTGTAGACAGCCCTCGTTAACCGAATGAAAGGGTTTCTTCATGGGCTACTGTTACCCTGATTGATTCCACTCTAATGAGCTGAACTGGATGAACCCCTTCAGATTTATATGATACGGGTGGCTATAACCCAAATTGCATGAAATAAAACTCTATGTACGGATGGAGTTACGCTAGAATATTATGCCACCTTCAGTGCACACCTTTCCCAGATTCTCTTTGAAGTTTTTGAATAAGCTAGAAAGAAGGGTCAGCTCCCAGACGTGCTCCGTAAGGTGCTGATAGAAGTGTCAAAACCAGTCCAGGATCCCCCCCCCCCGAAGTCCCCTGATATTGGCCGTTCTCCCTATTAAATGTAGACTATAAGATATTAGGGAAGGGCCTTGCTAATTGGCTGTTTCTAACACCCTAGCGTAAGTAGATCAATGTGGGTTTATTCCAGAATGCAATTGTTTTCGCAACATACGATGACCACTTCATCTGATGAAATCTGCCTTAAGTGAGACGGGGGAATAGTTGGTGGTGTCGCTTGACTTAGATAAGGAGTATGACATACTGGGGTGGGATTACCTTCTGGCAACTCTGGAGGAAATCGGCTTCAGGTCGGTGTACCTTAATTAGATATGCACTCTCTATAAGAACCCGATAGTACAGTTGATATCTGACAGCTTTGACATACATAGCTGCACCAGTGAGGGTTGCCACCTATCCCTGTTGATTGATTTGTATCCTGACCATGGAGCCCCAGGCCTGCTGCTAGAGCTTGCAAGTGCAGCTTTGGGGTCTCCAAGTACGTGACAAGCACCATCTCATCTCTTTATAAGCACATGATGACCCTATCTATCTGTATGATGCCACTGTCACACTTACAGCCCTCATGGAGACCCTGGAGGAATTTGGAATAGTATCAGGCTTAAGATTGCATTGGTCTAAGTCTTGCCTGTTCCGCCTCTCTCCAGTTCATGAGTATAACAGGAAGGCCCTGCTACGGTTTGGGCTGGAATAGCACCTTGACATGCTGAAGTACTTATGTGTACAGATCTACCATTTGGATAATGACTTATGGAGGGCAACGTTAACATGGGTAGGGTCCCAAACTACATCTGTAAATCCCTCCCTTATGGTTGTCCTTGCAGCTGTCCCCGCTGGGCTGGCGGGTAATCGTCAAAATGCTTATCTTATCATGACTCCTGTATTCTTTGCAGCGTTACCACTTTCCCCCACCAAGCGCTTCATTCAGGACCTCCATGGTCTCCTGCTGGAGCTGATATGGAGCTCAGGCAGGAGACAGGTGGTGCTCTTCATACTCTAGTGCCTGCTTCATGAGGGTGGTTTAAATTATGAGTTGTACTATGCAGCAGCTCAGCTGCAGTGGCCGATGTGCTGGCTGGGCACAGCCCCTTGACCGGAGAGAGAAACTATTTACAGGCTCCTTAGTTGGACACATATATATGTGGCTGTTGGACCCCAGGGCTCACCCACCACATGAGACGTATCAAATAAAGATAGGCCATGTGTGCTGGCATGCATACGAGCAAGGCAACGGGTCCCATCCTCCATACTCCCCACTGATCCCACTTTGACAGTTGTTGGCACTCCAGGAGGTGACCCAACAACAACACAACATGTCGCCTTGGAGAGAGGCAGAGATTGAACAAATGGGTGACTTTTTCATTGTGACTGCACTAATCCCCTTTTGGAGATTATGGACACTTATGGCATTGTGGCAGGCCATTTCCTGATATATCATGGCAGACAGCATGCGATCACTACACTACACCAACACTGCACCGAATCCTGTCCCAAAGAAAAATATTATGGCCCTTAATGTTGCATTGCACTCGTCCCATTGTGAGTCGTATGACAGGGCTAAAGACCGATGAATGGCGGACCTCGAGATGCAATTCACAGACAGTCTCTGGACCCAGGTGTTACAACATGTAAAGGGGGTTTCACGTAATCCACACTTCTATTACACACAATTTAACTATTTGCATCAGGGACACCTCACACCGAAACGCATCAAGCACCTGTTTCCTGCAGCATCCTCTGCATGCCCTAGATGTAGAGCAGATGAGGAAGGTTTTTGACCACATGGTCTGGGAGCAGCGGGTGATGGAGCGGCCCTGGAGAGAAGTCACAGAATTACTTCCACTTTGCTAGAGCACTTGGTCCTGCTGATCCTGGAATCATGCCTACTAGATCTTAGACCCAAGACTAAGAGAGATAAGTACTTTCATTGATTCCTTGACCTAGCCATAATACTCTTCAAACGGCAAATCATCATGTCCTGGAAGGCTCATACAGCCACCGATACACCCTGTTGGCTCTCCACATTGCTCAAATGGGCAAAAGCTGACCTGGATGTCCTTACATTGGCACGTAGACATGGAGGGGGGATTCTAGAGATGGGTGCTGGGATACCTATATCAGAAACTTAGAGGCAAAAAAGTACGCACGTCCACCCTGAACCCTGACCACTACCCTAGGTCCTTCTGTCCCATCCTACAACTCATACGATGAGCCATGCCAGCACATGAGATAGCGGGACCATGCCCCTATAAGGACTCCGCATAGGTAATACAGCCACACCAACACTGCCCCTTACAACCGTGGGTGTGGTTCTCAGGACCCCCAGAATTGTTGTCCTGGCTCGGAGTGACCACTGGCACTGCCCTGCAGGATCTTATATCTCCATGTGTGGATTATCCTGTACTGGCGCGTACACGTTCCTGGGTGTCCTTCCAAATCATGTTGTACCCCCAGGGACTATTGCCACGATACACCATACTGCCACCCATGTCAATACAGGGGCCTTCTTCATTATGACATGCTACCACACCTGAGATTGGAGGTGTGACATGTCTAGGCTATTATGACAAACACAAGGAAATGACTAATGAGCATGGAAAATTTTCAGACACTCACTCCCAGTCACAGATCTGGGTTGAATTCATCATCGTTCTTTAGCTCATTTTCCCACCTCAGTTCAGACCCAGGCATGTGCAAATCAGTCTTGACCCTGTTCCTCCTGGGAACAGTCCAGCCCAAACTGCCAAGCCGGGTCTTCCCTGGACCGGAAGCAAGCATCCTGGGACTGGTTTTGTGGTAGGAACTGGGGTGGCGAAGTTAGCTAAAGAACGATGATAGATTCAACCCAGATCTGTGACTGGGAGTGAGTGTCTGAAAAGGTTCAGCGCTCAGTCTATCATCTCCTTATGTTTGCTTTAGGCTATTGTGACTCCCCCGTTTACATTTGTTAATTTTGTTTGATGTGATATCGTTTGTGAGTGGCACTTTGGAATTGTCACCATTATGGTTTTTTGTTTCTTTTTCTACTTGTGCTAAGACCAATAAAGAAATTTGTAAAAACAAAAAAAAGGTTATGTTCTCAGTGAGTCCTTGAAGTCCCACAATCTTGCCACTGGGTGGATCAGTCCTTAAAGAGGACCATCAAATCACTTCAATAACTTAAGTCTTGTTTCCATTTTTTAGGTGTAGGTGTAGGTGTTAGGCCTTTCATCCATCACACTGCAGTTTCACACTTTGCCAGCACTCAACTGGGTGTTCTACATTTCTCCAGTCTATTGCCCTGAGTTTTGGGAGTGTGCTGTATCCTAAAACCTTACACTACAAAAACACTCCCACTGATTGTGTGGATTGGGAATGCTGTTCAAATGCAGCTAATCTCATTCATATGCCTAACGTCATTGCAGTGAAGGCTCTCTTTAATAGAACAAGACATAGTAATAGGCAAAATACATAAAAGAACAAGTTCCAAATATGCAGGAAAATCAGTAAGAACTCAGACAGCATCACTAGTAGCATAGGAAAGACTTCTGACTCACCCCCAAAATCGGGCATTTATGTATGAAATCGCCTCATGGAACAGTATGAAAACTGCTGAATCATGGTGCGAGGAAGACAATACACGTTCAACACATCAGAATACAGGCTTTAAAAACATCGTACAGCCTGACTACCTAAGCACTAACCTACTATGTGAATAATGAATACTCCCTAACCCTGCCTATTGTCATCCGGAGGTGTCAGAACAAACTAGTTACTGAAACAACAGTAACCATTGTGAATAAATGCAAGCTAGTATTGAAAATCAATTGAGGCCTAGTTAGCCCGGATGCCACACTCTAACAGGTCATATCAAATCGTTTCAAATGCAATAGCATCAGGTCAGTGTAAATGTGTAAATTTGAGTGCTGATTAAGATTATCCAGATTGTTAATAATGCACAATTATTTATTAATACACGATTCCTCAGCTTGCTTGCTAAGAATCTCCTTTCGTGCTCTGCAACCTCCATGTAATTGCTTAATGGTTCATTCAATCAGTAAAGTGTGGCATAATTATGATCCTGTGTTTAATCTTTTCCAGCTACCTATGATAATTTTTAAGTCATGTTAATCATTATCACAGCAATTTCAATGTCTTCGCTTCCTTTGCTAAGCCCTTACCTACAACAAGGCCTACCAAAATGTAGTTATCCGCAGCACAGAGACCAGGTTGAGGTCCGAGTGTTCAGTGATTGCTTTACGTTGTTCATTTCTGAAAGAGACATCTAATTAGAATTCTGGTTTAGATCTCCATGTTCCAGTATGTCAGGTACCTTGCTTACAGTCCTGTAAATAGGGAGTTTTCTGATAAGGATCTGCGTGGAATGCAAGGGTGCCCAATCTAGGACATCAGGCCCATAAACACCTGCCGATAGTCTATTCTTGAGTTTGCATCGTGCACTGTAGGTTAATAATTATATTGTACTGTGGTTGGATGCTGTGGTAACTAGAGATCCAAAAAGTCACTGTGTTAGACCTTGCATCTTTTGGCGTGTTTCCCCAGGGTTTTTGCTTTCTGACCTCCCGGTTTTGACTCTGTTTTTGCTGGTTTTATGTCTCTGGGCACTTTCTCCCTTCTGTTCAGTGTTAAAGTGCAATTGCTCCTGTTGTAAAATGTGTTATACATTGGTGTTTCCATGATTGGCATATTTTGTTCACTAGTATGTCCGTAGTAAAGTGCACTAAGAGTACCAAGGCCTGTAAATCAAATGCTGCTAGTGGGCCTGCAGCACTGATTGTGCCACCCACCGAAGCAGCCCTGAAAGGGGGTCTCAGACCTGCCACTCAGTTGTCTGCACGCTGTTTTTAACTGATATGTTGACATCGCAAGTGCACCAACTTGCCAGACCCTAATCTTCCCTTTTCATACATGTATGTCACCCCTAAGGTATGCCCAAGGTACCCCTGTGAGCAGGGTGCTGTGTATGTTAAAGGTAGGACATGTACTGGTGTGTGTGACATGTCCTGGTGGTGGATTACAGTGTATTTCGTTTTTCCCCGCTGCAAGGCTATCTGTCCCATAGGAAAGAATGGGAGTTTTACTTATAACATCCTATAAGCATAACTTGCCATTAAGAAAAGATAGGGAAATGGAGTTTAGTATGCCTGGACTCAGAGTGTAAAAACACATCTTTTAGTAAAGATTTTTATGTTCTGTGTTTGAAACTACCACTTTTAGAAAGTAAGTATTTTCTTGCTTAGCCATCATATGTGCCTCTGCTGGGGTAGTGGATTGACTGTCTGGCTTTGGAGTGACAGGGGCTGGGGATGTGCATTCTCTTCAGACAGCTAATGGGGAGTCAAGGGGTGTCCTGCCTTTCCTGGATGAGTTTGGGCTGGGCTGAATAGACCTGGGCTGCTTTTAAAGTAGTGGGAAGAGATTCCCTTGCACCTCAGTGGGCCTGGTCTGCTTTAGACAATGCTGTCTACGCCTCCTGATGGGAAGCTGGGTCAGAGAGGACCAAACTGGTTTGGACTAGGCCCAGATACTCTCTGCCTGAGAGAGCAAAGGAATTTTGAGTACAAATACTGGGGCCCAGGCTTTAGAACTCACTGGAATCAAGGAGCCTGCCAGGAAGAAGAGCTGGAAGAGCTGCCATGAGGAGTACTGCCTCTTTGCAGTGTGTGGTGTTGCTTTGTTGGGTTGGCCTGCAGTTGCTGCCTCTGCCTTGGGCAGTGAAAGGACTGGACAGAACTTTCTTTACTTGTGCTCAGTATCTCCAAGGGCTTGAAGTAGAGCTTGCCTTCTGTTCTGAAGTCTCAGGGACTGCAAAGACTTCACCGACCTTGGGGTACCGCTTCTGTACCAGTTGACACAGAGAAGGGAAAAGCAACTCACTCCATCGCTGGCTCCGTGTCCTTAAAGCACTACAGAAGGCACTGCCGCATCTCGCACCGCAACACTGGTCTTACTGAGGATTACACCACCAAGCTGCTCCTTTCACCATGAATTGTGGGCACCGCCCTCCACACCGCGTCACTTTACTTCGCCGCCCTTGCTGCCTCCTGACTTCTAAACCGTGAATGTATCGTGGCTGGGGGCACCGCTCGTAAAAAGTAGACTCATTATTGTTTTTTCAGTGTCACGATGTCAGAACTGAAGCATTTGCAATGTTATCTACAACAAAGGTGTAGTTGGTGCTTATTTATCATATGCAAATAAGAACCATTGACAAAGTCAAACGTCCTGGCTTGTTGTAGATGTAATGTTACTTGTTGTATTAGAGGGATCTGAATTTTCTCTAGTGGAAGTTTGAAGGTGGCGCAAAGGGTAATATGCCTGCTGCATAGAATGTGTACCATGCAGATCACAAAGTGCATAGAATGAAAATTGGTTAGCGGGTTACTACTTTTGTCAGAGAGGTAATTTTGTTACTTGCAGTTTATACATTAAAATCCTTATATAGAACAGTAAACTATTAACTGTCATCAAAGAACTTCATGCACACTGCAAGGTATAGATTATAGCGCTATGATTTTTTTCCCCAGCCATTCATTATCCTAATGTTGGAAATAGGGTTAATTTGGGTATAAAGCAATTCTTATTAAAGAGAAATCCTAACCATGATGTTACATTTTAAATTCTGGGCTTGTGCTTCTCCAGACAAAGCACTCTTAAACTATGCTGCCTATGAGTATGAATGACATGTTAGTCCTATACTTGGCAGTCCTCAGTCATATGTAACATTTATTATACACTGTGTTGGACCTAGATTACCCAAGCCTACATATGGTAGCTTGGCACAGTAGTGGTCTACAGCTAACTCCAGGCGTTGGCTAAGTACTTACACAGCTTACCCACAGTAACACATTGATGAACCACTAAAATAAAGACACAACACCTTTGTTTGCAAAAATACCGTTACCTTTTATAAAAATAATATGGCTCTTTGGATTTGAAAGCATACAGGTTATCACATCAATTGCTTTTAGGAATAAACATTGCACTTTTACTAGAGAAAATAGTTTTCACTCCTCCAGCTGTGGAAAAAGCAGTAAATCATATACTTTTATCAGAATTCAGCAGTATATTCAGAGAACTTCTTGGATAATTAATTGAAGCTCCTAGACTTCACACTCTACAGGGGTATTTTGCATTAATACACAATGACATCAATAACTCTTTACTACAGCCTACCAATTCATTGGTTATGTTAACACATCTAGGGTTACGTTGCCTAACCCCTTCTCTCCTTTGTCACAGAATGAATCTCCAGGGAAGTAGAAAGGTCAAGGCCCTTTTCTCTGCTTATGGACCTGTTTAAAATAGCTGTCAACCTTTTATCCCTTTTTACCCAACACTTCCCTCTTCACACTCCCACTCTCCTTACTGTCTGGGTAGCAGTTATGCCACAGTCCATAGGCCTTCAGCTGGTACCCGCCTCTCAAGCTCCCCCGATCAGCTGCTTCCCTGCACTGACGTGGGAAGAGCCTTGCCGGCCTCCTCAGCCCAAGCGCGCGTTCTCCTGTCAGCGCTGGCTAGGGGGCCTCGTTTCAGGCTTAACGCGGTGATTTCCTGCGTCTGCGGATCACCAGGGGTTAGATGGGCGGTCGGTTGCCCAAGCGCTAGTTCCTCCAGCAAGCGCTCACAAGTAGGGGGTTCCGCTGTCAACGCGGCGCTCCGGAAAGTCGTCTGGCGCCACCTCAGGCAACCCGATGGACGCGCTGATCTCTGGGGCATGCGCGTTCCTCGCAATGGCTCCACCTCTCAGGTCGCGCTGCTCGTCGGCGCCTGCGTGTTCCTCCCCGGACCTCGTCACGCAGGGAACACTGCACCCCTGGGCCTGCTCGACCCTAGGCCCCTCCTGCTGAAAGAAGCGGTCGCGCTACTGGCTTGCGCGGAAGCGTTTCCTCGCTTCTCCTGACGCGCCTGGTGCCCCCGGGGTCCCGCAGACGGACCACACTGCGCCGCTCCTCACACGCTGCTGCTTTCCTCCCCCGGCTCCAGAAGAAGTACCTCACAGATCGGGCACTCGCTCCTCCAGGTGCTCCAGGCTCCACAGTTCCCCAACCACCTCAAGGCGCTCCAAGGGGTCCACAAATGACTCGCTACCCTGGTAGGTGCAGCGCTGGGCAGGGCATATAAGACTGAGTTTCAGAAAGCAGATCCTGTCAGTTTCTACAGGAATGCTGATCCAGAAGGGTTTTTCTTCTCACGAAGCTTGTTTTCTTGGTCAATAACTGTTGTCTTGAGAGAGGGATCGGTCAAGGGCTAAAGGGGGAACAATCCTCTGAAGTAACTGTCAGCCTCAAATGACAACTAGCTGCTCTCAGTGTGTCCACCTCCTCTCACCACTGCCTCACTCCTCTACTCTGGGGTCAGCACAAAATGGCTGCTGGTCACTGGCCTTATATAGGGTGGCCTGAGACCTGCAGAATTCTCTAGGGTATTCTAGAAAGTTCCCTAATGTTAACCTATGGACCTGTCCTCCAGTGGTGTCCGTTATGGCAGTTGGTGGACACCATCTTAGGTTTCTTGAGATCCCTAGATTTTCAAGGGGGCTGACTAGGCCTCACAGGTTATGAGGGAAAAATGGCGTCATCGCCAAGGAGCACCTAGCCTCCTGACAGCATTAAAAAAATTCCTGATGGACATATGTAAAAATAAAAATAGAAAGTCTGGGAGGCTAAGGGGGACAAAAATAAATCATGGTGGTTAGAGTCTTCCCAGAAGCAGACAGGTCTAACACGCGTCCCCCCCAGCTGAAAGTGGGGAGAACTACCCAACCCCTTGGGAGTCCTCATCACTAAGGCGGAAATACCTGGATAGACCGTCTGCATTGGCATGGTCTGCCCCAGGTCGATGTTCCACCCTGAAGTCCATTCCCTGTAGGGAGATGGACCACCTTAGCAACTTGGGATTCTCCCCCTTCATTTGCATCAGCCAACGAAGGGGGCGATGGTCAGTCTGAACTAGGAAGTGCGAACCAAACAGGTATGGTCGCAGCTTCTTCAGAGCCCAAACCACCGCAAAGGCTTCTCTCTCAATTGTACTCCACCTCCTTTCCCTGGGGAGTAGTCTCCTGGACAGGAAGACCACGGGTTGATCCAAGCCCTCATCATTTAGCTGCGATAACACTGCCCCAATGCCATGTTCTGACGCATCTGTTTGGACAATGAATTCTCTAGCAAAATTAGGGGCCTTGAGAATGGGAGCGGAACACAATGCTTGTTTCAAGGTCAGGAAGGCTCGCTGGCAAGCCTCCGTCCAGACTACCCGTCGGGGTTGCTTCTTGGAAGTAAGCTCAGTGAGAGGGGCCACAATAGTGCCATACCCCTTCACGAAGCGACGGTAATATCCAGTGAGTCCCAGGAAGGCTCGGACCTCTGTTTGAGTCTTGGGGGGCTCCCAGGCGATGATAGCCTCAATCTTTGCCTGGAGGGGCTGCACCGTCCCTCTGCCCACCAAGTGACCTAGGTACACCACCGACCCTTGTCCGATCTGACACTTGCTGGCCTTGATGGTCAAGCCAGCCTGTTGCAGGGCATGAAGAACAGCTTGCAGGTGCTGCAAATGGTCCTCCCAGCTGCTGCTGAAGACAGCAATGTCGTCCAGGTATGCAGCAGAAAAAGCTTCCATTCCCGAAAGGACCCTGTTCACCAGCCTCTGAAAAGTGGCAGGGGCATTCTTGAGCCCAAAGGGCATCACACGAAATTGGTAGTGTCCCTCAGGTGTAGAGAAGGCTGACCTTTCCTTCGCCTCCTCAGTAAGGGAAATCTGCCAGTACCCTGAAGTTAGGTCAAAGGTACTTAAGTATTGGGCAGCTCCCAGCCGGTCAATAAGCTCATCCGCCCGTGGGATAGGATGTGCATCAGTTTTAGTCACTGAGTTCAAGCCTCGGTAGTCCACACAGAATCTCAATTCAGGTGTGGTGCCTGGTGGGGCAGCTTTTGGTACCAAAACCACCGGGCTAGACCAAGGGCTACCAGAAGGTTCAATCACCCCTAGCTCCAGCATCTTGGCGACTTCACTTTTGATGTTGGCCTTCACCTTGTCCGACAGCCGGTAGATTTTAGATTTCACAGGTGGGCTGTCTCCTGTGTCCACGTCATGGGTACACAGGTGGGTCCTACCTGGGACAAGGGAGAACAGGGGAGAAAATTGCTCCAGGATCTGGCGGCAATCACTTTGCTGTTCAGAAGTCAGGGATGGCGAGAGAATCACTCCCTCCACTGATCCATCTTTTTCTTTGTACGAGAGAAGATCAGGGAGAGGTTCACTTTCTTCTTCCTCTGCTCCATCGGTCACCAGCATTAAGACAACCTCGGGCCTCTCATGATGTGGCTTGAGACGATTGGCATGCAGCACCCTGAGGGGCTGCCTTGGGGTCTTAAGATCCACCAAATAGGTAGACTTCCCCTCAATGTTTCCCGCTGCCTGGGCGTTGGCCTGTTGCCGCAGCCCCTCGAGAGTAGGACACTCTTTCTGAGCTTTGCAGAACTCTTCCCGGGAAGGACCTCCCTCCACATGCCATTCAGTGGGGATGGGTAGGTTTTCCAGGGAAGCAACATTCTCCCCGGTGGACTCCAGATCCACCTCCGCAGGTGGTCCAGTTGTCTCACGAGGTGGAGATGTCGAGGCAGGGTCCTCCGGCCTCCTGTCCTTCTCCTCTCTGGCAGCCGGCTGGGCCATTGTTCCAGGCTCCAGCGTCAATGAACTCCCCCTTCGGGCAGTCGCGGACCTTGTGCTGACACAAGTCCAGTCAGGGGGTCCCAGCATCTCAGAGTGAGTCTGGTACTCCACCCTCCTCCAAGCATTGTGCTCCATATCATTCCCTAACAGGCAGTCAACAGGCACGGCAGGGCTTACGGCAACTCGAAGTGGACCTGCAACCCCTCCCCACTCAAAGGGAACCTGAGCCACAGGATAGTGGCCCAATCTGCCGTCAGCCATTACGGCGGGATGGAGTACATCTGGGATGACCTGCTCTGGAGACACCAGCTGACTCCTTACCATAGTCATGCTGGCTCCTGTGTCTCTCAGAGCCTCCCCTCTTCGGCCATTGATGGTGACCCACTGCTCATACTTAGTAGTATTAGAGGGCAGCTGGGTCTTGGGAACCATCTCTTTGTCTCCCAGGGACACTAAGGTGACACCCGCCCGCTCCCCTCCATTAACCAAAGGTATCTCCTCCCCGAGCACTACACTAGTGATTCCCGGGGCTTTTCCTCCAGTGGGAGGGGGTGGTCTTTTTGGGCACCTCACATCTCCTTTATAGTGTCCCACACCACCACACTCAAAACAATGAACAACCCTTGGCTGCTGGCTTTGGCCAGGGGTAGGGTTGCGAGGGGGGTTACTCTTGGGGATGAATCCTCTGCCCCTTCCTTGCGAAGTATTTTGTGGCCCTTTTGAGAACTCCCTCTTAGTTTCCCCTCCCTCTTTCCTCTGGGGGGCGCCCTGTCCTTGCTTCTGGGAATTCCCTCCAGTCCCCTTAGTCGACACCCGGGTACTAACCCAGATGTCCGCCTCCTCAGCAAGCTTCCTGGGGCTGGTCAGCTTGCTGTCCACCAGATGCTGTCTTAGCTCGGGAAGACACTTCTCGAGTAGGTGTTCCTTGAGTATGAGGTCATATAGTCCCTCATAGTCCCCTACATCGCTGCCTCTTACCCAACCCTCCAGGGCCTTCCTGGAGTAGTCCAAGAAATCTACCCAGTTTTGCGTGCCCAGCTTGTAGCTGCCCCGGAACTTTTGCCTATATTTCTCAGGGGTCAACCCAAACTTCTTGAGCAGCGCTGATTTCATAGCCGGATAGTAGGTCTGTTCACTCTGGTCAAGAGCCAACAAAGTATCCCTGCCAGTGGGGGGCATGTATTTGTATAACCCACCTCCCCAGTGGACTTCCAGAATCCCATGGGCCCTTAGCGAGACCTCGTAGGCGGCTAGCCATTTAGCAATGTCGTCACTGGGTACATAACAAGCCATAATATCTTTTGGTAGGTACGGTCTAGGTTCTTTGATGTTGGTCTGGGTATCGCTGCCACCATTCTCTGATTTGGGGGATCCTCGGTTTAGGGCTTGTAAATCCATCTCTTTGATGGTTCGCTCATGTGCCAACCTCCTATCCTCCCTTTCCATGTCCATCCTGGCTAGTTCTATTTTCAACCTCCTCTCCTCCCTCCTATCTTCCAGCTCGGCTTCGGTTAAGCCCCTGTCTGAAACACTGCTGCTTGCCCTTGAAGGTAACCTGGGACCTGTCAGAAGATTCCCTCTCCCCATTTGGTTCAGCAATGCAGCCTCAGTAACAGTGTCCCCATCACCCACTTCCATTTCTGGTTCCTCCCTTAGGCGAGCTTCTAACCATGCCCTTATGCTTGTCAGCAACTCTCCTTTCTTGGCACCTTTATTGAAAAATACCCCGTTCTGCTGACACCAATCCCTGAGTTGGGCCACAGTATTGGCTTCCAACTCTTTAAGATTCACCTCCAGCTTTGCCATGGTATAAAATTACTCACAGGAGAAACCCACGAAGTGACTTGAGGTTAACCTCCACCCACCACCAGAAGTAAATTTAGAAAAATCAAAAATATAAATTAGGAGGGCCGCAGGGAGAAAACTCCAGGTGGGGTCTCGTGGTTGTCACTGTGTTACTAATAAGTGAGTGTAAGTACAAATCCGTGATCCCACCGCTGAAACACCAATTATGTTGGACCTAGATTACCCAAGCCTACATATGGTAGCTTGGCACAGTAGTGGTCTACAGCTAACTCCAGGCGTTGGCTAAGTACTTACACAGCTTACCCACAGTAACACATTGATGAACCACTAAAATAAAGACACAACACCTTTGTTTGCAAAAATACCGTTACCTTTTATAAAAATAATATGGCTCTTTGGATTTGAAAGCATACAGGTTATCACATCAATTGCTTTTAGGAATAAACATTGCACTTTTACTAGAGAAAATAGTTTTCACTCCTCCAGCTGTGGAAAAAGCAGTAAATCATATACTTTTATCAGAATTCAGCAGTATATTCAGAGAACTTCTTGGATAATTAATTGAAGCTCCTAGACTTCACACTCTACAGGGGTATTTTGCATTAATACACAATGACATCAATAACTCTTTACTACAGCCTACCAATTCATTGGTTATGTTAACACATCTAGGGTTACGTTGCCTAACCCCTTCTCTCCTTTGTCACAGAATGAATCTCCAGGGAAGTAGAAAGGTCAAGGCCCTTTTCTCTGCTTATGGACCTGTTTAAAATAGCTGTCAACCTTTTATCCCTTTTTACCCAACACTTCCCTCTTCACACTCCCACTCTCCTTACTGTCTGGGTGGCAGTTATGCCACAGTCCATAGGCCTTCAGCTGGTACCCGCCTCTCAAGCTCCCCCGATCAGCTGCTTCCCTGCACTGACGTGGGAAGAGCCTTGCCGGCCTCCTCAGCCCAAGCGCGCGTTCTCCTGTC
Source organism: Lissotriton helveticus (assembly GCF_964261635.1). Classification (NCBI taxonomy): domain Eukaryota; kingdom Metazoa; phylum Chordata; class Amphibia; order Caudata; family Salamandridae; genus Lissotriton; species Lissotriton helveticus. The sequence goes on from NC_136068.1 coordinate 669,106,338, forward strand.
AGCGCTGGCTAGGGGGCCTCGTTTCAGGCTTAACGCGGTGATTTCCTGCGTCTGCGGATCACCAGGGGTTAGATGGGCGGTCGGTTGCCCAAGCGCTAGTTCCTCCAGCAAGCGCTCACAAGTAGGGGGTTCCGCTGTCAACGCGGCGCTCCGGAAAGTCGTCTGGCGCCACCTCAGGCAACCCGATGGACGCGCTGATCTCTGGGGCATGCGCGTTCCTCGCAATGGCTCCACCTCTCAGGTCGCGCTGCTCGTCGGCGCCTGCGTGTTCCTCCCCGGACCTCGTCACGCAGGGAACACTGCACCCCTGGGCCTGCTCGACCCTAGGCCCCTCCTGCTGAAAGAAGCGGTCGCGCTACTGGCTTGCGCGGAAGCGTTTCCTCGCTTCTCCTGACGCGCCTGGTGCCCCCGGGGTCCCGCAGACGGACCACACTGCGCCGCTCCTCACACGCTGCTGCTTTCCTCCCCCGGCTCCAGAAGAAGTACCTCACAGATCGGGCACTCGCTCCTCCAGGTGCTCCAGGCTCCACAGTTCCCCAACCACCTCAAGGCGCTCCAAGGGGTCCACAAATGACTCGCTACCCTGGTAGGTGCAGCGCTGGGCAGGGCATATAAGACTGAGTTTCAGAAAGCAGATCCTGTCAGTTTCTACAGGAATGCTGATCCAGAAGGGTTTTTCTTCTCACAAAGCTTGTTTTCTTGGTCAATAACTGTTGTCTTGAGAGAGGGATCGGTCAAGGGCTAAAGGGGGAACAATCCTCTGAAGTAACTGTCAGCCTCAAATGACAACTAGCTGCTCTCAGTGTGTCCACCTCCTCTCACCACTGCCTCACTCCTCTACTCTGGGGTCAGCACAAAATGGCTGCTGGTCACTGGCCTTATATAGGGTGGCCTGAGACCTGCAGAATTCTCTAGGGTATTCTAGAAAGTTCCCTAATGTTAACCTATGGACCTGTCCTCCAGTGGTGTCCGTTATGGCAGTTGGTGGACACCATCTTAGGTTTCTTGAGATCCCTAGATTTTCAAGGGGGCTGACTAGGCCTCACAGGTTATGAGGGAAAAATGGCGTCATCGCCAAGGAGCACCTAGCCTCCTGACAGCATTAAAAAAATTCCTGATGGACATATGTAAAAATAAAAATAGAAAGTCTGGGAGGCTAAGGGGGACAAAAATAAATCATGGTGGTTAGAGTCTTCCCAGAAGCAGACAGGTCTAACACACTGATTGTAGACCTATGATTCATTGTCTCTGTTCAATATGTGTGCAATGTAAAGTACACCCTACACTGGTATGAGAGGCGCTATAAATCAAATTAAATACATCTCAGAGAGAGTGGTAATGAAGACCTTGAGGGACACTGTTAAGGAGTAATTGTGAGGGAATCACTGGCAGGGTTGCCATTCAGGGCGCCAACAAACATTGTCACACGGGGCACCAGCAGCGCTAAGGCTGGGTTACTGGTGCACATAGCCTTTTCTGCAGCACACAGAGACCTTACAGTGCCACACACAGAGGAAAAAAGTTAGAGGGAACATTGATTGCAAGATGTAGTTTCTGTGGCCGTTACATATCAAAGTGGTCCCTTGAATTACCTGGTTCATTTACTGATGGGATGGCTGGCAATCTGAAAGAGCTTTTACTCAAGGTTGTCGAGTTCCTTCTTAATTCAAGGTTGACAACATTACTTAGGTAGATCCTGTCAATCAGTTTTTCACTTATATTTTTAGATTAAGTGTCATACTCCAAGGAACTTAAATTACTCCTATTCCACAGAAATTGGCCCACTGGTAGATTTTTGCAAGTGCCCAAGGATGGAAAGAGAGACAGTAAAGTAAGACATTCCTGAATTTTTGAAATGTAAAGTGGTTTGCAAGACTCAATCTTCTGGTTTGATTACTAGGTCAATAAGTGTCGCATATGTGTTACTGTGCGACAATGTAAAGTTTAAGTCTCTTGAGGACAGGAATTTATCTGGTCTGGTTTCATGCAAGAACTCCTCTGATTTTTTTATGACACCTTTGGGGGAGTTTAGAAGTTTTTCAAACCGTTTTCTCTGAGCAGGCAGACTGAACAAGTGGAATACTTATGTTCACAAATTGGCTACATTTTTGCTCACCCCCAGTCATGGTACCAGTAGCCATATCCACCCAACTGGATATTTCCAGGGAGCAGGGACTACCCTAGCAAGTAAGGCTAAGAGCAGCAGATGCACTTTATAAACTGTCTCTATGTGTAGCTCCTGCTTTGTTCTTTGATGGGATGCCACACAAACAAAAAGCATTTTGCTTCAGCATAGTGGATTGTTGATTAGTGGGTTAAACCCGAATCAAAGATCCCAGGTCTACGTTTTTCATAATAGCATGCACCATTAAACATAGTATGTGCTATGTGCATCAGCAAGCTCTTCCCTGACTTTGTGTGACTTAGCATATTTCAGCCTCTTTCTCACCACCGAGGCCCACGTTGCCACATGAGGACCTTGTTTTACATCAACAGCATCACTGATAGACCCACTCTATCACTGTGTCAGGAGGTGCCGGCAAGCACAACTTGGTTGTCTCAACCTCAGTCCTTTGTACCACATCCTTGCTTGCTGTTCCACCTACTGGAATCTAGAATTTCTTTTCCACACACAATTTGTTTGAAAGTCAATAGAAAACTTCACAAAGTTGCACAATTGGATGCTTTCTAGAGGTTTGCATGCAAAATCTGTTATGGTATGTGGATTTGTATGGTGCAACTAATCACTCATGAGGGTCTCCAGGTGCTTGAGCAGGCATGTAGGCATTAGACTAATGGTGTTGGGTGTTCGGCCCACAGAATTTGTTGATGAGTCAGGCTTCATGTGTAATTCAAGGAGCTCCTAATGTTTTAAGGGAGATCCTGAATGCGATATAGTAAAATGCTCGGCCTCCTGTTCTGCTTTTGTTGATGTGGGGTATGTGTGTGAGTTAGAGTGATGCTAAGCATATGTGTCTGGTGTTTTGGTGGAAATAAATGTGGTTGTTCAGGTATGTTAGTCTAGTGTTGTGCAGTGCCTTGTCTGCGTGCATGAGAAGTTTGAAATGACTGCATATGCGGCTGGAGAGCCAGTGGAGCCCTCCAAGATGTGGTGAAATGTGGATGTGTCGTGGGAGGTCAATAATGAGTCTTGTTGCAGTGTTCTAGATAGTCTAGAGTCAGTGGAGGAGATTGTTAGAGAGCCTGGTGTAGAGTGCATTGCTGTAGTCTAATCTGCTTGTCATGAGGGCTTGCGTGATGGTGTGTTTGGTATGCAGGGCCATTTGGAGATCTTGTGGAGCATGTGGAGAATAAGGAAGAAGGAGCTGACTGTGTTGGCATGTGCTGTCATGTTGAGCTTGTTGTACAGATAAATTCCCACGTTTCTGGTGTGGTAGGTTGGTGCAGGTCTGAGCTATGATGGGTACCAGGTGGAGTCTCAAGGAGAGTTTTTGTTTCAGTAGTTCAGCACTTCCGTCTTGTCGCAGTTGAGTTTCAGGCAGTTGGATGCCACCTAGTGTGCTACGTTGATCACGCAGTAGGAGATGTTGGCTCTGATGGACTTTTCTGTCAGAGAATGGATGAGTTGGGTGTCATCAGTGTAGGATATGAGGGAGATGCCTTGTGATCTGATGATGTTGGAGAGTGGTGTCATGTAGATTTTCAACAGGGTTGGGCTAAGGGATGAGCCCTGATGGTGCAGATCAGGTTCTTGGATTCTGATGTGTAGGGTGGTAGTCTGACCCACTATATTCTTCTAGTGAGGAAAGAGCTTATCCAGTTGGGGGCCGGCATTTTTGCCTCCATTGTGCGGTTTTCTGATGACGGTATGGTGGGACACTGTATCAAAGGCAGCAGATGGGTTGAGTAAGATGAGGGCTGTGGTCACTCCATTGTCCAGTGTGATGCAAATCTGGCCTGTAGCCATGATGAGTGGCATTCCTGTGCTGTGGTTGCTACAGAATGCTGATTGGGTGTGGTCCAGTAGGTCGTGGGGTTCAAGATAGTTGGCCAATGGTTTTTTGAGGGGGGCTTGGCTGCCCAATGTTTCCAGTCTTCTGGGAAGGTGGCAATTTGATGGAGGTGTTGATGATGTGGGTGAGGGTGTTGATGATTGGGGGTCCTCCCACGCTGTAGATGTGATGGGAGTATGGGTCCGTTGGGGCACCTAAGTGTACTTTTTTTATGATCGCTGTGGTATCTTCTTCAGTGATTGTTTTCCATTCATTCAGGTGTTTGTCTCAGTTGGTGGTGTTCCGGTTGACAATGAGATCTTTGCGGCCATTCTTTTCTCTCTCCGCCTAGGATCCGGGAATCCTGCTGCAGTTATACCAAGGGAAAAGATTGCTGTCAGGGTCTGGTCAAATATAAATGGGGAGGAGATGGGGAAGTTCTTGACATCAAATGTGCCCAAATTTTCAGCAAATGTTGATAAGGCAGAGGAATTGTACACAAGGTGGATTGAGAACGCCTGTGATAAATTTGCGCCAATAAAATCTTTTACTCCCAGAAGAGCGTAGCCATTGGCACCTTGATATTCCGACCTTCTGCAAAAACATAAAACAGAGTGTAAGAGGCTTGAGAGGATCTGGAGAAGGGGTTATTGTCCAACCAACAAAGAAAAATACAAAGGAAGTCTTATTCTCTATAAGCAACAGATTCTGGAGGCGAAAAGGCCTATTTTGTTGAGCAAATGAGAGGGCGAATTCCTCTTCTAGAGAACTCTTCAGGACCATTACCAGACTGACAATTCCAACTAAGCCCTGCACGCATAGCAGTGCAGCTCTGTGTGAGTCTCTGGCCTCGTCCTTCAGGAATAAGCTTGAAGGGATTTTCTCCTCCTTTTCCAAAACCCACGGAGAGGCGGTGGTAGCAGCAACCAGTATTGGACAAAAAACTAGGGAGCTCCAGGATAGTCTAGATCGGTTTATTCCTTTACAATGCTCAGAGGTTTTAAACCTGCTGTGTACAGTTCGGTCTGGCTCTCCCAATGATCCTTGTCCACCTGAAGTTCTTAAAATCTTCCCCGAGGTTATCACCTCCACTCTTATACCCATGCTCAACATGATCATGGACTTGAGTGAGTACCCCAGGAAGTAGAAATCCGCTTCGATACTCCCCCTTTTAAAAAAAACCAGCCTGGATGCTAAGGATCCCAATAGTTATAGACCAATATCCCGTCTTCCATTTACGGTTAAGATACTAGAGAAGGCCATCAATCAACAACTTAGCTTGTTCTTTCAGAAGACCAATGCCCTAGACCCTACGCAATTTGGGTTTCGTGCAGGTCACAGCACGGAACAAGCCCTTATCAAGGCCACGGAAAAGGTCAGATCAGCACTGGACCAGGGAGGGGCTGCTGTGCTGATTCTGTTGGATTTGTCGGCAGCCTTCGACACGGTCCATCATGGAGTGTTGATGGACCGGTTGGCGGAGCAGGGCTTGGAGTCTCCTTAAGTCCTTTTTGACCGACAGAACTCAGACAGTAGACCTGGGGGTGGATAAATCAAAGCCTTTTGCCCTTCCCTGTGGTGTGCCGCAGGGGTCCTCCCTGAGCCCCACGCTCTTTAATATTTGTCAGCCCTCTGGCGGCCTTGATAAGATCTTTCGGTCTGCAACTTACATCGTATGCAGATGATACTCAAATTGTGTTATCACTACAACGAGGGTCTCGAGTGGATATGACAGCGAGATGCCATGACAGTCTAAAGTGCGTGGCGGAATGGATGGCTTCCAACTGTCTTAATTTAAACGCCGGGAAGACTGAGGTTATTTTGTTCAGAAACAATCCCAACATTTGGACCCCTGATATGTGACCAGAGGCACTGGGAAGTCCACCTATCCCTACTGGGAAGGCCAGAAATCTGGGTGTGATTATTGACTAAAATTTGGACTATGGAGACCAGGTTAGTGGAGTAGTGCCGTCCTGTTTTCATATCCTTAGGATATTAAAGAAAAGAAAATGCCTCTTTCCAGTGGAGGGATTCAGGACGGCTGTCACTGCCCTTACACTGTCGCGTTTGGACTACTGTAATAGTCTGTATCTTAATTTGAGAAAGAAGCATGAATACAGATTGCAATTGGTTCAAAATGCAGCAGCAAGACTTCTGCTCTGGATCCCCAGATATGTTTCAATACGTGAGGGGCTTAGGCAACTACACTGGCTGCCGGTACCAAGGCGTGCTCAGTTCAAGGCTCTGTGCACAGTCTTTAAAGTGTTGCAGGGCACAGGCCTAGAGTTTTTGAGCAGTGGTATAAAATGGTATGTGCCGGGCAGAGCGCTTCAATCAGCCGACGGCAGATTGGTTGCGGTGCCACGTGTAAAAAAGGCCAGATGGGGAGGAAACAGTTTCCTCCTCAGTGCTGCAAAAGCCTGGAACAACTTGCTGGGACATCTCAGAAATGCCTCAGAGCAACTTTCATTCCGAAAGGGACTTAAGACCTGGTTATTTATGGAATAGTCCCCCCCGTTATAGCTCTGGAGTCAGTAGGCAGCGCCAGGACGCCTTTGGGCATAAGTGCGCTTTATAAGCTCATAAATAAATATATAAATAAATAGAACACATCCCTATTACACATCAACAGATAACCATAAAATGGTATAAGTTGTATGCATAAAACATTTCTGTTATGTGTGATTGCCACTCGTTGCACCTTGTTTCTTCAAATTGTTTGATTGTGTCCCCCACGACCAGCTCAGGAACTTGCCTGTAGCTATTACTATGTGTTCATGCGTGTTGGTCTTGAGAATACGAAATGCATGTATGCTGGATCTACTGCCCAGGTTTTGGCAGATCGGCTTAAGCCATTTGTCTCTAGGGCATTTGTACGCTGGACATGTGAACAGGATATGAGGGATTGACTCAACAGTCATTTGACATGATGGACATATAATATCCGTTGTGTTTTGCCATTTTGTAGTAAATGGTTTTATTGCAAGCAAGCCAACCCTAAACTGATTGCACAATTTCCTGTCACATGGTTTGGTTATAAAGTTCCAGTAGGCCTTGAACTGAGTGCTATGCTTATGCTTCAAGAATGTTTGCGAGAGGGAAGTATTCTGGACGGGTAACATACACTTTAATTTAGCCATATTCCTATAGATCTCCTTAAAGGTTTTTTTTATGGAAATGTGCTGCCTCCTGGATCCTCCCACAAGTGGCTGAACCCCATGTCCATCAATGTACCCTTGATTTTGTGTAGCCATGTAATTTTACAAGATGTGTTGGCTTCTCTTACATGGTTTAATTCATTTGCATAGGGTAACAGCTCTGGAGTAGTCCAGAGCCTTCTCCAGTATGCTATGGGCCGGCAGGGACTGTGGTTCAGTGTTGCCCCTGAGGTAATCAGTTTCAGGGACAGTTCTGTTTACATTTCACGTTTAACTAAATATTGTATTACCTTGAATGCGGATAGCAGCTTTCACGTGGCCTGGGCTTTAGTCTGGCACTTAAATCAACATTATCTTTACACAAAAGGAGTATTCCCGCCCATTGCCCAAAGCTCTAATAAATGACACTAAATATAGAAAAGAGTAATGACAAACTCAGACAAGCATCAGTCGAAGAGAGGTGAGGCGCGAGAGTGTAAATATGGGAACAAGGCTAGTGATCCTTACTTCCTACAGTGTTTATTATTTTATTTACCCCAACAAACACGACTGAAGGAACTATGAATGATGTCACTATTACACGTAAGGTTGGCATTTAAACTACGGGAACGTTCTTGTTTAGGTTATCGAGGGCTGTATTGTGATAACTTACACCAGTGCAAAAACAACACAGTGTAGGAGAGTAGGATATGCTCACTATGGTTACCCCCACTTTTTGCTGGTGTTTCACTGTTTTTTTTTATTTAGTCTGGCTGAGGCCCTGCTAACCAGGACCCCAGCCTAGCAGCTTCCTCTCTAAAGTGATTGCATGTACATTAGGTACACTGCAGATTGGTTACTGGGTTACCCTTGTGAGTCCCGAGTATATGGTATCTTAGGTACCAAGGGCATAGGTACCCCAGATGCCACCAGGGGCTGAAGCATGTATTATGCCACCCCTGGGAAGTCTTCCAAAATGGCAACATAGGTCTGCTACTACAGCCTGGGTAAGGTGGTGCATGCACCCCTTACTAAGATATAAGTTACCTGTATCTACCTTTAATCACTGACACATATAAACCTATAAGTCACTCCAATGGCAGGCCTTATCATTCCTGAAGGCAGAGTGCTTGGTTTTGTGTGAGAGGGTGCCCATGCATGAGCAGGACCCCTCTGCAACTTTCGGAATCTATTCTCTGAGGCTGTTCTGTGATGCAGCCAGACCATATACTCTTAAGTGCATTATAACCTCCCAGACAGGCTTTCGTGTGGAGGGAAAAGACACGTATACTCTTACCTAACCGGTAATAGTTTAAAAGAGCCCCAGCATCACAAAATGGATGCTGTAGCCACAGACATAAGTCTGACCTCCTGCTGCTGGATGAAACTCCGGCAGGGGAGGCCTGAACAATAGGTTTCCTGTCACAGGGAGGTGTAACCACCTCCCAGACAGGCTTTAGTGTATTGGGGCTGGGTGGGTGCCTTCATAGAATGCTTTTCAGACAGTGCTGAAGCACACTTGGTGTCCCTGTGCATACCCCAGTTCAAACCAGTTGTAGGGGCACTCAGCCCATGCTCTGGCATGAAACTGGACAAAGTGAAAGGGGTGTAACCACCCCACTCCCTGGAACCTCCCATAGGTGGGTCCCTAGAGTATGTCCAACCCCCTAACTTAGTATAAGTATGGGATCCCAGTCCTTAGGACAAAACTCTGCAACATATATCCTGGAACTTTGACATTCTACATCGACTAAAAGATGGAAAAATCTCCCTTGGGGTCAAGGAGTGACTCCCCTGTACACACAGGCACCAAAGAAGCATCTTGCCAGTCTGCATTTCCAAGGCTCCTGCCAGAACCCGATGGATTTGCGACTCAGGACATAGACTTCCAGACTTCTCAGAGGCTGACACGAGATCCCAGCAAAGCTGAGACCCACTGCCCTCAAGAGTGACGTGGGACTGGAACTCCTGGACCGGTGCATATTTGCAAGTGCATCAACTTCCCAAGCTTTCCAGAAGCAGTGCATTGGACTACTTGTAGTCCAAGCCCCGAGCACCATTTGCACCAAAGATTGTAGGTCTACACTCCACAAGTCCTCCACGAGCCAGCTTCTAGCATTTCTGCTTGAGGCCCCTTCGCGATCCCTGGTCCTTCGACTGGTTGGTCCCCAGGAAGGTAGCTCTTCTGTTTCTTTGGCTTCCCTGGTTTCTTCAGATGTTCCCTGACTCCCCTCCAACGGGTGAGTCCTTCAGACCTTGGTGGTCTGCACCGAAGCCAATCTTTGCTTTCTGCATGGGTTGCTGTTTCCAAGGCTTGTTGGGTCTAATCCGGAAACCGATTCTGCAGCACTCAACATCCTTTGTGGTACAGCTCGAATCCAGCTCCTGGTTGTCCTGGACGCCTCCTGGTCCTCGTGGATGAAGAGTCAAGCTTCACCTTCTTCACCTGACATCACCCGACATCGGTGGGCATCTGTTCATCGCCTTCCTGGTCACTGGCTAGTGACTCAGACTCTGTCCCCTCTGCTTCCAGCTTCCGGTGCTCCCGTGGGTGTTGACTTTAGAACCTCCTAGTTCTAAAGGGGTTTGCTCCAAGTCCTCTTCTAAGTGTTCTTAATCTGTAATTTCACAACTGCGACTTTCCCCCTAGAAGTTAATGGTGATTCGCGGCTGTGTTTAAACACTATACGCGTCCCCCGTGGGTCCCCTGTGTTACTACCTTGGGTGGTTCCTGGTGGCCCCAGCGGTTCTCAAGGCCTTGTATCTATGTCAGTCGTGGTTCTTATACCACTTTCTTAGTATATTTTGCTATTTTAAAAATAACTTTTAAATCTTGTGCTCTACTGCGCGCTCGCGCTGATAAATCTAGCGCTAGGCGCATTTCTTCGTTCCAACCTGTTCTGGGGGGTTACTCTCAGCATAGTTTCTTACCTGCACTATAATTGTGTCCCCATCCCCACTTGAGGGAATTAGAGCGCTTCAGGGGCTTCTTGGACTCTTGGGGAGGTCGCGCTGCGGTGTTTGGAGCCGCCATTTTGGGTGAGGGTACCAGGGTGTGCCGAATAGCAGGCGCCATCTTGGTTGGGGGGCTAGTGGTTTGACTGCAGGACTCGTGTGCCTGGAAAGGGCATAAAAACGGAACTTCCTTTACTATCAGGTCAGACTTACTTGACCTTTGCGCGCTGAGGCATTTGCTGCTCTATTTTGCTATTTTAAAAATAACTTTTAAATCTTGTGCTCTACTGCGCGCTCGCGCTGATAAATCTAGCGCTAGGCGCATTTCTTCGTTCCAGCCTGTTCTGGGGGTTACTCTCAGCATAGTTTCTTACCTGCACTATAATTGAGTCCCCATCCCCACTTGAGGGAATTAGAGCGCTTCAGGGGCTTCTTGGGCTCTTGGGGAGGTCGCGCTGCGGTGTTTGGAGCCGCCATTTTGGGTGAGGGTACCAGGGTGTGCCGAATAGCAGGCGCCATCTTGGTTGGGGGGCTAGTGGTTTGACTGCAGGACTCGTGTGTCTGGAAAGGGCATAAAAACGGAACTTCCTTCACTATCAGGTCAGACTTACTTGACCTTTGCGCGCTGAGGCATTTGCTGCTCTATTTTGCTATTTTAAAAATAACTTTTAAATCTTGTGCTCTACTGCGCGCTTGCGCTGATAAATCTAGTGCTAGGCGCATTTCTTCGTTCCAGCCTGTTCTGGGGGGTTACTCTCAGCATAGTTTCTTACCTGCACTATAATTGTGTCCCCATCCCCACTTGAGGGAATTAGAGCGCTTCAGATGCTTCTTGGGCTCTTGGGGAGGTCGCGCTGCGGTGTTTGGAGCCGCCATTTTGGGTGAGGGTACCAGGGTGTGCCGAATAGCAGGCGCCATCTTGGTTGGGGGGCTAGTGGTTTGACTGCAGGACTCGTGTGCCTTGAAAGGGCATAAAAACGGAACTTCCTTCACTATCAGGTCAGACTTACTTGACCTTCGCGCGCTGAGGCATTTGCTGCTCTATTTTGCTATTTTAAAAATAACTTTTAAATCTTGTGCTCTACTGCGCGCTCGCGCTGATAAATCTAGCGCTAGGCACATTTCTTCGTTCCAGCCTGTTCTGGGGAGTTACTCTCAGCATAGTTTCTTACCTGCACTATAATTGTGTCCCCATCCCCACTTGAGGGAATTAGAGCGCTTCAGGGGCTTCTTGGGCTCTTGGGGAGGTCGCGCTGCAGTGTTTGTAGCCGTCATTTTGGGTGAGTGTACCAGGGTGTGCCGAATAGCAGGCGCCATCTTGGTTGGGGGGCTAGTGGTTTGACTGCAGGACTCGTGTGCTTACGGCAATTTAAGATGGTAGACTCTAAGGCGCGCAGCGTAGGCACGCAGCAGGCTCGCAGGCGGATCGCCAGAGGTTCGCCAGAGGTAAGCCCGTTTGTGCCCGTTCGCGCACAGGACGCGCCGGACGCCGGACTCTCTGCCTGCCAGGAACGTACTGCCCCATTATACTCCCGTGACGATCTCATACGCCTCAACACCGGCACTCTTTTAAACCGTGGGCATAGATCCATCGGTAGGCACCCAGATTCTATAACCTGCGGCCTGTTGAATGTGAGATCGCTCATTAAGCACTGTGAAGAGATTGCGCTACTCATAGAGACCTATGATCTAGACGCACTAGACCTGGACCACATTATCTAGTGCGTTGGAATTGGGAACAGCCTGTACCCCGGGTAGAGTAGGGGCTAGAGGAGGCGGAACTGGACTAATCCTTAAAGAGACATTAAACTTCTCTCAGCTCAACATCAAGGCCATCGTTGGATGTGAGGCATTCGGCCTTTCCATCAAGGGTCCAGGAGGTGTGTTATACACGGGGCTGCTATGCTACAGACCCTCAACAGGGACGCTATCCGCTGTGCCTGAGCTTATAGATTTAATCTACGACCTGTCTCATTCCCATACTAGGCTGGTGGTGCTAGGAGATTTTAATCTTTGGCCAAATGGTCCGACTAATTCCGCCTTTGTAGAGCTGGTCCAAGCCTGTCGTAATATTAAGCTTTCACAGCTAGTACTCTAGCAAACCCACTCCAAGGGTCATATCCTTGACCTGCTTCTTGCCGACGCAGGTCAAGTGTCTGTGCAGGACGTCATACCTCAGGGCTGGACTGACCATGCTCTCGTCCTTTTCTCCCTCCCCTGTCCAGTTGTCACGGCGGCGAAGGGCAGTGTGGGTGGTACTAGAATGGGTAGACAATGGTCTAGACTTCTTATGCAGCCCGCCCTGCCTAGTCTGCTGCCTGAAGGCTTCGCATTGGGAGACACGGTGGACAGGAGTTATGAGACGTTTTGTCAGCAAATCTCGACCTCTCTGGACTCTCTGGCGCCGATGCGTAAAATCGGAGCTAGGACCAATCTGGCTATGCCATGCTACTCAGAGGAACTCCGGCAGCTCAAGCTTCAGTGTAAACAGGCTGAGCGTGCTTGGAGGAAACAGTATCTGGAACCATGTAGAGCTCGTTTTAAACAAGCTCTGGCGACCTATAAGGCCCAGATTAAGCTGGCCAAGGCCAGACACCTGGAAGAACTATTGCTGGCAGCTGCAAACAAGTCTCAGGCCCTATTTAAGATCGTAAAAGATCTGGCCCATCCAGCTTTTACTAAAAACGACATACCTGCCTCCCAAGCTCTCTGCGACTCGTTGGCACAGGCCTTTGAGGACAAGATTGTTACCATCTTAAATAATCTTGCCTTGCCATCTGTTCAGACTGTGCATTATTCCAACTGTGCTGAGAGTGTGGAGGAGGGCGCCAGGCTAGCGGAAGTGAACATCCTGCCCTTACCATCGTTCGAGGATTTCTGTGCATTGGCCGACGGTATATCTTCAGGCTCACCGTCTGACCCACTCCCACCAAAATTCTGGAAGCTGTTTCGGGAAGAGCTTTTTCCACCTCTTTTTTCCATCTGCTGCCAGTCCCTTAGTTCGGCGCGGGTCCCAGATAGCTGGAAACTGGCGGTTGTCTCTCCATTACTCAAGATGGAAAATCTGGACCCCGCCTGTCCAGCTAACTACAGACCCATTTCTCTGTTGCCATTTCCTATTAAGATTCTTGAGAAATGGGCCACTAAACACCTCTCCAACTTTCTCGAGGTTAACAACTGCTTGGATGTGGCCCAGTTTGGCTTCAGACCAGCGCACGGGACAGAAGCGGCTTTGGTGACCGTTCTTGATGACCTGCGAACGCGGGCCGACCAGGGTCGAGCAGCCTTTCTAGTGCTGCTCGACATGTCGTCCGCGTTCGACACGGTCAGCCATACAATACTGATCAGGAGACTGGCGGAGGTCGGAGTATCTGGGTTGGCCCTTGAATGGCTGGTGTCGTATCTAGATCATAACAAAAAACAACAAGTGATGGACTGAATGTGGATCAATGTCACACACTCCCCCAGTCAAAAGATCTGGGCCCAAATCCATCGTTTTTTTGCACTCCACACCACCCTGGGTCAGATAATGGCTTTATGCAAATCAGCTCTGACCCTGTTGCCCCATGGGAACAGTCCAGTCCGAACTACAACAGCCATATCTTTCCCAGACCGGAATCAAGCATCCGAGGACCGGACCGGTTTCGAGGTAACACCTCTCTTCAGCCCGGCTAGCTTGACTCCAAGTGGTGTGGAGTGCCTGGGACCCACGTCTGGGCATCCCCAGCGCACTTAGGGCGGCAATTGCAAAAAACAACAAGTGATGGACTGAATGTGGATCAATGTCACACACTCCCCCAGTCAAAAGATCTGGGCCCAAATCCATCGTTTTTTTGCACTCCACACCACCCTGGGTCAGATAATGGCTTTATGCAAATCAGCTCTGACCCTGTTGCCCCATGGGAACAGTCCAGTCCGAACTACAACAGCCATATCTTTCCCAGACCGGAATCAAGCATCCGAGGACCGGACCGGTTTCGAGGTAACACCTCTCTTCAGCCCGGCTAGCTTGACTCCAAGTGGTGTGGAGTGCCTGGGACCCACGTCTGGGCATCCCCAGCGCACTTAGGGCGGCAATTGCAAAAAACAACAAGTGATGGACTGAATGTGGATCAATGTCACACACTCCCCCAGTCAAAAGATCTGGGCCCAAATCCATCGTTTTTTTGCACTCCACACCACCCTGGGTCAGATAATGGCTTTATGCAAATCAGCTCTGACCCTGTTGCCCCATGGGAACAGTCCAGTCCGAACTACAACAGCCATATCTTTCCCAGACCGGAATCAAGCATCCGAGGACCGGACCGGTTTCGAGGTAACACCTCTCTTCAGCCCGGCTAGCTTGACTCCAAGTGGTGTGGAGTGCCTGGGACCCACGTCTGGGCATCCCCAGCGCACTTAGGGCGGCAATTGCAAAAAACAACAAGTGATGGACTGAATGTGGATCAATGTCACACACTCCCCCAGTCAAAAGATCTGGGCCCAAATCCATCGTTTTTTTGCACTCCACACCACCCTGGGTCAGATAATGGCTTTATGCAAATCAGCTCTGACCCTGTTGCCCCATGGGAACAGTCCAGTCCGAACTACAACAGCCATATCTTTCCCAGACCGGAATCAAGCATCCGAGGACCGGACCGGTTTCGAGGTAACACCTCTCTTCAGCCCGGCTAGCTTGACTCCAAGTGGTGTGGAGTGCCTGGGACCCACGTCTGGGCATCCCCAGCGCACTTAGGGCGGCAATTGCAAAAAACAACAAGTGATGGACTGAATGTGGATCAATGTCACACACTCCCCCAGTCAAAAGATCTGGGCCCAAATCCATCGTTTTTTTGCACTCCACACCACCCTGGGTCAGATAATGGCTTTATGCAAATCAGCTCTGACCCTGTTGCCCCATGGGAACAGTCCAGTCCGAACTACAACAGCCATATCTTTCCCAGACCGGAATCAAGCATCCGAGGACCGGACCGGTTTCGAGGTAACACCTCTCTTCAGCCCGGCTAGCTTGACTCCAAGTGGTGTGGAGTGCCTGGGACCCACGTCTGGGCATCCCCAGCGCACTTAGGGCGGCAATTGCAAAAAACAACAAGTGATGGACTGAATGTGGATCAATGTCACACACTCCCCCAGTCAAAAGATCTGGGCCCAAATCCATCGTTTTTTTGCACTCCACACCACCCTGGGTCAGATAATGGCTTTATGCAAATCAGCTCTGACCCTGTTGCCCCATGGGAACAGTCCAGTCCGAACTACAACAGCCATATCTTTCCCAGACCGGAATCAAGCATCCGAGGACCGGACCGGTTTCGAGGTAACACCTCTCTTCAGCCCGGCTAGCTTGACTCCAAGTGGTGTGGAGTGCCTGGGACCCACGTCTGGGCATCCCCAGCGCACTTAGGGCGGCAATTGCAAAAAACAACAAGTGATGGACTGAATGTGGATCAATGTCACACACTCCCCCAGTCAAAAGATCTGGGCCCAAATCCATCGTTTTTTTGCACTCCACACCACCCTGGGTCAGATAATGGCTTTATGCAAATCAGCTCTGACCCTGTTGCCCCATGGGAACAGTCCAGTCCGAACTACAACAGCCATATCTTTCCCAGACCGTAATCAAGCATCCGAGGACCGGACCGGTTTCGAGGTAACACCTCTCTTCAGCCCGGCTAGCTTGACTCCAAGTGGTGTGGAGTGCCTGGGACTCACGTCTGGGCATCCCCAGCGCACTTAGGGCGGCAATTGCAAAAAACAACAAGTGATGGACTGAATGTGGATCAATGTCACACACTCCCCCAGTCAAAAGATCTGGGCCCAAATCCATCGTTTTTTTGCACTCCACACCACCCTGGGTCAGATAATGGCTTTATGCAAATCAGCTCTGACCCTGTTGCCCCATGGGAACAGTCCAGTCCGAACTACAACAGCCATATCTTTCCCAGACCGGAATCAAGCATCCGAGGACCGGACCGGTTTCGAGGTAACACCTCTCTTCAGCCCGGCTAGCTTGACTCCAAGTGGTGTGGAGTGCCTGGGACCCACGTCTGGGCATCCCCAGCGCACTTAGGGCGGCAATTGCAAAAAACAACAAGTGATGGACTGAATGTGGATCAATGTCACACACTCCCCCAGTCAAAAGATCTGGGCCCAAATCCATCGTTTTTTTGCACTCCACACCACCCTGGGTCATATAATGGCTTTATGCAAATCAGCTCTGACCCTGTTGCCCCATGGGAACAGTCCAGTCCGAACTACAACAGCCATATCTTTCCCAGACCGGAATCAAGCATCCGAGGACCGGACCGGTTTCGAGGTAACACCTCTCTTCAGCCCAGCTAGCTTGACTCCAAGTGGTGTGGAGTGCCTGGGACCCACGTCTGGGCATCCCCAGCGCACTTAGGGCGGCAATTGCAAAAAACAACAAGTGATGGACTGAATGTGGATCAATGTCACACACTCCCCCAGTCAAAAGATCTGGGCCCAAATCCATCGTTTTTTTGCACTCCACACCACCCTGGGTCAGATAATGGCTTTATGCAAATCAGCTCTGACCCTGTTGCCCCATGGGAACAGTCCAGTCCGAACTACAACAGCCATATCTTTCCCAGACCGGAATCAAGCATCCGAGGACTGGACCGGTTTCGAGGTAACACCTCTCTTCAGCCCGGCTAGCTTGACTCCAAGTGGTGTGGAGTGCCTGGGACCCACGTCTGGGCATCCCCAGCGCACTTAGGGCACCAGCTAGTGGCCATACCACCCTTTAAATCAAACACCAGAAGGGTTGGTCAGGGCGTACCTCAAGGGTCAGCCATCAGTCCCATTCTTTTCAATCTCTACCTCCGCCCCCTGACCATGTTGATTAAATCCTTTGGCATAACGGTCACCAACTACGCTGACGACACCCAGCTCATCTTTTGCCTCGAGGGCAAGGATGGGGTGTCTCAGGAGGCCCTTCATCGCTGTATGAACACCACGGCTGAATGGCTGGGCAATAACTCCCTGCAGTTCAACAGCGCAAAAACTGAGGTGCTGCACTGCTCCCTGGACCGTATCCCCAGACCACTTCCGCTGGATTTCTGGCCCCCCGATTTCCGGGGCGCTAGTCTGCCCGCGGACTCGGTCCGTAATTTGGGGGTAATGTTCAGCGCTAGCCTGCAGCTTGATGCATCGGTGAATCGAACGGTGGCCACCTGTATGGCGTTGCTCTGCTCGCTGCGTAAGATTTTGCCCTTGCTCCTGGCACAGGTAAAACCAGAGGTAGTGCGGAGCATAATTTTAAGTCGCATTGACTACTGCAACGCACTACTCTTGGGAGCTCCGGCTAATCTAGTCAGTAAACTACAGCGGGTGCAGAATTTTGCCGCCAAACTGGCCCTCTCACGTCGACGCCTGGATTCCTCTGCTAAGGCACTTAAGGACCTCCACTGCCTACCAGTTTCCCAGAGGATTGATTTTAAAGCACTGTGCCTGGTATTTAGGGCCCTACATGGCCAGGGTCCGCTCCCTTTGCGGGACCTCTTTTCTTGGTACACCCCTTCTAGACTGCTACGTTCAGCCTCATCTCATTTGGTGGTCGTACCTAAGATTCTGAGGTCCCGAACTGGCGGCCGGTCCTTTAGATTTACGGCTGCAAGATTGTGGAACTCCCTTCCTCTAGGTCTGAGGGGTCTGGAAAACTTTTATTCTTTTAAAAAAGCCCTAAAAACCCATTTGTTTCCTAGGGCAACGTAAATGTATCTGCTGCTGGAAAACATCATGTATGTGTAAGTGTCAGGACAGTCTAAGCGCCAGGATGCCCGTCCGGTGACGGAAATCGCGCTATATAAGTACATCTATACATACATACATACATACATATGGTTTGGTACGCCCCTAGGGCTCAACATATATTGTGCTAATTTACTGTGTGCTAAATAAGTTTACTGAATGTACTTTTGCCTCTAGCCTCTTAAAGAGACTAGGGGGATGTGTTTAGAATAAATACATATATTTTATATATATACCTGGTGTGGTCCTCCTTTCATTTGGCCATTCATGAGATTATAGACTGGTAAAACAAGCAGCTTTACATTCCTTCAAGACTTAGCCTGAAGGCTGCTCTCCACAGCTACCATTACGATAGCTTTCTGTATAGGTTGTCTTTAAACCTACCATCAATAAGGGTGGTTTGGACTGGTGCACGGTGCCCACTAGAATAGTGGACAGCCTATGCCAAGCCAACTTCTCACACACGGCATATCCATTTCCACCACTGGCAAAAAGCATGTGCCCGAAAGCCCTTCTGGAGCTGCCATACTGCCCTAAAAGTCTGTCCGACCCTGGCACCCCAGAGAAAAGCAAAGTATTATTTGATGGCGACCACAATCTTTAATATGTTACAAGTTCCGTTTGCATATCTTACCTGCCTGTTGCAGCAAAAAATGTCTGCTTCGTATGAGTGCATGTAAATCAGAGCCACTTCTCCCAGCTTTGGACGTACAGGCAGCATTTCCTCCTCCAATCACCTTCTCTCTGTAATAGAGCAGCTTCCTACGAGCCGCTAAGCTGTATGAGCTGTGTGTTTTTTCTTGTGTACTTCGCATGTATCACTTGTGTTGCACAAAATATTACTTTTGATAAGCGGGCTGAATGTAATAATTGAGTAGACACTACTATAGTGCAAAATTTTTGATAGCTTACAAAGCGATGGAATCTGAATCTATGCAAAAAGTGGACTTCTTGAACTAGCTTTGGAATAATAATGTTCACGAATTAGGTAAAAATTATTTAAAGGGGACAAAACCTTCGAGTTTGAGTAAGAATGCAAATGAACACAGGCACAGGGAATTAGTAGAAGTGTTTAATTGTAATGCATTTAGGGTGACAGGCCGTAGAGCCTTTGCATAATAGCTTCCACTCAGCCGTGGCCCGTGGAGGAAGTTGCGGTGGGGCAGAGAGCCGGGCGGGGGAGGGGCAGGGTTAGGGGTGCTAAAAAACAGAATATGGATAATTGGAGGTAAGTAAACAATTTAATTAATAAAACGAATTTTGTAGCGCGCGCTGCATCGTATTTTGCGATGCAGGACACGCTACGAAATTCATTTTATTTATTAAATTGTTTACTTACCTCCAATTATCCTTATGCCGGT
This sequence comes from Lissotriton helveticus, assembly GCF_964261635.1. Lineage (NCBI taxonomy): Eukaryota > Metazoa > Chordata > Amphibia > Caudata > Salamandridae > Lissotriton > Lissotriton helveticus. The sequence goes on from NC_136068.1 coordinate 669,125,511, forward strand.
TTTTAGCACCCCTCACCCTGCCCCTCGGCTGCTTCAACTCAACATTCCAAACAAAAGCTGGCATACAAATTGACCTTTTAGACAATTGTGCACGACTGTGCTTATCACTCTGGTACTGTTTCTCACACAATAAAAGTTTATAATTCCCTCTTGTATGTAAGTTCTTCTTTGTGACTGTTCCTAGACTTGTGCGTTTTTGCTTGCATCACTATGCTACTATCACTGAAATTGTGATAGTTGGGTATTGTCACTGGACGTCATAATTTAATGTCTGTCAGGGGGCCGTAGAGGTTCTCGCTGCTCAAATGGGAATAATTTCTGAAATGTACATGTTTTTCATGTCTTCATTGCTTAACTTTGCGCGCGAAAACGTGTCCCTCATTGTCATTGAAGTGCTGCTCATTAATTACACTAAAATTATGAAAATGTCACACATAGCAATCTGAAAACTTGCCAGCTATGTGCTTGAACTAAAGTAAGTAGATATACAAACACAGCTCACGATGAAAGTGGCACAAAGGTATACATGGTTTTTCTCAGACACACAATAATATGCTCACATACCACAGACATATTAGCGAACATAAACTTGAAAAACATTTCAATGAAGATTTTACTGTAAATCACTTTGTAATCGTGCTTCTTAAAAAAAACTCTGCATTCGGGAACGTAATAAGCAGTTGGAGATGGCCAAGAAAAGAATTGTAATACGAGCTAATTTCAACACCTTGAATTATTTCCTCTTCTGTTTCCAAGACGTAAGGGATTCAATGGCTGTATGCGTGCATTTACATCAGCAGCTCTGCTCGGCGCACTGCTCGTTTTGCCTGCCTGAGCCGAGATTCGTCTCTCCTGGGGTGGGCGGGGCTACTGGGGGCTCGTCCGAGCTCTCCAATAGGCAGGACGTCCGGAAACTACCGAAGAGAAGGGGATACTCGATCCCGAGGGGATACCAGATATTACACAACACCGGGACATGGATGGCATGGCCATTACATTTCTTTGGGGGATCGGAGGTCCAGGCTGGCCCTGGCCCAATGCCAAATCCCACCTTTTGATGGAGGTCTCGGAATGACGAACCTTTACCTCTACTACTTGCGACTCGTCTCCTCACGATTCATGACTGGTTCAATGGCGGCTGGTCTGACCCACCGTATCGCTTGGCATTTCACATCTTGGGCTTCTCCTCTATACAGGGTATGCTTTATGGGACCACGATTCCCCAAGCTCTTCCCGAGGTCACGTGCAGCGTATTCCTGGCTTGGCATGCATCACTTCGTCATACTCAATGGGGGGGCAGGCTGACTAGCTACACTCTCTTGTGGTGTGGCACAAGGCTTCGTGAAGTCGCTTCCCTGTCAGGGTTCCGGCAGGTGGATCTCATTGGGGTAACCTTGTTGGGCGACGTCTGGAGTGGTACTCACAACCAATCCTTTCAAGACTTACAGACCAGACACTCCCTCCATCCCTCTCAATTCTTTCGATATTTGCTACTGCGTCACGTCTTTCACTCCCACATTACAGATGGCACATCCCTGCCTGAATATAGCCCACCCAAGGCGCAAGTTCTGACTGGGGATTAGGGGAAGGGTGGAGTCTCTCTGATTTATCGTTCCCTCACTAACAATACCCCTAATTCCCTTTCCCTACTCCGTGAGAAGTGGGAGGGCTGGCTTGGGGCTCTGGAGGATGAGAACTGGCGGGACGCCCTGATGGCCCCAGGACGATTGCGGCATCGGCGAGACTACGCCTGGTCCAAGTCTACTTCCTACATGCCGCATACCTTACACCCCTGCGCATCTACCGTGCAGGGCTCCGGCCTGACTCCCACTGCCCCCGCTGCTCCCAACCCAACGCAGATTTTTACCTTATGGTTTGGTTGTGTGCTGTGATTCAGAGATATTGGAAATCTTTAACGCAAGAGTGACGTGGGTCCTGGGCTGGGAGGTGCCTCTTGATCCCATACATGTTCTGCTGGCGTCACCGATGGATTGGATGGCTCCAGGGCTGAGAATCTCTTCCTCAACACGGCATTGGTGGTCACCAAGAGGGACATTGCCACGCATTGGCTGAACACTGCTTCTCCCACTCTAGGATGCTGGCGTGGGGGGGGGGTGGATTGGTGCGCTGTGCAGGAGCGGCCTTTATATGTAGCCAGGGGGTGCCCTGAGAAATTTCGTTTCATGTGTGGTAAATGGGTCGGGGTACTCGATGATTGAGATGGCGTGGTCCGCTCTTCGGTTTCATGTGGATAAGCTATTATTGATTTCTTTATGCAATCTTGCTGTCACTGTGATGTGTTTTCTCCCTATTCTGAAAATGTACAATGTGGCTCTGAATGCTGCTGTTTGTTGTTACATCCAAAAATCAATAAAATTGGTTGTCAAAAAAAAAAAGAAGAAGAAGACAATAGGGGTGCCTCAAAGGGATCTCGTAGTCATCAGGTGCTGCCTCAATATATTATTCAGCGATTGGGGCGTTCAATCTTGGTTTGATCGCTGGTGTAGTGCAAAGAATGGAAAGTAAAGGAAGTGTTGGTACTCACTGTCTCACAGACCCTGCCGTCCTGCTGAGAAGCTCTGGTACCGTCCTCCTAAAAGTCCCTGCAGTCCCGCAGAGGAGTGCCGGTACTGTAGCTCTGAAAAACAAGAAGTGGTGGTTCTCAGAGAATGACAGTACCAGCCCATTCAAACCCCTGCTGATTGGGGCTCGCAAAAAGACTATCCTTCATTATCATTGAAATGGTGCCTTCTTCCTGAAATGGCTACCTCTAGGCATCAACCACATGGCTTTATCTCCACACCTATCCAACCATACTTCTCTGTGTAGGAATTGCATGTGTCAGAGCGGTCCTATCCCACCAGCATTCCAGAAGAAGATACCCACTAGGAATTCTATCACTTTCTCCAAAGCCCAGTAGGCCTCTAAAAGGGATCTTGGTTGCTTCAGGCTCTTACTATGTGATTTATCCTTCCATTCATTATGTACCCATTGAATGTTGTTTATTGACATAAATCATGTTTTTTTCACATTTCCTCCATTAATGGCCACAGCTTGTTAGACAAGTTGTCATCAGAGAACATTTTAGGACTTCACTTCCTCTGCTCATCTTACCCTCGACCTTCCATCAGTTATTCCCATATAGGAAGTCTTGAGGTTGATAATCAACTGACTAAACAATCTCCTCTGGGCAGGATGTGGATTCAAGGGTAATATCGCTAAGGGATCAAATATATGCTGGGTGTCCAGTTATGTATCACATGCTGGAGTAGCTTTCCAAACCAGCACATTGCATAGATGATTTACGGTAAGGAATAACTTTACCTGTTCAAAGACAACACAAAATTATCAATTGTGTAACTATGTAGTGCTTTGAGCTTAAGACCATGACAATGTAAAGGCGTTTTGAGGTACATCTTGGGACAAGTGCGGACATTTCCTGTAAAGTATCGAAAGCCACCATGAGATCCATATTTTTAGAACCGACCAGACATAGGTATTTGGTATTTTTTTATGACATCTCTAAACCTAGGCATGTGACTGAGACTCCCAGTAGAACATCTTTAAATAATAATCAGAAAAGGGAGGCATACAAGATCTCTTCGAATTAGCCCCTAAAATTATGGAGCATATTTTTAAAAATTCTCACGTGGAGGAAATCCAAAGGTTATCTTTGTGAAAAACCTGTACAATTTCTATGCCTAAAGATAAGCATGATGCTTTACAGAAAAAGATCCTTTTTGAACTTTTCTCTGCACGTAAAACAGCCTTTACCACGCGTGCATGCCTTCACCACAGATGGTAAGTATATTTACAGTAAGGGTGTGTGTGTATATATATATATATATATATACAGGTTCTCAGACAACCAATCATTCTTCAATATACATTGGCATATATACATAAAAGATTCTTAAACTTTCGAGAAACACTCAATCACTGGATGATGTCATCAGTGATGCAATTTGAGAATGTTATTGAGCATGTCATGAGTGATGTAATATGTGGCGTCATCAGCAGTGTATTGTGGGGGCGTGAGTTATAGTTCGCTACACTAACTATAATGGCTGAATTTTTCAAGTTTTATACGAGTGAAATGCCAGACTAACTTGAACATCCCTGAAACCTATGGTTTTTCCAGTGAATTTTCAAGGTTTTAAAATGCTAATTTCTAACTATACTGTCCCTAAAACCTACGTTTTTTTCTGTGAATTTAATTGTTTTTTAAATGCTCATTTCTTACTATAACATAGCAGTCGCATTTGCAGAGTGGCGGACAAAGGTGAGCATGGCCTCCAAACACCTTATAGCTATCCCACTGTGTGGGATTTACTGGCGGTAACTGGAGGGGTAGTTAGCCTTCAACGTCAACCTTGGGGGCCAACTATCCCTTTTATTACCTCTAGTAAGTCCCACACAGCAGGATTGCTAATTTGTTATATCAGGCCCCAACCCCTCCCTGCACCACTGTGCAATCACGCTCCCTGGCACGCTGTAGGTTGGGGAATTAAGGCCCCTTGAATCCTGAGTGTCCCTGGGGACCAACTTGCCTAACAGGTACCTCCAGTAAGCACCACAGAGCTACGTTGCAGAGAGGTGTTCTGTGGCCACGGCCATTTTTACACTACGCTGCAAACGCGGCTTCTGGCTCACTGCAGTTGCTCGGAGGATTAAGTTCACTTGTGTCCTGAGTTCCTCAGGACACAAGAGGACCTCATCGCCCCACCAGCAGTGTGCAAGAAGCTGCGTTTGCAGAGTGATGCAAAAAGGGGCATGGCCTCAGACCACTTCTATGCAACACAGCTCTGTGGTGCCTACTGGAGGTACCTGGTGGGCTAGTTGGCCCCCAGGGACCCTCAGTATTCAAGAGGAATTAATTCCCCAACGCACCACACAGGGCTTGTTTGCAGAGTGGTGCAGGTAAGGAGCGTGGCGTCCGCAGAGATGCCGGCTTTTTTTCTTTATTTTATTTTTTTGATGGGCGGTGTGTGGCCCCCCTTCTTTTACCATTTTTGGGACCCCAGGTACCCCATCCCCCAGGGCCTGACCCCTATTTATTAAAAATATATATTTTTTAAATGGGAAAGGGGCCGCGTGGCCTCCCTCCTCAGGCCAATTATGCCCCGGGACCCCATCCCCCGGGCCGGGCTTTCTGTTTTTTTTATTTGCCCTCCTCCGATGCCACTTCTGGACCCGGGGACCCATCCCGAGACCTGGCCTCGTGGTGTGGGACCGTGGGGGGAGCCCAAATGCCCCCACGGTCCCGCCAGCTCCCCTCCTCCTGCGGGAACGGGCACTGCTTTTGCACAAGGGTAGCTGCTGACATGCAGCACTCCTTGTGCAGAAGCAATCTGCTTTGCTTCATTGAAGCGAGTGCAGGTTTCCTGCTCTCCCTTCATTGAAGCAAAGCAGAGTTTGCTATGGCAGGGCGGGAGCCGTGCACCTGCCCTGCCATAGCAAATGGCAATGTCCCGGGGGTGGGCACCCAGGGACATTACAGGAGCCGGCCCTGGGGGTGGTGGTCCCCAGGGCCATCGAGGGCTCCAGGAGGGGGGCAGCATGGCCTCCCTTCCTTCAAGTACAAAGCCCCGGGGAGATGGTGATCGCCAGGGCTTGGTGGGCCCCCCATTAATAAAGAAAGCCCCAGGGAGGTGGCGGTCCCCGGGCTTGGGGATGCCCGGGAGGCCACACCGCACTTAATTAGGAATGCCCTGGGGAGGTGGTGGTCCCCTGGGCAGCGTGAGGGCTGCCCACGGGACATGGCCCACCCGTGTGCTTATAGAAAACTAAGCGCAGGAGCCCGCACCTTATTATTTTTAAGTTTTTCCATCTGGATTCGAGAATCCAGTGCAAATTCTGATTTTTTTTTTTTAATGGTTTTTATTGGCCTGGGGTCCTCGTAGGATCCCCTGAGCAGGCCTAGGGGGTCAGAGTGTTTCTACCCTGCCCCTTTTCTTGTTTTTCACCTTTTCTTGTACTGTTTTCTTGTGACTCAGTTACCGAGTCACAAGATGCCTGCCAACACATTTTAGTTTGCAATGTTGACAGTCAATCAGAATTGAGCTTGTGCTCGGGAGGATTCACGAACCCTCCTCAGTGCTCAGATATCAATATTTTTTATTTTCTGAATTTTTTAGCAACTACCTAACGGATTTACACCATTTAAAAAAAGGTTGCTTCCTGAACCAAGAACTACATTTTTGCAAAATTTGGGGTAATTCCGTTCAGCAGTTCAGGCTGTAGCCTGTAATAAAATATCCTTTGGAAATGAACATGGGGAAAACGCGTTTTCGGACCCCCCTTTTTTCACAACAAACGCTTGACGAATCACCACGAAACTTTCAAGACAGGAGCTGACCTGAGTGAACCTTTTTTTGGATAATTTTGCAATGATTTGTCAAACAGTGCCAAAGATATTGGCTAAATAAAAATGCTTTTTGAATAAAAACGTAGAAGCGAGAAACAGAGGTAGGATCAACGATTAGGTCTTTGGTTTATTCAAATATACGTATATATACATATATATGACAAGCTCTGTGTTTGTAATTTTCCTCAGAGGATAGGGTGTGTAAGAAGTAGCAAGAGAGTGAGAGAGGAAGATAAAGGGCAAGACTTACTAAACGTTGACACAGCGCAATGCAGCAAAATAACTTACCGTGCTGCATCAAATTGAGAGAGCTGGAATGCGCCATAATTACTAACATATGTGCATTCCCGCTCTCTCTATGCCGGCGACCTGTGGCTGCCAAACTCCAATGCAAGATATGAACAGGGGAACCCAATATACCCTTGGGGCAGCGTAGAACCATCGGCGAGTGGGTCATTGAATGACTGTCATTCAATGACCCACTCGCCGATGGTTCTACGCTGCCCCGTTCACGGTGCTTTTCAAGTAACATTGCCTCTAATTGAAGCGCATATAAGAGTCCCATAAAGACGTGGAGAATTTTACAATTAGGATTTCTATTTCTTCACCCTCAATTGTTATACAACAGGTTATTCTGATTCAGCCGATTATATACGGTATCCTCTTTCCGAAACCATCCTGCGAATCAAACCTTCAAATTCTTCAGTTACAGGGGGTTGTCCCAGCAACAAATTATTATTGTCCTGATGATGGTCTTCTTGACGACTGCACAATAGACCGAAACGTCGACACTTCCATCATCTCCAGAAGCATTGCGCTGGCACCAACTTACGACCATTATTAATTATATTATTTGGTTGTCTGTGATATCTACCAGGAGTTGATGTTTCTGTTGTGAACTAATGAGTTGATGTAATCTGTATCTTTGTTCATAACTCTTTTTGCTTGATTTACTTGTTATTTATCTCCCCATAAGATGCTTTGACACTCAATATAAAACAATTTTTTTGCATAAAATGTACTTCCTCCGTGCTTCCTTTCTTATTTCCTTCCATTTTCTGCTTGATATGTGCTAGCTTACTAGTGTGAGATCAAAACTGACTCACTGGAAGAAGATACATTTGTACTACTCCCAATTGTAATCTACTGTTATTTCTAATCAAATCCCTTGTAGCACATATTGACCCCAAACTCCAATGCAGGCAGCCTTGTGCCATGCTGGAAGGGTGCCCGTTACTGCACAAAAACAATCCTAAGAGGCATTTTCCTTTTTCTATGTGTGCTGCAGCAAGAAAATGGAAAAAACGAAATTAACATATTTCTTCTTGTTCTGCCTCACCTGGGAATGCTCCACCCATGGAACGCCTTCCCAGTGATGAGTACCGCAAGGCAGTGACTTCAGATTTACAAGGCCACGGGAGGTGGCTCTGCGTAGCATAGTAAATCTCACTGAAGCCCTTGCATTCCCTTGTGCCATTTTGTGTAACACAGTGGCAAAGCAACAGCTTCATAAATCTGGGCCAGGAGCGTGTATGTTCATGTGCGTATTCATATGTAACATGGTTTTGTGGAAAAAGATGTGGTTCTCTACACATGGCCAACACCTTTGCATGAGCTCAGACCAACACTTTCTATATTGTCTTCCACCTACAAATATAGAGTCCTGAAGAGTCCCACAAACCCAACCCTCTGCTCTTGATGGCTGACTGCCTCAAAATCTCTACAGGTGAGTTGAGAGACAGTGAGGGTCAGATTAAGAACTATGAAACTATAGTCATCTAGATGAGGTGCAACATGAAGTCAAAGGAATGAGACCCTTGTGTCTGAATAACAAATAACCCCCTCTGATTTCCAAAAATCTGGTGATACCTTGATTTTATACCAAAGGATTGTCCAGCTCTGTAGTGCCTTTTTTGTGTGGGATCGTTTGACACAAAAATCATGACCATTACCATCAAACACAGTGATACAGTCATTATGTTGACTGCCTCACTTGGGTGGTACACAAAAACAGAGATTCCCCTTTCATAAATAAAAAATCAAAACTAATGCATATGGTAACTTGGCAAACCAAGTGGAAAATTATGTGATGTACAGCACTGCACGAAGAATTTAATCTTCAATATACATAAAAAAGGAAAAAAATCAAAAAGGAAAACATCAAGGTTGCTGTGAAGTAATAATAAATGAATTCAAAACCTAAGTATAAACCATATATTCAAATATATTGTGCTTTATTAAAAATCATTTCACATATCCCAAAATATATGACAAAATGCAAATGCATACATTGACAAAATTATATAGACATTATCACATATACATCAGTACAATTATATATATCATTCATGTAGTTAAAAACAATATACTTATACAATAAAAAGATTATCAAACAACTGTCAACATGGCGTACACTTGGGTGGTAACCATGTGTTACCCATTGCCTTGGTTAACACAGCACACACCGAACATTCACTCATGTCAAGTTTCTATCCAGCCACTGTCTCTTCTTCTCCACTGGTCCCTACACCATCTCTGAGAGTGTTGGATCTTCCCACAACTATCAGAAATTGGAATGCATTTGCCAAGCGCTGGGAATAACACAACCATTTCATCTACATTTTGCAGTGTAACATTTTTTGGTTTTGTTCGAGACTGATGCTGCAACCTGGTTTATACCCACTGAGTTGCCTCAGAAAACCATTGCTTTGTCCTCTGTAACTCTGACCCTGCTCGCAGACAGGTCGCTCCCCACGCCACCACTCAGCCGCCAGCTGCTTTGTACCTGCTCCCTGCCACCCGCCTGTTTTCCCGCTGTTTCCCGCTCCTTCCCCCCGCTGCGTCCCTGTGGCCCTGCCCCACTCCTTCCCATTGGCCACCCTGCTCCCGCCTCCCAGCTGCTCCTCCCTCCCTATCCCCTCTTATGGAGGCCGCGCAGCGGCCGCACCACTGGCATGCCAAAGTCAAGCCCGTCTGCGCCCGTCCGCGCCTATACCGTGCCCAGCACCAGAAACCCTGGACCCTGCGAACGCCACAACACCAGACTCCGTAAGGCTGCCAGCACCCTCTACACACTCAACGCCGGTCGAAACCACACCTGCTTCCAAGCAGCCCTAAAACGGACTCACGGACCTTTCTCCTGCCACACCTGCAGCTTCACTTGCGACAGAGCCACCAAACCTCCAAGGACTGGACCCAACCACCTCCGCTGCATACTCCTCTACACCCGCTCCGCACGCAAACACGCCGTCAAGCTCTGGGATCTGCTCGACACCTCCTCCCCAGACGTGGGCTTCCTGACCGAGACCTGGTGGAACGACTCCCCGGCGCCCGAATTCGCAATAGCCATCCCAGACGGCTACAAGATCACCCGCAGGGTTTGCGCCAACGAAATCGAAGGAGGATTAGCCATCGTCAACAAGTCCACCCTCAAGGTCGCGACCCACGCAGACGACACCCTCAACACCGCCGAACACCTGCACTTCCGGATCCACACCGACCCCAAGACCACCCTCAGTGGAACACTCAATTACAGACCCCCTTGACCCCGAGCTCAATTCAGCGACTCCATCACCGACCTCGCCAGCACCCATGGACTACATCCTCCTCGGGGCCCTGAATTTCCACCTCGAGAATAACAACGACGCCAACTCCGCCACCCTGATCGACAACCTCGCCAACCTCGGCCTCAGACAACTCGTCACCACACCCACCCACGCCGCTGGCCACACACTGGACCCCATCTTCTCCACAGGCACCCACGTCACCTTTGACCACACCACCGAACTCCACTGGACAGACCACCGCTGCATCCATTTCACCTTCAATAAACCAACCACGCACCGCCACACCGAACAGCTACCTCCCCGCAGCTGGAGCAAAGTCACCGAAGACCAGCTGATCACCGCCCTTGCCCAAAACCCACGTACCGACCCCACCAGCCCAGACACCGCAGCCCGCAACCTCGGACAGTGGATCGACGACTGCGCCAACACCCTCGCCCCACTCAAGAAACCCTTCAACAACCACGCCAGCAAGAGAGCCACCTGGTTCACCGACGAGCTGCAGACATCCAAACGCGCTTGCCGGAAACTGGAGAAGATGTGGCTCCATGAACGCACTCCGGACAACCACGCAGCCCACAAGGACGCCACCCGCAGACAGCACTACCTCATCAGATTAGCCACGAGATCCTCCTTCAGAGACCGCCTGGATAACAGCACACACGACAGCAAAGAGCTCTTCAGCATCGTAAAGGAACTCTCCAACCCCAGCGCCAACGACATACCGCCCTCACAGGAACTGTGGAACTCACTGGCCATCTTCTTCCACCGCAAGATTGCTGACATCCATGACAGCTTCAACACCATGACCGCCCCGACTACGCCAGACCCCACCTCCCCTGTGAACACCACCAGCGCCAACCGCCTGACCTCCTGGTCCAACGTCAACGACGACAAGATACGCAAGGTCATGAACTCCATCCACTCAGGATCTCCGTCAGACCCGTGCCCACACCGCGTATTCAACAAAGCTGATGCTGCCATGGCACCCCAACTACGGAAGGTCATCAACATCTCCTTCGAAACAGCGACATTCCCGGAAAGCAGGAAACACGCAGAAATCAACGCCCTCCTCAAGAAGCCCAAGGCGGACCCAAAGGACCTCAAGAACTTCCATCCCATCTCCCTGCTTCCGTTTCCGGCAAAGGTCATCGAGAAAATCGCCAACATGCAACTGGCCGACACCTGGAAGACAACATTTTGGACCCATCCCAGTCCGGGTTCAGACTAAACCACAGCACCGAGACAGCCCTCATCGCCGCCACAGACTACATCAGGCGCCAACTAGACAATGGCAAAACATCAGCCCTCATCCTCCTGGACCTGTCAGCCGCCTTCGACACGGTCTGCCATCGCACTCTAAAGACACGCCTCCTAGAAGCCGTAATCCAAGAGAAGGCCCTTGACTGGACTACGTCCTTCCTTCCCGGCAGAACCCAGAGCGTCCGCCTCCTGCCCTTCCGATCCAAGGCCACCGACATCATCTGCGGAGTCCCCCAGGGCTCATCCCTCAGCCCGACGCTGTTCAACATCTACATACCCCCCCTCGCCCAAGTGGCCCGCCAACACGACCTCAACATCATCTCCTACGCTGACGACACCCAGCTCATCCTTTTCCTCACCAAGGACCCGCACACCACCAAAACCAACCTCCACGAGGGAATGAAGGCCATCGCTGACTGGATGAGGAACAGCCGTCTGAAGCTGTACTCGGACAAGACGGAGGTACTCATCCTCTGACCCACACCTCAGCCTGGGATGACTCCTGGTGGTCGACCACACTGGGAACAGCACCGACACCAACCGACCATGCACGCAACCTAGGATTCATCCTCGACATCTCCCTCTCCATGCCTAAACAGGTCAATGCTGTCTCGTCCTCCTGCTACAACACCCTCCGCATGCTCCGCAGGATCTACAAGTGAATCCCGACCGAAACAAGAAGAACGGTGACACAGCACCACTGGACTACGGCAACGCACTCTACGCAGGAATCCCAGCCAAACACCTGCGACGACTACAACGCATCCAAAACGCCTCCACCCGACTGATCGTCAAAACTCCCCACCGCAGCCACATCACCCTCCACCTAAGAGATCTACACTGGCTCCCCGTCGACAAGAGGATTACCTTCAAGCTCCTCACCCACGCACCCAAAGCACTCCACAACGCCGGACCAGGCTACCTGAACAGCAGACTCAGCTTCTACTGCCCCACCTCCCAGCTCCGCATCGCCAGCCTCGCCCTCACCGCTGTCCCCCGCATCCAACGAACAACCTCCGGTGGCAGATCCTTCTCCTACCTCACTGCCAAGACCTGGAACACCCTCCCTACCCACCTATGGCAGACCCAAAACCTACTCGCCTTCAGAAGACACTTCAAGACCTGCCTCTTCGAGCAGTAGCGGCACCCCCTCCCCTCAGCGCTTTGAGACCCTCACGGGTAAGTAGCACAGTTAACAAGTACTCTTCAGATGTTAAAAATGATGCAAAAGTGGAGCAAGGGGCTTGTAAATAGGCCCCCTAATCTTTATGTTGACCAGGACGGGACTCGCTGTCACAGGAAGCACTGCACAGCACAGAGAGGTGGGGCTCTCCCCTGCACTCCCGCGCCACCGTGCGGGTATATAGCACTTCCACACCTCCAATTGATGCTTCTCAGAAATCAGACCGAGACTATCTCTGGAATGGGTCCATTTGAATTCCATACCTTCAGATCTGCAGGTGTGCTTAAGGAACAACATCAGTACAATAGAGCAAATTGTACAATTCTGCAGCAGCTCTAGGATCAGCATTTGACTCGATTCCTAGGGCAAAATAATGGGACGTCTTGAAGGAGATTGGGGTCCTTAACACCTTGGCCGCGGCTGGAATTCCGCGCCGGTGCTGATGGAGCGAGATAGAAAACAAAATTTTGTTTAAACTCGCAAAGTCACATTTCCATAACATGAATAAAATTATTAATGATGTGTGATATGTTGTGCTAATACAACCTAGATTAAACTTTACACGTGGGGGGACTAACATGTGTGCTCATAAATGTGCATAAATGTTGCATCTTTTTGTTCGTGCAAAATAATAAAATAATTTATTGTTTTCGTTTTTGTCATTACTAACTGCTGCATATTTAAAATAAGCATGTGCTTGTTTTGCTTTTTCTTGTCTGTGTGATGTCATTTCTACTATTCTAGGTGCATATGGGTCTCATAGAAAAACGGAGACTGGTAAATATAAACGCTGCTTTATTTGTTTGCAATGGCTAGGTAACATTTTGATTAATCGGGTGGGTTAATTATTTAGTAAACCATGGGGTGGATACAGAATATACTTTATTTCTTACATTAATACTTTTCTTGTGTTTGTTTTATACTAGAAATCATAAGTTGCCTGCTTTTGAGGCCTAACTAATTGAGCCGCACAAAAAGAGCTAATTCATATTTCTGCAGAAAGTCACGAGACGCCCATTCTGAATTAAAACGTTTATTGAAGCTGCATTCACAAAGCAAAAACTGATGAGCTGACATCATTCTGTCGGACATGGCCAAGGTCGAAAGTGAACTTTTTGTCAGTCCTTAACTTGGCATCCGCGGAAGTTGCACTGTAAGACTATGGAAGCTGCGAGGATGACTTAAAACAAAGTTGCAATCGCAGGAAGCCTCTGGCTTCACGTGGAAGAGACAATGGTCTTTGTAAGACATGATTTTGTGGAACTTTTTAAGAATCGGGTGACATGTCACTTGTCACTCTCAGCCAATGGGACGTCGAGTATTTCTGAAAACTTTCCTTTGCTAGTTTAGTTAGCGTAGAAAGGTATAAAAAGTCATGCCCTTAGGGTTGGGCTGGCTGCTGCTTTCTGACTTTCCGATGAGGGTGATGTGCTGCTGGACTTTGCGTGGAGCACGTAAGAATCCTCAAAGAACTTTACTTTAATTTCTGTCTATTTTAGCTCAGTTAGGGAAATAGGTTTTAGAAATGCCAAACTTTATATAATTTCTTTAAACTGATTCAATTGCTTAAATTGTAATTTTCTTATTTCTTACCATCATGTTTGCTTTAATGCTAATAAAATTTCATTTATAAAACTTACAACTTATATACTATAATTTAGAAAATAAAATCTTACTTTTGACAAACAAGCTGGTCTTGGTTATTTAGAAGTATAGGTTACCTTTAGCTAGATCACGTCGCCTATGGTGGTCGTTTAAATGGTTGGGTTTTATTCTAATGACAATATTCTTTCTGCAAATGTATAAATATGTTTATAGTTTGTAAATAATGTGTATATAGATTTATTTGACCACCTGATTCAGTAGGCCCAAAAATATATCAGGTTCATAAATGGGTCCATGTATAGTTTAGAATTTTGTTATTAGGTTATGAAATTGGGTAGCGTAGTTTATGATATATTTTCTATAGCCCGCTGGATCAATTATCTGGTAGCAGAAATTGATGGTTGCTAAGGAGTAACCAAGGTAACATGTTGGTTGCTAAGGATTGCGTCATGGTATGCAAATAGGATTAATGTTTTAACACTTGTTAAGTTCGTTTTTCGTGCCTATCTGTAAGCTATACCGGTATAGATTGTGTGGCGAGAAATTAGTCACGCAAGCCATCTGTTCGTTTGTAGTGATATCGCCGAGTATCACAAGAGGTATCGCCGTGTACCATAGTGTTGTCGCCGAGCAGCACAGTTTTAGGGCTAGGTCTGAATCTTGTATAGTGAGGAATTTCTAAGAAATCAAAGCAGCATGAGAATAGGGACAAAGCGCCTTCCATAAAACTCACTGTGATGAGAGTATTAGTTATATCCAAGCTTGAGTGAAGGGTAAAATTTAACGTCGGTGCATGATTATCTATAAACAGGTTAGAGTCCTGTACGGGTACATGTTTCATATCTATAAACAGGTGAGAGCCCTGTACGGATAACGTCGTTATTTTGCTAACGGTGCATGATTTCTATAAACAGGTGAGAGTCCTGTACGGATTTCGTGTGTGTTTGAATTTAGGGAATTTTCCGTGTAAAAGTGCGAGTTTGAATTGTATTTTATGTTCAAGTGGAACTCTTAGAACTTTCACTTCGCGGTGGGTTCAGAGCAAAGCGAGTTCATAATTATACTTGCTTGAAGGGTGGGGTAAGGTTACTCTACTAACAATTGAATATTATCCTTAGTGTGAATAGCGCCGTCTATTCCGAAGTGTGGATACTTGAATGTATGTAAACTATCCTAATTAGCGAAACGAACAGATGTTGTCTTTATAAGTCATTGTTAAGAATTAATTTACACTGAAAAGTGTTCTTAAAATGGCGCTGTGAAAAGATTTTGTGAAGGAGGGGTAAGCGCCAGGAGTGAGAAGCGAGAAACCGCAGCTGCTGTGTACGTCACAGAGCCGCGCTGGGATTGGGTGACCTACGTCACAAGCTGTATTCTGATTGGCTCCTGAGTCTCTGACGGCCTGTGAGCTGATTGGTCCTTAGGAAAATCTCCAAAATTATTGGTCGAGCTGAAAAGTGACGCAGCTCAACTGCCATTGGCTTGTTGGTGTGTTTCGCGCACGGATTGGTTGTTTTGCGGAACATCCCGGAAAAATTTTACGAACGATTTTGTGAATTGAATTTAACTTTTAAAAATGAGTTATCAATTTAAACATGTTGAGAAAAAGACAACATTATTTCAGAAATTTAAGAATTTATTTTCACCTGACAAGAAAATCGAAACGCGAGGTGGTAAACTACTTCATAAGTATAAAACACCTGCAGCGTACATGGAAGGTGAATACGGATATCATACTGTCTTATGGTTCGACAGTTGGAAACGTTATACTAAAAACGATGGTGTTTTGACTTGGCCTGATGATGGTTCATTTAATGTAAGAGTTTTAAGAAACTTACGAGAGAAAATGAATGCTCTTGTTCCAAAACCGAGACCAACTCAATTTGAAGCTTTAGTTGAGTGGGAAGATGAGATGTATCAGTTACAAAGAGAAGCTAGTGGAATTAAAAGACCTTCTAAAAATCCATCATGGAAAAGAGAAACTCATGAAGATAGATTACGAATGTGGAGACAGGGAAACATGAGTGAAGGATTGTATTTAATTCATGAAATGGTAATGGGTTCTCCTACAGGAAAATCTATGGAAAGTGAATCTGAGGATGCAGTTATGGAAGAAATATATACAACTGCTAGAAAGAAACAGCCTAATCAGCCTTTGAGACCTCCTAGATCATGGTCTACTCCGGTGGTTTCTACTGAAACTTCACCGAGTGCACCTCCAATTAGTGAAGCTCCTAAACTTTATCCAAATAATTGTGAAATCACTGAAACTCCTAGAAGATCAGAATTTGAGAATGCTCGAAATGAGGGTAGACATTTTTCAATGACTCCAAGAGCAAGGGAACCTCCAAAAGATTATACAAGAGAAACAAGAAATGTTGAGGATGATGATTATAATGAATACTTAAGGTCTAAAGAAGAATTAATCAAAAGAATGACAAAAGGCATGGAAGCTGTTACTGTTCCAGTAACAATAGGTCCTGTTCAGCCTGTATTTGATCAAAGAAATACAAACAAAACTGGATTAACTATTCCTTTAAATACAGAAATTCAAAAGCCTGCTGAAAAATTTTATTCAGATTTGACAGAATTAAACGCTTCTAGATCGAGAATGCCTGATTTAACTTTCAATGAGGATTTATCTCCAAAAACACCAATGGGTGCTATGTCAGATGTAGGAAGTCCTGAAGTCAGGGTAACTACACCAAAGCTTGATGTGGCCAAATTAAAAGCAAATATTGAAGAATTAATAATTGGAACAATTGGCCCAGATAGTTTAAATTACTATCGAGATGATGAACTACTATTCATTTGCAAAAGTATTCAGTGGAAAACGAAAAATAAATATGATCAATTAGAGGATCTAGCTGCAGAACTTGAAATCGATGTGAGTAAACAAAAGAATTTTGCAAAACATTATAGATTAGATTTCTCAGAAAGCGACATTGAGAGTTTGAACTCAATGGGAAGAATAGTTCACATTAAAGATTTGATTGTCTATATCAAAAAGCTAGGAGAACTGAACAAATGGAGAGTTAAATGGACTAAAAGGAAGGAAGATGAAAGATTAGAAAGAATGTCAAAACAATTTCCAATGAGAGAAGTTGCAGGTGGAGGATATGTTCATGTCCCATGGTCGAGACAGGACATTCTGTTATTCACAAATGACTTTCCAAAATTAAGAGAGAAACCTGTTGAGTGGTACAGGCAAGTCGATAGATTTATCAAAGTGTCAAAAGTTCTGTGGATTGATTTGGATGGATTTTTTGACATTGTTGTTCCATCTGATCTTTGGACAGAATGTAAAATATCTATTAGTTGGCCAAAAACAGAACCTGAGCGAATTAAAGAAACAGGTGCCCCAAATCCACTTGTAATGGATTTTTATGAGAAAGTAATTGTTTGGATGAAAAACAAAATTCCACCCAAAGAAGTTGATTGGGTTAAAATAGAAAGAACAGAGCAGGAAACAAAAGAATCAGTTCATTCTTTTTATGAAAGACTACTGTTAATCTTTAAACAATACAGTGGTTATGAAAAATTAGATGAGAAAGACATGAGTCATTTTATCTATAGATTTGTTTATGGACTAAAACCTGAAATTGGAGAAATGATCAGAACTAGTATTGTCGGATGGCAAGCACTATCTATTGATGATATTCTGAGAAAAGCAAAATATTGTAGTGATGAATTAGAAGTAAAACAGAAGAAGCTAAAGGAGAAAGCCATGTGGGCACAGGTAAAGGTAGCTGAGCAACAGATTGCCAGCATGGGAAACAAGAACACTAATTTTGTTCAAACTGGAAATACGAACCAAATACAAGGAAAGTTTAAAGGTAATAATTTCCAAAAGAAATTTAGCCCAAAAATAGAAGAGCTGAAACAAAGATTACCTTGTTTTAATTGTGGCGAAATTGGACATTGGAGGGACGAGTGTCCTCATCCTCCTAGAAACTTAAAGAATCCCTTATTGAATCCACAGATGCAGAATGGTGTTAACGTGCAGCAACAACTACAGATGCAACAGGGGTTAAATGAATTTAATATTCAGCGACAATTACAACAACAGCAACAACAACAGGTGAATAATCGTAAAGACCAGTTGCCACAACCACCTTTTCCGAATTGTGGGGGAGTTCAAAAATATAATCCAAACGTGGGATTTCAGGGATGTGAACAGGTAATAAAACCACAAAAACAGCAAAAGCAGCAAAGGGTTCAAATGCAAAATGCTTCACAACAATTTTTATTAACAGAAAGCCAAGACAGTGATTCTGATGATTATTGCTGACGGTGCCCGAGAGAGGAGGAAGAGTGTGTTGTTGGAGCCACTCTTGAGGTTGACCAGTCTGGTCCTTATGTAAACGGGAAAGTTAATGATGTAGACATCACTTTCCTAGTGGACACTGGTGCTACCCGTTCTACTGTTAGATCAGTGGAAATTGAAAACCTACCTCTCTCTGGGGATACCATCCAAGTTGTCGGAGTAAGTAATCAGCAAATTAAAACAGATTTAACTGATCCAGTACCAGTTGAAATTGGAAATTACAGAGACAAACACAGATTTGTGGTTTGTAATAGTAGTCCAGTAAATCTATTAGGCAGAGACATCCTATGTAAAATGAATTGCAGAATATATTGTTCTCCTGAAGGAGTTGAATTACAAACAATGGAGGAAGATGGTTTGTACAGAATGACAATGATGATGATGGAAGCAGAAGAAACAAAATTGTTTCCTGCATTTGAAGAAAAAGATTTACCTGAAGAGCTAAAAGAAACAGTGAAATCTGAAATATGGGATTTTACTGGGAATGAGATGGGTCTGATGAAAAACGTAGATCCTGTTAAAATTGCATTGAAGCAGGGAATAGAATTTCCAAACACTCCACAGTATAAAATGAAAACTGAGACAATTGAAGGTATTACACCTGTAATTGAAAAATTAATCAAGCAAGGTGTATTGGAAGAAATGAAGAGTAGCTCTTGTAATTCACCAATTATGGGAGTTAAAAAGGCTAACGGAACATTTAGGATCGTACAAGATCTGAGAAAGGTTAATCAAATTGTCATTCCATGTTGTCCTGTGGTTCCAAATCCTGCAGTGATTCTATTTCAGATTCCATATGATGCTGAATGGTACACAGTCATTGACCTTTGCAATGCATTCTTTACTGTTCCTCTACACCCAGACAGTTATGAAATCTTTGCTTTCAGATTCCAAGGTAAGACCCTTGGATGGACAAGAATCCCTCAGGGCTATACAGAGAGTCCTTCAATCTTTAACGAACTGTTAAAAAGATCATTAGAAGATTTAGACTTACCAGGTAGGTCTACGCTGGTGCAGTATATTGATGATTTGTTAATTGCTGCAAAGACAAGAGAAAATTGTGTAACAGACACAATAATTCTGTTAAATCGCCTTGCAGAAGAAGGACATAAAGTGTCCCCAGCAAAACTACAGTTTTGCAAACAGGAAGTAAAATATCTTGGTCACAGAATTGCAAAGGGAAAAAGACAAGTAACAATAGAGAGAATAAAAATGATTCAAGCAATGTTACCGCCAAGAACACAAAGACAGGTCAGAATGTTCCTGGGAATGGTAGGTTACTGTCGACAATGGATAAGTGGATTTTCAGTAATTGCAAAACCACTACAAAGACTGACCAAATCAGATGTAAAAGATCCAATTATTCTCAATGATGTTGAGATGGAATCTTTTGAGAACTTGAAAAAGAGCTTATGCCAAGCTCCTGCTTTAGGTATGCCAAATTATGAGAAAGATTTTGAACTGTATTGCAGTGAGAGAGAAGGATGTGCATTATCTGTGTTAATTCAGAGACATGGGAACCTAAAGAAACCTATTGCATATTTCTCTGCAGTTCTTGATCCAATTGCAAAAGCATTACCAGGTTGTTTAAAAGCAGTTGCAGCTACAAGTATCAGCCTTGAACAAAGTGAAGGAATCATTATGGGATTTCCTGTGAAAGTTTTTGTGCCTCATTCAGTTGAAATATTACTGACAAGAGGTAAGACTCAACATTTAACAAGTAGCAGATTGACAAAGTATGAGAAAATCATACTAGGAGCAGATAATGTTTCAATTTCAAGATGTCTGAATCTGAATCCTTCTACATTACTGCCTGATTCTGAAATTGTTGATGACATCGAGACAGAACATGAATGTTTAGATGTCATGGAATTTTGCACAAAACCAAGAAAAGACATCAAAGACAGACCTTTGCCTGAATCGGATTTTGTCTACTTTGTAGATGGCTCATGCTTAAGATCCGAAGGTGGTGTCTTGAAAGCTTCATACTCAGTTTGTACAGTCGAAGATGTTGAAGAAGCATCATGTCTTGAAGGAGTTCGTTCAGCACAAGTGGCTGAATTAATTGCTTTAATTCGTGCATGTGAAATATCAAAAGATATAAGAGTTACCATCATTACTGATAGTCAGTATGGGTACGGAGTTGTGCATGATTATGGACAACTCTGGTCACAGAGAGGATACATGACATCAACAGGGTCACCAATTAAAAATGCAGTTTTCATTAGAAGATTAATTGAAGCAATACAATTGCCAAAAGAAATTGCCATAGTCAAGTGTGCAGCACACACTAGAGGGACTGATTATATTTCCAAAGGAAATGCCTTCGCAGATGAAACAGCAAAGTACTGCGCAAGGAAAAATTATTCTTACAATCGGAATAGAAGTACAGAAACTGATTCAAATTCATTAATGCTAACAACTGTTGTAGAAACATGGAATGAGATTAGAGATTTACAAAACGAAGCAGATGATGAAGAAAAAGACCAGTGGTTAAGATCAGATTGTAGACAACGTGATGAAGATGGAGTGTGGGTTTACAAAGATGGGAGAGTAGTTTTACCAAATTGCATGATTTCTGACATGGCCAGATTATATCATGGTCCTGCACATTTAGGAAGAGATTCTATGGTCAGACTGTTTAAAGAAACATGGTTCAATACCAAATTTAGAACCATTGCAGAATCTTTTTGTCAAAGGTGTTTGTCATGCCAACAAATGAATCCAAACAGAAAATCAGTGGTGGGGACAGGAATAATTGGTCGAGAAGGTGGTCCCTTTACCAGGTTACAAATAGATTTCATTGAAATGCCATTACACAACTGTTTGAAATATGTACTTGTAATTGTATGCTTGTTCTCAAGGTGGGTAGAGGCTTTTCCTACAAGACATTGTGATTCAATTACAGTAGCAAAACTAATGCTCAGAGAAATCATCCCAAGGTACGGTTTTCCAGTCACTATTGAGAGTGATGGAGGAAGCCATTTTGATAATAAACTGTTGAAATTAATTTGCGAAGCTATGAGTATTGAGCAGAAAATACACTGTGCATACAGACCAGAGGCATCAGGTGTAGTTGAACAAATAAATGGAACTATCAAAAACAGAATTGGAAAAATGTGTCTAGAGACAGGAGTGAAGTGGACTGATGCTCTTCCACTTGTTTTGATGTCAATAAGAAGTACACCAGATAAAAAGACAGGTTTGAGTCCTCATGAAATTTTGATGGGAAGAGTTATGAGGCAAGCTTTTGTACCTGTAGGTAAACTGTTGAGCATAAATGACAGTGCAATTTTGGATTACTGTAAAAGGTTATCTGATATGGTAACTTCTGTATCTAATCAGGTGGGAACTGAAGCTCAATCAAATGACAAAGTTTTGACACATGATCTGAGACCTGGAGACTGGGTCAGAACGAAAGTACATCGGAGGAGGAATTGTCTATCTCCTAGATGGCAGAAACCTAGGCAGGTAATCTTGATCACTACTAATGCTGTAAAGTGCAGAGGATTGAAGCGTTGGATTCATCCAAGTCATACTATTCCAATACCAACTCCTGAGAATTCTGATGTTGAAAGTGATACCACAGATGACTCTGATTCTGAAGCAGAAGACAGAATAGAAGGTGAAGTAATTCCAGATTCTGAAGATCGACAAGAAAGTCGACATCTGGAAACTGTGCCAGTGAATGGAAATCTGACAAGAAAAGACTTAGAAATAATTGAAATAGATTCTGAAAGTGAAGAGAATCTGTTAAAAGGAAAGATAACTGAGGATTCGGTTGTCTCTATTGAAGACAAAGAAGCTGAACCAAAAGAAGTTTCAGACCAGGAGAGTATCGAAAGGCAGAGAACAAGCTCTGAAGTAAGGAACAAAAATCCGAAATCTGGGAAGCTAAAGGTAATTGAGGAAGAGGAGGAGAACGAATTACCAAGTACCAGTGATGGAAGACAAAGTGAAGTTCCTGAAGGAGTGAAATTGCCATATAGAGAAGTTCCTGAGTCAATTGAAATTTCAGACTACGAAACTGAGGAAAGTGACGTGGAAGGTGGAAGTGAAAACAGAAAGAAAAGGACTTGGAAGTCAGAATCAAATAATTCTGAACCAAAGAAAAAGTACGTGAGAAAAGCAGACTACTGGCCTGGTGGAAGATTGAGAGTGAGATTAATTAAAAAGCCAATAGAACAAGTTGAAGAAATCAGTAGTCAAAAGAGTCCTGGAAAAGAGGTTGGAGTTGGAAGGAAAATAGAGGTGATATCAAGAAAAGGGAAGAGAATAATTAGACCAAACCAGAAATACAAGTCTCCTGAGTGGACTTACTTAGTAATTCCACCTGTTATAGACATATATGATAGTAGTGAAGAAGAAAACGAAATCCAAGAAATTAGTGACAATGATTGAAGTACAAATTTATTAAATTGGCATAAGGCTGAAGAAATCCTGTTAGTTGACACAAGGTCGAAGAAAAACTGTCTAGTAGAAGAAAAACTTATGTATGACATAAGGTCGAAGAAATCTTGTTTAGGGTTATAAAAAGAAAAATATTTTAAAAGGGGGGTGTATATAAATTTTAAAATTTATTTTTATTTTTATTTTTATTTTTGAGGCTAAAACTAACCTAAAAATGCCTTACATTAAGGAGAGCACTTCAAAATGCTCTGTTTTTAAAAGATGCTGTAAGATGACTCTGGTGTGTCTGCTCATTTTAGTTCTGCTCTGGTTGGTACTAGCTGTGATTATACCTTTAGAAATGAATAGAGAATTACACAAAGTTAACTTAACAAGCAAAGCTCTAGTTAGCCAAACTAAACATAGTGCATCTGCTAAAGTAATTGATCATCAACCTAACATTCATCAAGATAAATCAATAGGTGATTTTTCAAGCAATACTTTTACAAAGCTTTTGAGTGAATATGTAAAGGTAATGGATGCAAAGGATTGTTATGTGTGCGTTAAGTTACCCGCTTCTGTTTCTGAGGGAGTAACATATAATATGCTTCCTCTCACTTATGCTGTTACATGTAGTGTATTAACTAGTTTATTTTATCAAACCGGTCGTTTAGAATATTACTATTCAAATTATGATGAGATTTTTGCTAATATCAAGATTGATAATGCTTTAAATAAGCATAAGAAAGCTAAACAATTGAGAGAATATTTCCTTGTTACTAACGAACTCACTTATGAGTATGCTTACAAGAATAATCTAACATGTAAATTAAGTGCTGAAGGAAAGAAATTTTTGAATATGGTTGAGGAGAGAAGAGCAATTTATAAGAGAAATGAATTAGTCAAGCAGACTAAGTCATCATTCTGGCAAAAAGAGGATGAGAAACTAAATGGCAAAATGCTTGAAAATATTGCAATTCACATAGACAAACCTGTTAGTGGTAAGCTTTGCATTAGAAGAGATAACACACTTTTTGATAATTATTTTGTAGGTGCAAGCAACTGTGAAGATACTTATCAGATTTTGGGAGGTTGGGGATTTAAAGGTGGAAAAGATCCTATCTTTCCTGGAATTTATTTTGTTTGTGGTGATAAAGTCTACTACAACCTTCCAGACCATTGGTATGGAACTTGTTATGTGGGAATTGTTTTTCCTAAAGTGTTTCATGTTGACAGAGATTCAGAAGGATTATTTAAAATCCATAATTATGTAAATAGAGCTAAAAGAGAAACTTTTACTGAAGTTCTGGGAGATATTTTTCAAGCTGTAATACCTTTTGTTGGTATAACCCTAAATGCAGGGAGAATCAGAAAATTGTCCACTATAGTTGATAGATTATCAACTGACACTGCTGATGGATTTCAATTAGTGAATATTGAAGTTATTGCAATTAGATCCATGGTAATTCAAGACCGTCTTGCTTTAGACATACTCCTAGCAAAAGAGGGAGGAGTCTGTGGCATTTTACATGTCCAACATTGCTGTACATATATACCGGATGAAAGTAAAAATATTGAAATGTATATTAAGAATATTACACAAATGCATTCTGAAATAATTCCTTTAGAAGAAGAAGATTTTACTGGGAAACTTTCAAATAGGTTTCAAGCAATTAAAAACTGGTTTCATAATATCGGAAGTTCAATTCTTGGCAAGATTCTGGCACCTTTGATTATAATTATATTCATTTTTATTTTGACTAAAGTAGGTTGTTTGTTGCATAAAAGAAAGAAGCATTTGAGAGAAAAGAAGAGAATTTATAAACTCAGAAAAGAAGAGGAAAGGGAGATTGAGTTGCAGGAGTTACATAGAGAGCGTCATGTTAATTGCAAAGATTATGCTGAAACAGACTTTTAGGTTTACTAATACAATGAATTTGAATCGATTTCTTATAAATTAAATTTATCAAAATTTTGAGTGCTGGTGTGGTGATTTGTTAATCACCAGATGAGGGAGTTGATGGAGCGAGATAGAAAACAAAATTTTGTTTAAACTCGCAAAGTCACATTTCCATAACATGAATAAAATTATTAATGATGTGTGATATGTTGTGCTAATACAACCTAGATTAAACTTTACACGTGGGGGGACTAACATGTGTGCTCATAAATGTGCATAAATGTTGCATCTTTTTGTTCGTGCAAAATAATAAAATAATTTATTGTTTTCGTTTTTGTCATTACTAACTGCTGCATATTTAAAATAAGCATGTGCTTGTTTTGCTTTTTCTTGTCTGTGTGATGTCATTTCTACTATTCTAGGTGCATATGGGTCTCATAGAAAAACGGAGACTGGTAAATATAAACGCTGCTTTATTTGTTTGCAATGGCTAGGTAACATTTTGATTAATCGGGTGGGTTAATTATTTAGTAAACCATGGGGTGGATACAGAATATACTTTATTTCTTACATTAATACTTTTCTTGTGTTTGTTTTATACTAGAAATCATAAGTTGCCTGCTTTTGAGGCCTAACTAATTGAGCCGCACAAAAAGAGCTAATTCATATTTCTGCAGAAAGTCACGAGACGCCCATTCTGAATTAAAACGTTTATTGAAGCTGCATTCACAAAGCAAAAACTGATGAGCTGACATCATTCTGTCGGACATGGCCAAGGTCGAAAGTGAACTTTTTGTCAGTCCTTAACTTGGCATCCGCGGAAGTTGCACTGTAAGACTATGGAAGCTGCGAGGATGACTTAAAACAAAGTTGCAATCGCAGGAAGCCTCTGGCTTCACGTGGAAGAGACAATGGTCTTTGTAAGACATGATTTTGTGGAACTTTTTAAGAATCGGGTGACATGTCACTTGTCACTCTCAGCCAATGGGACGTCGAGTATTTCTGAAAACTTTCCTTTGCTAGTTTAGTTAGCGTAGAAAGGTATAAAAAGTCATGCCCTTAGGGTTGGGCTGGCTGCTGCTTTCTGACTTTCCGATGAGGGTGATGTGCTGCTGGACTTTGCGTGGAGCACGTAAGAATCCTCAAAGAACTTTACTTTAATTTCTGTCTATTTTAGCTCAGTTAGGGAAATAGGTTTTAGAAATGCCAAACTTTATATAATTTCTTTAAACTGATTCAATTGCTTAAATTGTAATTTTCTTATTTCTTACCATCATGTTTGCTTTAATGCTAATAAAATTTCATTTATAAAACTTACAACTTATATACTATAATTTAGAAAATAAAATCTTACTTTTGACAAACAAGCTGGTCTTGGTTATTTAGAAGTATAGGTTACCTTTAGCTAGATCACGTCGCCTATGGTGGTCGTTTAAATGGTTGGGTTTTATTCTAATGACAATATTCTTTCTGCAAATGTATAAATATGTTTATAGTTTGTAAATAATGTGTATATAGATTTATTTGACCACCTGATTCAGTAGGCCCAAAAATATATCAGGTTCATAAATGGGTCCATGTATAGTTTAGAATTTTGTTATTAGGTTATGAAATTGGGTAGCGTAGTTTATGATATATTTTCTATAGCCCGCTGGATCAGTGCTGGACATTCCAATCGCGGGCGTGGTCATGACGGCTCCCAGGCCGTCATCAGCACATGCCCACCGTGACTCATGACGGCAGGGAGCCGTCATCAGCACCGAAGGGGTTAACGTTCTTCTTACAGTTCTAATTAATTTGCATGCCTTCACCACTGCACGAGTAAGATATGGAAGAAAAGGCAAACTTACTGACCTTTTTAAGATTGAGATAGGTGATTGCAAGGGGTGTGTCTTGGCACCAACCTTGTTTACACTTTATATTAATGACTTAGAAAAGGCACTTGATTTCGCTGGCAATGACGCCCTAAAATTGGGTCTCCGCAGAATCTCTACCCTGCTCTTCTCAGACAACATGCTTTTAATTTCGAAAGCTCTGTGTGGTCTGCAGGCAATAGTAGATTGTTTCCTAAGTTCTTTTTCAGTGAAAGAGGTCTTGACCTAAACATTAACAAAACCAAATTCAAGGTGTTCAATCCGTATAAAGCAGGGAGGGCAAACATTCTGGTACAGGGGGTCTTTGGAGCAAGTTCAGGAGTTCGTATATTTAGGGGTTTGACGAACACACAGACTTGGCTGGTGCTGTGATTAAATTGCGAAAAAAAACACAGGCATGACCTCTTGCCCCTGCAGTGGGATCTATAACGTGAAAGCAAAAAGTTCAGCTATGTATGGGTCAGAGATATGGGGATATGAGCGCGGATAAACTCGCTAAAGTGGAAAATTGGGGGCATATTAACAACGGCCAGCGATAATCAACGCTGGCCGTGCTTAGCGATAATTATCTTATCGCAGGCTATCTCTGGTATTTATCGCCCTTGTAGTGCATAAATAACAACGCGTTACTCCAGAGCGATACAAATTCCAGAGATAGCGAGGTTATCTCCCTTTTGCAGGGAACAACGCTGGTTTTCCAGCGATGTTCCCTGCAAAAGGGCAATAACCTTGCTGATACGACCCACAGGGTCGTATCAGGGTCGTATCAGCATAATCCACCCCCTATGTTAGGAATGGCTAAGTTAGGATTTCAGCAGACGTTAGATATTTGCAAAAATGGCAGTTTTTAGTCAAAATCTAATGTGTGCTAAAATCATGTGTGCTGCCTTGTAAATATTGCGATGTAAACATCAGCGATATTTGCAAGGTAGTCCATCTGGGGTATGCCCAGTAATGCCCACTTTGCATCTCATTGGAGATGCAAAGGGAGGCGTTGGGAAAAAGGGTGCTAACATGCAATTATGCATGTTAGCACCTTCTTGTAGATAGGGCGCTGAGAAGTAGCTGTTTTTGCTGTGGCCAAAGATCTTCACACAGCCTGGCTCATTCGTAATCCCACTGTTTGCCTAGTGAATGAGTGTCAGGATCCCGCCAGCACTCCATATTTATGTTACAACCTTTCCATACATTGTAACCATGCACCCTAAAAGAGCCCTGTCCTAATAGACATGGGGCAGATATCTGGAGGTTTAGCGGAGTCTAGCCGCCTCTTAGAAACTCTCTACTGCTTTGGATAAGTTTTGAGAACCACCATATTGCCATGGGGTTGCTATCTGTAAAAATGACTGTTCAGTGCGCCCTACTTATGGAGCACCTCCACTTTATATATTTGATTGATGGCATCACAATGTAAATATTCGTTTTAAAGATTTTATCATACAGAAATGGAGAAGGCGACCAGAGTCCCAAAGGGTTCGGATTCCGTATAGAATGTACCTTACTGGCTTGGAATTGACTTGTGCAATTTTGATGGTTGTACCTCTTCTACTTACAGAGCATTTGCATTTTTCAATGTGCTGGATGGCACTTTAGTGCAAATATGCTTTATTACCTGTATTTGTTTGAAAATCTCGTTCAGTTTGGCTAATGCATGGATTGTTTTATTGTGGTTTTATGGATTTTATACCCGAAATAAACTGATAAACTGAACTGAACTGAATTGAATATGGACCACAATCTCCTGGCTTTATGAGGACAGTGGGCCTCTCAGATCCTTGATCCCAGAGTACTGCACCTGCTGCACTATTTAAAGCTACAGCTCTGCTTTCACACACACAAAACACAACCTTTCCCTCTAACTTTCTTTCTTTCTCTCTCTCTCTTGCTTTCTTTTTTCAGGGAGTGAAGGACCAGAGATTATGGGGCCCTATGCCAATGTGAAAATGCAGGAATCACCAAACTTAAGCAACAAGGTCCTTTCTCCTTGTGCTAGCATCGCTTGGGAAGCCTAGCGCCAATGGTGGCACTCTTGCATCATGGTGCAAGGGTGCCTGTGTTGTTGGCAGGAGTGTTTTTGTGCAGGAAGGGGCACCTTCCTGCACAGAAACAATCCTAAGAGGCCTTTTCCTCTTTCTAAGTGTGCTGCAGTGTGCAGCACATGTGGAAAGAGGAATAAACAAGTAGAAATAAACATATTTCTCCTCATTACGCCTCACCTCGGGAGGCTTCCAGATTTGGCACTTCCCCAGGTTTATATCTCTTTGTAAATACGGGGCAGCGTCAAATCCCATGGGTGTTGCTTGGGAAAACCAACTGCAATGCCCATGGAACGCCTCCCGGGCATAGAGTAAGGTGATGCAGAAATTTGCACAACGTTACCTTACTCCTGATTTATGATGCTGCTCAAAGCCACACATGGTGGCTTTGCTTGGCTTCATAAATTGAAATGAGAGCCCTGTGTCATGCATGTACCACTTTATATGGTTTATTTATTATTTATTTATGCGTTTTTATATAGCGCGGTCTTTACCCGAAGGTGTCAGAGCGCTTCACAAAAGGAACAGAACTGATACATGAGAACATTACAAGTGAGCAAAATACAAAAGCAAACGTTACATTAAATGAAGCAAAAATGACAATCGTGAGCCAACAAAATTCAAGAGGTAGCAAACGGTGCATTACAAAAGTGACAATCGTGAGCCAACAAAATACAAGTGGTGCAAACGTGACGCAGGGGTCTCATAAATAAGCTCCCTGAGCACCAAATACATGTACCTGTGTGCAAAATGAAAGAGACTAACGTTTGCAAACAATATAGCACCCAATTTTACCTCCATTTTTACCCCACTAATTTAGCATGGGTATTTGCCATTAGGAGAAACCTGGTTATAAGAAGGATCGGATTAATGGAGCGACCGGGCGGGCACATCCTGTGACAAGCCCAGTTTGGCTTCACAGTCACAGCGGGAGTGCAGACAGTGTGGGGCTTTTCTGCGTGGGCGAAGTGAAAAACACAGACTAGGAGGAGATCAAAAAGCGAAATAAATCAGCCAACATAAAACTGAAGGTTAAGCAGAGGCTGCAGACAAAAAGGAACAAGAGCTTGTGCAAAGAATTAAAGAATGCACTGCTCGTGAACGGTCTGTATCAAGACGGTCTGTCAGCTCAAAAGATCAAAAAACAAAGTGAACCATTTACTCCTAAACCACCCTAATGTCTTGAAGGGCACCTTAAACTCTAGCCCTCCTGTGCTCTGCCCCTGCTCCACACTCCGGCCACTGCTTGTGCCCACAGTGCAGTATTTTGCTATAAAACTCTCATGGGTATTGTGAGATAAGTCTAGCTAACCCGTTAACCCCTTCACTGCCGCGGCTATTCCGCTGCAGTGCTAAGGGGGGAGGGCGGCCGAGCGGCGGGCGCATGCTGGTGACGGAACCGCTCTGTCACCAGCGTCGGTTGCGCTGTGCTGTGCTCATGACTGAGCGGTTCCGTCACGGCCCCGCCCGCTCAATAGAACGCGCCGGGCAGGCGCGAAATCAGCGCCGCGGCGGCCGGGCCATGACGGAACCGCTCCGTCATCAGCACAGCGCGGCTGATGACGGAGCGGTTCCGTCAACAGCAGGGGAGGGGTTAAACTGTTGTCCTTGTTTATGAAGAGAGGGCAGAGACTGCAGTGGAGGACGGGCAGCGGGGAAGAGGGAAAGCTGGCATAAAAAGACACAAATAGAGAAGAAGAGACACATATAGCAAAGGTAAAAAAGGGAAAATCAGATATGGGGCGATACACAGGCAGAGAAAGGAACATGGAGAATATGGAGAGTCAGAAAGAGGGAGAATGTGATTGATTGAACACAGTAACTATGAAATGAAATGTTGGTGATGCTCTGCTGTTTATAACGTTTACCCTAAACTGCGATATACACATACCCACCCACACACGCACACACACACACGCACATATATAAATATATTATTTCTTAAAAAATAAATATAGTGTGATTATCATGTTAAAATTGACCAAAGGCAATGTAGGCCTCAGTTTAAATGATTCACACTAACATCAACTATCTTTTGGCTGTTGTGCATTTTTCTCTTTCTCTTATTTCAGGAGCCAAGCTGTAACTGCTAACTTTGAATTACTTATATTTAATTGGTTAAAGTTTATCTGCACATGGGTATGTGTGTGTGTTTCACAGAGACTGGATAATGAATCTCCACACCTGCACCGAGGACAGGCTGAATGCAATGTATCATTCTGCTACAAGAGATCTCTTGAATGCCATGCAGAAAAGATTTTCATTGTGTGAACGGTCTGAAGAAAGTTGATCCCTCGACATCATGAAATAATGCTAATTGGGTTTTGCCTCCAGGGGAGTTGTAGGGAGTGTTGCTTATCTGCAAGAATGTGTTATAATAGTGCATTGCTGAAGTAATTAGATTCAAATGCCTCTTTTCACTCGCTTGAGATTAGATGCTCTCCTTTTACACTTGCTCAAAGTGTTAGACTCCTGAGCAAATCCATTCTCACTTACCTGGATGCTTATTTATTTGATTCTGTCTTTTAAAGTCTTTACTTGCTGACACCTCCTGCTTGACAACTCTTGCAATTATCTTGATTACTTCTAGCTTAGTATATTAGGAAATTTTACCCTCATGGGAATTTGAATTTGCTCAATTTTGTTCTATAACGATTCATACCATTTTGTTTGTCTTTGCTAATTTTACATTCATTTGAATTACATAACAATCCTGATCCTTTATCTTCGATAAACTTTAATGATTTGAGTTTGTAACTTTGCTAATCTGGTTTGCAAAGCTCCTACTCTCTGACATTTTTGAGGGGTCTAATGTGCTTCACTGTTATTGACGAATTGTTGATTTGTTGACATTAAGCCTCTGTCTGGGACAAAAGACTCATCTGCTGAAGTGTACCGTGTACTTGAGTTTGCCCCAAAGATCTGCATGGTGCAAATCCTATTCTAATGCAACAATATGAAGGTATGAAAACTGATTGAATCAGGTTGGACAGGGACTGCTGAGAGATAGATAATATAAAGGGATGGGCACTGTGGGAACAGAATCTGGACAGTTGTGGAGAGGGACTGGAAAGGAATGGACCTGGAGAGATGGTAGAAAGGGTAAAGATGCCAAAAACCAGAGAAAAAAAATGGAGAGATGGATACAGAGGAACAAACAAAAAAGACTACGGTGAGAAGAACAAAGTATTAACAGAGAGAGAATTTAGGGAAGTGGACATGGGTAGGGTAAAAGGGAAAGTGGAGTCATAGGCTCAGTGAAAAAGGTAGATACAGACATATAGATGGAGAGTGGCAGACAAATGCAGATTCAGAGAAGGGGAATAAGTTAGGGAGTCAGAGGAATGGGGAGAGTGAAACTGGGGTGGAGAGTCAAGGAACTCTGGAGTCAGGGAAAGGATTAGAGTTTAGGGATGGATCCAGGGAAAGAGAGTGGATCTGGCCAGTCCAGGAAATTTGGATCACAACACTAGTCTATGAATGGTGAGATTGGACAGGCTGTGATTGATTTTTCAGTAACATTTGAGCAAGTGGGCAGGCATACCCTCTAACAAAAGCTATGTGATCTAAATATACCAGAACCCCTCCTCAAAATAATAATGTCACTTTACTCCTCTAGTTGGTGTCATGTACTATTAGGAGGAGATTGAGGGCTCTCCAAAAAAATCATAACAGAAAATGGTTTAAAACGAGGTTGTCTGCTTGCTCTGCTATTATTCTCCCTGCACATTTATGATGTCCCCAAAACACTGAATGAAATAGGAGTGGACGCCCCGAAGTTAGGTCATCAAAATATTACATTGCTACTTTAAACTGATGATATCTTGCTTATGGACTTGACTCCTAAAGGTCTACAAACACTATTGGACAGATCGCAAAAAATGCCTCCAGTCATCACTTGAAAATTAATATTGACAAGAGTAAAGTGATGCTGTTTGGAGGACAGAGCAAAAAAAAGATTAAGAAACATAAATGGACTGTGGGGATTGATGAGCTGGAAATGGTTGATCAGATGCTTACTTAGGGAAAATCTTTTCAGTCAATTTCTTAGACAAAGAGCACATTTCCCATCTCTCAAGCAAAGCACTATCCCATGTAAATGCACTCTTAGCTTTATGTAGGGCTACCGGTCTATAGGCATTTTAAATATTTACTAGCAGTATATTGGGCAAAAGACCATCCCAATTTATTATATGCCGTAGCAGTTATTCATACTGAATACTGGAATTGTTTGCAAAAAAAAGGAGAAATTAAATTGTTAGTAAAAATTGCAACTTAAACACCATGGCCCAGATTGAAGCACTTCATCTTAAAATGGGTTTACTCAGTAGCGCCAACCCTCCACTGAGGACATCGGCTTCTAAATAGCACGGGAAATTGTTTATGAGGTCTCCTATGTACAAGAACATTTTGGGCAAAACATTAAGGTTTTTACTCTTAAAAAATTTAACCAAGCAATTAACCTCCACAAGCTGTATATAGAGGAAATGTCTCGCTTTCAATTGTAAAGCTATTTGAATTATAACATAAGGAGTAGTTTGATGGATAAAGATATGTTTTTATGCTCGTGGAAAAATAAGTTGGCGTTTGTTGTCTATACCTGTACTGAAGCGCGGCCTCAACCTAATCCAACTTAGAATTTGGAACATGGAGTTTGATGTTTTCTATTATTGTCGCGGATGAATATCATGCCGTTAAATATAGTATTTGGTGACTGGAAAGGTTTAAAACGGTCGTACAGATTATGCAATCATTGTATGGGCTTGCCCCAAGACCTTAATCCTGTACTATAGTCGATTTGTCTGACTGTTATTGCATTTGAACTGCTGCCGTTTATTGAAACCACTGAACCTGAAATACAGGGTTCGCTCGGCTAAAGGTGTATTGCACTTTATTGCTAACCCAATGAATGAAATGGTTTGTTCTAAAAGGTTAAAAATGTGGGAAAAAAATATCAAAGTTGTATTAATTGCGATTTTTTGTTATGTAGAATGTGTATCTCAAGATAGATTTAAAAATGAATGAATACATTGAATTGTAGAGGCGGTGAAGTAAGGTAATGGACGATCCACCAGAGTGAAGAGGGGGTCATATGAGAGAGAAAGTGCAGGGCCAGGCGAAAATGGAAGAGACACAGACACTGTAAAGTCAAAGGAAAGATGGTCAGATTGGAGAATCGGAGAAGAAGAGACTGGAGTCCAGTGACAAAGTCAAAGGAGGTGGCGCATCTATCTTTGCATCCTCCAGGTGGACACCAAGGGCCTCATTTATGAGGCTGTGCGTCACTTTTACGCCGCCGGTGCGTCACTTTTTGTGACGCACCAGTGGTGTAAAAAATGCACCTTGTTGTGCCATATTTACTAAGTGACGCATCTAGGTAGATGCGTCACTTTGTAAACCCCTGCACCACATTATACCTGCGCCAGGTATAATGTATGCAAGGGGGCGTTTTTACACAAGAAAGGGTCATGGAAGTGACGCAGTGAAATCTATAAGATTTCACGGCACCATTTCCTGCCCGCTAATGCGTCAAAATCTTACGCCTGCTACATGGCAGGTGTAAGACTGACTCAGGCAGTAACGACATGGGACTTGCCCATGTGAATGTACACATTGCTGGAGTTGCATCACTTTTGTGACGCACTCCAGCAATGCGTCACTTTTGCGCCTAAAGATACGTCAGAAATACTGACGTATCTGTAACTCCTTGCGACATGATGCGTCATATTATAAATATGGCGCATCAATCATGTCGCAAGGAGTGCACACTGAGAAGTGACGCATCGCTGCTTTCACGCAGCGATGCGTCATTTCTCATAAATGAGGCCCCAAGTGCCCTAGACCTGGAATTGTACCTTTGGCAGTTGATGAGAGATTATGAACTATGATGAATTAAATCCTAAAGGGCAGGTAGTGATTTATAAGAACATAATTAAGCATAAATCATTTTCTTAATCATTTGGAAATATAGTTATTCCACTAATACCTGTTTAGTAGGGACAGTGGTGAAGTTCAGTCTGGTGTGCAGTGGATGGAATGGGGCGAGAGCGGGGTCAAAGGGCAGCAGGATCTGACTGGCTTGCCATGTAAGCCAGTAGGCCCAGCAAGGCAGGACAGGTTCAGTGGGCCCACTTAGCCACATTGTGGTCACTGCTCATTGATCTTGTTGGCCCAGTTCAAGAGGTAAACAAAGGACTGATGCATTTGGGCCAAGCATACATACGCTGACAGAGCCAAATGCGCTCCTACCTGAGCCAACCGGTTGTGTGTGGTGCGTGGCAAACAGCTGAGTGTGGCGCCAGCCTTTATCTGATGCCCACCGCCCCCCTGACACCAGTCCATGCCCTTTTCTGTTACTAACTTGGTGTGTGGCTTCATTTCTCTGGCCGTGCCCATACGTCACAACCCTGTAAAGGCTAGGTCTGCTCCTGGCGGGTGGCTACTCAATCCCACAAATACTTCTGCTGCTTTTTAAAGCTGTTCTAGATTAATGGTAGTTTCAGTTCTGACCAGTGTCACTGGCCCAACAATTTTAAAAGGCTTAATCCACCACACATCTCTCCAAATAGTAGCTTCCCAGTGTAACCAAGAACAGTTTTGTTAAAATATCGCATATGTGTGTCACTCTTATTTGGGTGAGTGGTCCAAATTCGTCCCAATCTGATCCTGGTCCTAAAATTTGAGGTAGCCTAACTTGTACTTAACCCATTATTCATGCTAAACGAGACACACTATATTACCTATCATGTTTAGTGGTATCTAATATAATTTGCCCTTTAGTATAAAAAAAGATTTAAATGAGCCCTATAATATAAAGAAAGGTGTACGCGGAAATTATTTTCTCTGCACTGTTCATTTCTTTACTTTCTCGTTTACTAAACAGCCTGCCCAATGAAGGAGAGGAGAGGAGTGAATCTCACTAAGCCATATTTCTTTTGGCTGAAAGGTTGGTAATGGCTGGAGACATGAAAGAGAAAATGGAAAGCTTCTCGTGACAAAATGCCCCACAAATAAATGTTTCCTAACCCATTTAAACGGAATAGCTGCGACTTCTACGACTGCCTGCATTAATTCTCTGGAGCTTGGGGAACATCTGGAAAGTAAACAAAATGCTAGTATCAAGGAATACTGCCCCCTTGTGAACAACTTGAAAATCTATGGGAAGACTAGCATAGAAAAAGAGGGAGAGAAAATATTAGCACTTGGACATCTACTTGTTTAAATGCTATTGCATTGTTTTAGTCGATGTTAGAGCTTAATTTGAGCAACCAATATATAATAATAAAAGCAGTGCCCAAAATGTTGTCTAGGCGCCCGCAGCTGCTGTTGCTGAATGCCAAGAACGCTGTATATCAGGGATGCAATGTCTTGATTTCACCGCAGCCTTTTTTTCTATCCCTCCACACTTTCTACATTTTAAAATCACTCTTGTAGGTTTTTTTAAAATTCCCTTTTTCTCTCTTCATCACTGTTTTCCTAACTTTCTATTTCCCCTTCGTTATCGTTTTTCTGCCTTTCTCTCGCTTCACTTTGGTCAATTCGATTCAAAACTTTATTCTGCAGGTTAAAAAAAGTCACAGAAGTGCATACAATATTATTACCAACTATACAGTATACAAAAAGCACAGTTACCTAAAACAAATATTAAAACATCAGCTGCATGTCCTCCCTTTGCTCACATCTAACACACAATACGTGTTCTGCCTGCCCCTTCCATAAAGTGCAACATTAAAACATAGTCCTGATGGACACGTCTACCGCATTAGAATTACAAATACATAATATGGTGGTTTCATGTGACAAAAGAAAGCGAAGAAGAAGTGAGAAAATACTTGAATAGAATGTGAATAAAAGAAACCCAACGCAGTTTAAGTGTGGTATACTTTATTGCAACCGGCATAACTCACGCTGTGCTCCTGGACAGGGAGCTGAACCATGCTCCCAGTACTCAGTGTTTTATATTTACCACATGTGGTGGAAGGGCGTACCACAAATCCAGGATGCACGCAAGAATTTAATTTAAACCAGCTCACTGGAATTTGAATGATTTAAAATGGAGTGCACCCGAAAATCTATCTTTGTGATAATCAATTTCAGCCCTACGTGCGAGGTAGCACCCACGGACCATACGGTGAAATAAATAAAGGAACAAGAATTCATCAGTCACATGTTTAATCAGTTCTCCTCGTTGAAGGGAGCCATTCGAACTGTTCCGACGCTAACGAACATCGCGGAAATATTGACATGACTCCAAATTCGTTGAACATTTGTACCAAGCTCATACGTTTTGGAATGACATTACAAATGCATATCGTTTTAAAATAACGGCGCGGATGTTTACACCTTAAGGGCGGGCGGGGTAATCTAACTAATGAATGTTTTTACGTTTATGCACATCTATTATGTTGAATTATGGGGTTTGTAGTATAATGACTGACTTTGAACGAATGGAGGAGGAGTTACGTTCCATGAAGCTATAAGGTTAACAGGTGATTGAAAGTGATTAGACGCTCTGTAGACCCATGAAAGAGGTGAATACTTGCGAGATAGGTAAGAGGGGAGTGTATACGATGTTGGGACACCTTATAATTTACAAACTTAAAATAAGGGAAGAAAAGTTTAAAGATTGCTTTGTTAATCAATGCTTGATAAGAAGGAGGGACAGTCACGATACTTGGTTACACCATAACCATGATTAGTTAGAGGGAAAACGTCGTTCTTTAAAAATGCCATCGTATAAGCGAATGTTTTTGTAAATTGTTTAACTTGTGGGTTGTATCCATATTGAGTCTAATGCTCCTGTTTACATTTATAGTGAATCCCTGACGAAGGGCAACAAAACAGGCCCGAAATGCATTGGAGATGTAACACTATTGAGGATGAATTATGTATATATTCCTGCTTTAGAAAATGAAAGTCCTGATGGACACGTCTACCGCATTAGAATTACAAATACATAATATGGTGGTTTCATGTGACAAAAGAAAGCGAAGAAGAAGTGAGAAAATACTTGAATAGAATGTGAATAAAAGAAACCCAACGCAGTTTAAGTGTGGTATACTTTATTGCAACCGGCATAACTCACGCTGTGCTTCTGGACAGGGAGCTGAACCATGCTCCCAGTACTCAGTGTCTCTTAGTGCAAACAGATAGCTCAGCGCAATTATATGGGGGCAGATTTATGAAGGCCTTGCGCCGCGGGTGCGTCACTTTTTCCCATGTTAAAAATGACGCACCGGCGGCGCAAGTCCTTCATAAATCCGCCCCATAGTCTCTAATATTCTGTGCAAGAATAAATCGTTTTACGGTAATAACTCCAATGATTCTTATAGAATCCACAGAACAACATAAAGCGCTGGGTGCTTTGTTTAGAGAAACCATCACAAGGATAAGGCGTCATATCTGGTGGGCGTACCTTCATTTTAGGGAAGATAACTGAATGAATGAATATTAAACTTATGAAGCGCTAACTTAGCTCAAGGGCGTCAAGGCGCTATAGCAGGACCAGAGTACAGACATAAAAGGACATGTACAGACTAAAGTCTGTGTGAAAATCCAGGTCTTCAAGGCATTACAGAAGAAAGAGTGTGAGATTTGACCAGAGAGATTTTCAGGGAGGGAGTTCCACAACTTAGCAGCAGCAGTAGAGAAAAGTTCTGCCTCCCCATTTCCCCTTTTTAAACCTCAGCACTGTTATTAGATTCTTATTGGAGCACCTAAGCTGCCTGGTAGGGACACAATGCTGAAATAGTGCTTTAATGCCATCAGGGCCTAGGCCATAGTAGGCATTATGAGTCAGGCAAAGGGTTTTAAAAAGAATTCTACAGTCCAGGGGAAGCCAGTGCAGCGTGATGAGGGAAGCCGAGACAGGGTGGTATTTCGGAAAATAAATCACCAGCCTGGCAGCAGCATTCTGCACAAGCTGCAAACGTCGCTCCTTTATTAATGCAACAATGGATGATTTACTGTGCCCACACATAATCTGGTCCGAATCCAACGATGCTGAGTGATAGTCACACAAGACAAGTAGAATTAACAACCTTCCTGAAGGTTGACCAGCATATAAAAAGCAACAGTTGGTTTCCTCAGCTTCTCACACATTCTGCAATCATATCTATATTTAAAGAAGGTTACCGTAATACAACTCTTATCGAGGGATAAAACTTTAAATGGGTCTTGCAGACCAGACTTATTAAATAAAGTACTAAAAGATGCATTCATTTATGAAAGCCAAGGGATATAAGAAACATAGCCCAAGGCAAGGCAGTCACAAATAGTTGATTTCGTTAAACTTCCTATTTAGACCAAATGCGAACCAGAGCGGTAAGGGTTTCAGTAAAACCAGGTCTTCCAAATATTTCAAACCTCCTTATGAACAATCAGGAATGAAGCTGACGTCGGTAGGAATAACAAATGTTTTAAGAAAGTGTTCTCCTCTACCT
This sequence comes from Lissotriton helveticus, assembly GCF_964261635.1. Lineage (NCBI taxonomy): Eukaryota > Metazoa > Chordata > Amphibia > Caudata > Salamandridae > Lissotriton > Lissotriton helveticus. The sequence continues at coordinate 669,164,460 of NC_136068.1, forward strand.
GTAGGGGGTTACTAGGGGTGCTCAAAATGTAGCAGTACACACCCCTCTAGCCTTATATATATTTACCATCTCCTTAACAGGTCAGCTACTCAACTCACGGGAGAACGTAAAAATCCTGTGACAATTTTTGCTCAACTTAGATCTAGCATTTAAGACCTAAGGGGACCAGGTACCATTACTCGAAAATAGAATCCCTAGGTAACAAAAGGAGTTTGCTCTTGTTATTGATGAGACGATAAAAAAGGATCTACACTTTTGCACCTTCTTCCCACAGGCCATTGTATAAGGTTTGGCTTTATTAATCACCATTTGCTTAGAGTCCATGAAGGCCCCAAATGCATTTATCAGCTGCTGCAGGCCAATGGGTGTCTTAGATGATAAAACAGCATAGTCATGCATAACAACTTGGGGACAAATGTCCGGCAAAGCTTGTCGCATTGGCCTGCAGAGCCTGAAGTGCACCATCGACCCCACTAAAAAAGAGCAAAAACAGAAGGGGAGTCAATACACAGCCATGTCTGATTTTCCTCCCTGCCCTAAATGGGGGGAGGTCATTCACCGTTGGGGCCATGCCCAAACCTAGATGACAAGTTCCCTTTCAAACATGTTGGGAAGCAAATAATCTTCACCGGGGCCCCAAGGGAGATCAGGTTTGCCCAGAGAATAGAATGGTCAACCAGGTCAAAAGCACTGCTTAAATCAGCACAATAGAGGTAAATATTTTTAACCCAGAAAATAAATGGTAAAACTACTGGGTTTTGGTCACCTCTTGCATTCAGGATAATATTAGGGGTACAGACCAGGTCACTAGCAGAAGTGGAAATCAGGACATGGTCAATGATAGTATGGGCGTTTCTGCCAATAAAAGGGGGAATCTGCTCCCCATTGTCTGTGCGTTTAAAATCTAGCATGAGGAGGTCATATTTAAAAATGAGGCAGTTCAATGAATTTGAGTAGTCATTTTGAGGGAAGTGTGAGAAACTAACCCCTTCAGAAGTAAAAAAATCCACATATCTGCTTAGCTGGAAGGGGGCATGCCTGAATTTTAAAATCACCTGCCCATAGTATGAAAAAGATAGAACGGATAGGGCATAAGAAAGCTTCCAGCCTCACATCAAGGGCATGGATCACCAGACTACGGGAGGTATCAATACATTATTATAACAATTAACTACCACTAACGTGGGCCAGACTTAGATGATAGCCACAGAAACTTTGAATGGGGCGTGTTAGATACATGCCTTCTGATAGTAACTGGTATCTTATTAGATATTAGAATCTAAGGCCTAGATGTATCAAGATTCCATTTTGCGAATCTTAAATAGCGATTTTTTGCGAATCGCTATTTAGAATTAGCAAAATGGAATGTATGTAAAAAATCGCTTTTTTTTAGCGATTCCTTATTATTCTTTATTTGCGAATTCGCATTTTGTGAATTCGCAAATAAGGAATAATTTCCCATGCATTCCTATGGGCGAGGAGGCCCATAGGAATGATTGTGAAGTAATTCTCAAATTGCGAATTCGCAATTTGCTATTCGCAATTTGAGAATTATTTCAAGGGTGCAGGGGTGTCTCATGGACACCCTGCTGCACCCCTGAAACTTACATGTGTGTGCATATGGTGCACATACATGCCCTATGGGCATGTATGTGTGTCACATGCCACCCTCAAAGTTGCAAAATGTTGGGTTTTGAAAGGATTTCGCAAATTAACACGAACCTCAAATTGGTGTTAATTTGCGAATCCTTAACCTGAATTCGCAATTGAAAAAAGCTTCATACATGGCATTTAAGGAATCGCAAAATTGCGATTCCTTAAATGCTTAAGCAAAATAAGGAATCGCAAATTTTTGCGATTCCTTATTTTGCTAATTCCACATACATCCCAAAAGATGCAAAATGTCCGTTTGCGATTCGTTAAGGCCGAAATTCTGCGAATTTCGGCCTTAACGAATCGCAAAAAGCTTGATACATCTAGGCCTAAATTCCCTATTTGGTGCACCCTGCTGAGGATGGTATGGGACCTAGGAAATTGGAAGACAACACTCAATATATATTGGTTCCCCACATCAAGTTTCCTGGGTGCAGATAACATCGGAGACCGAAGTAATTCGGAGCCAGTCTGGGGAGTCCAACTTGTTCTGCAGCTCATACATATATTCCAAGTAACAAATGTATGCACACCGTCATGGCCCTTCCGGGTGGTGCTCATAGGTGGCTTGACAGAAGATGGCTCAGTTAAGCCACAGGTACCTGTATTAACATTTACAATTGGCTGTTAAGCAATAACAGTTGCACAGCCCACAGATTCTGCTATACATGGTAGATCTGAATCAGACGGTCCTATGACCAAGTCCAACAAGTTGCCCATGCGTCTGTCCATAAGACAAGAAAGGGAAAGGTATTCCCTATGGTAGAGTCAATCATTGTCCTGTAAAGAACTCAAAGTCTGAAACCAGTTAGACAAGTCTATGGAAGGGGTATATGAAGAGTTGTGCCCAGTCAACAGTTGAATGTCTGATTTACCATTAGCCAGCGGATTGGTGCCACGTAAGTGGTGATAGAAGAATCCCAGTGGGAGTAAAGCAATGTTCCTAGAAAATGGATTCATTGGGGTCGACCTTGACAAAGACTCCCCCGCGAATCTAGGTTGCTCTAAGTTGATAGTGATTCAATCCTCCTTGAAAACTTTTCCCATACCACTCTTCTAGTCATCAGAATTTGATCGGCCCTACAGAACAAGAATATATCTGTAGAATGAAGCCCATGAAAAACGTTATTCTTTAGCAAATCCAAGGTTTCATTTGAGCCATGAGTCAAACGGGGAATATTGACCAAAACTGCCACGTAGGGGCAACAGACCAGCAGCAAATTAATGGCTACTGGGTCAGAGAAATCCTCAATACCGTTCCTCTCAGAACTGTTAGAAGTCTGGTTTGAGGAAAAGGTTGCTGAGGCTGATGAATGCTAACCATAGAGAATGCATTCGTTTGCAGCAATGGACCTACTTTAGTGTTTAGGGGCATGGTGGATAAGACTAGGATGAGATGACACAGGGGTGCCACTGTAAGTACTGCCGCTGATAACATCACCGGGGGGGGGGGGACTTGGGCCATTGTCATGGGTAGGGACAACAATTGCACAGACTCCAGTGCAGGCATAGACAGTGGTGGATGAGCCCTAGAAGAATGGTACGCGAGCCCCTTAAACTGAGCAAATATTCTTCAATCACTCCCAGTTGCACTTGGTGATAGAAGCAAAGTTTGCATTAACCCCCTTACACTCTCAAGGAGTTTTCTTTGGAAAGTGGCCAAATCCTCAGATAAGAACATATTAGTAAGTACAAAGCTGGTGGTGATATCAATAGTAGTCCCCTGGCATCTTTTCCTCTAGGCTGGATGCACTCTATTGGGGGGAGATGCAGATAGTTGCCTAATATCATGTCCATTGTCGTGGTCAGCAGGCTTTTGGGAAACTACTTGTAGGGCTTGTGCAAGGTCAGTGACAGACGATATGGCCTCATTTGGAAGCTGTGTAGCTGGCTCCGGGGATAGTTAGGAGCCAGAGGCCAAGACTATGGTAGAAGATAGGCTCTGTTGTAATGTTCTCTTTTCTTTATTTAAAGCACCTACTGCTTTCCTGATGTAGCCATCCCGAATAGTATCACCAGTCTTAGCAGACAAAAGAGCCTTGCGTTTAACTATCTAGAATGGGGGTAGAATGGCAACTCAAACACAAGGAAAAATGAATGCACAGGACCTGAATAATGACTCTGCAGAGTAAAACTAAGGAAGATGTCCCAGCCTCATCCAGCCGTGGATGGGTGCAGATGGCCCGGTCTTTGCCCAGGAGTGTCCAGAGCAGGCTTGAGGGCAGTGTGATTGGGGAGGCTGCACTGGGTGCTGACCTGAGAGGGGGCCACTGGCCTCAGGGGGGCACTGAGTTTAAGATTTAAAAGCACCTGTTGCACAGTTCCTTGTTCATCCAGCTTGCAGGCAGAAATAAAAAATGTCAAGATAACTCTTGTGATGTATGTTCCTGCTAGAGAGAGATCTGAGTTTTGTCTAGTGGCAGGTTTTACTCCCTATAAAGTAGTGCAGAGGGTTGATATGTCTACTGCAAAGAACAGATCTGTATTTTATGTGCATAGCTGAGTGGATTAGTAAAGCCAACCTTACCAGTGCTTTAAAACAAACTAAGTGTATATGAGAGAGTGGCTATTGAGAGACGAGGGGCACTTTTGCCGGGTGGTAGTGAGGGAATCCGAGGAAGAGGTCATGGGTGGGGGCCACCAAAAAAGATTGTTGCACTGGGTGCCACTAGCGCTAAAGCCATCCCACACTGCGGGACACTATGGGTGCTTAAGAGCACGTGTTCTTGTGCCCTGCCCTTCCTGGGCTTGTTGTTCACTGGGGGACATAGTCCCACCCCAGCCAGGCAGAGTTCAGAGATGCTGCAATTGCAGACAGGGAGTCACCCTTTAAACACATCTTTGGTCAAAAGTTTTGTCATGAAAAATATTTGCAGGCCCCCAAAAAGAAGAGCCTGGTACTCTTCCCCTGAAATTCACCAATGCTTGTTATGGCTGTAGTTTTATCAAACAACCCTTCTTAAACAGGATCAACAAGGCCAGACTATAAACCAAAATCAGAAGTCCACAGCCTTGCTATTACATTTCATCGTGCTGAATACCCGGGACGGTTCCTCGGCTGCTCTGATGACAGGAGCAGGGGGAATGGTGAGCACATTTTGGAACTACGGATGAATGTTTGGCCAGACGTCTCGGGCCGTCCAAACATTCAAGTGCAGTTTACATATTCCCCACTCAGGCTGCATTACAGCCTGAGTGGGGAACATGCCCAGGCTCCCTTTCCCATTCTGAACCAATCCCAGTGCTGCATTGCAGCGTTGTGATTGGCTTAGGGAGCCTTGGTGCTTCCTGCTTCCTGTTAGCAGAGAAGCCAGGAAAAGAGGACAGAGAGGACGAAGGCGGCCGGCCAGCCGTCTGGCAGGTAAGTGAACTTTTTTTTTTTACAGTTGTTTTCAATGACAAAGCAATACACATGAGATGCAAAAACAAATCACAAATAATGAAATATTGTTTGAAAATCCACAAACCAAGGATTGTTTTTGTACAGAATGGTGCCTCTTCCTGCACAAAGATAATCCTGTCTGTAACACAGGCACCCTTGCTCAGTCCTTAATGCTCTTTCAATCACATTGCACATTTTTTAAAAGAACAACTAATCTATGAAGGTAGCCCGGGGGGGGAAGCCTATACGTGCGGATTTAGTAAATAATTAGATGCAGCTGCTGTGACTATAGCAATTAGATTATGCATTTAAAATTAGGTAAACTTGATGTTTTCCGTTTAGTAGCGTGGTGCTTATAAATTGGTTTAAATGAAGTAGAATAAAATTCAGGAGGCTGAGGGTGAGAACTGCTCCCAAATACTTAAGATTCAGCAAAGTAATCTAAAATTGAGTAGAGCTACATCACGCAATCAGTGATTCTTCTGCATTGCGGGATCTCTTGTGGGTACCGCTTGCAGGTATTTAAAGACGAGTCAACACCTGTGTGTTTGAGACTAAAAATTACACCACAATGCATCATAAAGTTGTTACTTTTTTAAAAACATATCTTTATTGGTATTTAGTATTCTGCATTACAGACTTAAGAATCTTGCATTTGTATAATTACATCCTTTAGTCAATCCGGTTCTTTACCAATGAACCTATGCATACTTCTGTCGTATTGTAACACATTCTAACAATTCTTCGGGATGGGTGGTCCACCATTCCCTGGTTTAATCTTATATGTAATACTATTGGCAACGGATCTGTTTTGTTCATTACACGGTTCTGATCCATAATGTACAAACCCAATACACCATAAGCTAGTCCAAAATAAGAAAGAACATAACATAAAACTTTTGCAGAGAAGGTGTATAGCAAGTCTGGTTCGATATCAAGTTAATCGAGTTTCGACATTACGGGTAAACCTTTGTAGCGTTCAGGACAGGGTCTGTACTACCCAGTTCACACCCTTAGACTCCACTACTACCTGTGGCTCATCCAGCCTGATTCTCTCCAGGGTTCCCATCACTGGGCTTTTTCTATGTTGTCATTACATCTCTCCATTGCCCAGCTATAGGGAGATTCCTCTCTCCTTTGGCCGCCTCCCATTGTAACACTCTGCCTTCCGCCCCAACCCACATGATGACGTCCTTATTCCAAGTGTCTTTTTGAGGCCCCCTCACGGACTTCCTTCCATCGCTACTCTGCGCTTAGCGAGGCCTAAAGCAAGGTATATCAATTTATTCCCCACCTTCCGCTTGGGCGGCCACGGGAAAAGACCCAGCGCACATACCTGGATCGTTAGCGGTAGCACCCTATTTAGTATGCTACTAATCTTGACTAAAAAAGCTTCCCAAAATATCTGCATATTTTGGCAGCTCCAAACTATGGGCCTTATTTATGAGAAATGACGCATCGCTGCATCAAAGCAGCGATGCGTCACTTCTCAGTGCGCACTTCTTGCGACATACCTGATGCGTCATATTTACTGTATGACGCATCATGTCGCAAGGAGTTACAGATACGTCAGTATTTCTGACGTATCTGTAGGCGCAAAAGTGATGCATTGCTGGAGTGTGACACAAAAGTGACGCAACCCCAGCAATGTGTCCTTTCACATGGGGCAAGCCCCATGTGAAAGGGCTTGCGTCAGTCTTACACCTGCTGTGAGGCAGGCGTAAGATTTTGATGCATTGGAGTCCTAGAAGTGGCGCAGTGAAATCTGGTAGATTTTACTGCGTCACTTCTATGACCCTTTCTTGCGTGGGAACACCCCCTGCATACATTATACCTGGCACAGGTATAATGTAGCGCAGGGGTTTACAAAGTGACACATCTACCTAGATTCGTCACTTTGTAAATGTGGTGCAACAAGGCGCATTTTTTACACTGCTGGTGCATCACAAAAAGTCACGCACCAGTGGTGCAAAAGTGATGCAAGGGCTCATAAATGTGGGTGTTTGCATCTCAGGCAGTGGTGCAACTCCCCCTGTGTGTCACATTGAGGCGGTGAGGTGTTCGATATGCCATGTGTATGTAGTTAAACTGGATGTACTTTATGCAAGTATTCCTGGAAATCTTCTTGGGAGATAGCAAAGCCTTACGCCACTCCGCGTCAGTGAGCTCCCCTCCCCAATTCTATCCCATCTCTCATGAAGCTCACTCAAGATAAAGTTGTTACTTTACACGACAAATTACATTGTCCCTGATCCCGAAGGACCAGCAAAATCAGGCACACATCATGCCCCACCTATTTGCGCTTGTGAGGGATTCGAAAAAGCAAAGTAACATTTTGTCCAATTGGAAGTTTGACACTGTTGAATTGGGGAATAAATTGCCAATAGCTCACAATTCTATCCAATCCAAAGAGAGAAAATTGCGCAGATGTGGTATTTGAACCTGTACATCCGATTCCACCTGCCACAGATGGCAGGCCAAAAGGCCCTCATTGTGTGATGAGGTAACGGGTTTTTAGGAACCCGCTGGTGTCAGGGGATAACACCCGAAGACCTCTGAGTTCCCTTGTTCCGGACCACAGAAACACGTAGTCTTCTAGTCGCAGTCAAAGCTCAAGTTTTATTGGTAGCTACCAAGTAACACGTGTCCCAGAAGTACACCACACAGAGAGTAGGTTCTTGGGAGACTGTTCGTTTTTACAGAACCAGCCATCTCCTTATATATCAAATATATGGCTTCAAGCAAGAATTCTTGAGTTTATGGTATGGCAACACACATATTTCTACAACAATACAAAGAGCGAAGTCATGTAAGCAAGCCCATATTTTAGATGTCCAGTTTGCTGATAGATTACCCAGTTGGATCGGGAACTCCCATCAGATATAGATGAACCACCAATAAAGGAAGGTACAACCCAGCCATAAAAGGGCCATAAACAAGATACGGGGACAGGTGCGTGTTTGAAGGAAACATGGGCTGTATGTAGTGAATGGTTCGTGGAATGTTATGCGTAGATGCTATCGTATTCGGCCACTGGGCGAGGAGCTGCCTAAACAGGTTTGGCCGAAGACAGTGGAGTCAGTTGGGACAGGTCAGGGGAAAGTCACGAAAGGTGGACGTGTCTATTTGGATCAAGCTCGACCTTTAATTGACTTATCATGAGGGCAAGATGCAAGATGGATGCCGTTCACAAAATGGAGTTTAAGGGATGGGACGGAAACTGTGATTTAGGGGTGTTGGCAACCCTCGATTGTAACGCAAATACATAGGAATGATGTCCTAATCATTATCGGTTCGTAGCCACCAAAATCGTCTCGGTACGTTGAGGTTTCGTGACACGGGTATTGGACCTCGATATCGGGAAAACCACAGGGTCCGGATTTTGGGAACCACAGACCCTCCTTTTGCCCTCATATAAGGCAATAACTCATGCTAATCTGAGTCCAAATCGGTATGAAGAAATTCGTGGAGATGTTGCTGGAGCATCATTCTGCTACTCAGCTCGTCCTGTGACACAGACCTCCGTACACACGAGGTAGCACAGAGGCCACATAGTGCAGGAGCACACTGTATACACAAGCAAAACATGAACAGAAGTGCCAAGATCATCCCGATGAAAATCAAAGTTTTCCATCCCCAGGCAGTGATCAGTTCCCAGAACCACCCCAGCAGGGACCAATCCCCTTTCTCAATGTGAAGGGAACCAGATATTTCGTGTAGTTTGGAGATGGCCTGGTATACTGTTGGTGCGTTATCAGGGATGAAAATGCAGCAACTGGATTGGATGACTCTACACACACCACCACGATCGGCGAGTATAATGTCTAAAGCAATTCGGTTCTGAAGGGTCATAAGTCGATCCGACTGAAGCTCTGTTGTCAAATTGCCAAGTGCTCCGGCCGTTGTGGTCACGGCGGATTTAACTATCCTCGCTAACTGGCGAATATTCCTGCTGTTCACCATAGGCCCCCAAAATGGCAGAAAACCCTTTGCGAAGTCAGCGAATTCCTGACCCGCTGTGTCGTCTTTACTCACGACACCTCTAGCTGCCCTTGTCCGGTGGTAATCTGCTCGGGCCGTGTAGGTAGGAGGCAGCAGAAATGAAATAAAACATATACCTGAGAAATCAGGGGGCAACCACGTGTAGGCTTGGTCGTGACAAACGAAATACGTGCCTTTAGCTGCCAAGAGTATCGGGGAAGTTCGGGAAGCAAATACATATGTTTCCGTGCAAATGCTCTTTCCTAACTGTGCTGTGGGGTTCCTACCAATACCCTGTAAGCATAAGTGACCTCGGTGGGGAACTATCCAAACTGGGCGAGATTTCTGTGCTGCCTGGCTCTTGACCAGGTAAACCCCATGTTTGGTCACGTTCCAACGGGTGTAGGGACTCAGTTCATCTTTGGGCATTGTCAGATAGGTGTCGATATCCCTACTCATGTTCCTTATCCCTGCAATTAGTGCCTTGTTACTGGAGTCGCTCGCAGCGGAACGGGTCGGGTATGGTTCTAGGGCGAATAGGAACATGGTCTGGAAAGCCCACAGAGAACCATAGTAGCTAAATGGCAAAACGAAGTATGGGATACCCTTATCGGTTGTGTGTGGCATAAGTCCGCATATCCAACAGTTTGATGTGTTCATTATGGACTGGTGTTGGTGTAGAAGCTGGATGAAAGAGTTGTTTACAAATTCGAGTCTTCGGGCAGACTCGTGTTCAGGTAAAGGGTGAAAGTAGTGTGGAGAAATAGTAGGAGGAGGTGGTGTCTGGGTGTCATTCGAAAAGGTAACTTTAAATACGAACAAGGTATAACCAATAAAAACACAAGTATGCTACATAACATTAAAACACATAATTTCAGGAATCTTCTTCTGGACAGTATCGTGCATAACTGTTTTTCGAAGTTCGTGAGTCTGACAGATCTCTCTACCCTTGGAAACTCCATCCTCTAGTTGCTGCCCGCGGTGGTTGATTGATTCTCCCAGGGAGCGCGCTCTGCTCAGTCCGGGGTAACTCCCGTGGACCAATCAGAACCGTGGACCTAGAACTTCCCAGTTGCACTCCCCAGACTTCAACCGCGACCCTAGCAGCAGAACCGGATGGCGGTTCGAAAAATCCAAAATGAGCTAGTTCCCTTGGGACGAGAGAGCTGAAAATTCAAAAATAGTTCTTAGGGGAGAAGAGGAAATTACATTAGATCAAGCTTTTATTAGTTCTTTTGTCTAGACCGCAGGTTGTATCGTCGTTTCCCAGGTACGGTGTGATCTTCAAACAGCGTTTCAGGTTCAGTAGTGTCCAATTGCATGGATGGTGACACAAGTCCTTGCAAAATATGATCACTCTTCTTTTCGGTGCTAGTTTCTTTCAAACGGGCATCGCTGAAAGGGATGAAGCGAGGTACGGATTCTGTCTCAGAGTCAGCAAGTCCTTTGTTGACCCACCGGTCGTATGGAAGGGGTAGAGGGACCCGTTTGCAGTGGGTCCCATGTACCCAGTTCTTCTTGCCTTCAATCCGAACAGCAGATCTTGTTGAAAGTAGTACCAGGTGTGGTCCGGTCCACCTCGGTTGTCCGTTGTTGGTGCGCTGAAAATTCCGCAACAAAACCCACGAACCGGGTTCGATGAGGTGACCTGGATCGTCAGAGGCTGGTGGAGAAGAACTGTGAACCTGTTGGTGTAAAACACGCAATTTAGTTGTCAATTCGCACAAATAGTCAAGCAGTACGGGGTGCTCTATCTCGCTCAGTTTCTTGGGTCTTGGCACGCCCCAGACGTTGGCTGGGCGGCCAAACACGATTTCATGGGGGCTAAGTCCTAACCTGGAGTGGACAGTCGTCCTGGTTGACAAAAGTGCTAGAGACAAGGCATCAGGCCATTTAAGACCTGTACTGGCTTGGATTTTGGCTAGTTTGAGTTTCAGAGTGCCATTATAGCATTCTACTAATCCAGCCGATTGGGGGTGATTCGCAGAGTGGAATTTTTGGTGTATGCCTAGACACTCACACACTCTCTTCATCACGCATCCTACGAATTCACTTCCGTTATCACTCCAGACAATTCTAGGCATACCGAATCTAGGGAAGAACTCTTTGACAAGGGCTTTGGCAGTCGATAAGGCGGTGTTGTCCTTAAGGGGGTACGCTTCCACCCACCTTGAAAAGGCGCAAACAACAACGAGAACGTATTTCAGGTTGTTGCACCTCTCCATGTGGATGAAATCTAGCTGCAAAACCTCGAACGGGTACGTTGGAGGCGCAAAATGACCAGCTGGAGTTGGCGTTCCCCTACCGGGATTGTACTTCAAACATACCATACACTTTCTGACCACGTTTTCTGCGTACTTTGGGATATTGCTATTCTGCCATACAGGGGCCAATAGTTTACATATTCCTCTCGAATTGATGTGTGCCATTCCGTGAGCCATCGTTACCACTGCAAGTACGTATGCATTAGGTAGTAACCATCGCTGGTGTTCCGATAGTTCGACCCAACAACCATTCGCATCCAATCTACCTGTGCTTTCTCTCCATTCATTCATCTCGTTCTCAGTGGCCTCGGCTTGTATTGATTTTACGCTTTCAATGGTGTCCTCACACATTCCTACATCAGCAGTCCATCTAGCGGGACCCATGACATACATCCGATTCATTGTGTTCCTTGCAGTTCCTTTCGCAACCTCATCTGCAAATGCATTTCCGCGGCCAACATCATCCTGAATCTTTCTGTGTGCACTACATTTTATAATGGCGACTTGTAGGGGCAAGGTGAGTGACTCAAGGAGCTCATTAACTAGCTGGCCATGTTGTATCTTTGCACCATGGGACGTAAGGAACCCACGTTCACGCCATAATCTCCCAAAACTGTGAGCCACACCAAAGGCATATTGGCTGTCAGTGTACACATTCACTCGCTTTCCTTTCGCCAGCACACATGCTCTAGTAAGCGCTATCAACTCTGCAGCTTGTGCAGAACTGTGGGGAATGCGTGCAGTCTCTACAATGGTGTGTAACGTCGTTACGGCATATGCTGTAGTCGTATCACCATTCGGCAACTTGAAACATGAACCATCAACCCATAGAGTATCATTGCGTTCGGGAAGGGGAGTGTCCTGTAAGTCTACTCTCCCTTTTGTCTCTTCCTCTGTCCTGAAACAGCAGTCATGCTTGTCAATCTTGTCTGTCTCTGTCGGGATGGGTAATAACGTAGCGGGATTGAGTGTATCACACCTCTTTATATGGATGTGACTTGCTAGCAGGGTAAGTTCGTAACTGGATAGTCGAGCGCTAGTAAGGTGTTGTGTCTTTGTCCTATTTAGTAAAATGTCTACTGCATGCAGAACCATAACGATCAGAGTGTTATTCATGACTAATCCAGCAGACTGTCGAATGCAGACAGCTGCTGCGGCTGTTGCTCTTAGACAACTTGGCAGTGCCTTAGCCACTGGATCCAGAGTTGCCGAAAAATACGCGCATGGGCGCTGTTTGTCCCCAAAGAGTTGCATTAAGACTGATAATGCACAACTTTCTTTTTCCTGGACATATAATGTAAAAGGCTTACTGTAGTTGGGGTTTCCCAACACAGGAGCCGAACACAATGCATCGCGCAACTCGCGGAAACTCGTCTGACAATCTTCAGACCAAGGCATAGGTTTAGGCGTGTCTTTGCGGAGTAGTGACAGTAAGGGTTTGGCTAGTAGTGAGAAATTTGGTATCCATTGTCTACAGTATGATGTAATGCCCAAAAAAGCTCGGACACCTCTCAGTGTCCTTGGGGCACTTAGTTCTGTGATTGCCTGTATTCTTTCTGGTGTCAGTCTCCTTCCCTCCTTCGATAAGATGTGACCTAGGTAGGTTACTTCTTGTCGACAAAATTGCAGTTTTGAAAGGGAGACTTTGTTCTTCATGTCACATAGGTGACGTAATAGCGACAACGTAGCTTCCTTGCAAATCTCTTCAGTGTCTGCAGCGATCAGTAGATCGTCTACGTACTGAATCAATGTTGACCCATCTGGCAGTACAATTGTGTCTAGTTGTGTTTTCAGAGCCTGACTGAATATTGATGGACTTTCGCAGTAGCCTTGAGGAGCGCATTTGAAGCGGAAGCTTCGTCCTCCTAAATTGAAGCCGAAAAGGTCTCTACTCTCTTCGGCGATCGGGATGCTGAAGAAAGCGTTCTTCAGGTCAATCACCGAGAACCAAGCTGCTGAAGCTGGAACCATTGTCAATAAAGCAGTAATGTCGGGGACGACTGGAAACTGCGGTATAACTACCTTGTTTACTTCTTGGAGGTTAATCACAAACCTATACACAGGGGGCTGTGAAGGATCAATACGTTTCAAGACCGGTAAAACTGGACTGTTACAAATGTTTCCTGTTGTTTCCTCGATAACATCTTTATCGACCAAATCATAAACGATCGTTAACAATGCCTGTTCGCAGTCGTTAGAAATTTTGTATTGGGGAATACGTGGCAATCTGACGTTTGCTTTCAAAGTTATGACATACGGTGCTATCTCTAAACGACCTACATCGTTGGAACCATTAGCCCATAGTATATCTGGAAGTGATGACAATTCTGTTGGGATACCTTCTTTTGACAAGTACATTGGGGAAATGACTTTTCTCCCTAAAGTAAGCTGTACTCCCGAGGGAGAACAGTACAAAGTCGCGTACAACCTCTTTAGCAAATCCAATCCTAACAAATTTTCACCGCAACCTGTTGTAAGAATGAGGGGTGCTTCTAATTCACAGGGGCCAACAGAAACGGAAACAGGACTAGAGATTGGGTTTCTAACAGGGGCGCCAGAGAAGCCTACTGAGACATTCATTTCGCCAGACAAAGGTGCGCCAGGAAGTTTTGAGTGCATAATAGAACTTTTTGTAGCACCAGTATCCAGCAGAAATGGCTCTGACACTCCTGAGGTAATTACCTCGACATAAGGTCCATCCTGATCTACTGGAACTGAAACAACTCCCTCTCTTTGTCCATGGCTGTCCTAGCGATCGTTACCCTCATTGTCGTGTTCGGTGTAATAGTCGTCAGCATAGTACTGAGCTGACTTGGACGATGAATTACCCTGTTGATCAAAGCTATTCATTGATTTCTGAGGTGGAAAAGAAGTTATATTCTGAGTGAAATTTCCACGGCCTCTACCTCTAGAGGCATGCTGAACACCTCTTTCCCTTACACCTTGTGCACCGTTTAAACGTCGTGCAAGAGCCAGACAATTATTCCTTAAATGGCCCTCTTCTTTGCAATACGCACATTGATTCGGGCCATACGTAGGACGCTGATGGGAAAGCTCGTTTCCTTGCGCGTCTCTAGAGTACTGCAGATTCTGTTGATAATTAGGCTGGCTAGCCATACGAGGCTGATAGGCCTGTTGGAGAAGAACTTTAGTTTTCAAATCTTTCGTCTTTTTGCCTGCCTTGTCTAACTCGTCTTTACGCCTATTTTCATAGTACTGGGCTGTTGCTAGAATCTGCGCTGACGTAGAGACAGCCCAAGCACTTTCTGAGTCTTTTAGTTTAGCACACAATTCTGGAAGCAAATTGTGTACAAACTTGTCTACAAACAGTCTTTGGCCACCCTCGGTAGCCATATCCTGACCACTATGGTCAGTGAAGGTTTCCTCAAATCTCGTGAAGAAGTCAGACACATTCTCGTCTTTCTTCTGCTTGCACGCGGATAGCTTGTCCCAGTTTACACGTACTTCAGGCATAATTGTCTTCATGTATGCGATAATTCTACCAGGAAGTTCAGCTATTAACGGCTCAGGCTTGAAACCACCGATTTGTCTAGCATCTGTAGTCGCAATGTTTGCCCATGAGTCACCTAATTCTTGGTCATGATCCGTATGACGTATCTTACTCCATAAAGGATGTGGAACAATGTTCCCAAACAACATGTCTATATCCGCTAAATTCATTATACATGAGCTTGCAGTTTGGGACAACTCCTTATAATACCCAGTCGGGTTTTTACGGGGATCGGGTAGTGTCTGCTTGAGTGCTAGAACTTCGGATCTTTTCCAGGGGACATGTACCCATACACGCTGGAAATGAGGCAGAACTGGTGGAACTGCGTTTGCATCCCCTTCCCTCCACACCGGAGGAACCTCTCTCATAGGGTACTGTCTCGCTCTTTTCCTACTATACGTACCACTGTCAGAGGATGACCCAGAATTACCACCTGTACTTCGATGTGATAATAATATCTCTACTGCTCTTTCAACGTCGGGACCAACTATCATACCCTCCCCAAATTTAAATCGTAACCTACACAACTCCTGCAGGTTGCTCTTCTGACCATTATCTTCCAAATCCTCACACAGGAAAACACACATCTGCTCAAAGACGTATCTTTGCGTTGGTTCATCCCATTGACGGAAAACGTTCATGACAGACTCTACATCATATCTCGCTGTATCCATAGCCCAATTTCGTGCTAACTTATTCAATGTTTCCCTTTCCTGATAATCAGGCATTTGGCTTCGTAATTGTCTTCGTTCCGTGTTAGGGGTCGTTTTAGGCGACCGAAAAAGTGGTGAAGGAAAGTTAGTAACAATGCTGGCCATTTTATGCCAGACGAAAGGTGAAAGTGGAGGAATAGCTGGTAGTAGAACAGAGTCACGCAAAGCAGAAACAGAAATGTTCGTAGAACGAGTATCAGAGAGACTAGAAGGTGCGCTAGGCGAAATTTTAGAAGGAACGGTAGGAGAAATAGATGTGATCGGTGAGCCTTGAGGAGGCTGTGCCAAAGAAACAGGAGCCAGCTGAAGAGTAGCTGGTGAGTGCGGTAAAGGAGCCTGTATTACAGCTACCAAAGGTGCAACGAAAGGTTGCAGAGGTGCTGTGGCATTTTGTGCATAGGGTGGCGGAGAATTTAATAGGTGGGACATCAATGGATCTTTCTCGGATCCTTCCTGTTGACCTTTTCCTCTATTTGGCAGCATTGGGTAACATTTATCTATTGACATACCTCTTTTATTCTTTTTTGCTAGTCTTATTTCTTTCTGTTTGGCTTCCTTGCGCCATAAGCGGAAAGAGTCAAACATTGCCGGCCGGGCTTTCTTCTTGAACAATTTGACCTCTAAGTTATCTAATATTTCTTGGTCGAAACTACCATATTGGGGCCATTTTAAAACACCATCCTTGCGGGTGTATTTTATCCATACCTCGTTATATGTGATAGGACCTACGCCGTGCTTCACATAGAGTTCATACATTGGAGTTCCAATTGGAGGAACCGGACAAGAATCTTCCAATTGGGAGTCCTTACTACAACCAAGACAAAACAAGTTTCCAAGTTTGCTAAAACCAGGCATCTTCGCTCACTGGTCTAGCTTCAAACTTCAAAGGATTATCTGTTACGATATTTCTCGTGACTACACGAGTCCTTCGGCTTTGGGGCTTGCAAGTTCCAAATCAAGTCGTATCTCAAGGATACCAAAAACTAAGAACAAACTAAGGACTAGGAGACGCTCCACTTATACTTAACTGAAGTATTTGAAGATCGATGACGTCGCTAGAAGACTCGTCTATCGTTTCGCTCTACCAAGGATCACTGGGTCCAAAACAAGGCGATAGTCAGGGCAGCAGTCCTTCGTAGCCGTCGGGACGCGGGGAACCTCGCAGCAAAGACCTTCGGAACCACGTCGACATACAGGGGTCGCTGAAGTGGCTGGCCGTCCTCCGGAATTTTCACACGAAGCTCCTCACGAACATTTGGCTTGGACCGTCACCGCTTGATATCGCCCCACGTTGGGCGCAAACTGAGGTAACAGGTTTTTAGGAACCCGCTGGTGTCAGGGGATAACACCCGAAGACCTCTGAGTTCCCTTGTTCCGGACCACAGAAACACGTAGTCTTCTAGTCGCAGTCAAAGCTCAAGTTTTATTGGTAGCTACCAAGTAACACGTGTCCCAGAAGTACACCACACAGAGAGTAGGTTCTTGGGAGACTGTTCGTTTTTACAGAACCAGCCGTCTCCTTATATATCAAATATATGGCTTCAAGCAAGAATTCTTGAGTTTATGGTATGGCAACACACATATTTCTACAACAATACAAAGAGCGAAGTCATGTAAGCAAGCCCATATTTTAGATGTCCAGTTTGCTGATAGATTACCCAGTTGGATCGGGAACTCCCATCAGATATAGATGAACCACCAATAAAGGAAGGTACAACCCAGCCATAAAAGGGCCATAAACAAGATACGGGGACAGGTGCGTGTTTGAAGGAAACATGGGCTGTATGTAGTGAATGGTTCGTGGAATGTTATGCGTAGATGCTATCGTATTCGGCCACTGGGCGAGGAGCTGCCTAAACAGGTTTGGCCGAAGACAGTGGAGTCAGTTGGGACAGGTCAGGGGAAAGTCACGAAAGGTGGACGTGTCTATTTGGATCAAGCTCGACCTTTAATTGACTTATCATGAGGGCAAGATGCAAGATGGATGCCGTTCACAAAATGGAGTTTAAGGGATGGGACGGAAACTGTGATTTAGGGGTGTTGGCAACCCTCGATTGTAACGCAAATACATAGGAATGATGTCCTAATCATTATCGGTTCGTAGCCACCAAAATCGTCTCGGTACGTTGAGGTTTCGTGACACGGGTATTGGACCTCGATATCGGGAAAACCACAGGGTCCGGATTTTGGGAACCACAGAGACCCCCCCTTTAATTGGGTTCTGAATGCAATTAGGAGTTTGTGCCAAAAAGAGATGGCCGTGCCCATGATCGGGGTCTTAGTGTAGCGCAAGGTAGTTCAGTTAAAAGGCTCTGTTGTGACAGAATCTTAGCAGATAAACATGAAAAGTTATACCTGCTCCTTGTGTGCCTCTTTCTTCCAGCAGTTACCAACACTGCTCCATTGTTCTTACCCTGGAGCCAGGGCACCTTCATTTAGATGCCATCCTCTGTCGATATTTCCATAGGTGAATTTAATAACTTTTGAGGTTTTATGAGATTAACTTGACTCCATCAGGGCCGGACAGGCCGTAGCGGGCACCAGGCTTTTTCCTGGTGAGCCAGAAGGGTGGGGGTCAGTCCTGCAGCAGTGCTCAATATTGGCCCTACTTAACAAAAGCAGCAGCAGTGTCTAGCACCCTCCCCCGCCCCACAGGCTAATCCGACTTAACTGCAAGAGCTGGTTTGCTTTCCCAGTTCGGCCCAGCACTCTATCCAGGTCTTTAGATGAACCCTTCTGCCCCATGGAATGCAGCTGCTATCACTGGACTATGTTTATACTGCAAGTAGATGCACATATATGATTTCGAAGATTTTGAATAGATTGAGTTGGGATGTTCCATTAACCTGGTTTAATAAATAGTATGCTTGGGATCTACTTCTAGGTTTCTCCATAGCAAAACACCAAAACACCTTTTGTATTTTGTACGCAATGCAGTTCCTGAAAGAACAACTACACATTTTTTAGCTATGATTTTTGGGTTGAGCCTACCGGACAGAGCATGTGCTGTCTGTTGCGAGGCATATTGTGGCTTACCATGAACACAGAGGAGCTTGAAGCACACCCATGCTTACCATTGGATTGCTCCACTTGGCACTCTAATTTCCCTGCTTCTTATTTGTGTCCCAGCTTTTCAGGCTTGTATTTGTCCCTTCCATAGAGCATTGTCTTTTTTCCATGTATGTGTTTACCTGGTGTGTCTGCTCGATGTCAGGGAACTACTTTTTTCTTTTTGTGCATGCACTCACAGTGAATGCATGTTTTTGCGAGCAGTCTCCCTAGTGCCCCCCTCAGGCTGCTGCCTAACCCCCCTCATGCTGCCCACAATCGCTGTGTTCTTGTACCGTGCGTCTGTTCGCTTCTCTGTGTTGAATATGCCCTCCCGCCTTTGCTTCCGTGTCCCCCTTCCCTTCCCCTGTATTGATGCTGCATCTCCCAACCTCTACTTGTTGCTTCTATGTCCCTTTGCCTTCCTTGTGCTGTCCCATGCCCTCCCTCTGGTTGCGTCGATGTTCCCCAGCCCTTCCCTTTATTGCTTCTGACCACTCCTGCGCTTCGCACCCCCTGTTGCTTCTGCCCTTGTTGCTTACCCCCTTCTCATTCGCTTTAAAAAATAAAATAAAAAATACTTCTATGTATTCTATTTTGTTTTCAGCTACCCAGCCGACTCAGATCAGTTACTAAAAACAAAACAAAAACATTCTACTCATTCTTCTGATCGGTTGCGGCTGGCATTTAAGGAGGTTGGTGAGGCGGGAGGGAAAAATATAAAATTTATAGATACATTTTTAGTAAATTACACTTACCTTCAATCCTGGTGCAACGTCCTCCTCACTTGGTGCCATGCAGGGTCCTATGCGGGACCAGGAAACTGCAGTAACCAATCCTGGAGCTGCTTTCATGCAGCATGAAAAAAGCGCCAGAATGGAAGGGGCAGCCTCGCTGGCCACGATGGCATTGGAGCCCTATACCAGCTCTAACCCAGCTGTATTAAATAACTGTGTTAGAGAGTTTTAAACTGCTCATGTCTGGCTGGTCGTTGCAAGATGACAGACCAAAAAGATATGGGTACTTTATACCTTAAGTGCCCTGCTCATCACCACTTTCTGCTGCTTCCTGACTGGCAGCAGCAGAAACTGGAAAGCTACCCCACCCCTCCCCCGTCCTGACGCTCTGCTCGGGACAGGGATTTGAAAAATAATAATAAATTAACTTTATTACCATTTTATTTTTCCATATCTGTGGCAATTTGGTTAGTAGAGTGATGCTTCTCCGTCTTAACGGAGGAGCTGCCCCTGCTTCTGATACCCTACTAGTTGTTCTCTATGGAGACAAAGCATGGTTGAGTAGAACATGGTGAGGGTGGCCAATCATGTGGGTGGAGATGAGCAGGTCTATCTTAGTGGTAGCTAAACAGATGGAAGGAAGAGCTAGCATACAAAAAAACAAAGATAAATGAATGGTCTCCATACTTGGTGGGAAAGCTATCGGCACTGAACAAATTGAGATTATAGGTATAATGGTTATCCCCAAAGTTAGTGTTAATGTTTTAGGGTGAGGTTAGAGAATAAGACTTTGGACCTTGTGAACTTTTTGGGGGATCTCCAAACAAAGTTTTGTAATAAATGGTATATGTAGAGACAGTAAGTTCATATTTATTTATTTATTCAAAGTTTTATATAGCGCGAACAAGATCTTTACAGATATCGGAGCGCTTCACAGAGACAGGGGTAGGGGCAACAAGACTGAACAAATTTAGTGGGAGCAGTATAATAGTCAATAACATAATAGGAAAACAATAGTGTACAGAAAACATACCAATATACAATCAGGTAACAAGTAATATAAGACGGCGCGAAGTCATTGATCCTGTTACAATAGAGTTCAGGTAAACTTTGGATGTAGGGATGGCTTATACCAAATTCTAAGGATAGAGAGAGCAAGGGGTGGGGGCATCAGGCGGGTGATTCAGCAAACTAAGGTGTATTATATATTGGTCGGTAGTAGGAGAGTAGCATAATAGTGTCACAATCAAATAAAAATATAGTGCCAAGAATCTGTCAGGAGGTCAAAGTACCAAACGATGTAGAGTCTCTTATCCAACACCTATAAAGTTCAGGTGAACTTGGCCATAAGGATGGTTTTCACCTCTTTCTTGAAGAGTGCAGTGGAGGAGATAAGCCTGGTTTCAGGAGGGAGTGCATTCCAGATCCTGGGAGCCATTCCTGAGAAGGAGCGTTTGTATGTTTTTTCCTTCCGGAATCTACGAGGTTTCAGGAGTAGATTTTTTGTACTTCTATTGGATCTCGAACCCCCTGATATAGACAACTTTTGAGCGAGGTAGTTGGGTGCCTTGTGATGTACGGCCGAGTGTGTCATAACGGCAATTTTTAGCTGTATTCTGGCTTCAAAAGGCAGCCAGTTTAGAGATTTTAAGTCTGGGGATATATGCGAATGTTTTCTTGAGCCAGTAATGAGTCTCGCGGCAGCGTTCAGGGAGGCTCTTAGGGGTGCTGTTGTGGATAGCGGGAGTCCGCTGAGGGCCACAATTCCATAGTCTATGCGAGGGATGACTAACGCTTGTACAGCAGTTTGGAAGTCCTTGGCTGGGAGGAAGGGTTTAAGTTTCCTCAGTGTGTTGATTTGGAAATTAGCTCCTTTTGTCGCTTTGCTAACTTGCTGTTGCATGTTGAGCTTGGCGTCGAGTGTGATGCCTAGGGATTTCGCAGAATCCACGATGGTAGGTTGGACATTGAGTGCTGTTAGGTTATTAAGCCAGGTTTGGGTGGTGGTAATTTTCGCCGGAGGTGAGATGAGTAGGAACTCAGTTTTCAGAGCATTTAGTTTGAGGTGATTAACGGCCAACCAAGATTGAGTGCTATTAAGTGTGGCATTCAGAAGTTTGATATCTTCCGGGGATCGTAGCTTTAGGTAAAGTTGTGTGTCATCAGCATACACATGGAATTGAACATTGGATGCTTGGAGCATGGTGGCAAGCGGTTCCATGACGAGGTTGAACAGTGTGGGGGAGAGGGAAGATCCTTGTGGGACACCTAGATCTGCTGGCACAGGTGTTGATAGCACATTGTCGATCTTGAACTTCTGAGACCGGTTATGAAGGAAGGAAGTAAACCATTTGAGAACAGTTCCCGATAGACCCATTCTAGTGCTTAGCAGCTCCAGTAAGTTCTCGTGTTTGACTGTGTCAAATGCTGAAGAGAGGTCAAGAAGGATGAGGAGGCAAGACTCATTCCGATCTAGAATTTGGAGGGCGTCATCAATTATGTGCGTCATAGCCGTTTCCGTGCTATGTTTCGCTCGGAAGCCTGATTGATGAGGGTTGAGGAGGTTAAATTGGTCAATGTGTTTTGTTAGTTGGAGCTGGACACATTTTTCCAGCAATTTGGCCAGGGTGGGGATATTGGTGATAGGCGGTAGTTGTTCAGGTCAGACGGGTCAGCTGTAGGTTTCTTGAGTATAGGCGTGACTTGCCCCACCTTGAGGGCGTCTGGGATGAGACCTTGTTGAAGGGAGCTGTTGATGATTTTGGTCCAAAGTGGGAGGAGCAGGGGGATGAAGTCTTTTACAGCATTAGCAGGTAGGGGGTCTATGAGGTGATTAGAGGGCTTCAGGGTGCCGAGCAGTTTGCGTATTGCTTCTTCCGAGTATGTGTCGAAGGACAACCATGATGCATTATTTTTAGGTTGAGTGTTAGTCATTCTGGTGTGATTGGGGAATCGGCTTACATCCATGATGAGGTCATTTCTTATGTTGTCCGTCTTTAGCTTAAAGAAAGCAGAAAAGGCTTCACTGTGTGGGGTATCGACTGTTGTGCTGTTTGATTGTAAGGGTTGTGTCTTTGTTTGAGTTTTGATCAGTTCGAACAGCTTTTTTGGCCTGTTTTTTGCTTGGTCCAGCTGGCGGCTAAAGAAGTCAGACTTTGCGCGCTTTATTTTCCTAAAGTAGGCATTTCTCTTGTTCTTAAGCGTTTTGAGATGCAGTGATGAGGGGTCAGATCTCCAGGTGCGCTCTGCCATTCGCATAGCACGCCTGTCATCATTGAGTCTGCCGTCATACCAAGGGTTAGAGATCTTGGTGGCGACTCTCTTCAGTTGCAATGGGGCGGCTTCGTTGACGATTGAATTCATAGAGTCAAGGTAGTGATCGGTCAGTGATTGAACATCCGAGGTACCTGAAGGGGGAAGGAGGAGACTGCCGATGTGGGGAGGTAGGGAATTGGGGTTAAGATTCTTCATGTCCCTTTTCCAGGTCTTGGATTTGGTCGGTTGAGCTGCGTTAAGTTGAACTTTTTCGTTGATAAAGAATGTGATAATGTGGTCTGACCAGTCACAGGGTTGGACCGTCTCCAGTTGGATAAAGTCCTCTTTGGCGATGATGAGATCGAGTATCGAGCCTTTGTCGTGTGTTGGTCTATCGCAGAATTGGGTGAGGTCAAGCGCATTAAGGAAAGTTTTGAGGCTATTCACCACTGCGTCTTTCTGATCGTTCCAGTGGAGATTAAAGTCACCCAGGTAGACTTGGTTGGTCTGCCGACCGGCATTGGATGTGATCGTGTCCATGAGTTGCTGAGTGAATGTCAGGTTGTCACCAGGCGGGTGATAGATGAGATGTAAGGCACAAACTTGTTTGCCCTCGCTGGAGATATCGAGGCAGAGGAGTTCACAGGAAGAAAGGGAGGGGGAGGTGGCTTTAGTAACGGAGAGGTTGCTCCTGAAAATGCATGCAGTTCCCCCGCCCGTCTTGCCAGGCCTGTCCAGTCTAATGATGTGATAATTGGGGGGGACTAGTATGTCCATTATCGGTGTAGAGGCTTCAGTTAGCCACGTTTCAGTCAGAATGGCTAGGTCCAGATCCATTGTTGAGACGAGATCAGCGATGTCAGAGGAGTGTCTCTGGGCCGATCTGCAATTGAGTAGGATGCATTTGAGTTTGGGAATGAGAAGGGTGGTCGAGCCTTCTAGAGAGAGGGGAACTTTTCTGAGGTTGTTAGGGACGGAACCTCTGTTGCTTTGGGTTGGGAGCCTCAGGGGATTTGTGAGAATTGTGGGTATGGGGATGTGCGAAATCGATATGTGTTTTACCGGACCTGGGCCATAAGAGCGAAGGAGGGAGAGTAAGTCGCGGTCAGACAGGGAGTTGAGGACACGACAGGGGCGGTGGGAGTTATTGCGAGCGGGGATAGTCGGCCAACGCGGGGATCGTTGAAGGCGAAGGTATGTGGGGAGGGTGCGTGGTCTGTAGGGTAGTGGGACGGGAGGTTGACTGGGCTGTGAGAAGAGAAGTTCTTTGATTGCGTGGAGATCTTTTTTGACTTGTAGGAGATCCTCTCTAACTTGTTGGAGGGTGGGTAAAGTCAAGTCCAGATGTGGATTGGGGATGGGGTTGGTGATGAGAGCCGTTGGCGAGTGGTTGAGTAGAGGGCTGGAAAGCGAGCAGGGTACCGAGGGGGGGGGGTATGCTAGCGTTATTGTGGTGTTCTGCGGTGATATTAAGTGGGATGGCATTCGTTGTGTGGGAGAATTTGTGGGCGAGGGGTGTGGGTGACGTAGGGGGAGGGTGGGAGGCATAGGTAGAGACGTTGGTGGGAGACGGTGCTGGTGAATTGAAGAGAGAGTGAAGGCTGAAGACAATGGGGGTGGCAGGAGAGTAGTGGGGGCTGAGAATGGGCGGGGAAAGAGGGGGGATGCTAAGGTAAGGGAGGTGGTATGTTCTGAGGGTCTAATAGGGATGGTGGGGAGGTGGTGAGTGAGAGTGGGGAGGGAGCTGGGGAGGGAGAGGGCTCTACCGCGGGGGGGGCAAGGGGGAGGAGATAAGCTCCGGACGGTGGTGTGTTCAGAGGCGTTCGTGGGGGGTGTAAGGTGGGGGGAAGGGAGCGTGGGGGTATCGCGGATGTGAGGGTATCGAGGATGTATGGGGGGGAGTGTTCTCACATGGGCATTGAGAGTGGGGGGGAGCAAAGGGTGGGATTTGTCATTATGCGTGTCGTTCTGGTGCTGATCTAGGTAGGAGGTGTTGTGGGTGGGAGTTGTTATGTCAGGGGAGAGAGGAATGGGAGTGGTATGAGTGGGGATAAAAGGGATAGTGTTAGAGTGGGGGCTAGTGTATGAGGGGGAGATATTTGTGACTGTGATTGGGGAGTGTGGGGTGGTAGCAACAGGAGGGCTATTGACTAGGATGCTGGGTGTAGGGGTGGGGTGCGTGTGGATCTGATGCTGAACTAAGTTAGAAGCGTTGTGGGTGGGGGCTGCGACGTCATGAGTGATAGTGCTGGAGGAGTTATGGGTGGAGGTCCGTAGCTTGGAGAGGTGCTCTTTGAACTTGGGGAACAGGTTGTCTAGTATTTCCAGGTTCTTGTCTGTGGATTGAATTAGGACAATACCGTTATTGTAGATAGAGATGGTGGCTCTGCCAGGGAAGAGTTGGGAAGGTGTGATAGAGAGAGTTAGGCCATGAGCGGTTTTCCTGGTGGTGGAGACGGTGTGTAGGGTTATGAACGCTATTCTCCATTGAGCTCTGCGTGAGGTGTGGAAGATGATGTCAATGTTCAGGGCTCCATTGCCCGGTGAGAAGTAGGTGTCGGCAAAGGGGGTTTCAGGGGGTTTCATTGGTTGATAACCTTAGCTCACCAATTGTGGTGCTCGCAATCTCACACAAATAATCAAAGATGATATCTCTAGGAAGGTAGGGTCCTTCTGCATGGTTACCCCCACATTTTGCCTGGTGTTGTTTTGGTTCCTTACTAGTCTGACTGTGATCCTGCTAATCAGTAACCCAGTCTCTCCCTTTCTCCCTTAAATTGGTTATGGTGAGTACATAGGTTCATTGCAGATTGGCTGCTGGTGTACCTAAGTCCCTAGTATATGGTACTGATGTACCCAGTGCAGAGGTACACCAGGGGTCTACCACGGGCAGCAGCATGTATTATGCCACGCATGAGAGACCACTCAAATTGTGACTATAGGCCTGCCATTGCTGCCTGTGTAAGCTGGGGCTAACACCACTTACGACAGATATAAATTTCTTATATCTGAAGTCACTGCACTAAAAACCTATAAGTCACCCCTAAGGCAGGCCTTTCAATCCTGAAGGCAAAGTGCTCGGTTCTAAGTTTGAGGGTGCCTCTGCATGAACAGAACACCCCTATGACCTTCGGAGTCCATACTCCTACGTTGTAAGTACATCAGCCATTACAATATATAGAGTGGCTATGCAACACTACGTGATGACCATTTCTAAACTGTCTGGAATGAACCCTGTTGTGTTTTGTACCAAAAGTCAATGCATTGTAAAGCTC
This sequence comes from Lissotriton helveticus, assembly GCF_964261635.1. Taxonomy (NCBI): domain Eukaryota; kingdom Metazoa; phylum Chordata; class Amphibia; order Caudata; family Salamandridae; genus Lissotriton; species Lissotriton helveticus. The sequence continues at coordinate 669,190,279 of NC_136068.1, forward strand.
TTCCGGGATGCCTTCGGTGCACCCTGTACCAGTCGTCTAAACCCGGACAGCACAACATGGCTGCTGCTGACCTGGGACACGATTCTGCCCTCCTGCTGCTGAGCCAAGCTCAAGCAGAGGAAGGCAGGGCAATAGGTATCCTGGCACAGGGAGGTGTGACCACCTTCCTGACAGGGCTTAGTGTATCAGGACAGGATGGGGCACTTGCCAGCACTACTCATCTGCTTGAGGGGCACATTTGGTGCCCTCCTTGCATACTCCATTTCAAACCAGTTCAGAGAGCCATCGGCTCCCACTCTGGCACAAATCTGGACAAAGGACATGGGAGTATCCTCCCTACTGTCCAACCCCTCCTCTGGGAGGGAGCCCTGAATCGTCCCAACCCTTTCCTGAGGGTACTTAAGGGCTTACCTGTCGGTGGGTCCCTAGATTTGTCGTGGGACAAGATTCATATCAAGACACCACTTCATCTTCGACCGTCTGGACACTGTGGACTTCGCTGGACTTTTGCTGTGGGCACCGAGACTGTAACCAGGACAACTTCTGCTGCTCCTGCTTGCGTCGCCCTGGTCATCTGCTGAAACACCTGTGCCTGTGCTTCAGACAGGATCCTTCCAAGGCCTGTGGGCATACAAGACACCAGACAGAATCTCCCTTGAAGTGAAGGAGTCACTTCCCTGCATCTGCAGGCACTGCAACAAAGCTGACCAATCTGCTAATCCTGGGCTTCCACAGACTCCAAAAGGCTCAGCAACACAGGTGGTGGTTCATCACTTCCCTCGAAGCCTGCCCTGTCCTCTCACTGAGTTTAAGGCCAGTATCCCTCGTCGCCTGGTCCACACAGCTGCAGCTCCAAGGTCTCTGTCAACCCTCCGGCAACACCAGACATCGGTTGACATTCGTACTCCATGCCTCCTGGTCACCCCCAAGTGGCATAGACTATGTCCCCTCAGCTTGCAGGTACATCTCATCTTGAATTAACCTTTGGGTTCCACCGAACGCTTCCCACTTCTTAGCCAGTGGCCTCTTCCTGAAGTCCACCATTGAGTTTGACTGCGGTTTTCTGGCGCCACTTTGCACCTATGCACCCGGCTTCCCTGGTGTAGGTATCCTGGTTCTTAGGGTATCCATGGGTGGGGTGGTTCTTCAACCTTCTCTCTTCCATGGGATTTCTTCAGGGTCCACTGTGCACCGGAGTCCAAGTGAGTCTCAGTGATGTTGTGTGCATGTGCCAGGAGGTCGCCAGGAGGTCTAACTTTGGTGGTCAACGGTTTGGGATTTGAACGAGTATTTGCAAATTTGCTAACAGTAATTGGTGTACATCACTAGAGGCGCGGACCATGAAGCAACTGCATATTGTGTTTTTTTATTTTATTGGTTCTATTTTTGAGTGACCTTTAACCACACATCATTTCTCAGAGGAGTCAAGTAGCCATTGAGGCTGCAGAAGTAGAGTTCGACATTGAGGCATTGCTTACCTACAAAGTTGATCAAATGAGGCAATTCTGCAGAGCTTTGGGATGTCTCATGAAGAGTAGGGCCAAGAAGGAGGAGCTGCAAATGGCCTTGAGGGCCTAGTGGGAAACCAAAGGGGCTCAGGAGACGGGTGATGTTGAGGTGTATGACCCAGAGAATTGATTTGGTCCACAGGATTTGCCAGTGGAAGGACCAGCCTCGGGGGCTAGTAGTAGCCATTCAGGGAGGAGTTTTTCACCAGAGGAGCCGGAGGAAAACCAAAGGGTCAGAGAGCATGAGTTGGAGGTTTTAAAACTTAAAACTCAAGCAGAAGAGGAAAAGCTACTAATTTAAGGTGAAAAACGAGCAGAAGAGAGCAGGAAAACTCTTGCCTTGGAAGAGAAAAAGATTCCCTTCATGAGTTAAGCATAAGGAAACTGGACATTAAGGTTAAACAGGCAGAGTCCAGTTTGAATGGTGGTAGCGTACAGCCAGTGCCAAATATGCGTAGTCGTGGTGTGCTGACCCTTGAGGCAACATAGCTTGGTGCCCAAATCAAGAATTTAAAGAAGCCTTCCAGCCTCAACAAAGACTTTTACGCCGGGCCGCCTGACTCCATGATGGCCGCCAATCAGAGGCTCTAAATCAGCGGTCATAGAAACCGAGATGGAGGTACACGGGTGACCCACCCCAACAATAACGACGAATTGGAACAGAAATGCAATTTACTAAGCTAGGAGGCTTGGACTGCAAATTAAATATTGACTAAAATAAATCTGCTACTGTGAAAAAATGAGGAACAAAAATGGTTCTTTCTATGTTCAGGGCATCTAGAAAGATAATTGATTTAAGGCCACGACTCATTGTATTATGCAGGTGTAAAATATCCCTCGTGCATTGCAAGGCAAGAGCTGCATAGGAGACGGATTAATAGATCAAACAGCCACGTAACAGGAAATTAGTGGAAAGAACTCCTCTGGGTAGAGCCAAATCCATCCCCATTTACACTCCAAATAATTGGCAACAAAAGGTATGCAGTGCGCTGCACCATCAAGCCAGACCTAGACAAGCATTGGCAAAGCCATCAGGAGCCCCATATGAGGGTCAGTACTGACTGAAACATCGGATCTTCATCACGCTCCCAAGGGCTGGAGCGACCACCCCCAATGTAGAACGAGAGGGGTGCGATTAACAAGACTCCCCCACAATGGTCCCCGCTCTAACACAAAATCTAGGTTCACTGATGTCCCCCACTGCGGCAAACTAGAGAGGAGCATAAAGGAGTCGCCTGATCGAGCACACGGCCAGGAAGCACTACTATTGACTAGGACTTCACAAGCCAAACAGCCTCCCGCTGAACCGCCAACACCAGGTTAGTGGGGTCCTTTAAGCTGCCTGCAGTCACAACCAAGGGAACTAAAGGCTCCTCACCCCAGTCACACCATCCTCCCAACACCGAGGGTAACTTAGACTTATTTTCCACCCTAAGCACATCGACCTCTCACTGCAAGAGAGGTCTCAAGTCCCCACCACTAGCACCTCCACACTCCATCCCGTCAATCAACTCCCCACCTCGCCCCCCTCACACAAATAGGACACACCTGTAAACCTCTGGCGCACACCACAATAGCCTACCCCACTTGAGAGATTTCACCGCCACTACCCCCTACAGACCACGTCGAGCAGCTCACCCCCCACCCGGCGGTCACCCTCCCCCTCTCTCGCGCAAGAGGAACTTCCCACCTCCACTCAACGAAGATGCCCCCGGCCATACAGTTGGACCCTTATTCGAGTCATACACCTAACTACCTGACACCCCACGGCCAGAACGCCTTCGCCATATCCTTCCCCCACAGACTCTCTTTCAAAGCAAAAAAACACCTCAAATACAGAATAATCAGACAACATCCTGAAATGCTAGTTGTAGACACATACCACTGCTCATCTAGAGGGCAACGTAAAATGGACTACGTCTTTCACACTGACAGGCTTGAAGCCTGGGCCACCACCCTCAACTCTCACCTCATCGTATCCAAAACCACCATCACAGCCCACAGTCGTAAACTGACAATCTATCTCCAGAAACACCAGACACTTACCGGAAGCATATCCATTACCATTTTTGTAAAACGGCACCATCCTAATTCAGGCAAAAAATGAGAACATTGAGTTCTTCGACTCCCTCTACCCCTCACTTAAGAAGGCTTCATTCCACAACACACAATATTCACGGACCACCCACGCGGGAGGCTTCGATCATTCACCAAGTCACCAGATTACGCCCGCGCCTTCTCCCCGAACCTTTCCCCCACCGGACCATGACTCTTCCTGCCCCGAGTCCTCTTCAACCATGGATTCTCCTATCGCCCAACCCTACCCCCCGACCCAGGTCAGCCAGCCGCCCAGAGATAAGCCTCACTCCCATCCCCACCAGACCCTTAGCCCCCCCTCCCGGAACAACACAATCGCACCCAGAACACAGTCATCCGCTCAAAGAAAAGGACATCTCCCAAACAAGATCGGCCCAAACCCCCCCTCACCGTCAACCCCAATGCAACTAGAACAAGGCCACCCACCCAGAGAAGAACACCACTCCCAATCACAATGGGAACACAACCCCCCTCCTGCAGGTATATCGCGGAGGGACATTAATCCTGAGCCAGCAACCCCGCTTCCCCAGAACCCCTCCAGAAGCATTATATCAAACAGCCCCTCCCCCCTAAAGCCCAGCTCCTCCCAGCTTCCCATCCTCTCCCCCGCTTTCAACATGACGCAACGCCTCAACCTTTTGGAAGCGCAACTCGAAATCCTGGTTAGTGGCCTGAAGGAAACCATATCCTCCCTAGCAAAAATCCGCCTGCCCACCTAACAGTCCATAGATACAACCCCTCATCTCAACCTAGTAAGATTGAATCACCACCCCTCAAAAGATCCTCTCCCCCACACAGATCTCGCTCACCACCTTCCAAAGCGTGGATCGAGTCAAGAGCAGATAGGCCTAGAAGATCCGACCCCAACCTCTCCCCCCAAGAAGGGACCGCACCCGCCGCATCATACAATGTTCCCACACACCCACACCCCAAGTGCGCACTCCGTTCACAGAATGAGACTCCACCCACCCCAGCACAGGCCCCGCCGTTGTTCTTTACCACTAAATCCTCGATCAAGTCATCACTGGAGTGGGTAGGGACCATCCCCCATGGAGAGATACCAGACCCCCAGCGCACCTATCCTCCATACCTAGAGCCCAGCCCAGCAATTCGAAACTCGAAAAAGAACCTTCCATTAATTGCATGCTCATCAACAGTAGATCTGCGTCTAAACATGAAACTGAAATAGCAGAAGCCATCCTCTCCCACGACCTAGATGTAGCTTTCATCACGGAAACATGGCTCAACACCCTGTCTTACCCCAGCATGTACATGCTGGTGCCACTCGGGTTCTCAATTATCCACAAAGACAGACATGAACATAGAGGCGGTGGCCTAGCAGTCATCCACAGAAGTGATCTCTCCATATCAGAATGCTCCTCGGGCCTTTTTAAAACCTTTCAATGCCTGTCAGTCAACATCAAATCGCTCACGAGCAGATCGCTTCGTTGCCATCTCCTATACCATCCTCCAGGCAACGCCAACGAATTTGGAACTCAGCTCTCTGATCTGATCACCCAATGCGCACTCAGCGAGGACAACAGTATAATTCTGGGCGACCTCAACTTACGTTGGAACGAATCAAAAAACCCGCTCATCCAATCTCTCAACAATCTCCTGCTGGTTAACGATTTGACCCAACACTGCTTAGAAGAAACACAATCATCTCGGACAGAACCACAATCACTATGGATTATATAATTCCCGTGGACTGGTCGGACCACCACATTATTCTTTTCCATATCAACCAACCGGCCATATCTCAACCCCCAAAGCAGGCCCCTCCCAAATGGGTCAGGAACACAGCTCGAGTCCCCCGGGCGACTTTAGAAGAAGGGCTTAGCACACTCCTCCCAAGCAAGACGGAACTCCTCTCAACCACTGAACTCACTTCTCTCTACCATTCCAACATGACACTCACCTTGGACCTTCTGGCGCCCTTGAAACTAAAAAAAAACAGAAACACCCCCTCCAGGTCCTGGTTCACCACAGAGATTAACGACGAAAGAAGACACCTCAGATCATTAGAAAGAATGTGGAGGAACAAGCCCTCCTACCTCCACCGCGATCAACTCAAGGAAGCACGTAGAAACTACAACAAACTTATTAGGAACAACAAGACAACTTTCTTTTGCTCCGCCTTAGACAATGCAAAAAACTGCCCCAAAGAACTCTTTAACATCATTAGGAACCAAACATCCAAACCGACAGCTTCTAAAATAGTGGCGTTCAAAGATCACTGCAACAATTTTTCTACCTTTTTCAGCGAAAAAAAACGTCAAAATTGACCTCTCTCTCAGCACACTCCCCGCCACTCCCATTGAGAACTTGAGGCCAACAACTCACGGCAACATACCAGTGAACACACCAACTGCCTGGACCGCCTTCCGCCCCATCCAGGTAGAAGAGATAGTCCATCTGATCGCCTCTGCCAAACCCTCATATCACTCCCTAGACCAGCTGCCCTTGAGCCTGCCTAAAGACCTAAAGCTTACCCTAGCCCCAATTTGGTGCAAAATCATCAATAGCTCTCTGAGCTCGGAAATCATTCCAGACTGCCTCAAAGTAGGCCAAGTCACGCCGCTACTAAACAAACCCGGGCTAGACTCGGAGGACATGAGCAACTTCAAACCTGTATCGAACCTTCCTCTTCAATCCAAAACTCTTGAAAGATGTGTTCTTCCATAGCTAACCCAACACCTAGAAAATATCAAGCTACTAGACCCTCTTCAATCAGGATTCAGAAAGGGATGCAGTACCGAGACCGCAATCTTAAATGTCTTAGACGATCTCCACAAATCACTTGATTCAGACCAATGCAGCCTTCTCATTCTACTTGATCTATTGGCTGCGTTCGACACGGTTGATCACAACTTGCTCCTCAAAGTCCTCCAGGAAAGAGCGGGCATCGAATTGACGGCACTAAACTGGTTCTCCTTCTTTCTTCTCAACCGCACGCAAAAAATCAAAATCAATAACGTTGAGTCTGCCCCCTTCCCGTCAACTGAGGAGTTCCCAAAGGGTCAGTACTCTCTCCCCAACTTTTCAACATCTACATGGAATCCCTCACCATTCTTCTCATGAACTCTATCATCTCCTTCCAATCAATCAATCAATCATAACATTTGTATAGCGCACTACTCACCCGGGAGGGTCTCAAGGCGCTTGGGGAAGGGGTCCGCTATTGCTCGAACAGCCAGGTCTTGAGTTGTCTCCTGAAGGCGAGATGGTCGTGGGTCAGCCGCAGGTGGATGGGGAGGGAGTTCCATGTCTTGGCCGCCAGGTAGGAGAAGGATCTTCCTCCGGCGGTGGATCTACAGATGCGTGGTATGGCGGCGAGGGCGAGGCTTGTAGAACGTAGATGGCGGGTGGGCGTGTAGAAGGTCAGGCGGCCATTGAGGTACTTGGGGCCCAGGTCGTGGAGAGACTTGTGTGCGTGGGTGAGGAGCCTGAACATGATCCTCTTGCTGACGGGGAGCCAGTGCAGGTCCCTCAGGTGGCCGGAGATGTGGCTGCGTCAGGGGATGTCCAGGATGAGTCGGGCAGAGGCGTTCTGGATGCGATGGAGTCTTTTCTGTAGCTTGGCTGTGGTTCCGGTGTAGAGGGTGTTTCCGTAGTCCAGTCGGCTGGCGACGAGTGCCTGGGTGACCATCTTCCTGGTTTCGGTCGGGATCCATCGGAAGATCTTGCGGAGCATGCGTAGGGTGTTGAAGCATGATGAGGCGACGGCGTTAACTTGTATGGTCATCGAGAGGGAGGAGTCCAGGATGAAGCCCAGGTTGCGTGCGTGGTCTGTTGGCTTGGGAGTGGTGCCCAGGGCGGGGGGCCACCAGGAGTCGTCCCAGGCCGAGGGGGATGGTCCCAGGATGAGCACTTCCGTCTTGTCTGAGTTCAGTTTCAGGCGGCTGTTCTTCATCCACTCGGCGACGTCTTTCATCCCTTCTTGTAGGCTGGTTCTGGCGGTGGCGAGGTCTCTGGTGAGGGAGAGGATCAGTTGGGTGTCGTCGGCGTAGGAGATGATGTTGAGGTTGTGTTGGCGTGCGATGGCTGCAAGAGGTCTCATGTAGATGTTGAAGAGGGTGGGGCTGAGTGATGATCCTTGCGGAACGCCGCAGATGACTTCGGTGGCCTTGGATCGAAACGGGGGGAGGCGGACTCTCTGTGTTCTTCCGGCGAGGAACGAGATGATCCACTCTAGTGCCTTCTCTTGGATACCGATGTTGCGGAGGCGTTGAACTAGGGTGCGGTGGCAGACAGTGTCGAACACTGCAGAGAGGTCCAGGAGGATGAGGGCCGCTGTTTCCCCTTTGTCGAGCAGGGTTCTGATGTCGTCGGTGGCTGCGATGAGGGTGATCTCGGTGCTGTGGTTGGCTCGGAAACCGGACTGCGAGGGGTCGAGGGATCCGTTCGTCTCGAGGAAGGCGGCAAGCTGACTGTTGACGGTCTTCTCGATGACTTTGGCAGGAAAAGGGAGGAGCGAGATGGGGCGGAAGTTCTTGAGGTCGGTGGGGTCCGCTGTTGGTTTCTTCAGTAGGGCGCTGAGCTCGGCATGCTTCCAGCTCTCCGGGAAGGTGGCGGTGTTGAAGGAGGTGTTGATGATGTTCCGGAGATGGGGAGCGATGGTGGAGTCGGCCTTGTTAAAGACGTGGTGGGGGCAGGGGTTGGTTGGAGATCCGGAGTGGATGGTGTTCATCGTGCGGGTTGTGTCTTCGGTGGTTACCGTGGTCCAGGTGCAGAGGGTGGCGGTGGGGGGCGTTGGTTCGACGGTGGGGTGCGTGGATGGTGCGCCGAAGCTGTTGTGGATGTCGGCGATCTTGCGGTGGAAGAACGAGGCGAGAGAGTCGCAGAGCTCTTGTGAGGGAGTGATGTCGTTGTTGCCGGTGCTGGGGTTGGAGAACTCCTTGAGGATGCTGAAGAGTTCCTTGCTGTCGTGGGCGTTGTTGTCCAGTCGTTCCTTCAGTGATTTCTTCTTGGTGGTGCGGATAAGCTGGTGGTGCTTGCGGGTGGCTTGTTTGAGGGCGGTCATGTTGTCTGTGGTCTGGTCGAGGAGCCAGGCTTTCTTGAGGGTGCGGCAGTTCTTCTTGGAGTCCTTGAGTTCGTCGGTGAACCAGGAGGCTTTCTTCCTTCTGGGTCTGCTGGGAGGGTTCTTCAGTGGCGCGAGGTCGTCGGTGCAGGCGGTCAGCCACTGCGTGAAGTTGCGGGCTGCTTCGTTGGGGTCCGTTGTGCTGGCGGGTGGGTTCTGGTTGAGGGAGGTGGTGAGCTGCTCGGCGGTGATCTTGCTCTAGCTCCTGTGAGGCACCTGTTGCGGGTGGTGGTGGGTCGTGGTTCTTCTGAAGGTGAAGTGGACGCAGTTGTGGTCAGTCCAGTGAAGTCCGGTGGAGTGGCTGAAGGTGATGTGCTTGCTGGATGAGAAGACGGGATCAAGCGTGTGGCCGGCGTAGTGGGTGGGGGTGTTGACCAGTTGCTTGAGTCCGAGGTTGGCGAGGTTGTCCAGCAGGGCGGCGGTGTTGCGGTCCTTGTTGTTCTCCAGGTGGAAGTTGAGGTCCCCTAGGAGGATGTAGTCAGCGGAGGGGAGGGCGTGCGGGCTGACGACACACACCTTTATCTGGAAACCACCACGATCAAAGACATACACAGACTAAATGTCACGCTCAAGACGTCCAACATTGGCTCTCAGTGAACCAACTCAAACTCAACCAAAAGAAAACAGAAGTTCTCCTTATTTCTAACAGAGATGATAACCCCCAAATTGAAGAATGGCTCAAAGCCATTGATGCCCTCATTGGGGCCCTTGCGCCAAAGGACTCGGTGAAATCCCTAGGTTTTACCATTGACCCCAAACTGGACATGAAAAAACATATTTCAAAAGCCGCCAAAAGTGCATTCCTAAATCTGAAACTACTATACAAAATAAAACCCTTCCTCCCCCGAAAGATCTTAAACAAGCCACCCAGGCATTGGTGCTCTCCAGAATTGATTACGGAATCGCAGCACTGACCGGAACAGCAAAATCCCACCTAAGTCCCCTGACCACAACACTCAATGCCGCTGCAAGAATGGTCACATGAACTAAGAAATTCGAACACATTTCTCCGGCACTCAAGGAACTGAAGTGGCTCCCTATTGACCAACGAGCGAGCTTCCGCACAGCCTGTCTCACCCACAAAGCCCTGCATACTGGTAAAACAGAATACCTGGCTGACAAACTCAAAAGGGCTGGCCAGTCCAGAAACCTCAGAAGTTCCAACACACTTCTACTCATCCAACTAAAATCAGGGAAACTCAAAACCGCAAACAAATCCTTTGCGGGAAATGCACCTAAGATCTGGAACTCCATTCCCCCCCACATCAGAATGACCACCTCTTTCCCGAAATTCAAGATCCTTCTCAAAGCCCTCTTCCTTGAGCGCTTTTGACCACAACGTGAATTACACAATTGACTCTAGGAAAGACAACTCCTTTTGCTGATACCCCGCAGCCTGAAGATCTGTATTGTAACTTTCGCTGTGAATGCCCGTATTTGGTAACTTGCAGATGTTTGTCTTTGAAAAATTGCTCATAACTGTACCTGCTGTGAAGCGCTCTGATACCCTCGGGTCCAGTTAGCGCTATACAAAACTTCTAAAATAAAAAAATAAAATAAAAATATGGATGAGTAGAATCGTGCATTGGATGATTGGGTGATGGTCAGCGTGGCAAATGATTTGAAGAGGTTGCTCAATTTTGTCCATAGGTAGCCTAGGATCAGTTATTTTTTTCCAGGATTGCGCCAACCAGTGTAGGTTGCGAGCTCCTTGATTGCCGGGAGCTGGCACAAGAACCTGAACCCTAGTCATGGGTCCAAGGGTCTGAGGAGGCCTTAGAGAGGGAAGAGAGGTGAAGTAGAACCGTTAGGTCCCAGAGTAGTGAGGGGGCATGAAGGCTAGAACCCTGTCTCAAAAGAGAGGGAGGGAGTGTGATCAGCATCCCCAGGGGTTCACTACCCCACCCCAGAGAAGGGAGGGTTCCTTAGAGGAAGACCAGGTTGGAAGCCTGGCACATTCTTGCCAGCTTTGTGAGGAAGAACACCTAGCACCAGGAGGCCGTGGGGCATCTGTAACCAGAGCTCCCGTGGTCCTGAAGTTTGTGGGTGCCATTCCTAAATGGCAGGCACAGAAATCTAAATGGAAGGTTAAGAGAGGGAAGTGTTCCCCAGTGGGAAAACCCGTGGGACTGTGCCCAGCCAGTAGGGCTAGGTCCCCTATAAGTGACCAGGGTAAACCCACGTCTAACCTGGAGGGTAGGATAACTGGAGACTGTATCCTGACCCATGGGTCTTCCAGGGGTACCACTCTAGGTGTGAGTTGTCAAGGGACAAGCACCCCCAGAGTACCCCCATCTGCCAGGAAGTACCAATGGGGTACAAAAGGGGGTGATGATGGACGGAGCATCTGAACCAATCAAACACTCACACCCAGTCAACAGATCTGGGTTTAATCCATCACCGTTCTTTAGCCCACTCTGCCACCCCAGTTTAGACATGGCCATATGCAAATCAATCTGACCCTGTCCCTCATGGGAACAGTCCAGCCCGAACTGCCAAGACATGCCTTCCCGGGACCGTATTCAAGCTTCCTAGGACCGGTTTCTGGCATTACAGCCGTCTTCAGCCATGCTTGCTTGAAAACAGTGGCAAAGTGAGCAAGGGACTCACGTCTGAGCATACCCTGCCAACTTATGGCGAACAAAGCGGTACAAAAGGGGGTGGTGATGGACAGAGCATCTGAACCAAACAAACACTCACACCCAGTCAACAGATCTGGGTTTAATCCATCACCGTTCTTTAGCCCACTCTGCCACCCCAGTTTAGACATGGCCATATGCAAATCAGTCTGACCCTGTCCCTCATGGGAACAGTCCAGACCGAACTGCCAAGGCATGCCTTCCCTGGACCGGATTCAAGCTTCCTAGCACCGGTTTCTGGCATTACAGCCATCTTCAGCCAGGCTTGCTTGAATCCAGTGGCCCTGGTTACGACTTGCGTTGTAAAGGACGCGTTCTAAAAGTACTGCGGGGTAACATCCGCGTCGAAAAGGATGTTCCCCGCCAAGGTGTGGCAGTACTGGACCGGAGTGTGGAGCTGCACTTTGGTTTACACCATACCCGTGTGGGGGCATCTGCTGACGGAAGCTGACCGCGAGTCAGTACAAGTGGCGGAGAGACCACCTTAGTGTACCATGATCGGTGCTGGAGTGTATTACACATTGCATTATTTCTGCATTACGAACTACCTGATTGCCGTATTAGGCAATGCATTATTTCTGCATTACGAACTATCTGATTGTCTTATTACGCATTGCATTATTTCTGCATAACAAACTGCCTGATTGTTGTATTATGTGTTGCATTATTTCTGTATGACGAACTACCTGATTGTCTTATTACGCATTTCATTATTTCTGCATTACGAACTGCCTGATTGTTGCATTACGCATTGCAATATTTCTGCATAATGAACTACCTGACTGTTGCATTACGCATTGCGTTAGGTCGCATAACGAACTACCTGATATTTGCATTACACATTGCAGTATTTTGGCATTATGAATTGCTTGATTGTTGCATAACGAACTGCATTATGTTTACATTGCAAAGTGCCTGATTCTTGCATTACGAACTGAATAGCATTGCATTAGGACGGCAGTGGATCATTTAGAGTTGCTCATTCATATCGCCAAAACTTACAAGGGCTGACTGGCCTAACAACCGGCCAGGAGGAATATTACAAATACGCATATGTTGGATTTATATCGCGTGGTCTCATCGTATATCTTTTTATATCAATTTAAACTTTTTATGAAACTCGTGTTGAGTCTATTTGTGGTGTCATCATTGGGTTACTGAGAGCGTGGTTGCAAATACTTTACACACTTGCCTTGAAGATAAGCCTGGTTGCTCGTGCCAAGCTACCAAGGGGGTGAGCCGGGCCTATCTGAGAAGTTGTCCTTCCTTTCCCTGACATGGAAGCAAGGGTACCTATTTGGCCTAATGTACCTACCTACCTCAGCCAACTAGCGGCCCCCCAGGTCTAACACTCCCTATTTACACTACACATAGGCCTCAATCTTCGGTATAGAACATGTTTCAGACATCACACATATAAAAGCGGATCTTTACAAGGCTCATGGACAAAGGCTAAGATTGAACAACTTGAAAACTTTTAAATCTGTGGAATGTCCTAACCGAAATGATGGAAGCAGGAAACGCCTTCCTTCACCATACTGTCTCTTTTTTAACCCTGATATGACGTTACCTTCTTATAATGAAAGTAGAAGGTGCCTTGGAGGAAATTTTAGAAGGGCAGGAGGATGCATTTTCATGTAAACTGGAAATAGCAATTGCCTCTAGTATTTAAGAAAAGTATTGGCTTTGCATGGAGGGGTGAGGAGAGAAGTGTATCATGGGCTGGTTGTTCTTACTTGAACCGTCAGGGCAGAAACCTACAAACCACTTCATTGTACACTCATGTGCAAGTTGTTAGTCTGGCAAGAGTCTTACTCATGTTCCAACTAGGGCTCACACAAATGGTGCTCGTCCTCCTTTGTGAACCTTCGGGAGCACGAGAGGGGCTTAGGGCAAAAACCGCTACTCAAAATGTTATCTTGTTCTGGGTATACAGGAGTAGGTGGAATCTGAACCTTTTAAAGATTGATTAGCTTGTGATCAGGTTGACAACTATGATTTTCTGTCATCCCCTTTCCTCGTCATAAGGTGGATTAGTGCAGTAGTAGGCAGATTTCCTACCTGTAAAAATGTGCATGGCTTCTGCATGTCACCAACCATGCTCTTGTGCATATGGCATTCATTTTTCCACTTGATGGCATTTCTGTCTTACCCCCTTTTTGGTGTACAAGCACAGAGCACTCCACTGCAGCTGTCAATTATTCAGCCCCCAATTCGATTCTCCACCCTTGAACTACCTTTAACACAGCACACCATGGGCATATTCTGGCCTCCTTCCCATACCTACAGCATAATGGAAACCATAAAACACAAGATGTTACGGATCCTGCGAATTACACCATCATCTGCCGACTTATTATAATTGTAGTTCGCCTGTCTGTCTCTCACACCTTTTCCTCCATCATATGGCTAGGCCCTACACCCCAAGAGAAGATATGAGCACCTCCATGATTACTCATGCAAAACACCCCTGAACACTCATGCCCGGCACCTCAAGACAAGATATGAGCACCTTCATGATCACTCATGCGCGGCACCCCGGGGCAAGATATGAGCACCTCCATGATCACTCGTGAACGACACCCCAAGACAAGATATGAGCACCTCAATGATCACTCATGAGCGGCACCCCAAGACAAGCTATGAACACCTTCAAGAACACTCATGCGCGGCACCCCAAGACAAGATTTGAGCACCTTCATGATCACTCATGCACAAAACCCCAAGATATGAGCACCTCAATCATAACTCCTTCACACCACCCCAGGACAAGATGTGAGCACCTCCATGATTACTCATGCACGGCACCCCAAGACAAGATGTTAGCACCTCCATGATCACTCATTCACTGCACTAAAATGCTTTCCGCACACAATGATAACCAAGGCAATATTCTGCCAACCACACTCCCTCGCTGTGACTTCCACCCATCCAGATATGCTTTTTGGCATGATACAATGCTGCAATGGTGTATGAAGCGCTATATAAATGCTGCAATACATTAAAGAACAATATAAGTGTGTAATAATATTGTCCCAGGACTCCTCCTGTGCACAGAGAGTGCAACTCTAATAAACGAATCACAGTCCTTACTCTGAGGAAGCAGAACAAGTTGGACTGCAAGTGTGTAGTGCACACAAGGCACGGCCAGCTGCCTTGAACTTAGTGTACTGTTTCAAAACACCAACTATTTGACTGAAAATTGAGCTTCGTGCATATGTATGGCATACACAGTGTGTGGTCTCTGGTCACGCAGTGTGTGTGGCTCTTACACATTAAACATGGCCCCTTTCCATAGCAGTGGACTGGGTGCAGAGCAATTATAAATAATACATGGCCTTTGAGCTGGGAGAGGAGGTGGGCATCTGAGGACCCGAGGTGGCGATGGTCTATTTTTTCGTTCTCGTTTTTGTAAAGTGCTTGTGATCTGATGGCAGCAACCTCACATCGCACTGCATTTGAGCTCAGTCTTAACATAGAGATATATGTGGCATTGCAGCAGTGTATACATTTAGGCATGGGGCACAGTCCACCTGATGGGTGGAAAGGCATTTGGCACCTGTTGCTATGTGTGGTACCTGTGTCCTGATGGTGTTAGGTGGGGACATGAGAGGGGTTGCTCATTAGAGAGCTAACATGTCGGTGGTCCTGTAGGCCTAGTGAGGAGGGCTCACTGGAGGCGTGATAAGGTGGAGGTATGGGGGACCTCAAGAGGAAAGAAGAGCATTCGGAAGTGATGGAGGAGCCATTCCGGAGCAGAGGGTGGAACCAAAGGGGCTGGTGGGAGGTGATCTCAGGACTTATTTTATCAACTTAAGGTCTATGGGGGCGTCTGGTGTATGTATTTGTCATGCAGCCATGGCCCGTGAAGGTAAGGCGGGTGGTGAGGCGGTGGGGCTGGGTGGCGGGGATTTCAACAAATGACGACGAGAGAAAATTAAATAAATAATTAATTTTCCCTAATCGTCATATCCCCCCCCCCAAATCCGGCCCCACCGCTCTTACATGCACGAGACATGGCTGTTGTCATGAGCAATACAATGGGGAGTTACGTTTGTGTGGCTCTTTGCACTAAAGGAGCCTCGCTGTTAAGTTATGCGATAACACCATTAGCTTAATTAAAAAGCCTAAATTCATCCTACTGGTAAATTATTCGCATCTGGATCCTACATAATTCATTAATAGGGATTCACCAAGATCAACAAATCAACACAAATAACCTCTGTTCAATGATGCAGGGACCTGTTTTAAATTATTCTTCTAAATGACTCAGATTTATCCATGGATTCCTGTGTAAGAGCCGATTGGGCATACTGGGTAAGACGGTGTGGTGAGCTGCTGGTGTAGTTAATGGGGAGGTCTCTCTCTCTCTCTGTCACACACACACACATACACTTCTCTCACACGAGCACACACACTCTCTCGCTCTCTCTCTCTCGCTCTCTCTCTCTCTCTCCCTCCCTCCCTCCCTCCCTTTTTATCTCTTTGTTTTTTAGATGTAAAATTGGCCACTTTGACTGCAGCCATCATCTGCTTTAAATGAGTTTAATGTAAGTCACAACATTTTTATTCAGCCAATTGCGACCGTAAAAGCACAGATGATAAAAACATTACATAAATAAATAGCGCAACATTACAAAATTCAGGACACAATCGGGGATAATACAGTTATCTTCAAGGAAGACACTCCATAGGGTACATGACAATGGTAATATGCATAAAACGTATATAAAAAGGGCCGAACGGCCTCATACGAAAGATTAAAAAGTTCTAAATTTCGATCAGATCCTAACATACATATCTGAGAGAGTTGAGGTTATTATATTGTACATATTTATTTCTAAAAAGAGAGAGACGGACAACATTTCCCTCTGCCATGCAAATTGACTGACTGAGAATTTAATGTAAACCACATCATGCAGATTTCTGATCTTACCACAGTAGAGTTGTGTCTAGGGAATCAATCATGGGAAACAGAAGCTGAGCGTGTGCATCCAAACCTACCTACCAGGAGGAGGCCTATGTGACTGCCTTTAAAGCAGATTCCGCTCCTAGAATTCATCTGGCCTCAGCACAGACCTTGCTTTTGTTTTATTCTGCCCTAGTGGTGTCATCGATGACACCTAGTCGATGATTGTTGCGTAGGTTCTTATTCAAGGGTGCAAGGCTTTCATTGGTGTTAAAGATTAAGGAAAAGAGGGGGCTCTTACTGTGAGCCCTGACAGTTTAAAAGCATTCTCTGAGATAAGAACTCCCACAGCTCCACTTGCTGGCTGTGCAACAACCAGAGAAATCTAATTCGATCTGGGCCTCTGCTGCCTCAACACAACACCTGCCCCTGCCAACTGCCAACCACATTATCAACAATAGTGTCCAAAGCCGCTGTCAGAGTAAGAACAACAACCGACCCGGCCTGCCCTCCTGTGCAAGAGTGCATAGAACAGGCTGAGCTGCCTCTAGGCCCCTCAGGGGGATCTCTACAGGCTGTCAATCAAACAGTTCAGTGTTTTGAGAAACACCAGGATCTGATCTGGACCCGCCCACTCCAGCATTTCACCGAGGACTGGAAGGCTAGAGACAGTAGTGTAACTCAACATGAGGGGGCCACCATGCAGACTGTGATGAGGGTTAAACTGTGCATTGCTGCGACGTGAGTTATAGTCGGCTCAGCTAAGTTTTTCATATATCATTTGACCTTAGGCTGAACGGGGCTCCCTGAAGGGTTGGTTGGGCCCTTGAGGGGTTGGGCCCCCCTGCACCGCACCGCAGGGGCTTACATCACACCCCTGGCTGGAGATCTAAGGATGGCCACACTGCCGCCACCCATACCAACTTTAGACAGGATGTTAGCATGCCTGACCCTTCACTAGCCCTCTCACCTTTTCAGAAGCCCCTGGCATGCACATTCTTTCTATATGGGCCATTTCTCAACTCATCAAATGCAAAGTCAAATGCAACATCCAATTATCACGCTGCCGTAACACGACGCTGGGGACAGGCCAGTTTGCAGCATAATGATGCTGCGCAGATCCCTCGCAGGGAAATAGACGGCGATTTAATGGAATTTTTGTGCGAGGAGGAAGGCCTGACGTTTTATAGCTCTATAGATAATAACCGGGAGATAGTCCGGGGTTAGAATCACTGCTTTTAATAAGGAAGTCTTGCGCACGGCGGGCTCTTCTAAATGTCACTTCTGTTATTGTTCGCTGCTAAAAGGGTAGCTTTTAATAAAGAGACGGATCTCCCTGCGGTCCCGCATGTATTTAATGTTAAGCAGAAGCTGGGAAAAAAAGATTTTTCATTTGTCAGCTTACTGATGTTTGCTAAAAAGTATAAAATGTGCAAATTAGGGACACCGCGGAGGCAGATGATGGTGGTTTCTTGAGCTCTCTGAGCAATCGGATTTTCCTGATAATTAATTTCTTAGAAGTTTCAATCCTAGACACTGGGGGTCTTATTTATGAGTACTTGCATCACTTTTGCACCGCCGGTGCATTACTTTTTGTGACGAACCAGCGGCATAAAAAATGCACCTTGTTGGACCATATTTACAAAGTGACGTATCTAGGCAGATGCGTCACTTTGTAAACCCCTGGGGCCTCATTTATGAGGCCGTGCGTCACTTTTACGCCGCCGGTGCGTCACTTTTTGTGACGCACCAGCAGCGTAAATAATGTGCCTTGTTGCACCATATTTACAAAGTGACGCATCTAGGTAGATGCGTCACTTTGTAAACCCCTGCGCCACATTATACCTGCGCCAGGTATAATGTATGCAAGGGGGGCGTATTGACGCAAGGAAGGGTCGTAGAAGTGACGCAGTGAAATATATGAGATTTCACTGCGTCACTTTTAGGACGCCGTTGCGTCAAAATCTTGCGCCTGCCTCACAGCAGGCGTAAGACTGACGCAGGCCCTTTCACATGGGGCTTGCCCCATGTGAAAGGGCGCATTGCTGGAGTTGCGTCACTTTTGTGGCACACTCCAGCAATGCGTCACTTTTGCGCTTACAGATACGTCAGAAATACTGACATATCTGTAACTCCTTGCGACATGATGCGTCATACATTAAATATGACGCATCAGGAATGTCGCAAGGAGTGCGCACTGAGAAGTGACGCATCGCTGTTTTCACGCAGCGATGCGTCACTTTTCATAAATGAGGCCCCTGGGCTACATTATATCTGAGCCAAGTATAATGTATGCAGGGGGGTGTTCCGACGCAAGAAAGGGTCATAGAAGTGATGCAGTGAAATCTATAAGATTTCACTACGCCACTTCTAGGACGCAAATGCGCCAAGACTGACGCAGGCACATTTAACATGGGGCTTGCCATGTGTAATGATCCATTGCTGGAGTTGCATCACTTTTGTGACACACTCCAGCAATGCGTAATTTTTACGTCTACAGATACATCACAAATACTGACGTATCTGTAACTCCTTGCGACATGATGGGTCATATAGTAAATATGATGCATCATTGGTGTTGCAAGGAGGGCACAATGAAAAGTGAAGCATCGCTGTTTTCACGCAGCGATGCATCCCTTTTCATAAATGTGGCCCTGGGTGCCAAGGAATTTGGTGCTATTATATTGAAAAATATATTTTTTGTCACCATCAATGTCTATTTTTAGAGTTATACATGCATCAACTAAACCACAAAATGGCCATTTGAATGAGTTTGAGACTTCCAAAAACAACAGTACCTAAGACATCACTAAAATTAACTCTTCCATTGTGGCCTTGGCAACAAAAACTAAATGCATTCTTACAGGCTGATGACATCGATGACATCACAGGACGCTAGTGATCAAAATCAAGACAGACTGTCCCCAGATGATGACATTACTGAGGACTTGGTGATCAAAAACAGGACATACTGTCAACAAATGATGATGCTGTTAAACCGCATACAGCAAAACCAATTTACACTGTCTATGGATGATGACATCACAAAATCGAACTCAGCAAAACCCAAACATACTCTTTGTAGATGATGGCACCACTAAACCATATTCAGCGAAACCAGAGGATCTGTGGCATGATGATGACACTGTATTCATTAAAACCAGGATAGACTCTCACTACATGACATCAATAAAGCAAATTCACCAAAAACAGAGCTCCCTTTCACTGGGTGATATTGCTAAACCATATTCAGCAAAACCAGGACAAATTATCATTGGATGAAGTTATTACATGCAATTATCAACCGCTGATCACTGTCACAAGCCTGTAGCGACTGGATGAAGAAATCACGCAGAGCCAATTATCAAACCCGGATACCTATCACAAGCTTGTAGGGACTAGTAGTGACTGGATGAAGATATCATACAGGGTCAATTATCAAACCCAGACAGTGGCGTAACACAGGCCACCGCAGCGGGGGCCCCCAAGCTCCAGGGGGCCCCTCAGCACATTACTCTGGCCGGAGAACTCATGATTGAGTCCGGGGGGTCCCTCTACATGCCTTGCATGGGGGCCCCTTCAAGTTTGGTTACGCCAGTGAACCCAGCTCACTATCACAAGCTAGTTGTGGCTGGATGGAGATATCACACAGAGTCAATTATCAAACCCAGATCACTATCACAAGCTGGTAGTGGCTATTAGTGACTGGATCAGGGGCGGCCTTAGGCATGTGCAAGCTGTGCACCTGCACAGGGCCACAAAAACCCCAGGGGCCACCTCGCCAATATATATCCTCAATATAATAATCCTATGAGGATGGATATATATTTGCGTGGTGGCCCCTGGCCAGGTTTTTGTTCCACTTCCAAACACCCTGACCCCCCCACCCCCCCACCCCCGTCTTCACTGGCCTCCGTGATCCGCCCCGCCCGAACCCCCTCTTCCGGGGCCCTCTACCTACGCTCCCTGCCCAGGGCCGCCATGAGCCTAGAGCCACCCCTGACTGGATGAAGCTATCACAGAGTCAATTATCAAACCCAGATCACTATCACAAGCTGGCATGAAGATTTGAGTCACCGAGGACATCACTGAGCTTTATTTACTGAAATCTGAACATGCTGACAATGCCATCAATGCATTATTGCATAATTACAATGTGACATTTCACAGATATGCAGACAGCCCTCAAATGTTGGCCCACTTCATAAAATAACCAGAAGATTTAAATTGGATGTTTTTATTACCAAAGTATAGCGTTTTAAGTACAAAAAATTACTTTTTGTGTAGGAGACTTGGCTTGACCAAACATCTTGCAGTCTACCCCAACTGCATGTGCTGCACCGGTAGGGTTTCCCATGTCACTGTAGAACATCTATCTTGCCTGCCTTTTGTGTGTGAGGGCATACCTCACAGTTTTGACACAGCAATTCTTTGGGGTATCACGGGTAAAAAGTGCTACATTCGTGTGAGAAACTGTGCCTCAATCCTAGAAAAATTTCACAATTTCGCCCACCCCCAATTTAGATGCATTACAAGTGAATTTCTCCAAACTCAAAGAAAGGATGGAGACAAACTAGTGAAGTCTGAACGAGGACAACATGAGCTCCTATTAATGAACGTTGAAAAAGGTGAAAAAAAGGAATTCCTCATACAATGTATTTAATGTCCCCTGTTAAAGCTTCCAAAATGGCAAACCATTGGGATCTTCCTCAGACTTTCAAATGTCCATTCAGGGCAAGGTTAATTGCTCATCCTCTGTGGCCAAATAACGGTATAAGCTGTGAGAAGGAACATATCCACTCCTCAAAATACAATATGTAGTTATCCTACACGTATTGTATGTAATGCCCTTCTAATTGGAAATAGCATAGAAAACTTGAGGAAAGTCCTGGTAGTCGAGAACTCAGCTGTTCTGCAGTTATGAACCTCCCACAAGAAAAAAAACACGTCACCTGAATCTTGAAGAAAATACACGGGGTTCTGTTTGAGGCTGTGGTGTGAATTTAAGCTGTGGCCATAAATCCGTGGATTGCAAAACTTTTATCGCATTTCCGGGGAATTATCGCCGCCTAGCGGAGTATTGGTAATACCTCGCTACGGCGGCGATATTCCCATGCGATGTTAGGTGCTAAAATTTTTCACGCTAAATATCGATTGCGATATTTATCGCATGTCATTGGTAATATGCCCCTGAGTGCTTGACAAAAGAAAGCAGGTTTATTGGTAGATCTTAGATCTAGCGACACAGCAAGCTGATCGCCCTCCCCACCCATCCCCCCAGTCGAGAAATCCAATGCCAGGGTGATTCTTTGGCGCTCTAGCTGCATGTTGTCGATTTTGCTCATCAATTATGTTCTTTCTAGGCTTACAGCCTCAACAGGTGATGAAAACCAATCTGCATTCCTAAATGACCATTCTGGCTTTCGCACTATATGCACCTTTAAATTAATAAACAGACTGATGACGTCAATGATTCTCGGTAATGAAAAACAGAACACTCTTTGATTAGCTGCAGGCAACAGTGAATGTTAATATAAAGTACACACTGCCAATAATTAAAGAGATTGCCAAGGTTCATTTACTGAAATCAAGATACATTGCAGAGCGCTGTGGCAGCACTGATTCTCAGCAATGAAATGCAAATTACACTGCCTTCCATGGCCCTATAAATGAAATACCTATTGGGGGATTGTGGCATCAGCTACTCTACTTTACACGTGAAAAGCTAGTTCTGTTAGCCCATGGGTCCTCAGAAAATGTTTCTCAGGGGCCAAAAATACAGCTTTGGTTGTGCTCGAGGGCCGCATCAATGCACTGTCACTGCCCATCTCACTCCCTCGTTTTTTTTTTAAAGGCGCATTAGCTTTGTATAAAAAAAAAGCGCATTAGAGTTATATCACAAAAGGGCATTTCCATGCAACTATTATTTACTAATCCACCTGCGATTGGTTCATAAAAACAAAAAAAAATGCTCACCTCATTTTGCAGGTGCAAGCATCAATGTTAGCGTGTGCCTACAAAATGATGCAAGTGCCACCTCATACTACCTTTTTTTTTTACATTATGTTCAGCCATGCTGCACAGCAGCCACGTCGCTATACACCAAGGCGAACAATCGGTGCCAACGCCAATAGCTGTCATACATGAGACCTTTTGGCCTTGTCAATGCCTGTTCAGGTATGGTGTCTGCATTACATTTTATTTACAATTACATGTAGGTTTAAGACTACATTTAGTTACAGAATACTTTGCTCTTTTTAGCTACCTGACTGACCCCTCCCCACACTCACTGACCCTGCTCCATCATACTATCAATTGCAGTTCCCATACATATTTAAGCACTTTTCAGGTCTGAGCAGGGCTGCCTTGAAGAAAGAACAAGATAGACTGGCTTTAGAAAGAAAGCCCATTAGGAAAATAGCACAAAAACAAACCCTTTTACAACATTGCTTTTTTGTTTCTGAGCTTTATTTCGACAGTCATTTCACCTTGCTCCATCAGCAGGCCAGCCCTTCTCATAAAACAAGCTACATTAACTTCAGAAAGCAAGCCCAGAATCGCTAAACAATGTTGCTCGGCCAACTCAAGCAGAAAAAAAGGGCACTTGAGCAGCACTCTATGCTACAACTCTTGGCTTACTAGGGGGGGGTCACAGAAGATCTGTGGGCCACTAGGGAAGGCGTGCCGGACGACCAGCGGCCCGTGGGCTGTACTTTGAGAACCACTGTGCTAGACAATGACGTCACTTACGCATTTCCCTATGGCAGCACACACCATTCAGAACTGATATCACTGATAATTTGGCTCCAATCTGGAACACATTGCTGCAGGTCTGATATCATCACATGTGACCAGTCAATATCATCAGGATTCCCCTTCAGGAGTAGATCAAAGCACTGCAACTTATTACCAAAACAAAATACCTCAAAGTTACCTGTTAAATGACACCTTTACATCCTCAGTGAAAACTTGTTAAATGAACCCCTTGTGTAGCATAACTTGATACTGGTAATGACGCCAAGTACCACCCTGTCACACAACACTCATTTTCCTATAAGGTTCTGGAAAGAGCTGTAGAGCTGTAGACCTGCAACTACACAACTACGACCACTAACAGTCTTGTATAAGCTTAGCATTTAAACTTTAACATCCTCTGCAGAATAGAAACTGCAAAAAACAGGCCAACAATGATGCCTTGAAGACAGTCAATAAGGGTGACTGTTGCTTTTAGATCCTCGACCTCTCAGCACTCTTTGAAACTGTAGATTTCCAGGTCCTCCCAGACACCCTCTCAGCCCAGATGGACATCACTTCCACATATCTCATTTGTTCTTGCTCTTTTGCCTAACAACATTACATCAGACAGTCTTTTTAAAATAACCCCATTCATATTTTAATTTCCTCAACGTTTTAATGATTTTCCATCCCTACTTACAACCTTTTAGAGCCCTACTTGCCCAGTAAGTGTTAGACCTGGAACCATTGACATGGGTCTCCCTTCTATTGTTTGTTGTTGCCTCCTGTGTTTTTGCTAAGTTTTTGCTGGTCTAGATGCTTTGGGCACTGTGCCACTGCTATTCAGTGCCACAGTGCAAGTGCTCCCTATTGTAAAGTATTTTTTTGGATTAGTGACTCCATGATTGGTTCATTTGGTTTACTTGTCAGACCCTAGTACAGTGCACCATGTGTGCCCAGGGCCTGTAAATCAAATGCTGTTGGTGGGCGTACAACACTGGTTGTGCCACCCACAGAAGCTGCTTGTAAAATGTGACTCAGACCTGCCAGTGCAGAGCCTGTGTCCAGCCTGGGGCTGCCATGTCGCCTTGGCAAGTGCACCCACTTGCCAGTCCCTAAACCTTCCCTTTTCTATATATTAGTCACCCCTAAGGTAGGCCCAAGAGCAGGGTGCAGTGTATGTAAAAGGTAGGACATGCCCTGATGTGTGCAGCATGTCCTGATAGTGAATTACAGCCAATTACATTTTTCACTATTGCAACGCTACCTGTTCCCATAGGCCAGAATGGGCTGTTTGATTATAACATCTTATAATCCTAACTTACTCAGGGAACTAGGTAGAAATTCGAGTTTAGAATGCCTGAACTCAGAATAATAAAATACATCTTGTAGTGAAGTTGGTTTTAACATTCTGTGTTTAAAAATACCACTTTTAGAAAGTAGGTATTTTCTTGCCTAACCATCCAAGCCTGCCTCTGCTAGGTTGTGTATTCTATGTCTGGTTTAAGAGTGACAGGGGTTGGGGTGGCTCCAGTAGACAGGGTGAGTCAGCACAAGGCTGAATATACCTATCTGCATGAGGAGTGGTGAGAGGAGTACCACCTGAGCCTGAATAGGGCTGTGCCTGCCTTCCACAATGCTGGCTGCACCTCCTGTGGTGTGTCTGATGACCCTGGCTCACACTGTCAAAGGAAAAAAGGAGTCCTGTAAACAAAGTGCTCCGGGACTGCACTGAACTGGTTTGGACTAGGTACATACACTCTCTGCCTTCAGAGACAAAGGATTTTGGTGTATACAAGAGGGGACCCAGATCCCAGAACTTTAGATCACTTCTGGAAATCAACATGACCCTTTGCCAAGGAGAAGAACCAAGGAAACTGCAAAGAGGAGACTCCCACTGTGCTGTGCTGTTAAGGTTGGCCTGCAGTGGTTACTTTATTTGCCAAGGAAAGGAGAAAAGGAACGTTGTGTGTACTTTTGCAATCTTGAGGAAGAATCTCCAAAGGCTTCAACGGAGCTTGCCTCCTGCCTGAAGTCTCAGGGATACAAGACTTCACCACCAGCTCCCCTGAATTCCCTTGCTGTGGAATTCTGCCTGCAGAGAGGCGCTTACTGTAGTTTGGGCCCCCTGTGAAGACTGTGAGTCGCTGGGATCTGGAAGCGCGATGCAACGAGGAGAAGCGTGTCGCTGCCGCAGCAGTTGCCGTCGCATCGCCGAAGAAGCGTGCCGCCGCTGCAGTTGTTCACTGTCGCATCATCGACGAAGCGTGTCGCATCTCCGGAGAAGAGTGTCGCCGCCACAAAGGTCGCCATCATATCACCGGAAAAGCGCGTCGCATGGGCCTGTCGTGGCTCAGAATTGACCGAGTTCGCCGCACACCCGTCGGGCATGCACGCATCACACCCAACGTTGTCCCATCGCATCGAGACACCATTTTCTCGCATTGCACCAGATTGTCGCATCGCGGCCCCATCTTGTCGCATCGCACCGGATCCCAGTAAGAAACTGACACATCACCTCCTCTCCGGTAAGGAACCGATGCATCACCTCCCCTGAGCTGCAGTAAGGAACCGACGCATTACCTCCCCCGAAGCAAGGAACCAACGCATTACCTTCTCTGCGACCATTTTGTCTGTTTTGCGTGACGCAGTCAAGGTACTTTGAGAGTAGTGTCGCATTTACCATCTACATTGAACTGAACTATTTTCTACCATTTTAAAGTCTATTTTTGATGACAGTATTGTGTATTTTTATCGTTTGGTCTTGTGTTAAGTCTAGTAAGGATTACTTATTTTTTTAAACTGGTGTGGTATCCATCTGTAGTGTTTTCACTGTATTACTGTGTGTGTTCACAAATGCTTTACACACTGCCTCTGAGATAAGCCTGTCTGCTTGTGTCAAGCTACAAAGGGGGTGAGCAGGGGTTATTTTAGAAGGGTACCCCCTTACCCTGACTAGAAGCAAGTGTCTCTATTTGGTCAAAGGTACCTACCTCTACCAATTAGAGAACCCCAGTTCTAACATTGGTGGTCAGCGGTGAGGATTTGGACTTAATTTCTGCGACGCAAATACAATGATTGTTGTACACTACTAGTGAGTGCAGACCATAACGCGACCACATACTTTTTGGTAGAATTTTTCTTGGAACTTCTTTTTGCTTTTTGAGAACTACCAACTGTTTTCCACCAGGAGCAAAGCAGCATCCAATGCATCTATGGATCTATAGGTTGAAGATGATAGGGTGGATTCCTACACTGTGCCATAGCTTAAAACCTTCTGCAAAAGATTTAAAATCCCTATGAAAGGCATCTCCAAGAAGGAAGAGTTCCAAAAGGCGCTGAGGGCCTGATTGGAATCTAGAAATGCTACTGAGCATCCTGTAGAGCCTAGGGATGAGGTAGAGAATGCAGATGGGCAGCTGGATGGGCCATTGTGCCTGACCGGGGAGAAAGTACCTACAAGGCCAGGCAGCAGTCTTTCTTCAAAGGGCCTATCACCAGAGGAGCTGGAGGACAGGGAGAGAGAAAGAAGGCACAAGATGGAGCTAGCCAAGCTCAAGATGGGTGGGCAGATGGAGTTAGAGAAAAAGAAGGTAGCCTTGGAGGAAAATAGGATGCATTTAGAGCATGAAAGAATGTTAAGGGAGCTGGAATTGAAAGCCAGAAGTTTAGAGATTACTCCTTCTGGTGGCAGCATACCATCCATGCCTGTAGAAACAAGAGTGTTCATTCGCAAGGATGTTATTAAGGAGTTTCCTAAGAATGAAGATATTGGGCAATGGTTTAAGGTCTATGAGGTAGCTATGTCCTCCCACCGGGTCCCTGAGAAGGATAGGAGAGCGGGGCTGTGGGGGCGGTTCCTCAGTGACGAGTGGGACACTTTATTAGATTTGCCTTCTGAAGATCAGAAATCGTATGTACACATGAAAGATGCCATAATGTCCAAGTATGGGTTGACCCCTGAGCTTTATAGACAAAGGGTTAGGAATTGTAAGAAACTGGAGTCTAGCACTTCGGTAGAATATGTTTCTTTCTTTGGCAGTGTTTTTTGCCTTCACGTAAAAGCAATTGATTCACCCGACGGAACCATTTTTGTCTTTAACCATCTTTCTTTGGCAGAGTATTGGATGGTTGGGTGAAGGGTAGCAAAGTGAATGATTTTGAAGCGCTCTATCATTTGATTTCATGGGAGCCCTTGTCAAATAATACTGTCCAGAGCTATGCCAGCACCTTATTGATAGCAAGCTGACCAGCACTAGGAAGCTTGCTGAGGAGACGGATCGCTGGGTGAGCACCCGGGTCCAGAATGGTCACGTGGGAGACTCCGCCAAAGGTGAGCAGGGTCCCCAGCAGAAGATTGGGAGGGACAAGGGTAAACAGAGGGAGTTCCAGAAAGGGCCCCTAAGTAATCCCCAAGGGAACCAAGGGAAAGGTTCCCAGCCTCCCCTGAGAAGAAGCCCGGGCCCTGACAGGTAAACCTGTTCATAAGCGACCCCTGAAGTGCTTCAGGTGTGGTGAAGTGGGCCATAGGTTTTATGATCCCCAGTGCCCACAAAGGGACAAGACAGCAGCGACTGGTGCAAAACCCCACAGATGGGGAGTATAGCCCTGGGGGAAGAGAGGAGTGCCCAAGGTGGGTGGGGTCCCGCAGAAATGTCCCTTGGCTCTTTAGGAGACTGTGAGGTGGTCCCCAGGACCCAGCTGCCTGATAACATTAAAAAGTACAGGCAATGGGTGACCATCAATGGCCATAGAGTGGAGGCTCTTAGAAACACTGGAGCCAGTGGGACAGTTGTCAGGTGACATCTGGTGTTTGAAGTGCAGGTGGTCCTCAAGCATGTTACCCAGTTGTTGCCGCTGACAACACAGAGAGCCACTGCAAGGTAGCTCAGGTTTCCTTCAAGTGGGGGGGTCTCTGGTACTCTTCAAGTAGCTGTGAGGCCAGTCATGCCTGTTGACTGTCTGTTGGGTAATGATTTGGAGAGATCCCCGTGGGTTAAGGTAGAGCGAAGAGCTCATTTGTAGATGTTGGGTCTGCCTGAGTGGGTGTGTATGACCACACGGTCCATGGCAGCCAGTAATGGTGCTAAAGAGGACCTGGAGCCTGAGAGGGTGGCCTAGGTGCCTGTCTTAAATAGAAGAGGTAGGGGGCATGGAAAATCAGGCCGGAAGATCTGACGGTCCAGAAGGAGGCAGACCTTGAGGTGGATGCCACGGAACCTACAGGGAAACAGGTAGCTGAACTGGGGGACCTGCCTGAGCTGACCCATTGGCAGCAGGAAGGAGGACCCTCCAGGGAGGAGTTCTGCGAGGAGCAGAACAGGTGCCCTTCTCTTGTGGGTTTGCGGCAACAGGCTGCAAACCAGGCAGTAGGTGATCAGTCTGGATCACATTGGATCTACTGGGAGAATGGTCTCATGTATAGTGAGCCTAAGGTTGCTGAGCCTGGGTCAGCCCGTGTGCTGGTGGTACCCCAGCACTTCAGAGCCTTCCTACTGGGGCTGGCTCATGATGTGCCTTTAGCAGGACATTTGGGGCAGGACAAGACCTTTGAAAGGCTTGTCACCCACTTTTATTGGCCCCAAATGTGCAAGAGTTCAGATACTCATTGCAGGACCTGTCAGACTTGCCAGGCAAGTGGAAAGAGTGGGAGGAAGCAAAAGTCTCCTCTCCAGCCATTCCCTGTGGTCAGCACCCCCTTTGAAAGGGTGGGCATTGACATTGTGTCGGCTCTAGATCCCAAGACAGCCGTGGGCAACAGGTTCATCCTGGTATTGGTGGACCATGCCACCCGGTACCCAAAGCCATCTCTCTCAGGACAGTGAAAGGCCCCCGTGGTGGGACGTGCACTGATGGGGATTTTCTCCCGTGTGGGGTTCCACAGAGAGGTGGTGTCAGCCTGTGATACAAACTTCATTTCTAAGTATATGAAGTCCCTGTGGTAGGAGTGTGGGGTAACTTATAAGTTCACCACTCCTTACCACCCCCAAGGTAATGGGCTGGTTCAGAGATTCAACCGGGCTCTCAAAGGCATGCTTATGGGTCTTGCGGAACCCCTGAGGCATAAGTGGGCTGTCCTCTTGCCATGCTTTCTCTTTTCTTACAGAGAGGTACCACAGAAGTCCTAAGGGTTCAGCCACTTTGAACTGCTCTGTGGTCACCCTGTAAAAGGACCTATGAGTTTGGTAAAGGAAGGCTGGGAGAAAACTCCCAGGAAGCCTCCCCAGGATGTATATAGTTAAATGCTGGCCTTTAGAAACCAAACACGGTTTTCAGGCAACTCGCCCATGCGAATCTGAAAGCCAGCCAGGAAGAGATGAAGAGGTGGTACGATCAGAATGCCACTCCGATTGAGCTTCAGCCTGGTCAGAAAGTTTGGGTCATGGCTCCCTTGGAGCCCTGTGCGCTCAAGGATAAGTGGACTGGACCATTTGAGGTGGTGGAGCGCAAAAGTCCGGTTACTTACTTGGTGGACTTGCGGTCTCCAAGGAACCCTTTGTCGGTCCTGCATGTCAACCGCCTGTAGCCCCACTTAGAAAGGTCAGAAGTGGTCATGCTCCTAACAACAGATGCTGGAATGGAGAGGGAGTCTGAGCCTCTTCCTGACCTCCTGTCTACAACAGAGCAAAATGGGTCAGTGGATGGTTTTAACCGCTCTTCCACCCTGACCCCTGAGCAGCAGAATGACTGTCGCCAGTTGTTGGGACAGTTTTCTGATTTGTTCTCTATGATTCCCAGTGTGTCCATGATGTAGACCCTGGAGACAGTCCTCCTGTTAAGCACAGCAAAACTTACAGAGTGACTGACAGGGTGAGAACTTGCATCAAGGAGGATGTCTCCAAGATGCTTGCATTAGGGGTGATTGAGTCCTCTAACAGTCCTTGGGCCAGCCCAGTGGTCTTGGTCCCAAAGGCTGCTGCACCGGGTGCCACGCCAGAACTGCGGTTCTGTGTGGACTACCAAGGGCTCAATTCAGTCACCAGGACTAATACGCACCCCATCCCCAGAGCTGATGAGCTCATTGATCGGTTAGGGTCTGCCCGGTACCTCAGCATGTTTGATGTAACGTCTGGGTACTGGCAGATCGCCTTAACTGATGGGGCAAGAGAGAGGTCAGCATTCTCCACACCAGATGGCCACTACCAATTCCGGGTTATGCCCTTTGGGATGAAGAATGCCCCTGCCACCGTTCAGAGGTTGGTCAACCAGGTGTTGGTTGGACTGAAATATTTCAGTGCCGCCTACCTGGATGACATTGCAGTGTTCAGCGCCAGTTGGGAAGAACATCTGCACCACCTCTGGGAAGTGTTGATGGCGCTGCGGAGAGCAGGCCTCATGATCAAGGCGAGTAAGTGCCAGATCAGGCAGGGTTCTGTGGTGTACTTGGGACACCAGATGGGGAGGGCCAGGTGACACCCCTACAGCCCAAGATTGAGACCATCCTGGCTTGGGAATCTCCCAAAACCCAGACAGAAGTGAGAGCCTTTTTAGGACTCACTGGGCACTACAGGAGGTGTGTCAAGGGGTATGGCAGCATTGTTGCACCCTTGACAGAGCTGACTTCCAGGAAGCAGCCCAAGAAAGTGAACTGGACTGACACCTCTCAGAAAGCTTTTGATGCCCTGAAGTCTGCCATGTGCACGGTGCCCATGCTCTTGGCACCCAACTACTTAAAATAGTTTATTGTCCAAAAAGATGCTTCAGAGCATGGTGTGGAGGCTGTTCTGTCACAGATAAATGAGGAGGGCCTAGACCCACCTATAGCCTTCATCCATAGGAGGTTATTTCCATGGGAACAGAGGTGGAGTGCAATTGAGCGTGAGGCATTTGGTGTGGTCTGGGTACTGAAGAAGTTGAGACTACACTTGTTTGGGACTCACTTCCGGGTTCAGACAGACCACAGGCCCCTCAGATGGTATATGCAGATGAGTGGTGAGAATCCAAAGCTGTTGAGGTAGTCCATTTCCCTACAGGGGATGGGCTTCAGGGTGGAACAACGCCCTGGAACTGAGCACGCCAATGCTGATCGTCTATCTAGATTTTTCTGCCTTAGTGAAGAGAACTCCCAAGGGGTGGGTAGGCCTCCCCATATTTCAGCTGGAGGGGACACTTGTTAGACCTGGCACCATTGGTGTGGGTCTCCCATCCATTATTTGCTGCTGCCTCCTGTGTTTTTGCTATGTGTTTTGCTGGTCTAGATGCTTTGGGCACTGTGCCACTGCTATTCAGTGCCACAGTGCAAGTGCTCCCTATTGTAAAGTATTGTATTGAATTAGTCACTCCATGATTGGTTCATTTGATTTACTTGTCAGACCCTAGTACAGTGCACCATGTGTGGCCAGGGTCTGTAAATCTAATGCTGCTGGTAGGCTTGCAGCACTGATTGTGCCATTCATAGAAGCAGCTTGTAAAATGTGACTCAGACCTGCCATTGCAGAGCCTGTGTGCAGCCTGGGGCTGCCATATCGACTTGGCAAGTGCACCCACTTGCCAGTCCCTAAACCTTCCATTTTCTACATATTAGTCACCGCTAGGGTAGGTCCAAGGGCAGGGTGCATTGTATGTAAAAGGTAGGACATGCCCTGATGTGTGTAGCATGTCCTGATAGTGAATTACAGCCAATTTCGTTTTTCACTATTGCAAGACTACCTATTCCCATAGGCCAGAATGGGCAGTTTGATTATAACATCTTATAATCCTAACTGACTGAGGGAACTAGATAGAAATTCGTGGTTTAGAATGCCTGAACTCAGAATGATAAAATACATCTTTTAGTGAAGTTGGTTTTAACATTCTGTGTATGAAAATACCACTCTTAGAAAGTAGGTATTTTCTTGCCTAACCATCCAAGCCAGCCTCTGCTAGATTGTGTATTCCATGTCTGGTTTATGAGTGACAGAGGCTGGGGTGGCTCCAGTAGACAGGGTGAGTCAGTACAAGGCTGAATATGCTTATCTGCATGAGGAGTGGTGGGAGGAGTACCACCTGAGCCTGAATAGGGCTGTGCCTGCCTTCCACAATGCTGGCTGCACCTCCTGTGGTGTGTCTGATGACTCTGGCCCACACTGTCAAATGAAAGAATGATTCCTGTAAACAAAGTCCTCCATGACTGCTCAGAACTGATTTGGACTAGGTACAGACACTCTCTGCCTTCGAAGACAAAGGATTTTGGTGTATAAAAGGGGTGACCCAGACCCCAGAACTTTAGATCACATCTGGGAATCAAGACAACCCTTTGCCAAGGAGAAGAACCAAGGAAGCCGCAAGGAGGATACTGTCCCTGTGCTGTGCTGTTGGGGTTGGTCTGCAGTGAATACTTTATTTGCTGAGGTAAGGAGAAAAGGAACTTTGTATGTACTTTTGCAATCTTGAAGAATAATTTCCAAGGGCTTGAACTGAGCTGGCCTCCTGACTGAAGTCTCAGGGATACAAGACTTTACCACCAGCTCCCCTGATTTCCCTTGCTGTGGAATTCTGCCTGCAGAGAGGTGCCTACTGTTTTTTGGGCCCTCTGAGAAGACTGCGAGTCGCTGGGAGCTGGAAGCGCGACGCAGCGAGGAGAAGCGTGTCACCGCCGCAGTAGTTGCCGTCGCATCGCCGAAGAAGTGCGCTGCAGCTGTTCACAGTAGCATCATCAACAAAGCAGGTCGCATCATCGGAGAAGTGTGTCATTTGAGATGTCATCAGTGATGTCATCAGTGATGTCACTGACCATGTCATGAGTGATGTAATATGTGTCGTCATCAGCAGTGCATTGCGGGCGCGCGAGTTATAGTTAGCTGAACTAACTATAACGGGGGAATTTCAATGGTTTTGTATGAGTGAAATGTCCTGCTAACTGTATGAAACCTATGGTTTTCAGTAAATTTCTAAGGTTTTTTAAATGCTACTTACTAACTATAACATGGATGAAACCTATGGTTTTTTCAGTGAATTTCGAAGGTTTTTTAAATGCTAATTCCTAACTATAACGTGGCTGAAACCTATGTTTTTTTCAGTGAATTTCAAAAGTTTTGTAAATGATAATTTTTAAATGTATTGTTATATTTTTTTTATACTGATTTACTACATTGTTTTAAAGTATTTATTTTTAGATATTTTATTTTTTAAATTACATTACATATTTTTAATATAAATTTACAAAACATGTTTTTAAAAATATTGAAATTGTAATATATATTTTTTTAAATTGTATATATTTTTTCATTTATATATATTTTATACAGCAGGCAATGCTATCCTATGGAAGGAAATTCAAGTTACTGGTAAGTATGGTTAAAATTACTTTTCAGGATCAGTACTGGACTGAAAGATGCAGCACTGAGGTCTCTCCTGACAACAGGTGAGAAAATCGGAATTCGTAGTTCAGCTGATTTTAGAGGAATTTTTTAAAGTTCCAAAACTCCACACTTAAAAGAATTTCCAAGAGAAACCAGACAATGTTAGCCTATGGAAGGAAATTCAAGTTACTGTAAGTATGGTTAGAATTACTTTTCAGGAGCAGTAGTGGGCTGAAAGATGCAGCACTGAGGTCTCTCCTGATAACAGGTGAGTAAATCGGAATTCGTAGTTCGGCTGATTTTAGAGGAATATTTGTATGTTTCAAAAATAGACATTTAGAAACTTTTCTGGTGAAAACCACACAATAGATTCCTATGGAAGGAAATACAAGTTACTGGTAAGTATGCTTAGATATACTTTTCAAGGTCCGTACTGGGCTCAAAGATGCAGCACTCACGTCTCTCGTGATAACAGGTGAGTAAATTGGAATTCGTAGTTCGGCTGATTTCAGAGGAATGTTTTGCTCAATAGTGAAGGAAGGGGTCGGGGCCTGAGGTGACGTGTGCAAACACGCCCTGTGGCGCGTTTTAAGTTGGGGAATGAATTCCACTTCAATCCTGAGGTCCCCTGTGGGCCAACTAGCCCACCAGGTGCCTCCAGTATGCGCCAGGGCGCTGCGTTGCAGAGAGGTGTTCAGAGGCCACGCACCCTTTTTACAACACTCTGCAACGCAGCTCTGTGGCGCTTACTGGAGGTACCTGTTGGGCTAGTTTGCCCCTGGGTACCTCTGGATTGAAGAGGAATAAATTCCCCAACGTAAAACGCGCCACAGGGCATGTTTGCACACATAATACCTCAAGCCCCGCCCCCTACCTTCACCACTGTGCAATCGCACCCTGTAGCGCGTTCTAAGTTGGGGGATTAAGTTCCCTTGCATACTGGGTGTCCCTGGGGGCCAACTAGCCCACCAGGAACCTCCAGTATGCGCCAAGGGGCTGTGCTGCAGAGAGGTGTAAAAAGGGGCGTGGCCTCATTACACCTCTCTGCAACGCAGCCCCCTGGTGCGTTTTCAGAGGGGGAACTAAATCCACTCGAATACTGGGGGTCCCTGGGGGCCAACTAGCCCACCAGAAACCTCCAGTATGCGCCAGGTGGCTGCGTTGCAGAGGGGTGTAAAAAGGGGCGTGGCCTCATTACACCTCTCTGCAACACAGCCCGCTGGCGCGTTTCCAGAGTGGGAACTAAATCCGCTTGAATACTCGGGGTCCCTGGGGGCCAACTAGCCCACCAGGAACCTCCAGTATGCGCCAAGGGGATGCGTTGCAGAGAGGTGTAAAAAAGGGCGTGGCCTCGTTACACCTCTCTGCAACGCAGCCCCCTGGCACGTTTCCAGAGGGGGAACTAAATCCCCTCGAATACTGGGGGTCCCTGGGGGCCAAGTAGCTCACCAGGAACCTCCAGTATGGTTTCTTTACAATATTTGTTTTAATTATTTGGGGAGGGGGGCCGCGTGCCCCCCCCCGGGCCACTTCTGGCCCCGGGGACCCCATAGCCCTCTCCGTTGGGGACCGTGGGGGGGGGTCCCCAAGCCCCCCACAATCCCTGCCGGCTCCCCGCATCCTGCGGGAGCCGGCAATGCTTTTCTGCATGGGGAGCAGCTAACATGCTGCTCCCCATGCAGAAAAGCAATCGGCTTTGGATTTTGAAAGGTTTCCTGCTCTCTCTTTCAAAAACCAAAGCAATTTGCTAGGGCGGCTCCCGCCCTACCATAGCAAACTACAGTGTCCCGGTGGTGGGCACCCCGGGACACTGCAGGAGCCGGCCCTGGGGGGTAGCGGTCCCCAGGAACATCACAAGGCTCCAGGAGGGGGGGCGCACCGCCCCCTCCCAACATTTAAACGCCCCAGGGGGTGGTGGTCCCCGGGGCTGGGGTCCGTCACGGACCCCCTAATTTAAATATGTAGTGCCACGGGGAGGTGGCGGTACCTGGGGCGTGTGGGGGACTTGAGCCACACAGGTTTTTTTATTTTTTTTATTTTAAAAAGAAGCCCCGGGGTGGCGGTCCTTGGGGCTGCGGGGGGCCGTGAGCCCCCCACATACATCATATTAAATCCCGGGATTTGGCCCCCGGGGGCTAAGCAACATTAAAGCGCGGGAGCCACGCTTAGTTTTGTTTTCTGGGATCGGTAGGGTATACGTACCCTATGTGCATCCAGCGATTTTTTAAAAATATAAAAATATTTTTGGGGCCTTGGGGGTCCTTGTGGGACCCCCTAAGCAGGCCTAGGCGATCAGAGTGTTTCTACCCTGCCCCCTTATGGTGTTTTTCGCATTTCTTTTTCTGTTTTCTTGTGCCTCGGTTCTACAGAGGCACAAGATGGCTGCCAACACTTCCTGGTTTGGAGTGTTGACAGCCAATTAGCATAAAGCTCGTGCTCTGGAGGATACGTGTACGGTACTTCATCTATAGATATATCTATGATTTTTTCAGGAACTACTGAACGGATTTACACCATTTAACGAAAAGCGTAATCTGCAAACCAAACTCTACCTTTTTGCCAAATTTGGTGTAATTCCGTTCAGCAGTTCAGGCTGTAGCCGTGTCTGAAGGCCCCTGTGGAAAATTGCATGGGGCAAACATGTTTTGGGACCCCCCTTTTTTCTCAGCCCCCACTTGAAAAATCACCCCAAAACTTTCAGGATAGGAGCGGAGCGGAGCACCCCATCCTATTAAAGAATTAAAGTCACCAAAGTTATTCCAAATAGTATGCTGCGGATTTCCTATGGAAACTAGATCCTAACTATAACTACCCACTGGCGACCGCCAGTAGGTTATATATATATATATATATATATATATATATATATATATATATATATATATATATATATATATATATATATACATATATATATATATCTATATCTATATCTATATCTATATCTATATATATATATGTGTATATATATATATATATATATATATATATATATATATATATATATATATATATATATATATATAGAACCAACAATCCTGTTCCGCCGATAGAAGACGGAATCACTCCAGGTGCAGACCTCACACCAACCTCATCCCAAAGTAGGTTCAACTCCTCAGATAGATAGCAGAATAGAGTTCTTTATTTTACAAAATAAAGGACAAGTGTCCATCCGACGACGCGTTTCACTCCTCATGGGAGCTTGTTCACATCTATATATACATGTTTTATATGTGTTCAAAATGAAAAGGGGTATATAAATATGTAATGTCCTGAAGTGAAGTACTTTCCTTACTGTTGCACACACTGTTCCTACTGTTAATCCTTTCGGACTCTGGGGAAATATATACGCTTGTTGCGCTGCCCTTTGGCGCGATCCCAGGTCTCCCAGACCACAGTCAACCGCTCTACCAACTACGCTGATTCATTTAATGCAAACTCGACCCGGTGTCCCAGAGCGCTTTACAGAGTACCAGTTACATTACACCCGAACACAATAATTTCGGTAGAGAGATTAAGGTATTTGCCCAGAATCCCGAGATGTTGCCGAGGATCGATCCTTGTTCCCCAAGTCTGGCGGTATCATACCCCGGGCTTCTCGCGACCGTGCTTCCTCTTTATTTATTTTTTTTATATTTATTTTTTTATTTTGTATGCATTGCTAAATACTTGAACACCGCTCTCTTATAGCCCGTAGGCCAACTCGCACCCCATCCCGCCACGCGGGTCGGAACGAAAAGCCCCTCCCTCCACCTACCGAATAACGCTGCCCTCGCTCTGCCCGCGATATCGCTGCTCATGTTCAACTTCTCACCCATGACTTAAAAACAGCAAGTGCCTATCATCTTCTTACTCTGGATAATTAACCTTTCTTTTTCCAGCATATATTTCGATTCTTGATGAAAATAGGCAAATATCTCTACAATTAAATCCCTTCACCGGGGCCCGAACCCAAGACTCCCGGCACCATAAACATATGCTCCAAACGCTACGCTATGGCCTCTCACCCGTTTGCACTCCAAAGCCGCCAGGCCTGACTCCACCGCACGATAACTATTTCCCGGCTAGCCTTCTCGTACAACAGGCGAGAGACAAAGAGGGCTACTCCCAGAAGTGCTGCACCTCTTATTGCCTTGGGGGGAGGGTCCGCAGACGCCCACCAAACATCTCACATTACGGTGAGACCCTCCCCATGACATCTGGCTGTAGAATCGAAACTCAACTACTGAGTCGGGCACGGAATGCCCACTAAAGGCCCCCCTCCCCTAGTCGCGGGGGTGGCCTCTCATTCCTGCTTTTTACCTGTTTGGAATAGTAGATGTAAGCCCTCTGAAAGTGTACGCTTTCACTACTGTTGCATAAATTGAAGTGGGAACAGTATATATAATATTCCCAAACTCCAATACTTTTCTTAATATTGCTTAATTATAATATTCGGTTACTTGTATATATTGCCCGTGTAGAGGAAATAGAAAGAGGGTTTAAGGAGAGGCTTTATCACTGGAGGAGTGAAGGGCTTACCAGCAGTGATGAGTATACCTTCCTGACAATAGATAAACCTAAGGTACCAGTCTTCTACCTCATCCCTAAGATCCACAAAGATGCTACTAGACCACCAGGCAGACCGATTATTGCAGCACAAGGAAGTCTATTTGAAAATGTTTTAAATATATAGATACCTTCCTAGACCATTTGTTGAAAAGCTTCTGTCATATATAAGAGACAACACTGACTTCCTTAAGCATCTATATGACATTCACTGGGAAGATGAATTTGCAATATTGACACTAGATGTCCAATCACTCTATACGAGTATCAAGCATGAGGATGGCATAGGAGGAACCAAATATTTTCTGAAGGAAAGGCACATTAGGTTCTATGAGCATAATGTGATGATAGCAGAAATGATAAGATGATGATTAAAACACAATATCTTCTTTTTCAACCATGACATTTTTGAACAGCAGCAGGGTGCGGCCATGGGTACTTGCTTTGCCCCGAGCTTCAACAAACCTACACATTGGGTGGTGGGAGGACCAGGTATTGAATAATCCCCCACTAGAGAAATGGAGTGACAGAATAGTTGCCTGGCTCTGTTTCATAAATTATGTTTTTATTATCTGGCTTGGAGACAAAGAGACAGCTGAAACAGTTGCCAGTGAAATTAATGAGAATAACCTAAACCTCAAATTCACGAGTCACATTATTAAAACAGAAGCAGCATTTTTGGATGTTAAAATAGAAGAAGTCAACAATGATATTGATACTTAGTTGTATAGAAAACCCAGTGCAGGCAATAGTCTGTTAAACACACGTAGCTTCCACAACAAAAGCCCAATCCAGAGCATACCGCATGGTGAATATCTGAGGGCTAAAAGAATTTGTAACACTGATGAAAGTTTTATCACTGCTAAGGATGAAATGACACAAAGGATTCAAGAAAGAGGCTATGACAAACAGACACTATCTATTGTGAGTGAAAGAATAGAGAAAATACAGAGGGAGGCTTTGCTGCACAAAAGCAAACAAAAGGTTGAAAAGAAACTTGGACATTGGTTCATTACTACCTACAGGTCCAGACATGAAAAACGTAGGTCGATACTTGGCACTTACTCAAGAGAGACCCCCTCATAGGGATGGACATACCCAGAAACCCGCTGACATTTAAGAGAGCAGATTCTATTCGTGATCGGCTGGTTCACAGCGATATGAGACTCACCGAAAAAACCTGGTTACGCCCTATTGAGAGCAGTAAATGCAAAGCAGGCAGAAATGGAGGAGAATCTCAAAGAATTCAGTATAAACAACAGCCCCAGAAAGATCAGAGAGCACAGCACTTGTAAGAATGATTTTGTTGTTTATACACTAAAGTGTGGATGTCGGGAAGTTTATGTAGGCAGCATGACTCTGCAGGTCCACAGGCGCATCTTACAGCACCTTAGGGTAGTTAAGAACAATGATCAAAGCTGTGCACTAGACCATGGGTACTCACAAACTTTTTCTCGGGGGCAAATTTACAGTGTGGTTTGTGGCTGAGGGCCGCACCGGTGGGGGTGGGGTCAGTGGGGGAGGGGGAGGGGGCGTGGCTAGAGCAACAAAACAACTGACCATGAGGTTGAACACAGGCCCCTGCAGCAGACGCCTTCGTCCACTGAGCCACCAGACCCGGCATACACACATCTCTCTCTCTCTATCTCTCTCCCTCTCTCTCTCTCTCTCTCTCTCTCTCTCTCTCTCTCTCTCAGTCTGTGTGTCTCCCTCCCTCCCTCCCTCCTTCTCTACCTCCCTCCCTCCCTCTCCCTTTCTCTGTCTCTCTCTCTTCCTCCCTCTCTCTCTCCTCTCCCTCCCTCTCTATCTCCCACTGTCTCACTCACTCTGTGTCTCCCTCTCTCTCTGTTTCCTTCTTTCTGTCTCTGTCTCCCTCCATCTCTCACCATCTGTCTCCTTCCCTCTGTCTCCCTCTGTCTGTCCACCTCCCTCTATCTGTGTCACCCCTACCTAGCCTCCGCGGAACTTAAAGACGAACTACCAAGACCAATGCAAAATGGCCTCGCAGTAATGCGCATGCGCGAGGGGTCCGAGCCGTCACTTAAGCTCGCTTCCCCAGGCGCTCAGCGCTTTGCGCTCTAGTTTCTTCTCTTCAGAGTCGTCACTTCCGCTTGGCCACTTCCCGTTACACGCCCATGTTTGTTCGTGAGCGCACGTCCTTGATTTGAGGCACAGCTTTCCTTTGCCGTGCACTTTTGTTTATTTGTTTAGTCCTGGCTTGGGGTCACAGTAGTACTGACCTTACCAATCGCCCGGACTCCAGAGCGGCCATTCCTGTATCTGATGCCGCTTACCTGATTCCTTTGCCGAAGCTCCTTCCTTCCTGTTTACCTCACGCCGAGAGTTGTCTTCGGTGTATTCTCCTCAGGGGTAGTACAGAAGTTTTCTGCCTCATTCCCGGTAGACCCTCGTGTCCTGTTTAACGCGGGTTCTACTTCTCTTTCTTTTCCTCGTTCTGTGCCGGCTGTCTTACCCCGGTGTTACTGTGACTTACTTCGCCCTGTTTCTTGCGGACCCGTCATTGGGCCGGACTAAGGTTCCGCCGAACGGCCGGTATTTGCGGGAGCAGTGGTGCGAGTGGTTTACGTGGCATTGTGGGATTTGTGGTCCGCCTAGCGAAAGTCCTCCTTCCCTTTTTGCCATATTATTTGTTCGTTCTCTGGACTTCCCAGATTCTGGCATTCATCACAGTACAGGGACAAGAAGAACCGGTAAAGCGCTTGTAGCGCACTATATTTACATCGTGTTCTTTATGTATGTATTTATTGCCCTCCAGGCCCCTACTTCTGTGATCCCGACCTTTTACCATACAAGACCTTTTAGCCAAGAGGTGGTTCTGGTTAGGTAAGAAGCATACTCATACCCTTATATAGGTACATACCAGTGTCATAACCAGAGGTAATATTTCATA
Source organism: Lissotriton helveticus (assembly GCF_964261635.1). Lineage (NCBI taxonomy): Eukaryota > Metazoa > Chordata > Amphibia > Caudata > Salamandridae > Lissotriton > Lissotriton helveticus. The sequence goes on from NC_136068.1 coordinate 669,230,989, forward strand.
TCCCTCAATCTAGGCCATATTGGATATCCATAAGTTCCATATTCACATGTATGTTTCCAGAAGATGTCCTAGTTGCTTTCATTGACACACCCTTGCGCTCTCAGGTAAAAGGTGGGTTATGTATTAACATTGGGGGTTTGTGAGTTGACTGTTGTTGTATTAACCCATTATTCCTTGTAGCTTCATCTTCTGAAAGAAGCAGAAGAGAGCAGTGTCCGAAGAGTCCAGTGTTTTGTCTCCCCCTACTTTCCTTGTTTTGTTCCCTCCTTTCCCTCCATATCACCCTTGTGTCCTAGTGTTCGATAGGCACAGGAGGTGTAGGGGGAAGGGTTGGGGTTCTCGTCGGCTCCTGGCACTCCTGCGGAAACTGCGGCCGGATCCTTACAATCTGTCTCGCTGCCTCTGTCTGTCTCACTCAGTCCCTCTCCCTCTGTATCCCTCCCTCTGTCTCCCTCTCTCTCTGTCTGTCTCCCTCTGCCAGTTTCCCTCTGTCTGTCTTATCTCCCTCCCTCTGTCTCCCACGGACTCTCCCCCTCTGCCTCCCTCTGTCTCCCTCCCCCTGTCTCCATCTCTCTCTGTCTCCCTCTCTCTCTGTCTCCCTCTCTCTCTGTCTCCCTCTCACTCTGTCTTCCTCCCTCTCCCTCCTCTGTGTCTCTCCCTCCCTCCCTCTCTCCCTCTGCCTCCCTCCATCTCCCTCTGTCTCTGTCTGTCTCAGTCTCTGTCTGTCCCTGTCTCTGCCTGTCTGTCCCTGTCTCCCTCCGTCTGTCTCCCTCTCCTTCTCTCTGTCTCTGTCTGTCTCTGCCTCTATCTGTCTGCCCCTGTCACTGCCTCTATCTGTCTTCCTCCCTCCCTCACTCTCTGTCTCCCTCTCTCTCTCCTTCTCTCTCTCTGTCTACCTCGTTCTCTCTCCCTCTGACTCCCTCCCTCTGTCTGACTCTGTCTCCCTTTGTCTGTTTCTCCTTTTGTCTGTCTCCCTCCCTCTGTCGCTCTGTCTGTCTCCCTCCCTCTGTTGCCCTGTCTGTCTCCCTCTGTCTGTTAAGTTAAACAAGCATTGGAAATGCAATAGGTCTCGCAGTAGGAACGTTTGAGCTATTGGTCTTGTAAATGACAAATATTTTATTTATGTGTTGGTTTTGAAAGTAGCTAAATGAATAGCTTTGTCATTTACAATGCCAATAGTTATAACTTTCGCAAATGTGACACCTATAGCATTTGTAATGCAACATGTTTTGTATTTACATGACTTAGATGTATTGTTATTACAAATAACAATGGCTTTTAATTTTTGTAAATAATTAATACTTAAATAAAAGTGATTGTAATTTATAATGGCAATAGCTTAAACTTTTGTAAATAACCTTTGTGAAGATTATGTTCAGTGTATTTTATTGTGACGAAAATCCAAGAAAAGAAGTGAATTATTAACATCTTTTTGTGAAATTTGTAATAAAGCTTGAAACATTGAGAGAACATATTTGAACCAGTTGTTGTTGAATGGTTGCACATATTGATGCTGTGATGGCGCGGAGTGATGTTGTGGTGGCGACGAGTGATGCTGTGGCGTTCAGTGATGCTGTGGTTGCGCAAAGTGATGTTGTGGAGGCCGTGAGTGATGCTGTGGAGGCCGTGAGTGATGCTGTGGAGGCCGTGAGTTATGCTGTGGAGGCCGTGAGTGATGCTGTGGAGGCCGTGAGTGATGCTGTGGAGGCCCTGAGTGATGCTGTGGAGGCCCTGAGTGATGCTGTGATGCCCCCCTGAGTGATGCTGTGGAGGCCCTGAGTGATGCTGTGGTGGTGCTGAGTGATGCTGTGGTGGTGCTGACTGAAGCTGTGGTAGTGCTGAGTGAAGCTGTGGTGTTGCCGAGTGATGCTGTGGAGGCCCTGAGTGATGCTGTGGAGGCCCTGAGTGATGCTGTGGTGGTGCTGAGTGATGCTGTGGTAATTCTGAGTGATGCTGTGGTGGTGCTGAGTGATGCTGTGGTGGTGCTGAGTGAAACTGTGGTGGTGCTGAGTGAAGCTGTGGTGGTGCTGAGTGATGCTGTGGTGGTTGTGAGTGAAGCTGTGGTAGTGCTGAGTGAAGCTGTTGTAGTGCTGAGTGAAGCTATGGTGTTGCTGAGTGATGCTATGGTGGCGCCGAGTGAAACTGTAGTTTTGCTGAGTGAAGCTGTGGTGTTGTCGAGTGAAGCAGGCTGAAGGAATCATCTATTTAAGCCAACCAAATATTCAATATTGCTGACTAGTGGAAGGGGACATATGGTTGTGAAACTGTTTGAAATGCATACCACGGGAGCAGGGGCCAGTCACGATGCAGTGTAATTCACATCACTGGCAGTATTCTAGCTTCAGGGGGCAGGGGGCAGGGGGCAGGTGGTAAAGCATGCAGATAAGGAACGTATTAAGCAGGAGAAACTAAAGACCTTTGCGTTTCGGATCTGCAAGTATGTAGGTGGTGGCTGGTGTTAGTGAACACCACAAATGCTCCCAAAAGCGTGCATAGTGTTTTACAAAACATGCAAATACTACTTTTTAACAAAGATGATCTACGGTGGTGAAAGGCGGCAGGCAAGATGGCACGGAAGAAGCAGACATGGACAGCCAGCTGGGCATTGCTGTCGAGCCCCAAGCTCCTTGAGGCGTGCTACAGATATAGGTAGCCACAATAAAGCTACCTGCCTCATGCACAGCCCCCGCCCCCAGTCACAAGTTCCAACAGAAGTAGGGGTGGGTGATCATAGAAAGGAAGGAGGCGGCTTTGGCTTTCGCCCAATAATAAATGTTGAAGTGGGAGCAAAACAGATAAAATTTCTTGGGCATAAATCACACAACATATATTGCAGAGACTAAACTAGTCGGGTGGGGAAGCAGGGGAGCCAGCAAGTGGGAGGGAATAGCTCTCGGCATTGCTGGGTGGGCGGGGGAGCAGGAGCCTGTGGTGTGAGAGACAAATGTTGGTGTGCGAGGCTGCCTTTCAAGTCGGGTGGGGGAGCAGGTAGTCTAAATGCAACAAATGGTAGTCTGGTGTGAGGGGTGGGGGGCGGGGGAGGCGGAGCAGGGTAGCGAGTGGGAGGAATAAGTACGGTTGGGGAGTTTTCCGCATATTCGCAAAGGAAAATGCAATAATGGTGATAAAAAACTAGCGCAATGCAGTGTTCAAGGGCCACATGCATTTCTGTTATAAAAGCCGATCAACAATCCTGGATGTACGATGCATGTAATCAAGGCCTTTAGTCGATCAGGTCCCTGTCACAGTAGTAAATTAAAGCCAACATTGAAACGGTCAATATAGCGCCCTATAACATTCCGTGTTCCTGACATGTGTACCTCTAACAACATTGAAGTAGCGCGGCCGCACCTGTATGGAAATTTAATAAAAAATTATTTTCAAAAATAGAACGGAGAGTGAAAAAAAGGAAAAAGAAACAAGCTCTTGGCATTGCTGTGGGGAGTAGGGAGGAGAAATGCGGGGGAGGAGAAATGCGAGTGACGGCCTGGCGGCCGTGAAGTGTGAAGCAGTGGGAGTGGAAGGTAGCAAAGACTTCAAAGCGAAATTCTGAAATTAAAAAGTGTTGTTTCTACCAGTAAACATTACCATCCACAAGACCCAACGTGGAGCCGATCCTTCTCCTATTAGCGACCCTAGGCCCTGGCAGTCGCACTAAAATTATGAACTAAATTGTGCTGATACCTGAGCCTACTAAATCATTTTACAGAGTTCATCTCACTGGTAGGTTTCCATTATAGGACTTAACCACTGAAGGATAAAAGGCAGACACAGCGGACGTGGACCTGCTGAGATGGTTGTTAAAAGTGTGTTGATAGTGCCTCGAGGGCAGTGACTAACGGCACTGCCGTGGGCATTAAAAGGAAAGCAAGGGGTAACAGCGTGTACGTCTGTGTGGCGATGCTTCATTTAGGCAGCTTCTGGGGACAATGCGTGCGTGTGTGTGTGTGTGGGAGGGCGGGCGGAAGGGGGCGCGTGTGTAGAAAACAAAAACATGTTAATTTACGTTGGAACCAGCAGTACAAAATATAAAACTAGGGGACACATTCCTTGAACTTGCGTGCAGAAGTGGCATTAAAATTCGGACTGCAGCATCAGGTCAAGATCGGCAGTAGGAGCAGGACACTCACTGCAATCTCTTGAAACATGGCGGACAGACACTGCGAGAGCTAGCATTCTTAACCTTGTACACATTCACTTAAAAGTCCCAGGTTTGTACGGTGCCTATGTTTATATAACCCTAATGATTGTGGGCATGTGTTGCAAATCAAAAATAATGCTTTAAAATTGTTAGGCGAGCAGTGCAGCACAAAAGAAGGCGCGCGTGACCGACATGATAAAGATGAAGAGCAGTGTGAAGTATTCTAAAAAAAAAAATAGAATGTTTGTCCGTAGTAAATAAAAAAAAGAAGAAGGTGCTGCCACCATTTTTAAAGATAAAACGCAACGTTACCACAAGTGCTTTTTGGTAATGTAAAGCATCCGCACAAGCTCCCAGAGAAGTGCCCGTTCATAGTAAATGTTTTTCAAAAACGTTATTGGCAATATATTTAAAGATAAAGAGCAACTGTTAATAGAAAGCAACCTGGAAGGATAGAGGGAGTCAGCAGCTGTAGCCAAGGAGGGGGTGCCAGCATTAGCAAATATGAAGAGCAGTTGTATGAGGAGAGGGAGCAAGTGTGGGTGCGAGTGAGTTCCGGAGCATAAAAGAACAAAAAAGGAAAACAAGCATAAGCCGGAAGAAGGTGGTGGGGGGATACTTTGAAACACGCGCACACACACGCTACCTTGCCCTTTTCGGATGCCGGCCGTGAAAGTGAAAGTACGGCCGTGAATAATTAGGGGAGGAGCAGCCAGGAGAGAGCAGGAGCGGAGGCGCCAAGCTGGGGAACAGATGGCTGGCGATTTGCTGCTGTGCACGCGCATTTTAGGTCAATGCGCTTGCGCATTGACCTAAGAGCGCACGGGCACAGCAGCAAATCGCCAGTGTAGGTAAAGTCTGTTTAAACCCCTATAGTCTCGCTCCGCTCAATGCGCATGCGCATTGACAGGTCGCGAGACCTAAAAACAAGGGGAGCGACACCACGCCCAAGAGAAGGGATACCACAGGTAAAAGAAGAGAGCAGAGTTCTCTTGGGGACAATTCCAACACACTGAAATCAAGAGTATTCACTGATATATATCATTCAACCTGGACTTCCCATACTCACTCATTCAATCACCCTTAAAGTCACCAATCGCCAAATCGATAAACAATCAAGGACCCTACTAGTCAATCATGTTATACAATACTCACAAGCAACTTGTGTATATGAGAAAAGAAATACGTTTTATTAAAGAGATTTGTATCACCATGGAATCAGTTAAAATCTTTTTTGTGGCAATTCCACAATATACACAATAAATAAAAACACAATATTATAAACAATAAAGGAACTAAATAAATGAGAGAAAACAAAGTACAGTGTATGCTAATACAAGCATCCTTAATCAGTTACTCCACATGGAATTCATTATATTTTGTCATGAGTGTCCATAAATCATATCCTCTATTGGACACAAATGAGATCCTTGGATGCAACCCAATATGAGGCTACGATTCATCAAAGCGTTTCGTGGCAAATTTGTTTATTCAGGCCACCTTCTTCAAGACAAGAACATATAACGGTCTCTCCTGTTAAAAGCCACAAAAAATCCTATTAAAAAATATATAAACATTACGTTTGTCAGTATTATCAAATGGAATATATCTACCTAACGGTTGATCACATTCCATGGCCTATGTCTGTCACCCTGTCTGTCTCCCTCTGTCTGTCGCCCTCTGTCTCCCTCTGTCTGTCTCTCTCTCTCTGTCTCCCTCTCTCTGTCTCCCTCTCTCGGTCTCCCACTCTCTGTCTCCCACTCTCTGTCTCCCTCCCTCTGTCTCCCTCCCTCTGTCTCCGTCCCTCTGACTGCCTCTCTCTGTCTCCCTCTGTCTGTCTCAGTCTGTCTCCCTCCCTCTGTCTCCCTCTATCTGTCTCCCTCCCTCCCTCCCTCTGTCTCTCTCTATCTTTCTCCCTCCCTCTGTCTGTCTCCCTCCCTCTGTCGCCCTCCTCCCTCCGTCTGTCTCCCTCCCTCTGTCTCCCTCCCTCCGTCTCCCTCCCTCTGTCTGTCTCCCTCTGTATGTCGCCCTGTGTCTCCCTCTCCGTCCCTATGTCTCCCTCCCTCTGTCTCCCTCCCTCTCTGTCTCCCTCTCTCTCTCTGTCTCCCTCCCCCTGTCTCCCTCCCTGTCTCCCTCCCTCCCTCTCCTTCCCTTTGTCTACCTACCTCCCTATCCCTCTCTCCCTCTGTCTTCCTCCCTCTGTATCCCTCTGTCACCTCAAACCAGCTTCCCGGGCACACACAGCCACACCTGAGTACTTCACAGGTCTTTAAAAGATCATTTACTTGTTAATGGGGCTTTGTTGTCAATCGCCTGGCCCCCTTAGAGCAGAGTGTCCCGGAGTCCGCGCTGCTGGGGTGGTGTTTGCAGACACTCTTAAGTTTTGTTTTTTTAAACAAAGGTACAATGTCTGCAAGGTCCGGGGGCCGCCAAGGAAGGCTTGCCGGGACGCTGGCAGCCTGTGGGCCGTACTATGAGTACCTGTGCACTAGACACTGCCATGTTTGCCAAAATAATGATACTAGGAACAACAAGTGCAGTGTGATTGATCACATCAAAAGTGTTGAGAGAAGAGTGGACTGGGAAAAAAGACTTAGGATACTTGAATCGAAATATATCTTGGTACTCGACAGCAAAGAGCCAGTAGGGCTCAATGTTGATGAGGAATTGTATGTGCATCTTTGACCAAACTACTGGTAGAATCTGTTACTTTGAAATGTGCATACTTGTGGAGGAGATTGTGACTGACTGAAACTGTTAGCAGTGTCTAACTTTTTTTTTTAGGAGTATATTGTTATTAAAATAATTCTGAATTGAGGTTGACGATGGGCAACTGATAAATGTCTTATTTTGTGCTTTACTTTTGCAGATGCTAGAGAATGCCAGTGCAATCAGAGTAGACAAGAAGAACATAGAGCTTAAAGTTAAGAAATTGCCCTATTGGGCTTCAAGCTACCTGCTGGAATGGTTTAGTAAGATTGACATTTATCTTTGAGGAAGCATAGCTGACGACTGTTATTGTGCCCACTTGGGCAGAATTGTAAAACTAGGATTGCTCTATGGATGTTTATTTGTTTTTATTTATTTTATGCATTGCATTTTATGTTATTAGATGTATTATTAACTCAGCCTACTTGGGCATGATTGTCAAGTGGTGATATATTTATTTTGCTATTTCTTCTGTGTCTGTGAATTACCCTTCTCTGCGATGTGTATGACGACATAAATACACTCCCAAAATGGTGATTCATTAGTTGATGAAGGCTTGATGCCAAAAAGCGTCCTGTGACACCGTTCTGTGTTTTGAGGATTACCCGTGAATAAAAACCACTTGGTTCAAGTATTGAGTGCCCCAACCTTCGTTTTAGCTCTGTTTTCAAGCTCGTGAAGGAGGGGTTGGTTCTGATGTGTACTGGGAGAGAGTTCCAGATTTTGGAGGCATTGCCTGAGAAGGAGCAGACGAGGGTGCTTTGTTTATGGCTTTTGGGGAGGATGAGAAGAAGTGTGTTGGAACTTCTTAAGTTTCTCGATTGCTTATGTTTTTATGAGCTAGGCTGCAAGGTAATCTGGGTTAGCAGTGTGTTGGGCTTTGTAAGTGAGACAGACAGTTTTGCAACAGCAGCATGCTTCAATTGGTAACCACTTTAGATTTTGCGTCGGAGATGTGATCATGTTTGTTTACTCCGGTGACATTCTTGCTGCTGCATTTAGGGTGACTTTAATGGGGGCACCTGAGTTTTAGCTGCTCCTGTGAGTGCGGCATTGCCATAGTCTTATCTAGTTTATTGTAAACAACTAAAAATGATAATATGATATAATATATATATTTTTAATAAAAGTGTTACATTATATATATAAATATATACAAACATGCACACACATGTGTGTATTTATATACTTTTAGAAATTATGTACATTTGTTTAACATTATATTAATGTTGTATAGTAAAACATTTAAGATTTATGATTTTAAACAATATATATATATACACACACACACACACAATATTTTGTATGTTTTTTAACTATATTAGCGTGAAACAATATTTTTTCCTCAATATTTTTGTACTTACCATTATAAGTATAGGGAAAACAATATTTTTTTTATCAATATTTTTGCCACAATATGTTTTTTGTATCACAATATTGTTTTTGATATTCTGTCACTGATCCATGACATCAAAATACTGCTAATAAATGTATGATGCCACTCTGCCCTTTTTGTGCGCACAATGTATGTGTACTTGGTGGGTTTGTGTGCACTTAATCTACTGCAGTTTGCAAAGCGGGAAGCCCCTGTCACACTAAAGAGAAATCGAACAAGAGTTAGAGGACCGGATAACAGGCAAAACTCCCTGCCAAATTTATACAACTCTCAGCTCCTATCCATCTCATTGAGTGATACCTGTGTACCTGGAAGTATATCTCTCTTGGGCCATACCCTCCTCTAACAAGGAAGGCTTACCCATGGCTTTAAACCACATTGAGGCCATTTAAACATATTATGTTATTGTCTTCTCTCCATGTATTACTTACACTGCAAGATTCTGTGAAGATATTAGCCAATAGGATCTCCTCATTATTACTCATGTTGGTCCACACAGACCGAATTGGCTTCATACCCATCAAAAACATTGCAATATATGTCGGACACCTTATGAATGTTCTTAGAGAATGTCCAACGTATTGAACATTGCCAGTGGCGGTCTCTGTCAATATGTCAAGATTGGAAATACATGTACATTGTTCAACAGAAAATGGTGTTTGGCTGAGAAATATTGACACGAGCTAGATTATTTTATTAATTTCCCACAGCAACAGTTGGGTAAACCTGTATCAAATTCATGGTCCACATAGAAGATTGCTTGTTAGTGTTGCCTCCTTTCTTCCCTCCTGTTCTCCCTGGCTATGGAGCAATTGACGACTGAGTTCCAGTGGAGGGGTCATTGTGCGGTATCTGTATTGGTAATTGTGTGCAAATGAATTGCCTTTTCATGGACGATGTCCTGGGTGGAGTATGGAGTGGCTGAACTTGCAAATATGTCACTGCCAGTCATATCTCTTCCTAGAACGTTCAGATATCGGGGCATACAAATTTACCACATAGAAGCAGACCTCTTATCTGGCAACTTGACAGGAACCATAATTAATATACACAAATCCTCGGGCTTGAGGAGGCATCTACCTTTGTCTGCAGTGGATTGAATTACTTTAATGAAAATGGTCATCGTGATGTGCCTGCTTTATTTTACTGTTATTCTCGGGTTATGCCTGCCTGGGGGCCACTATGGTGAACTCAATGGTGTAATGTTCACCCTTAATTGGGGTGGCTGCGATACACAACAGATTGCAACTTTACATGGCTGATTTGTGTCTGGGACCCCCAGATATTAACCAGTATTACCTGGCCACGCAACTTCAGTGGATTGACAGGCAGCCACCTAATAGAAACCCAATATATGACCCAAATGCCCTTTGCCACAAAGGTATTTATGGAATTGATCACCACTTAACACCAGTACGACAGATGCGTCACTGAGATGGAAGTGAGCAGATATAGCTGGTGAAGGCCTCTTAAAGGCATAATTTCAAAGGTGGTTTATACCCAAAACTTGACAATGTGGACACTGTCCTGCTTTGTGAGGATCAACATTGCAGAATGGACATGCACTGGCCGGCATGGTAGAGACAAAATATCGAAATTAAAATATCGATATACAATAATATCGATGTTTTCATTTCGATTGTATAGAATATCGATGTGCAATAATATCGATAGACAGAATATCGATATTAAGGTATGTATGTTACTGATATCGAAATTTTGTTTAGTGTTATGTATTTTATTATGTTGTTTATATGTTTGTTAAACATGTTTTTTAATGTATGTTTAGAAATTAGTAATTTTGTTTACATTTTGCATTTTAGTATCAGAGCGGGTTTTGGGTTTATAGGGGAATAGGGTGGGAAGTAATTTAATTATAATTAATTAATTAATTAATATATTTTTTTAATATTTTTGATTAATAAATAATTATTAATTAATAATTAATTGTTAAATAATTATTATTATTTAGTTGATTAAATTAGAGTTAATGTAGTAATATTTAATATTTTTTGTTATTGTTGATTAATAAATAATTGGTAATTAATTATTATTAAGTGATTAAATGACAGTTACATTTGTTATGTGATTTATTTATGTGTAGTGGGTTGTGTGTTTATAGGGGAATAGGGTGTGACATAATTAAATTAATTAAAGAGATTGTATTTATTTATTGGTATTTATTGTTATTAATTGCTAATTAATTGGTAATTCATTTTTTAAAATTATTTCATAATATTAATTATACATAATTTATTAATAAATATTGTTTATTCTTGTAAATATCTTGTTAATTAATTATTAATTGGTAATTAATTATTAATTGGTAATTATTATGTGTTAATTAGTTAATTTATAATTATATCAATGTAATAATATTAACTGTTATTAATTAATTAATTGATATTTATATTGATTGTGTTTTTTTGTATGTGTAGTGTGTTGTGCGTTAAAGGGGGAGTAGTGTGGGAAGCAATTTTTACCCCCTACGCTATCCAACGCTTTCCCTACTGTTGCACCCTCTGGAGTGGGAATAGTAATTTTTACCCTTACGCTATTCAACGCTTTCCCTACTGTTGCACCCTATGGAGTGTGAATAATAATTTTTACCCCTACGATATCCAACGCCTTCCCTACTGTTGCACCCTTTGGAGTGGGAATAGTAATTTTTACCCCTACGCTATCCAACGCTTTCCCTACTGTTGCACTCTCTGGAGTGGGAATAGTAATTTTTACCCCTAGGCTATCCAACGCTTTCCCTACTGTTGCACTCTCTGAAGTGGGAATAGTAATTTTTACCCCTACGCTATCCAACGCTTTTCCTACTGTTGCAATATGTGGAGTAAGTATATATATTAATTTATATGTAGAGTTTTTAATTTATTTTAAATGTATATGTATTAGTTATTATTTTTTAAATATGTTTTAATGTTTATATTTATAATTTGTTAAATTATATGTATTTGTAAATTATTTTTACGTTATTATTAATACATTTAAAAAACGATATTTTTAACTTCGATATTTTTGTACTACGATATTTGTTTTTCAATATTGTTGTACTTACCTTTATGTAGATAGAACTCCGATATTTTTGATGTCGATATTTTTGTGTCGATATTTTTGTATGTCTATATTCTGTCTGTCGATATTATGTCATACATTCGGCCGGCATAAGGTCATTGAGGGGCTTGATAGAAGGTGAGGGCCTGCAGACATTCCTGAGCCTTCAACAAATGCACAGTGTTCCCAGTGGACAGATACTGGCTTTTAATGCACTGGTGATTGTCTTTAAACAGATGTGCAACATTCACGCGGGGTTGCCACAGACTCATGCGACATTACACACAATGTTGTTGTTTTGACACGGCGTAAAGGTGGTAGCACAACTATATTCCCCATTGTTGAAAATGGTAAGAGCTAACCTCATGAACTGGAAGACAAATTGTGCTGCGGAAGTAGAGATGAGTTACCGTACAGAGAGTGGGCAAAGTTATTGGAGTACCCAAGTCTGTTATCCAAGGTAAACACCCTTTACAACGCAACTGTTACAACGAAGTACCTTTATGACGCAACCATTACAACGCAACTTTTACAACGACTTGCGCTGGGGGGCGCTCTAGGATAGGGAATAGTTTCCAACACCTTCCCTGCTATCCAAGGGGACTGGAGTTGGAATAGTAAATTAAACTATTCACTATCCAGCGCCCCCCCAAGGCAAGTCGTTGTAAAAGTTGCATTGTAAAAGTTGCGTCATAAAGGCATGCGTTGTAATAGCATGCGTTGTAATGTCATACATCCGTTATCCAAGAGCGCCAAACTTAAATTGATGTAATCCAACTAATTTCACCGCATTTATCTAACACCAAGCTGAGTACACAGGATTTTCTCATCCCAGTCAGAAGCATGTTCGAGGTGTCCTACTGACTATGCCAACTGCTTACAGGTGTTCTGGTCATACCCCGATATACAACACAGGGCAACACAGCAAGGTAATTTGCTGGGCTGCCCTACTCCACAATTCCCGGAAATAAGCCCCTTGAAACCTCTGGTACACATTCAAAGCCTCTGCAAAAACTGTGAAATTTACATTGCTAAAATTGTGAAAAATTCAATGAAGTTATGAGTTATTATGTGAAGTGCTGGTCTGAATATTTGTTCTATTTGTTAGCATGAAGTGCATCCTGCTATTAATTTTGGATGTCAGGATGCATGGCGGGTTAACAAAAGAGGGTAACATTGAGCCTGATTGGAATTAACAGCTGCTCGCGGTCTATTCTGTTCACATGGCCCGGAGATAAGATTTTTACTGGAACACAATCCTCAGATGAAAACTACACTTTTGGAGGAAATTATGTTAACACTCCTGTGTGGCGGACTAAGAGTTAACTAACACCTGGCTCTCAATGATGCCTTATGCTTGTCAAAGTTCAGTACACACACACTTCTGTGGGGAACATCAGAAATAACAAGGCCGGAGCCACGAGTTGCGGAATCCCGCAAGCCGACCAACGACTTGCCTGAACAATGACTTTGCTTTAACAACGCATGTGGGCGGTTAAGGCAAAGTCGGTCTAGTGTTCAGGATGGGCAGGGAGAGAGGAGCGTTGGAAAGAACAGGACAGGTAAGATGGGTTCTGGGTAGTTTTTAGGGGGTGGGGGATCGGGCTAGTGTTCAGGGGGGTCAGGTAGTTTTTAGGGGTGGGGGTATCAGGTTGTTTTTAAGGGGTGGGAGAGGGTTCCGGATAGTTTTTAGGAAGTGGGGGGTTCTGGATTGTTTTTAGAGGTTAGGGGGGTTGGGGTCGTTTTTATGGGTGGGGGATTAGGAGTAGTTTTTAGGGGGAGTGGGGGTTCTGGGTAGTTTTTAGGGGGTAGGAAGGGATCAGTGTAGTTTTTAGGGGTGGGGGTTTGGGGTACTTTTTTGCGGGTAAGGGATTAGGAGTAGTTATTGGGGGGAGTGGGGGGTTCTGGGTAGTTTTTAGGGGGTAGGAAGTGATCGTGTAGTTTTTAGGGGTGGGGATTCGAGATAGTTTTTAGGGGGTGGGGTGTTTGGAGTTGTTTTTTAGAGGGTAGGGGTTTGGGGTTGTTTTATGGGGGTGGGAGTTTGGGGTATTTTTTAGGGGGTGGGACGTTCGGGTAGTTTTTAGGGGGTGGGGGGGTTATGTGTAGTTCTTGGGGAGTGTGGGGGTTTGGGTAGTTTGTAGGAGCTTGGGGTGTATTTAAGGCTCAAGGAGAGGGAGGGGGTGGTAAGCTTAGCCAC